>NW_025064388.1:1200000-1800000 GCF_018152265.1 Drosophila ficusphila | reverse complement strand
AGAGGGAGATGTCCTCCGACGAGGAGGTCGACGGCGGCCCCACCGGCGAGATGGAGACGGTGGAGTTGTCGTCGACGGAAGAGGAGAGCGACGGAGGTGAGACGGTGACCCCCGTGGTCTCCTCTGATGAGGAGGGCACCCGGTGGGCCAACCAGGCCCGGAGGGGTTACCGTCAGGTAAGGCGGGTGGTGGATGCCGAGGGGTATATCCCGTTCGGGTCGGCGGCTTCGTCGGAGAGGCCGGAGAGCGAGGAGGTCATCGAGGCCCGCCGACGAGCAACGATCGGCAGGTTGGTGGAGCGGCAGGCGGAGTGGATGGCTGCCGTGAGGGAATGGAGGAGAAGACTGCAGCAAGCGGAGGACGAGGAGGCCGCGTTGTGGACACCGGCACCTCCGCCGGCAGCGCCCTCGCAGCCGCCGTTGCCACCCACATCGCCACCGAGGACGCCGCCACCACCACCGCCGCCGAGGACGCCGACGCCACCACCGCCGTCGAGGAGGCCGACGCCACCACCACCACCGCCACCAAGGACACCAACGCCGCCACCACCGTCGATGAAGAAGTCACCGCCGGAGACACCACCACCGCCGAGGAAGAGGACGCCGGCGCCGCCGCCAAGGACGCCCACGCCGCCGCCAAGGACGCCCACGCCGCCGAGGAGGCCGACGCCACCGTCGCAGCCACCGCTGCCGCTCGCGTCGCCGCCGAGGACGCCGCCGCCACGTCCACGGCTGCAGAGGCAGTCCGTGCCCGGTGGCAGCACCGCCGAGCAACCGGGGCAGAGGTCCCCGAGGACACGTGGCCGGACACGGTGCGCGCGGAGGCGGAGCGGCAGCGCCGTCGAGGGAGGACCCAGCGGTGGGCGAGACTGATGGGTGTGGAGGGGGTCCGCTACCGGCTAAAGGTAGCAGGCGGGGCCGTGCGGGTATACAGGGCGATGAAATAAAAAGAAAAAAGGACACAAAGACCACCAAGTTGTATTGCCACGGGGAGGGGGTTGGAGGAAGGGGGGGCCGGGATACCAGCAGGAGTCACTGTGGGTATTTGGGATAGGGCAGGATGCCACCACGAACACGCACGAATATATTTCGGTGGAGTCAGAAACCGCACGCGCGAAATCACAAAAAGCAAAATAAATAAAAGCAAAATAATAGTAATCCAGCGGCGGCTGCATCAGGTCCAGCGAAGACAGGTGGAGGCGGGCGATCCGCAGATAAGCAGACGGGCTGGAAACAAAAGGAGTAAAGGTTAGGCATGTACGCAAAAGGTACACAAAAAATTCACCTGTGGCAATGCCCTCACGGCCAGCCTGTGGTATGCCACAGAACGAGGAGCCGCGGGGTAGCGGGGAAGGAGTGGACGTCCGACAGGGGGCGGTCCAGCAACATACACGGAGTGGGTTCGACGTGCAACATGAGTCCCCTGGAGCCAGCCGGAGTCATTGGAGGGCAGACGGTGAGTTGTTACACGAGTTAGCAAAAGATAATTAAACTCAAAAACTTACCTGGGAGTCCACGGCCAAATTCAGACGGCCAGCCAGAGCGGGGAGCCGCGGCGAGCGGGAAGGGAAAGGGTGGGTCGACGGCCGGGCATATTGGCCTGCCGGGACGCGCTAGGTCAGGGTCGGCGCCCCGGCGCATACATCGTTGGAAGGATTCCGCGGCTCAACCCGGCTTGGAGTGGCCTAAAAAAGGAACATTTAAGTGGTAAAAATCAAGAAATTAACATCAAAACACTTACCATAACAAAACCACGAGGCCGGCGAATAATTGGGAATGGGGTCGCCACGATAACGGCGGTCGATCGATAGTGCGATCGATGGGAGCTAAAAAATACTGGAAACATCGCTGGCCGGCCACACTGGTTATGACTGCAGCCCTGAGGAGTGGCAACGCCACGATCGATAGACGAGTTATCGATTGTGCGCGGGGAAAAACTACGCGGGAAACGGTTCGAATTCGAACAAGGATCGGAAAGAGTCGCGTGCTGGGAGTTTTCGACAGTCAAGTTGCCCTAATCAAGAAGCCCAACGATGGGAAGTCTACATAAGCTGAGACTTAGGTGCTGAGATTGGAGGAGCTCTCAGCCGTGGCAGGAGGAGGTCGACGAGGGAGTGGCAGCGGCCACAAGGATCGAGGATGGACGTGTGCGCAAGGAGCCGTGGGGGTCAAGACGCCACAGTCGAGATGCTGAACGACCAGGTAGGGTCCAATAGGCTGAGGCTGTCCGGCTGAGATCCAAGAGGCCCTTGGCCGCACTCAGGAGTTGGAGGTCGACGTGGGAAGGAGGCGATTCGAGGACGTTTTACCCAGGAAATTCCGGAGCCCGAAACTTTCAAAAGTTTCCGAAGGAAGGGGGAGATGTAAGGAGTTGTAAATCTCCTTACAATTTCGAGTGCAGGAGAGCTGCATAGCAACAGCGGGATGCGCTGTGTGCGATGGTTAAAAAAGGGAAATAACGGCTCCAAGGACTTTGGACTCGAGGGTGCGGTGAGTCTGCAGACTTTGGACCCAACAACAGCAAGTCTGCGGACTTCGGACCCGCGCAAAGAGGAGAGACCGTGAATTAACGGTACCGCGGCGGACTTTGTACCCGTTATAACGGTGAAGTCCTGGACTTTGCACCCGTATAACGGTGAAGTCGGCGGACTTTGGACCGGCACAAAAGGGAATGACCGTGAACTAACGGGACTGGTCCTGCACTTTGGACCCGATCACGCCACCGAAGGAGGGAAATAACGGGACCAGGGTGGCGTATAAAAGGAGGACGCGTGCAGGAAGCGGGTCAGTCAAGTGAAGTCGTGCAACGAGATCGTACCAACGCGAGTGAAACCCCAAGGAGAATACCAAGTGCCATTTAATCCGGAATCAAGATCGCCGAGTCGAGAAGCCCAACGACGGTCACGTCTACATAAGCTGAGATCCCGAGGGTACAAGGTAAGTTGTAGGGTGCGTCTTCGAGTCTCGAAAACGACGGTATTGGTGGAGTCTCTTTGGTCCACTTTGGAGTAAGTGGATGTTGTGCGAAAGGTACCCAGCGTCGGTTCGCATGAGATATTGAGAACCTGCTGAGGGCCAGCTGACGAAGATCCAGTGGATGTTGTGCGAAAGGTACCCGGCGTCGGTTTCTCATGAGAGAGTGAGGACCTGCTGAGGGCCAGCTGACGAAAATCCGAGGGAGTTGTGCGAAAGGTGCCCGGAGTCGGTCCACACGAGAGTGAGGACCTGCCGAGGCCCAGCCGACGAAATCCCGACCGACTTCAGGGTAGAGCGTGGAGTGTTGACTGCAGCAGCGCTGCTTAGCCCTCCAGTAAGGTTTTCTGCTCAATATCCGCCAAGTTGTGAGAGACTCGTAGCGAGCCTAGTACGCGACCGGTGCCCGAAAGACTCGGCAAGGCAGAGGACGCGCGAGAGGCGTGCCGCCGTGGAGTCGACGCGGGAGCCATTACCGGCGTCAACGAGGGGGAGCGAGTCGTCAGGCAGCAGATCCACGAATCAATATCAAGCTGTAAATCCACAAGCAATAAACCCAACACATATTCCAAATCTAACCTAACTCTGCGTTCTTCTTTGGTCTCGGGGTCACGCAACAATAAATTTGGTGGGACGAACACACAAACTTAACTGAGCTAGCCGCACGTTTACGTAGCGAGCGGAGACAGAAAAATCAGTTCGTTACAATGTCCAAATATGTCCGTCGATTTGTTGAAAATTGCATCACATGTAAATTATCAAAGCCATCTGTAGGTAAAATACAGGCAGAGCTACACTCAATTCCCAAAATAAGTACACCGTGGCACACAGTGCACATTGACATAACAGGAAAATTGAGCGGCAAAAATGACTTTAAGGAATATGTCATTGTTTTAATTGATGCATTTACAAAATTTGTTTATTTTTACCACACCTTGAACATAGACACCGAAAGCTGTGTTAAGGCCGTAAAATCAATTGTTTCATTATTTGGCGTGCCTACTCGAATTATAGCGGATCAAGGTCGATGTTTTACCAGTATGGGTTTTCGCGAGCTCTGCACTTCTCAAAATATTGATTTGCATTTAATTGCTACTGGTGCGAGTAGGGCCAATGGCCAGGTCGAGAGGGTAATGAGCACTTTAAAAAGTATGTTAACCGCGGTGAAAACCAGTCAGAGATCATGGCAGGATGCGTTGGCCGAGGTACAACTGGCAATGAACTGTACAGCAAATAGGGTAACAAAATTTAGCCCATTAGAATTGTTAATTGGAAAGGAAGCTAGACCTTTTGGGCTTTTACCAATTGATGCAGAAGGTGAACAAGAAATAGATAGGGGAAATATAAGAAATCAAGCTACACAAAATATGGAAGCCAGTGCACGGTATGATAAACACAGATACGATAATAATAAAGCGAAAATTACCAAACATAAGTTAGGCGACCACATATTGCTTAAACATGAGGAACGCCATAAAACGAAGCTAGATCCACAATTTAAAGGGCCATTTGAGATCATTGAGATTCTAGATGGAGATAGATATCTGTTAAAATCTTTAACTAGTAAGCGAATTTACAAATATCCACACGAATCTCTAACAGCTTTGCCAAATAATCAGCTTTTAAGCGAAGATAGGGATGACGTGATAGAAGATGGTACAGAAGTATAAGAAGAGAAAAAGAAAAGACCGCACCATAACCGAAGAGACGGGTTATGGCGGGGGTCAGGACTGCACCATAACAGAAGAGACTTTTTATGGCGGGAGTCAGGACCGCACCATACAGAAGAGACATGTAATGGGGGGGGGGTCAAGAGAAAGATGCGAAATAAAAATGAGAAAGGTGTTAAAGGAATTACACTAAATGAAAATGTAAAATCGATGTAAAATGTTATATTATGCGATTTATGGATAAGATGTTATAGATAAGATTAATGTTACTGGAGAGTAACTAAACGAAAGAAATTTATTTATGTTAAAACGAAGAAACTTTATGGAAATGAAAGATTCGATATTTGTTTAAGTAATTTATACCTTTAAAGCTTTTGTCCAGTGAATAAAATGAAAGATTGTTAAAAAAAAAGAGGTGTTATGAAGAATTGAGTCATAAGGTATTGGCAAAAGGAGTGGAGAACTGACCACACGAGGACGTGTGATTCGTCAGGAAGGCCGTGTCGGATCAAATGAAACGGGGCCTACTTTGTTCTCTTGGTCAGAACAGGTGAAGCGGGGCCTTCTTTGATGTGAAGCAGGGACTATTAAAAAGGAAGTTAGAAATTGAGTGAAAGCATGGCAGAGCAGGACAGATTTAGACTGCTGCCAAGTAAGGTCTGTTCGTTAAGCGCTGACATACATGTTAGAAAGAGATGACTAACAATGTAAAAGAATTGAGTAGAAAGTATAAATTTGGAAAGTAGACTTTTGGGAAGTCAGTTCAGAAAGCGCCTGGTAAACGAGCAGAAAAAGCTGCTGATAATTTGTTTCAAAATGGAAAAAAAAAAACTTAACTTTATTTCTTATATTCAACTGGTTACAAATATTCTTTAGTGGAAGAACACCGACCTGTCACTTGCAAGTCTCAAACTGAACTCAACTCCTAACTCTGACTTCCTTTACGATCATACCTCGGTTGTGGAGCTTTCGAGCTTTACTTGAGTGTGTTTATTCTAACTGAGTGTGTTTTATTGTTTAGGCTAAGAACTTTCCCGATTGGACTTTGGATTCTTGGGTTTGAATTTGTTTATGGCCTTGGTCCCGAAATTTGAGTTTACGACTTTGGTTTGGGAATCTGAATTATGGGAACGTGCTGAATGCGCGTTTCTATCTAAAATGTTTAGTCTGAGAATTGGTTTACAAGTACTTTTCCATCCTCAATTATGTTTAGCTTTAATTTGGTTAAGGATCATGTTCGGTACATTTGCATATTTGAATCTAAGTGTCAAGGGTAAGTTCTAGCAAGTATTAGATGTGTGTGTGTGAGTGTATGGGTGTGTAGACATGTACATAGTTTATGTGGTGCTATGGATATGTCACTCCCCCTACCTTTGAATGCGGCCTGTCCTCAGGACGATAAACTTGGGTATAACATTATGTTTTCTCCTATGTTCATGCTAGGTTGATCGTTTACAATTTCTGGATCTTTCGGTGTTTCTTCCTTTGGTTTTACATATTTAACAATTAATTTTCTTGGAATATTTTTGAACTTATAGAATAAATACAAAGATAAACTTATAATTGTAATTACAAATGTAGTTGTAGTTATTATTTGGAATACATTATAATATTTTGTGTGTGTTTCTATAATTTCTTTTGTTTGGATGTAAGCTAGTGGTTCTAATTTTGTTACATTATTACTGACATAAACGGTTTGAGTGTAATCTGACATTGTGTTTGAGAGGATGAATTCGTCCACTTGAACTGAACAATTAAGGATTTTAATCAAGTTATTTCCGCTAATAGAAATTTCTTTATTAATGCAATTTTGATTTAAAAATGTTTTAGGGATATTCCATGTCAATAAAATGTTTGGTTCAATATAATTAATTTGGAAATTTTTATGCGTTTTAGTGTATTTACAGCCTGTGTCTTCTTGTCTAATTACTCCATTTATACATTCGTCAAATACTATTTTTCCTGTTTCTTTATCAAATACTTTTTCCTCGTGTAGGAAATATTTATTGACTGTTGTAAAATATGAATATACATATGTATATAAGCAAAAGTCACATGGATGCACATGCATTCATTTGATGCTTGTATGTGTGAGTGCGATGAAGGAGGAGATCGCAAGAAGTAACGGAATCTTCTTGCGCTTTCCTTCTACTTTTTGAGCATTTGCTTGTACACGCGAACACGACGTTTTACTTCTCCTTTGACAACGAGTGCGTGCGGTTTAACATTAAAAAGTGTCTGCTTATTTTATCTGGTTGCGGGTTTGGATAATACTTTATTGTATTATAATTTTTAATAAATACAATAGGTTTTGGGCCCAGACACAATAGCAACAGATGAATAGTAGAGTTCTTTGATTGTGAAAATAAAAAAAAAAGTGAATAAAAGTGAAAAACGATTGACAAATTTGTGTGTGTGCATGTGGACATATATATACATGTGTATCATGTTTTCAGGACAAATATGTAAATGAAATAAAGATAAATTAAATGAGTTGTATTAATTTATTGGTGTATAATCGCACAGATTGTATTTCTTAATTTCTTAATAAATGACGCCGCGACGAATTCGCCGCATAAACTTTTTCTGTATTTCCAGGAGGACGCCAACAAATTCGCTGCGAAATTTCTAGAACACGCGTCGAATTCGCCGCAAGTGAGACGCCACGACAAATTCGACGCTTCCAAGAAAAAGTTGCTGGGCTGCGTGTTGCTGTACTGTGTTGCGGAGCAGTGTTGCCGTGCTGTTGCTGGACTGTGTTGCTGTGCTGTGTTGTGTTGCTAAGAAAGTGTTGCTAAGCTGTGTTGTGTTGCTAAGAAAGTGTTGCTAAGCTGTGTTGAGGCTAAGAAAGAAACAATGGATAAGGGAAAGAGAAACATAAAACCGTTTGACGGTGAAAAATACTCAATCTGGAAGTTTCGAGTGAGAGCGCTCTTAGAAGAGCATGATTTATTAAAAGAAGTAGATGAAACACAGTTAGAAGTTACCGAAGAAATTAAAAAGGCAGAACGGAATGCAAAAAGTTTAATTATCGAATATCTCAGTGATTCATTTCTAGTTTTTGCTAACAGTGAGAATACAGCAAAACAGATTTTTGCAAATTTAGATGAAATATACGAAAGGAAGAGCTTAGCATCGCAACTATCACTGCGAAAGAAACTTTTAGGTTTGAAGTTAAAAGGTGATAATTCGCTCCTCAATCAGTTCCATATTTTTGATGAACTCATTACGGAACTTATCGCGTCAGGAGCAAAGCTAGACGATATGGATAAAGTTTCCCATTTACTTTTAACTCTTCCAACCAGTTATGATGGAGTTATAACTGCAATAGAGACTCTATCCGAAAGTAACTTAACATTAGCTTTTGTTAAAACACGTCTTCTTGATCAGGAGATCAAGCTTAAAAACATGGGCAGGGATACGAGTGCTAAAGTTCTGCAAGCTATAGGTAAAAAGGAGATGAAAGACAACAAATTTAAGAATAAGATACAACAGAAGTTTGGCAAGAAACCGTTCAAGCCCCAATTTAAGCCAAAACCGAAGTGCTTTCATTGTGGTAAGCTAGGTCATCTGAAGAAAGATTGTTTTTTCTTAAAAAGGCAGGGAAACCAGAATTTTAATGAAAACAGTGGACAGGAAAGGCAGGCTCAGATGGTATCAACAACAACAGCAGCAGCCCGACCAGAGCGTAGTTTCGCTTTCATGATGAGAAAAGCAACAATAAGTCCCAGCACAAGTGAGGTTGAGTTTATCCTAGACTCAGGAGCGTCGGATCATCTCATAAACGACACCGCACTGTTCTCCGAGTATGAGCGTTTGCAATCAAATGTCCCTATTGAGATTGCAAAACGCGGAGAACCTAAACAGCTCTGAAAACCAAATCACCTTACGAAACGTGCTGTACTGTAAGGACATTCCGCACAACTTACTGTCAGTAAAGAAGATGCAGGATGCTGGGATGACCATCGAGTTTAACCCTGGAGGCATTAAAGTATCTAAAAATGGTAAATTGGCATTTGATGGAATATGTGAGTACAATGTACCGATTATAAAATTTAATTTGAACAGTAAAGTATTTACATCAAAGATTTCAAATAGTGCTGAGTATCGATTATGGCATGACAGGTTAGGACACATAAGTGTAGGAAAATTTCTAGAAATAAAACGAAATGGCCTTTTTGAAGATATTAAGCTTTTAAACAATGTTGAGTTAACCCATGAATTATGCGAGGCTTGTATAAATGGCAAGCAGTCTAGATTAAAATTTGAAAAATTTAAAAATAAAGAAAATGTAACACGACCGCTATTTGTTGTCCATTCCGACGTCTGTGGTCCAATCACACCCCCTACCGTTGATAATAAAAACTATTATGTCGTTTTTATTGATCAGTATACTCACTACTGTGTGACATACTTAGTAACATATAAGTCGGATGTATTTTTCGTTTTCAAAGATTTTGTTGCAAAGAGTGAGGCTCATTTTAACTTGAAAATGGTAAATCTGTATATTGATAATGGAAGGGAATATCTTTCTAATGAAATGCGTGAGTTCTGTGTCGAAAAAGGCATCAGCTATCATTTAACGGTTCCTCATACTCCACAATTAAATGGTGTATCAGAACGGATGATTCGAACAATCACCGAAAAGGCTCGCTCTATGATTAATTGTGCTAAAATCAATAAATATTTTTGGGGTGAAGCTGTTTTAACAGCAACATACTTAATTAACAGATCCCCAAGTAGAGCATTGCAAAATATAAATAAAACACCATTTGAGATGTGGCATAACAAAAAGCCTGTATTAAAATATTTAAAGATATTTGGTTCGAAAGCGAAAGTTTGACGAAAAGTCGATTAAAACTATACTTGTCTGGTATGAACCAAATGGGTATAAATTGTGGAATGAGGAATCGAGGAAATTTTATGACAGCTAGAGATGTTGTGGTGGATGAGATAAATATGTTAAAATTTAGAGTTTTACATGGAGAAGACTCTGTGGTTCAAGGTAATACTGTTGAACCAAATAATGACTCTTTAAATAGAGAGAAAGAAGAGTTGGATTTTCCTTCGGTGGAAAATATTGAATCTATTGATTCTGAAATAAATGAACAACTCAATGAAAATTCCACAGATCTCGAGAATGCCGATCCAGTTGTTGAAACTGGTGATAAATCAAATGAAAATAAAAACAAAAATGAGGAAGAAATCAGACGCAGTGAAAGAATTAAAAGTAAACCAAAATTATCATATCGATTTTTAGAAAAATGTCTTATGAATACTCAAACATGCTTAAATGATATTCCTAATACATTTGATGAAATTAAGTTTCGTGAAGACAGATCTTTCTGGGAGAAAGCTATACAGGATGAACTTAACTCCCATTTTCAAAACAATACTTGGTCCTTAGTGCAAAGGCCAAATAACAAAAACATAGTTGATTGCAAGTGGGTATTTAGTATAAAACAAGATGAGTTTGGTAACTTAGTAAAGTATAAAGCAAGGCTTGTAGCGCGGGGTTTTACTCAAGAGTATATGACTGATTATGACGGGACATTTGCACCAGTTGCACGAATTTCAAGTTTCAGACTTCTATTGGCACTTTCAAATCAATATAATTTAATGATTCATCACATGGATGTCAAAACCGCATTTTTAAATGGAACTCTAAACGATGAAATATACATGACTGTTCCAAAAGGCTTGACCCAATGCTATGGGAATAAAGTGTGTAAACTTAATAAAGCTATATATGGCCTTAAGCAAGCTGCTAGATGCTGGTTCGAGGTGTTTAAAAGCGTATTGAAAGAAGTTGGATTTGAAAATCTAGGAGTTGACCGTTGTATTTATATTTTAAATAAGGGAGATATTTCAAGAAATATATATATTTTGTTATATGTGGATGATGTAGTAATTGCTACAAGCAAATCTGATACAATGTCCAATTTTAAATCTTACCTTTAAGATAAATTTCAAATGACTGATTTACATGAAATTCGGCATTTTATTGGTATAAAAATTGATAGAACTGACGGACAGATATGTCTCAGTCAGTCAGCATATATTCAAAATGTATTGAGAAAATTTAATATGGAAGATTGCAATACAGTTAGTACTCCCCTCCAAAGCAAGTTAGACTATGAGGCTCTGCAATCGGAAGAATCATGTGATGCACCATGTAGAAACTTGATTGGTTGTTTGATGTACATTATGTTGTGCACACGCCCAGACTTAAGTAGTTCAATAAGTATTTTAAGTCGATACACAAACAACAACAATAAGGAACTATGGCAATGCCTTAAAAGAGTTCTTAGATATTTAAAAGGAACTGTCGATCTAAAGCTCAGATTCAAGAAAAATATAAATTTTAATAACATTCTTATAGGATATGTAGATTCAGATTGGGCTGGGAACGAAACTGACAGAAGAAGTACTACTGGATATCTTTTTAAAATGTTTGAAAGCTGCTTAATTTCATGGAGTACCATGAAGCAAAAATCGGTTGCTGCTTCATCTACCGAAGGCCGATATGGCCTTGTTTGAAGGTGTTAGAGAAGCCCTTTGGCTCAAGTCATTAATAAATGAGATTAATCTAGAATTAAATGGTCCTATAGATATTTTTGAAGACAACCAAGGTTGTATCAGCATTGCCAATAATCCTACTTGCCATAAGAGAACAAAGCACATAGACATTAAATATCATTTTACGAGGGAACAAATTGAAAAGAAACTAATTTGTGTAAAGTATATTCCCACAGATCTCCAACTAGCCGACATATTGACGAAGCCATTACCATCTGCAAGATTTATCGCTCTGAGAAGCCAACTGGACCTTTCCGATTAAATTGACATCGAAAAATTTGAAACGTCGCAGAAGAAATTCCTTTTTCCATTTGGAACCAAAAGAAATGGAGCTCATGGAGTTTTTGTTATATTTAAAATAATCTTTATCATACTTTACAAAGTAATATTTATGTATAATCTTAAGTGAAATGCTTTAATATTTTTAAAATTTTCTTTTGTTCAAAATTTGAATTTATGTTAATTTTTCGCTATTTGTATATGTAGATCTAGTTGGGTTTTACTGGGTTTCCCCAACTCTTTGCAGCGAATGCTGGATCTAATTGTAATCCCCAGAAATTAAGAAAGAAACAAGAAATTAAAAGATAAGCACAATCTCGTATGTCAAAATTTTGTTTTTGCTCAATGTAACTTTTGAGGTGGCGTGTTGTAAAATATGAATATACATATATAAGCAAAAGTCACATGGATGCACATGCATTCATTTGATGCTTGTATGTGTGAGTGCGATGAAGGAGGAGATCGCAAGAAGTAACGGAATCTTCTTGCGCTTTCCTTCTACTCTTTGAGCATTTGCTTGTACACGCGAACACGACGTTTTACTTCTCCTTTGACAACGAGTGCGTGCGGTTTAACATTAAAAAGTGTCTGCTTATTTTATCTGGTTGCGGGTTTGGATAATACTTTATTGTATTATAATTTTTAATAAATACAATATTGACCGTACTCTCTGTTAGTATGTTATTATCTTCATCTGGATATGGAATAATTTCGAAAACAGGGGCTTTAAATATTTCGGTAGGAATATGGGAAATAATCAGAATTTCGTTTGTATCAGCCAAGTAGAAGTTTTGATTTTGAGCAATTTCTCGGAATTCACCTGTTTTAAATTATCGTGTTTTAGTAGTTTGGGGTTAAAGATTCAAAGTCTTGTTAGTTGCATTCCTAACTCAATGTCTTCTATGTATTCTGTGAAATGTTGTAGGTTAAATATTAGTATGTTAGCCTGTTGTTCTTTCTCTTTTTCGTCTCTAAATTTATTGATTAAATCTAATCCATTATTTATGACGTCGATAATCTTATTTAAATCGTTACTTTGGATACTATTTTCGGCTAGGGTATCGATTTTCTGTTCTAACTCTTCTTTGTCATCCTGATCCAATGTTCCAAATAGGTATTTGTAAGTTGTTCCTACGATGTTTAATAACCCTCTCTTACTACGTTTTGCGATTTTAATTCCATTAATTTCTCTTTGGAGTTTTCCCACTAAGTATTCTATCTGTACTATTCCTTTGAATTCATTTGCTTCTTCTATTAATTTTTCAAAGATTTGCTCTGTTTTCGTGATATTAATACTTATCAATACTTATATCAAGTATCCATTTTGGGCTTTTATTGGATTAATTTCGATACTTTGTCCTTTCGCCATTTGAAGTGAAGTTGTTAGTATGATCATAAACAGAATGATTTTATAGAGGTTGTCGAATCCATTAAGATTCTTCGGTTTGTCTGGAATTATCATATTTGCTTTCATTAATTATCTTTTTCTTTTTGAATTTAGACTTATAATGAGTGATTTTCCTGCCTCTATTGGTTTCCTCAAAATGTTTCTCATCTACTTGTCTAATGTTTCCTGACTTTTTGAATGGGTTAGTTGTTTTTGATTTTACTAATGGTGATTGCTTATATTTGGTATCTATTTCATAGTCATGTCTATTTTTATTTAACTGGTTAATTTTATTAATTTTCTTGTCTTGTGTATTATAATCGGGTGTTCCTGCATACATGAAAATGTCGGCTGGTATTCTGTTTGTGGCATTATGTTTTGTTTTGTGGTTATAAATGTAAAGTGGCAAGGAGTTGGCAGGACTGGTGGCTGGTGCTGGCAGAGCTGCATAAGAAGAGAGACAAGAGAAGAGAGTCGTTCGTCGTGCGCCGTAAGCAGCAGTCGTCAAAAAAGTAGTCAGCAGTCGTGGTATTTTGGTATTTGGTATTTGGTATTTGGTATTAACAATTTACATGTTAGGAATAATTAACATTTTAATATCTTGATGTCTTAATTGATAAATGTCTTTTTGTTATTTCTGTAATTGCCGTTTTGATTCAGTTTGTATCTATTGTTTGATGAGATAGTAATTCATGTGTCTTGTTTTTGTATTTTCAGTTTCCAGTCGAGTCCAGCTTGGTATTTTCTAAATTTCTCATGTGTAGGAAAATTGTTTTAGTTTGTTTTGATAACGAGTTTTATGTAAGATCCGAAGACACAAGCGAATCAGTAACGTTGGTTCTATTATTTTCTATTATATTCCTTCTTATTTTAGATTTATGTAGTTTTTGATTCTTTTTAGTTATTAAAGTGGGTCCAGAGTCGGTGTGAACTAACTGTTCCGTAAATCTCGCGGTTAATTTGTTCCTTCGATTCTCTTTTCTATATATAGTTTGATTTGGGGTAACCAGAAGTGGTTCGTGCCTATTCTCGTTAAGTTTCTGAATCTTAATTATTTTGGCCTGATCTACTTGCTCTTTTATTTTAGGATAAAGATCTTTACGAAATGTGTTCAGTTTAGTTAAATAGTCATGGTAGTTATCGAATTTAATATCTTTGTTAAAAGAATGGGTTCTACCCGTGAAAAGTTCATATGGAGTTAGTTTAGTAGCCGAATGGATTGAATTGTTGTATGTAATAAGAGTTTCTGCCAAAATTTCCTCATGATTACATTCGAACTTCTCTTTGGATTTTCGATCTAAGATGATTCTATAAATTTCAGTCAGTGTCGAATGTAATCGTTCGACTGGAGCGTTGCTGGAGGATTGTTGGAACGAAGTAGTATGTAAGAGTATATTATATTGGGTACAAAAACTTTTAAAAAGATTAGATTGATATTCTGCGCCTTGATCACAAACTAACTTTTTCGGAATGCCAAAGTTTTGAATGAATTGCAAAATAGCCCTTGTAGTATTAACGCTATCTCTGGTTGGGATTGTATAAGCTGCTGCAAATTTCGAAAACTTATCAATTATAGTAATTACATATTTCCCGTTAATAGTGTATAGATCTGTATGTAGTATTTCCAATGGTCCGTCCGGGGTTTCTGTTTTTTTTATAAACTTGTTTAGGAGGATTCCGATCATATTTCAATGTTTTACATACTTTACAGTTTTTAATGGTTTGTTTTACTTTTGCATTTAAATTTGGGAAATAGAACTGTCTCTTAAGTTTCAGTGTCAATTCATCCGAGCCTCTATGATTTGAGTTCTCGTGTTGATCACGAATTTGTTTTTCTTGGTTATCTGTACCTATCAAATCGGTTAAAAATAAGGTACATCTAATAATTTTGTAACTATTACTGTGAGCAAAATATTTTGAATATGTTTCTTGAACTAAAGTAAAAATTTTGTCCGTTGTGTACACTGCACAGATTCGATTAGGTTTAAGAACAGTTTTTAATATTTTGGCTAAGTTTATTAAGTTGAACTCTGGTTTTATAATTGTTCGTCGTATTTTATTTTTAAAAGGGACTGTCGTCGAAAACTCAGGATTTAGACCTTCTGCAAGAATTAACTGGATCCTAAAATCATTGAGTGGCTTTTCTGATCTGTAAATGTTATCAGTATCGTTATAGTTTAGTTCGACATTTATTCTGCTTAAAGCATCTGCTACAACATTTTGTGACCCTTTTTTATAGATAACTTCAAAATCATATTCTAACAATTTAAGTCTCCAGCGAACAAGTTTACTGCCCGGTTCCTTAAAGTTCATTAGCCAGGTAAGGGGCCTATGATCTGTTACAATTTTAAATTTTTGGCCAAATAAATATGGCCTGAAATACTTTATTGCCCAAATAATAGCCAACATTTCCTTTTCTACTGTGCTGTAGTTCTGCTCCGTATCAGATAAGGTCCTACTGGCATAAGATACAGGCTTATCATTTCCTAAACTACCCTGGGATAGAACCACTCCCAGTGCTACATTACTAGCGTCTGTGGTTAATATAAATTGTTTTGAAAAGTCCGGGTACTGTAAAAGAGGATCATTACAAAGAAGTATCTTGCATGCTTCAAATGTATCTACAAAATCTTTGTTAATTTCAACCATCTTCTTTCCTTTTAGTTGAGCTGATAATGGTTTTGTCAATTTTGCAAAATCACGAATAAACTTTCTGTAGTATCCTAGCAAACCTAAGAATGACTTGATTTCCTTTCTTGTTGTTGGGAGTTTAAAATTTTGAATTGCTATCAACTTATTTGGATTAGGTCTAATGCCATCTGCTGATACGACATGTCCGAGATATTCAATTTCTTTCCTTAGAAATTGTGATTTTGCAACTTGTAACTTAAGATTTGTTGCCTTTAATTTCGAAAAAACATTTTGCAAATCTTGCATGTGCTCTTGAAGCGATGTTGAGAAAACTATTATATCGTCTAAATAAACTAAACAACATTTCCCAAATAATTCCTTTAAAACGTTGTCCATCACTCGCTGAAAGGTGGCTGGGGCATTAGTTAGTCCGAAAGGCATTTGGGTAAATTCATAATGGCCACCCTCGGCAGAAAAAGCTGTTTTCTTTATGTCTTCGGGTGCCATCTCTATTTGGTGATACCCGCTAGCCAAATCTAGAGCCGTGAAATAATTGGCTTTTCCTAACTTGTCTAAAACATCGGTAATGACCGGCATAGGGTATCTATCTTTAATTGTTTTTTCATTTAATTTCCTAAAATCTACAACTAATCTCCACTCTTTTTTTAAATCTGTAGCTTTCTTTTTGGGCACCAACCAGACTGGGGCGCTCCAAGGGGAATAACTATCTCTAATAATATTCATGTCCAATAATTTTTGTATCTGTTTTTTGACTTCTAGTCTTTCAAAATGTCCATATCTAAATGGTTTGGTGTATATGGGAATATCGTCCTGTGTTGAGATACTATGTTTTATTGTACTGGCAAAAGTTAGTTTTGTGTCTTCATCGTAAAATATTTCTTTAAATTTAATACAAAGTTTCTTCAATTGTGTATACTCTTCCTCATTAAGATGTTCTAACTTTAATTGTTTAAAGAAATCGATGTTAGGCTTTTCCTGTAATTCTAAGCGATCCAAGAAATTGAACTTTATAAAATTATCTTGTTCCCACCATTCGTGAACCTTAATCGGAGTATTTAAATCAACAAATTTTATTGAATTTGAACTATTCATTACTTCCAAATAACTAATGTATTCTGTTGCTTTATACAGTCCTTCTGACAAAAGTAGCCCCGTAGCGATTTCGTCTTGCTCAATGAAAACTGTGCCATTTTGTACATTAACATTAAATGGAAAAACTTTCACAGCCCCGGGTTCTATAGCGTGTAATTCAGGTTCCTTTTTATTTTGACAAAAAATGGGTAAACAAGCAAATGGCGTTTTTAATTGTAACTTAACTAAGTCAATTTCTGCTCCTAATTGTGTAAGTATATCTATACCAAACACTCCATCAAAGAAATTGTGAAATTTGAACAATAAAAAAGAAAAATTTCCGGACGTATTAAATTCCTTAAATGCAGGGAATCGGATTTCTTCAAATATTTGATGTGTATTCGATGCTGTTTTCAAAATAAGAGGTTGGACCAGTTTAATAATTTTAGACGGATCAGCACATTCTGGATATATGAGCGATTTTGAAGCGCCTGTATCAACGAGAAACACTAACTTTCGGCCAACGGGTAATTCAATACAGATATATGGAAGGTCTATCATTTTCGTTATTTTTCCTCTCTGCCTGAGGCTTCTTTGCAAAAATTTTGAGAAGTAGACGGTGTTTCAATATTAAAAAGATTTTCCTGAAGCCTACTTTGTTGGTTAACCTGATCTGACTGTGGTAAGATTGCCAATCTCTGACCAGAGTTTGTATTACTTTGTTTAAAGCGTACACTGTCATTTCTGTTAGAATTTCCGTTATAATTATTGCGGTTCCACTGCCTATTATTATTACGAAATCTATAAGAGTTAGACTGTTGTGGGTTTTCCGATTTGTTCTCCACAGCTTTCCGTTGATCATAACGCTTGAAGGTGGGTCCTATATCACTACCTGTATTTTCAAATGTTCGTTTTCTGTTTTGTTCTTGATAGTAAATATTTCTTTCTTTGATAGCAGAATCATATGCCTCTGTAAGGGAATTAGGTTTAGTCGACCTAACGAAAGAACCCAAAGGTCCTTTGATACCTGCAACAAAAGTGTTTAAACATATTTGATTGTATGAATCTTTCTTTGCATTTGCTATTGTATTCGGAAGATCTTGATTTTCGATTTGATTAAATAAGTTTGTCTTGAGCTCCGTAATTAATTCAAATAATTTAGTGACTGACAACTTTTGAAGGGTTAGTGACTGCAATTCATACAAAAGAGAGGATTCATCGCGCAGAGAATGTATTAATCAGGGTTTGTTTGATATCATCCCTCATAAGAGGAGTACCAGACGACAAAAGTGCATCATTTGCCCTACCCTCAATCTTGTTACGGATAGCCCTCAACAACATTCTGCCATATGGAGTCATATCCGTGCCTTAATTATTGCCAAAATTTCCTCCACATTTCCTATAAATTCTTTAAGTGCTTTGGGGCTACCGTCATATGTTGGTAGAAATCTAATCGCATCCGGGATGCGTAGAGAACTAAAAATATCTTGAGAATTTGCTACCCAACTGGAATCAATAGGAGGGGTTCCTGGATTAGATGTAGTATTATTGTCCATTGTAACGTTAAGGTCCTGTTTAGTCGTATATTTTAATGATAATTATATGTTTTATGATATAAGGCAAAGTCTAATTTAAATTTGATAAATGTATATATGACTTATTTCACTATCTTATTTCTATTCAAAAAGGTTAATATGTACAAGTAGTTATTAATACGATGCAAATTATTTAAACGATTACGTATATTGCTTGTAATTAAATTAAAGGTAATAATGATGTATTTCAATTTATGTATGATGTATTTACAATGAATAAATGCTGATAAATGTATATATGACTTATTTCACTATCTTATTTCTATTCAAAAAGGTTAATATGTACAAGTAGTTATTAATACGATGCAAATTATTTAAACGATTACGTATATTGCTTGTAATTAAATTAAAGGTAATAATGATGTATTTCAATTTTTGTATGATGTATTTACAATGAATAAATGCTGAAGTTTTATTATTATTAATTTAACGATATTAATTTCTTCTTACTTTTTTTTTTTTTTTTTTGCTAGAAAGGGAAATCTAATTTTAAATTTGATAAATGTATATATGACTTATTTCACTATCTTATTTTTATTCAAAAAGGTTAATATATACGAGTAGTTATTAATACGATGCAAATTATTTAAACGATTACGTATATTCCTGTAATTAAATTAAAGGTAAAAATAATGTATTTAAATTGATGTATGATGTATTTACAATGAATAAATGCTGAACTTTTATTATTATTAATTTAACGATATTAGTTTCTTCTTGTTTTTTTTTTTATATTATATTGCCTTATTGCAATCGCCTTATTGCGTTTTTTTTTTTTTTTTTTTTTTATATGTATGTATCAGAGCGGGGCTTGGTTTATTATTATTATTATTGCCTTATTGCAATCGCCTTATTGCGTCCCCAGATAAAGTAGAAATTGGATATCCGCTCAAAACACAAAAAACACAAAATAAGAGTTACATACATAACGCTCACAATCAACGCAATCAGCAAAATAGTCCAACATACCCTATCATACCTTTGTTACATATATATGTATGGAGCAAACAGTGTACTGGCATTGCAACGCGCCAACAGGTTCGGTCGAAGAGATGTACGAACTTCAGTCGCTGGTTCTTGACCTCCGACAAACATGTTCGAATAAGTGCACTAAATAAGTTTGGGCGACGTGATACAACACAAGCAAACTGGTTGCGTCAAACCCGAACACAAATTCAAGCACACACGAACCTGCAAGCCGCATCACGCCACTTATATACACTTTTTTGTATTCTTTTATATGGGTGATTCCATATCAGATTTACAGTCGATATCGGGAAATTCGATGAGATATTTTTTTCATGCTCTTTATCGAAAATAAATCGACACGTATTTTTTATTTGGCTCAGAAAATTTTTTTGACAAAGTTATGATTTTTGAATTTTTGATGAACTGCCCTTTTTTTGATGACAGTCGCGTTTTTCAGCCCCAATAACTCGAAAACCGTACGTCGCAGAAAAAAATGAATAGGAAGTAAAAATTTCATCCTTCCTTCTTCTTTGCAAAACTTTCGTGAAAAAATTTTTTAAACAATTTTCACCACAAAAAGTTCAAATGTTTATAACAAATTCATTTTTCTCCAACTTGGACATTTTTGATTTTTTTTTTTTTTCACAATAAATCCTTCAATTTCTTCTGATGAACATACTAAAATTTCAGAATGGGATCAAAATTAGTTTTTGAGTTATAGAATATTCAAGATCATCATGCGTCAATTCGGTTCGCGCGCGCATAGTAAGGGTCAATGAAATGAATTTTTAATGCTATTTAATTCTATAACTCAAAAACTAATTTTGATCCCATTCTGAAATTTTAGTATGTTCATCAGAAGAAATTGAAGGATTTATTGTGAAAAAAAAAAAAAAAAAAAATGTCCAAGTTGGAGAAAAATGAATTTGTTATAAACATTTGAACTTTTTGTGGTGAAAAATTGTTTAAAAAATTTTTTCACGAAAGTTTTGCAAAGAAGAAGGAAGGATGAAATTTTTACTTCCTATTCATTTTTTTCTGCGACGTACGCTTTTCGAGTTATTGGGGCTGGAAAACGCGACTGTCATCAAAAAAAGGGCAGTTCATCAAAAATTCAAAAATCATAACTTTGTCAAAAAAATTTTCTGAGCCAAATAAAAAAATACGTGTCGATTTATTTTCGATAAAGAGCATGAAAAAAATATCTCATCGAATTTCCCGATATCGACTGTAAATCTGATATGGAATCACCCATATACATCAAAAACACTTCTTGCACAACTTGCACATATGTATGTTTGTAATTCTTTAACTTGCTTACTTACTTCTCACTTTATATATATGTAAATAAGTATGTATGTTATATATCTTATATAATGCGTCTTATTCACTTACGCTTTTATAATTAATTTTTTTTATATATTTCACTGTTGAATCAGGTTCTCTCCTTCCAGTAGTGGATTTGAAGTAAAAAATCGACTGCGCCAGTTACCACTCGTCCCTGGCCAAGGACTTTGGGAGGTCACAAGAATAAGAAGAATGGGTTTACTTGTAAACGTTATAACTGTATTTATTTAAACTCTGTATTGGCTTTGTTTCGTGATAATCGCATCCGCCTCCGTTGAGTGTCAAATCAAGAGTAGTTGAGTCAGAACTTCCTTGCATGTACATCCGAATTTGAATTATCTCTCGTGCTTCGTGGGACCCGTTAGATCGTGCAAAGAGAGGATCCGTTACCATCTATTCCAGCAGTTCTCTCTGGCGCTGATCTAGGATGCTGTTGTTGTAGCGAGTTGTCACAACAGAGATGAGCGAAGTAGCAGCGGAAATTGGTGATATGAGCATAAAAATGCAGCAGCTTATCCAGTTGCTCACACTCAAGGTCGAAGTCGATGAGCAAAGGGAAAATAAGGGTCACATACCACCGAATAGTTTTGACAAGATCGTACATGAGTTTGATGGAATATCGGTACCAGTGTTAAAATGGTTTGAAATTTTCGAGCGAAACGCGGAAGCTTATTAGCTGACAGAAAAGCAAAAATATGTTCACGCCAGGGCAAAAATGATCGGCACGGCCAAGTTATTCCTGGAATCAGAATGCGTGAGTGATTTTTGTGAGCTGAAAGAAAAATTGATTGCTGAGTTTGAATGCAGCCGGAATAGTGCCGATATACACCAGTGGTTGCGCGATCGTAAGAAGAGAAAAAACGAACCGTTTCACGAGTATCTGCTGAATATGAAGAGGCTGGGAAGTGTTGGAAATGTTGAGGAGGCTGCTGTTTTGCGTTACATTGTAAACGGGTTGCAAATAAAAAGCGAATTTAAAGTTGCCATGTTACGGTGCAAGTCATACAAAGAATTAAAAGAAGAGTATGAGATTTTCGAACTGATTCAACAGGAGAGCAACCAAAGGAACGGAGTGAACGAAAAAAACGGAGCTAATCAAAGGAAAAATGAAAGCACAGTGGGTTCAAATAAACAAGTACCGGACCAGAAAAGAAAAGAATATTGTTTTAATTGTGGCTCTGCAGAACATAAGCGAAAGGATTGTAACGCCGAAACAAAATGCTTCAGCTGTAATGAGAGCGGGCATACATCCAAGGATTGTCCAAAAAGCGTTCCGAAAGTTCGTGTCGTTGTGGATCGCAGTCGCCTAAAGAAAGTAACTATAAACGGTGTTGAAGTTGAGTGCCTGGTGGATACGGGCTCGGACGTGACAATCATTAATGAAGCTGTATTGGAAGAGTTGGGCAGTATCGAAATATTCCAAAGTACCTCAACACTGCGAGGCTTGAGCAACAAAAATACAAAGCCGATCGGATTTTTTAACGCCAACGTCGAGGTAGATCAGCTGAAAACAGTGCAAAAATTTTTGGTTGTCTCACGGGGTGCAATAGACTGCAGCGCACTCTTGGGACACGATTTCCTGAAAAAGTTCGAGTTTACTGCCGATGCGAAGGGATACGTATTTCGAAGTCTGGAAGCCGAAGACAAAGTTGCCGATGAGTATCCAAACGATGTCTATAGCATATTTGAACATCCAAATTTATTTACAGCTCCACCAGAGTTCCAAAGCAGCGTAAAAGAGATAATCGAAAGTGCATTCCAACCATCAGTAGTCCACGAGCAGTGCCCGATCGATCTGAAGATTGTTGCCGATGGCGTCATCAAACCGTTTCGCCAAGCGCCACGCCGATTAACTATGGAGGAAACTGAGGCTGTAAAAAACCAAGTTGAGGAGTGCCTGGAAAAGGGTATCGTTCGAGAGTCGTCATCTTATGTTGCAAGCAGAGTGGCAGTAACATAGAAAAAGGACCATACGCTGAGAGTATGCATTGATTATCGAAAGCTGAACAGTATGGTACTGCAGGATTTGTTTCCGGTTCCACTTATCGAAGATGTCCTCGGCAAGTTGCAAGCAGCAAAGGTTTATACAATCATGGACTTGGAGAACGGATATTTCCACGTTCCCATAGAAGAAAAAAGCAGGGACCTTACAGCGTTCATCACTAGAGAAGGGCTCTTTGAATTCACTAAAGCGCCATTCGGATTTCGAAATTCAGCAGCAGCATTCAGTCGATTCGTGAACCACGTCTTCCAAAAGCTGATTAACGATGACATAATGCAAAAATATCAGAGGAGTTAAATCATTTCTGGGTCTTACTGGATTCTTTCGGAAGTTCATACCACGTTATGCAGAGACAGCCCGGCCGTTAACAAACCTGCTGAAAAAAGACGTCGAGTTCAAAATGGGCAATGCAGAATTAGAAGCTATTAAAAATCTAAAAGGATTACTGACGAGTGAACCAGTTTTGCACCTATACTCCAGGGAAGCATCCACAGAGTTACACACTGATGCGTCCAAGGATGGGTTCGGAGCAGTGCTCATGCAGCTGTTTGATGGAGGTTGGCATCCCGTATACTTTTGGAGCAAGAAGACATCGTTAGCTGAGGCGAAAAAACATAGTTATTTCCTCGAAATTAAAGCAGCTTACTTGGCACTAAAAAAGTTTCGCCATTTTTTGTTGGGCACACCCTTTAAGCTGGTAACGGATTGTGCAGCCTTCAAGCAGACCGCGTCTAAAGATGAGATGCCAAGAGATGTCGAGCAATGGATTTTGTACATACAAAGCTTCAGTCCGGACATAGAGCACAGGAAGGGCGAGAGGATGAAGCACGTCGATCATTTAAGCCGCTATCCGCAAGACGTTTACGTTATCGCAGCCGAATTGTCCGCCAGACTAAGAAAAGCACAGCAAGATGATGACCATATAAAGGCAGTTGCCCAGTTGCTTCAAAATGGCCCATACGAGAACTACAAAGTTAAGGGTGGACTGCTCTTTAAACAGACAGAAGGGAGTGAACTGCTGGTTGTCCCAAAGATCATGGAAAACGAAATTATCAAAAATGCTCATGAGATTGGTCACTTCGCTAAGCACAAAACCATGCACGCAATACAGCAGCAGTATTACATACCACATCTGGAGGGTAAAGTATCGAAGCTCGTTTCTAACTGTATTGTTTGTATCATCCACAGCAAAAAACTGGGTAAGCAAGAGGGCTTTTTGAGCAGCATAGACAAAGGCGACGTCCCGCTGCATACGCTGCATGTTGACCATATGGGGCCTATGGATGCAACCTCGAAGCAATACAAATTCATTTTCGCAGTCGTCGATGCCTTTTCTAAATTTGTTTGGCTGTTTCCAGTAAAGTCCACGGGTCATGAAGAAGTGATCAAGAAGCTAAGCGAATGGGCTGGAGTGTTCGGATTCCCAAGGCGTATCATAAGCGACAGAGGTGTGGCTTTCACCTCAAAGGCGTTTGAGGAATTCGTCACTACAAACATGGTTAAGCACGTGTGGTCGACTACAGGAGTCCCCAGAGGAAATGGACAAATTGAGAGGGTCAACCGATCGATCTTGGCCATAATTGCCAAATTGTCTAATGGCGAACCGACGAAGTGGTTTAAGTATGTGCCACATGTGCAAACGGCAATAAATTCGCAAATACACGCATCAACACAGTCTTCACCATTTGAGATTTTGTTCGGCACAAAGATGAATTACAAAGCTGATGACCGTTTGCTGGAGCTGTTGAAACTGGAGTTAGTGGAGCAGTTTAACGAAGACAGACAGCAGCTGCGCGCCGAAGCCAAGAAAAATATACAAAAAGCACAGGACGAATACAAGAGAAACTTTGATAAGAAACGTCGTTCACCGTATGGCTATAAGTTGGGCGATCTTGTGGCCATCAAAAGGACTCAATTTGTGGCAGGCAGGAAATTAGCTAGCGGATACCTTGGACCATACAAAATAATCAGGATCAAGCGAAGCGGCCGGTACGATGTGGAAAAAGCTGCCGGTGACATCGAGGGACCAAGGATCACGGCAACAAGCTGTGACAATATGAAGTTGTGGAAGTACGTTGCTGAAAACGAGGAGCTGTTGTCATCCGGGTCGGATGACGGTGGTCAGGAGGGCCGAATGTAAAGTGGCAAGGAGTTGGCAGGACTGGTGGCTGGTGCTGGCAGAGCTGCATAAGAAGAGAGACAAGAGAAGAGAGTCGTTCGTCGTGCGCCGTAAGCAGCAGTCGTCAAAAAAGTAGTCAGCAGTCGTGGAAAACTAGCAGCCGAATTATTACTTTATTATTTTTGTTACTTTCGAGAATGTATACGAAATCGATCTCCCCTCAGTTTTGTTAATAATTTAACGTTTGAATAAACTGTTCTCACATAAATGTAGAGTATCAATTCGAATTTGGTATACCTATTTTCGATATTTGTTTCGCTTCCGATAATTCTTAATTTTTCGTTAACTGTCTTATGGAATCTTTCCACGTCTGATATACCGTTCTTACTTGTTGTTACCTGAATTTTTACTCCTTCTGAATTTAACCAATTGTGTAAAGCTACACACATAAATGCTGAATCCTTGTCTGCCTTAATTTCCTGCGGTTTTCCCATTTCGTTGAATATTTTCATTATAGCCCTTTTCGCTTCTAACCAATCTTTACTTGTTATTTCTACTAATGAGGTAAATTTCGAATACACGTCAATACAAGACAAAAACTTTTGATTACCTACATTACATATTTTTCACGGATGTTTTGAATTTCTGGGGTGCTTTCGAAAGAAAGTTTTGTGTTTCTGTGTTCCGTTTTAGATATATTACAAATTTCGCACTCGTTAATAATGTTCTGGATTAGATTCTGATGATCAGGGAAATAATATTTCTCTTTGAACCAATTGATTGTTTTTTCTATTCCGGGGTGTAATAATTCTTTATGTTTACTTAATATCTTTTCCTTAAATTCTGCGTACGTTAAGATATCTTCTAATTTGATGGTGCATTTCACTAGCTTTGTTAAATGATTTGAAATAATTATTTCAACGAAAACTTTCTGGAATGTTGGAAAATCTGGTTCGTTATGTATGTAGATAGCGCTTTTCTTAGTACACAGATATTCTTTAATTATGTCTTTCGCTCGGTCTTCTGTCATTTCTTTATAAGTTATTTTGATTTTGATTTTATGGAAATAGTGTTGAACGTCCGTTTTGTCTTCATTTCCTTTGATTAATTCGATCTGTCTAGAAAAATAGTTAAATGGTCGTTCCGTAATTGGTATGTAATTTTGATTGTCTTCTTGTGCACTGTGTACGGTAGCGTCTACACTATCTGCTACTTCTCCTAACATGTTTTCTTCTATTTTTGTTCGGGATAGAGCGTCAGCTACATAATTTTCCTTTCCAGGTAGGTATTTGATTTCGTAATCGAATTCATTTAATTTTATTTTCCATCTTTGTAACTTCATGTTTGGTTCTTTAATATTGTTCAACCAAACAAGGGGTTTATGGTCACTAAGTATTTCAAAGGGTCTTTCGAATAGGTAGGATCTGAAATATTTTGTTGCCCAAACGATTGCTAGCAATTCTTTTTCTATTGTGGCATAATTAATTTCGTGTTCATTTAGAGTTCTGCTTGCATAACATATGGGTTTATGGTTTTGTGATAATACAGCACCGATCGCTATATTACTTGCATCAGTTGTTAAAGAAAATGTTTTACTGAAATCGGGGTAAATGAGAATTGGATCTGAAGTAATAAGTACTTTTAATTTTTCAAATGCTTCTATGTAATTTTTACATTTTATGTCTATTACTGCTCCTTTTTTTAATTTTACTGTCATTGGTTTTACTATATTCGCGAAGTTCGGAATAAATTTGCGATAGAAGCCGCATAGTCCCAAAAATGACTTTATTTGTTTCGGAGTCTTAGGTATTGGAAAATTTGTTATAGCATTTGTTTTATTAGGGTTAGGTTTGATACCATTTGTGGTTACAACATGACCTAAAATTCAGTTTCTTTTTTCATGAATTCACATTTGTCTAGCTGTAATTTCAAATTTGCGTTCCTTAATTTTTCAAAGACTTTCTTAAGAGACAAAATATGTTCCTCTAACGAAGTGGAGTAAATTATAATGTCATCCAAGTATTCTAAACAATCTTTATAGATTAAATCTTCTAAGAGATTGTTCATACGTCTTTGAAAAGTCGCAGGGGCGGTTTTGAGACCAAATGGCATACGAGTGTATTCGTAATGGCCATGCTTAGTCGAAAATGCAGTTTTTGCTATGGAGTTTTCATCCATTTGAATTTGGTGGAAGCCTTTGGCTAAATCGATTGTTGTAAAATATTGACACTTTCCTAGTTTGTCTAGAATTTCATCCATTCTAGGGATTGGGAATTTGTCATTTATTGTAATTTCATTTAGACTTCTGTAGTCTATTACTAATCTGAATTTTTTCTTTCCTGAAGCATCACTTTTCTTTGGTACTATCCAAATGGGTGAACAATAAGGAGATTTCGATTTTCGAATTATTCCTTGTTCAATCATTTCATTAATCTGAGTATTGACTTCTTCATCAAAAGTTTGCGGATATTTGTATGGCTTCTTATATATTGGGTCCTCGTGTTTTGTCTGTATTGAATGCTTTATTGTACTAGTAAAAGTCAAATTTTCACCTTCCTTGTACTGAATGTCCTTAAATTCAAACAAACCCTTTTTTAAATTTTCTTTCTCTTCCTCATTTAAATGTTCAAGACGGAATTCGTTGCATTCCCTGAGTTCATTGTTTACGGCAAAATTAAATGAATCATCTTCTGATAGAGGTGGATTAAGGCACTCTTGTGCGGTCTTATCCTTTTTCTCTTACTTTTCGGATGATTTTGGGCTAAGGCACTTTGGTGCGGTCTTGCCCTCTTTATTCTCTTCACCATATTCATAATCATTGTATAGACTTTCTGATTTTCACTGGTTTCTTTAAAATTTCCTAGATTTTCCTTCATGATGTTAATGGAAGATCCTGTATCTATCATTGCTTTCAAAGTTTTATCTTTAATTATTACTCTGATATACGGATACTGTTTTCCGTTTCCGAGGCTATTTGCTGAAAATTTACGTCCATTCTATTCTGTGAGCTTTCGCTTTCCCTCTGTCTTTTGACAGGTGCGTTGGGTGAATTAGTGGATTGGGTTTGATGATTCATAGGGTTTTGAGCTCTACCTTGGTTTAAATTCCTTTTATATTCGTGATAATTACCCTGGTATTGATTAGTATTTTGATTTTTATTAGGTGAATTCGGAGTATTTGCTGAATTATGTGATCCTGAATTATAATTTGAATAATTATATCGAGAATAATGATTTGAATTATTTTTCTGATAGTAATGATTCTGTTTTGAATTTCCCGAATTCCTACGATGGTCATAATGCCTGGGTTTATAATTATCATATGGGTCTGAGTCCCAATGGCCTAGAGTCATTGCTGCTTCTTTTAAGTTAGTAATGGTTGTGATATCTTTTTCGATAAGGAATTATATAATCTGTCCGGTAATTTTTTCTCGATACAATCCCTGATTGTTCTGTTCAATGAACTTGTGTAAATTGCCTTATCTGTTTGGTCCATTTCTAATTCTAACTTATTTAAAACTACGGAGGATCTGATCTTAAGTTCATTTACGAACTTACTGATGCTTCCCTGGTAAGGTGTCTGGTGTACCATGCGGATGACATCTTCATATGGCCTGTGGTCCTTGAACGCTTTGATCAGGGCCATTTTCGTCTGCATCCATGTTGTAGCTTTCTTTTCTGCGAAGACGGCTTGTGCTGAGTCCAGAATAGTCCTCTCGATGGCCCCGTAGATGATATGGTTTTGCCTCACATCCTGTGTTGGGTACAACTGCAACAGATACTCGACCCGTGTGATGAACCGGCTGAGCTCTATTGGGTTACCGTCGAAATAAGGTAATTCTTTGATCTGTCCAATCAACTGATTGAGATGGATCTCGGATAGTTGGGCTAACAGTGATGTTGCCATGTTATCGTCTTTTGAAGTTTTTATTCTTTTTGAAGATATTGTTGCAATATTGTCACACGAAAATTCGCGGAGTTATTGACCGAATTGGATTTTTAGTTAATTGTTTTTATATACAGTCGCGCTGCACATAAATTCTTTTGCGAATTTCTTTTTAATCACTTTCTTTATTCACGGATTTTTACGCAGATCAGGATAAACTAGTCGTATAGTATTATCCTTCTTGTTGATCAGTACCGATGACTTTTTAAAGGACTTTTTAAAGAAATCCTACCGACTGCGCCAATTAAATGTTTGAACCATAAGTTTTCAATAAAAAAAAAATTATCTTTATTTCTTATATTCAACTGGTTACAAATATTCTTTAGTGGAAGAACACCGACCTGTCACTTGCAAGTCTCAAACTGAACTCAACTCCTAACTCTGACTTCCTTTACGATCATACCTCGGTTGTGGAGCTTTCGAGCTTTACTTGAGTGTGTTTATTCTAACTGAGTGTGTTTTATTGTTTAGGCTAAGAACTTTCCCGATTGGACTTTGGATTCTTGGGTTTGAATTTGTTTATGGCCTTGGTCCCGAAATTTGAGTTTGGTTTGGGAATCTGAATTATGGGAACGTGCTGAATGCGCGTTTCTATCTAAAATGTTTAGTCTGAGGATTGGTTTACAAGTACTTTTCCATCCTCAGTTATGTTTAGGTTTAATTTGGTTAAGGATCATATTCGGTACATTTGCATATTTGAATCTAAGTGTCAAGGGTAAGTTCTAGCAAGTATTAGATGTGTGTGTGTGAGTGTATGGGTGTGTAGACATGTACATAGTTTATGTGGTGCTATGGATATGTCACTATATATATATAAATCAATATATTATATTATAAATTAAAAACTGAGTAAATTAAAAAAAAAAAAAGAAGCTTATATAATGACATATTCTTTTGTTTAGTTAGGTACCAAGAAGTAAGAGTATGCAGCGTAGGCGATCCCACACTGAATCAGTGTAAACAATCCACATCCGGAGCAAACGCTCTTCAATAACATAGGTAAATAATTCTTGCAATCATTAAGTGCCAAACCCTCTTACTCTCAACTTATTGTATACAATCAATATCCCAAGCGGGCGATCTCGCTCCCAAACTTTGGTAAACAAAGGGCAGTACAAGTAAGATTTTTAACAAGAAATTATTCTTAAGGCAGGTTCTCACCTTGTGGCAAAAAAATTTGGTTATCGTATAGATATATGTTCCGAAAATGTTCTCAAAAAATTAAGATCCAAATTTGACATATTACAAAAGTTACAGGCCCTTACATGGAGGACATGTCGAGCACCGGCCATTGGAAGCCAAAACTTTATACGCGTTTATCTCGGAACCACGTTTTCGGACCTTACGGAAGTAATTGAAGGCGTTGGGGTTAACCAATCGTCATCATTTTTTTTTTTAATGTTCCTAATTGTTTCCTTTAACTAATGAACTAGGTGTTGGGTCAGTAAGATTTTTTACTAACCATTACCTTGACGGTGCCCAAATAAAATAATCTGCACCAAAATTCAGTTAATAAAATGCACTTATTTATTATTTGGCACCAAGGCCTTAAATCTATAAAGTTATTGTTTGTTGTAGAGTTGGTTAGGCAGGCAGACCGAATTGTCTGTGCCTTTTTACAGCGATAAGGTATGTTGGGCAGGCAGATCGATTTGTCTGTGCCTTTTGCAGCGAAAAGGTATATTAGCAGGCAGACCGATTTGTCTGTGCTTTAGACGAAAGTATATAAAGCCGAGATTTGGCAGGCGATCAGCGATCGTGCCTTGTGTAAGCGAGTACCAAAATCGAACTAGTTAAAGGTAGGTATGTTGGGCAGGCAGACCGATTTGTCTGTGCCTTAAACGACGCGAAGAGTATATAGCCGAAGAGTATATAGGCAGGCGATCAGCGACCGTGCCTTCTATGAGCGTGTACAAATTCGAACTACTTGAAGCTTGCCGTGGACTAAGGCCAGGAAGCGATAAGCGAAAAAGTGCAAAAAAAGGGAGTTAAAAATGACAATTAAACAGTGTTGCCGCGCAGGGCAAATAGCAAAACAAAAGGAGAATATCGAGAATTTGGTTTTACGTTACAATTTGAAATATAATCATTGGATTTAGGCTGCGGCATGACCGAACACTAGGATTATCCAAAATTATTGAAAACTGTTTAATTCAGAAAATAATTAGTGAGAAAATCGAATTTTTTTTCAAAAGCTAATAACTTTTGCAATTTTCATTTTTTTTTTCTGATCCTAGTTCATTTTATGCACAGTACTGTACACTTTAAGAATCTTTTTGGGTTTTGTATTTCCGATTACCCGTTTTGGCTGAATCACTTCTGTAAGCGGGACACCTTTTTGCCGAAATGTTGCAACTGAGGAACGGCCCCTCCCGCCCCTTTTTTGATTTTTCAATTTTGAAATTTTTTTTCGCAAAATAAATATGTTTTCAAATAAAGTTAGAAATTTCAGATTTTAATCTTTAACCGTTTTGTCAATATAATTTTTTTTTAAAATGTCCATTTTTTGGCCCTACAAGGTGAGAACCTGCCGTAAGCTGAGATCATTCGAATAAAGACGTAAACCTTAATTCTCGTTTATTTATTCTCCTTAGTTGTCCTACTTGGTCCTCGAGAACTAGTGGGATGTTCAAGAGGGGGCTCAGCTGGGGCCACCAGGCGGGTTGCAGGTTGCGGATAGCGAACGGCCTTCTATAAGGTTAGTTGCGAATAGGCGCAAGCTAATAAGCAACCCCGGACAAGCAGCGGGTACACCGGAGTCGGTGTACTGATGAGACGTTTGTCTGGCCGTCTTCAAAAGTATAGCCTCACACATTCCTCTTCCCTCACGACTACCTATCAACTCCCCTCCCCACACAATCTCACTCCGGGCCGGACTAAGGTGTCATCCGACCCGTGCCGATAGTCAGCCTGGCTGGGGGCCCGGATTAACAAATAGCCCAGTCTCTCACGGAGGGTTAAGGCAAGTGGCGACCGCCTGTCCTAACTGCGCCTTACCCGGGTATGGCGGATCATACTTTCTCCGCAACTCGTGGGATTCTATTATGAAAAAGAATATGAAAACCAAATTGCCGCAGGATATCCCTGCCTCAAGTGCCGCAAGGCTTTTTGAAGAAAGACTCCTTGACGGAGTGCGACCCCAGGTGGGACCAGCCCCACCCAGGAGCGCAGCTTCCATCAGGAGTGCGTCACGGACGCGGAATGTGGGACAACCCCCCACAGCGACTGTTCCAGTTCGGGAACGTGGGCTACCGGCAGGACCATCCCGGCCGGCTTGCCCACCCCCCGCGGCTGTACAGAAGACCAAGCCCGCCAATAAGGCAGAGGTCCTTCCAACCAGAGGACAACCAGGAGGCCTTGGCGACCCCAACAGGAAAGGCCTGTCGGGGTCCAAGGTCAAATGGTACCTTAGGTATCTTCAGCAGGGCATGACACCCGATGAAGCTTTGAAGAAGGCGAAGGAGCCACGACCAGTGGCACAAAACGTTGCCCCTGCCAGCAAGCGGGCAAATAGTACCCTCACCCCTCCGATGGACACCCCGAAAATGTCCAAGTCAGAGGGCATCAAAGAGGCAGCGGCACCTCCCCCCCGTCCCCCAAGGCCTGATGAGCCTAGCACATCGAAGGCGGCGGCGACGAGGAGACCCCCCCCCCCTGAGGCATCTGCTGGCACACCCAGCGTGCCGAAGGCGGGTGACAAGGGTGAGAAGCAGCCACCCTCCACTTGTGCGGCACCTCTCACTGGCACACACACCTCCTTCGCGGAGGCCGCCAAGAGAGTCAGAGTTGCGGTACTACCTGAGGACTACCCGCAGGTGTACCTGAGCAACGAAGAGCTTGCCGAGCTGGAGGAGGCCATAATGGACGACGTAGTCACGTCTGAATGGGACTCAGCAGTCGCCTTCAGAGGTATCCACTTTAGGGTCGGATACCTCCTGATAGACTGCTTGGACCAGGACTCGGCGGACTGGCTGAGGGCTGTAACGCCTCAGCTAAGGACGTGGAAGGGCGTGCCCCTTGACACTAGAGTAGGAGAAAACAATCCTGCGGCATATAATGTCACAGTCTTCTGCCCTAGAAGTGCAGAAAGAAGCAATGAGGAGCTTCTGATGATGCTGGGACGCCAGAACAGAATGGAGGTCGATTCCTGGAAGGTGGTCTCCCGAAGGAACGACCCCCGCCTCGCACTCCTCGTTATAGGGATAGACCAACTCACCCGAGATGAGATCGTCTCTAAAGGGCACCAGCTGAACTTAAGATTCGGGACCGTCTCGGTGAGTGGTCCTAGGAAGGCGGCGAAGATGGCGGCAACAGAAGCAGCGCCCCCCGGCTCCAAAGTCGGCAAAGTGGAGGTCGAGGAATCCCTCGAAAAGCCACAAGAGCCATTGGGTGCAAAGGAGGAGCCTATCGCCGATATGGACGTGGAGAGCGAGGATGAACATCCCTCGCCCTCCCAGGAGGTGGCACAAGAGCCCCTCCTAGAAGATATCGACGAGAAGGAGGCCGACGTCGCCCTGACGGAAGGCAGTGAAGGGGAATTCCCGCCCCCTTCACAAAACATGGAGCACCCGCTCCAGTAATGGCTGCACACCGCAGCACGCAGCTAGCCCAGGTTTACTTGCACCGGGCCAAGGCGGCATCCGCCGTCCTGGCCAGGTTGTTCACCTCCCAACATCTCGGGCTAGCTCTCATTCAGGAGCCTTGGTGCAATCAGGGCATTAAAGGCCTGTACACCAAGGAATCAAAGGTAATATGCGACCAACGGGGTGCACACCCAAGAGCATGCATATTAATAAGGAAAGATATCAATTATAATATCTTTTCAGAGTTCCTAAGCAGTGACTGTGTCGCAGTAACGCTGAGCGGCACAGGAAAGTTACCAGCGATCGCCATAGCATCGGCGTATTCGCTGGGGATGCAGCATGCCCACCACCGGAAATCATCGGACTCGTGGAATGCTGCAGGAGGAAGAAGTTACCCCTAATCATAGGATGTGACGCCAATGCACATCACGTGATATGGGGAAGCACCGACGTCAACAACAGAGGTGAGCAGCTAATAGAGTTTATTGTAAATAGTAACCTAGAAATCGGTAATGTCGGGTCCACACCGACATTCATTACTAGAGTAAGAGAAGAGGTCCTAGACATAACTCTGATGAGCAGGTCTCTAGAACCACTTATCAAGAACTGGCACGTGTCGCCAGAGGAATCAATGTCGGATCACCGAATCATTAGATTTGAAGTAGACTTCAACACCGCTAGGGACGCCCCCAAAAGGAATCCCAAGAAAACAAACTGGGATTGGTTCAAGTCCTCTCTTCAGCTCAATCTCTCTGACGAACCGTCAGGTATACCCAGCCATTCTTTAGAATTGGATCAGGCAGTGGATAACCTCTGCAAGAAGATAACCAATGCTTTTGAGGACAGTTGCCCTCTTGGCAGACGGAAGGCAGATAGAGACGCCCCATGGTGGAATGACAACCTAAAACGGCTCAGAATCCTGACGCTCTACAACAAAGAGATCAGGAAGGCCAAACGGAAGAACTACAGAGACTTCTGTGAGGCAATCAGCACTGCCCATGAAGGGGCAAGATTGCACAAGGCTATGGCCAAAGTTGCACCAGAAAGTAACCTAGCCCTGAGGAAATGTGACAACTCTTACACTTCAGACGACAGGGATAAACTAGCTTTACTCTTTAAAACACACTTCCTCGGGAGCTCACCCCTGGCGGAAGATACGTCCAACCCAATGGAGGCATCGTCCACTCCAAGACACTTCGGACCAAGCGCAGAGGACTGGGCAATTGCCAAGTCTCTAGTCTCTCCGGAGAGACTTAAATGGGCAATTGGGACCTTCCAGCCATTTGAGTCACCTGGTCTGGATGGTATCTCTCCATCATTCCTGCAGCAGGGACTGGATTTACTCCTAACCCGCTTAAGGAGACTGATGCTAAGCAGCCTAGCAATTGGACACATCCCAAATGCGTGGCGTAGAGCTAGGGTGGTCTTCATCGCCAAAGCAGGGAAGAAACACATCACCAACCCAAAGTCCTTAAGACCTATCAGCTAAACCTCGTTTTGCCTTAAAACGTTAGAAAAGATGGTAGACTACCATATTAGGAGCACAGTTCTTAAGGACTGTCCGCTGCAACCCACGCAGCACGCATACAGGGCAGGTCGTTCAACAGACACTGCACTGCACCAACTTTGTCACACTCTTGAAGGGGCAGTGGACAACAAAGAAGTTGCAATCTGCGCCTTTCTGGATATAGAGGGAGCCTTTGACAATACGTCGCATGATGCTGTCTTAGCGGCCCTCGCCAGAAGGAATATAGACGCGACAACAAGAAGATGGATTGGAGCGTTGTTAAGCTCCAGGCAGGCATTGGCGACCATTGGCAACAGCACAATGACCGTTGCCAGAAGCAGAGGATGTTCGCAAGGTGGAGTCTTGTCTCCTTTACTGTGGAGCCTACTAGTAGATGAACTACTAAAGAAACTCTCCGACAGAGGAATACAATGTCAGGGCTATGCCGATGACATAGTAATAGTAGCCAAAGGGAAATTTGAAGAAACGCTTTGCGATATTGTTCAACTCGGACTCAAGATAACGCTCGACTGGTGCAGGGAAGTTGGGCTTAACCTCAACCCCGCAAAAACAGTCATTGTTCCTTTTACAAAGAAGTACAAACTAAAGAAGATGAGACAAATCATGCTACTAGGTACTCCCGTAGCAATAAGCCGGGAAGTTAAGTACCTCGGAGTTACCTTCGACAGAAGGCTAACGTTTGCAACCCATATGCAAAAGACAGTGGATAAGTGCCTCAGGACTCTCTTCACCTATCGGAAAATTGCAGGGAAATCTTGGGGGACCTCACCCCAAATTATCAGATGGTTATACCTTATAATTGTGAGGCCAATACTCACATATGGGTCAGTAGCCTGGGGTAAACGAGCTAGGCTCGTTACCGCACAGAAACAGCTCTAAAGGCTGCAAAGACTGGCATGCATATGTATGACAGGAGCAATGAGAACCTGCCCCACTGCGGCACTGGAAGTTCTCATGGAACTCACTCCGCTACACTGCGTAGTAGAGTTACAGCGAAAGGCCACCCTACTAAGAATCACTTCTTGTGGGAATGGCAGTGACCGCATCCTCAGTTCTAGGGATGCAGCAAAACTACTAGTCGAACTTCCCCTGAGCTCACACCCCAGGGACGAAATGACAGTAGAATTCATCTTTGAAAAGAATTTCTCTGCTCATCTGAGCAACAAGAAAGAATGGACCACCATGAAGGAAGTACACTCCATGGCGAGTCACACTATAGCATGGTATACGGACGGGTCTTTAACACACCAAGGCACTGGCCTTGGAGTAGTAGGACCACGAATCAAATACCATGAATCGTTAGGCCAATACACCAGCATATTCCAAGCTGAAGTTTGCGCCATAGGACGGTGTGCAGAGCTCAATATGAAGCGTGGGTACACAAACAAGGACATTGCGATCATCTCGGACAGTCGAGCGGCAATTACTGCACTATGCAGCAGTAGAATCACCTCGAAGCTGGTACGAGAAGTAATAACAAAGCTGAACCTTCTGGGCAGCAACAACAGGCTGTCATTAAGATGGATTCCAGGACACAAAGACATATCCGGGAATGAACTAGCCGACAGGCTAGCAAAACTAGGGGCGAAACGACCCCTTATAGGACCCGAGCCTTACTGTGGCATAGGCAGACACACAGTCAAAGATTACCTAAAAACAGAAGAGGTACAGATGAGGCAAGCCTGCTGGGTAGACACCACAGGCCAAAGACAAGCCAAAACCCTCATCGTCAATTATGACATGAAGAGGTTTAAGAAACTTATACTACTAGGGAAGAGATCACTTAGGATAGTTACCGGCTTACTAACCGGACACTGCAAACTAAGGAGACACCTATTTAATATAGGGATTACAAACAGAAAAACATGCAGATTCTGTGATAGCGAGGATGAAACCTCCCTACACATAATAGCAGATTGCCCAGCACTAAGTAGGCTGAGGAGCAGAACCCTCGGGTCCAGGTTCCTTACATTTGGGACCTCTGGAAGCATCGACCCGATAAAGCTCCTTAACCTTATCGAAGGAGCCGGGTTGATGGGTGAGCTCTAAGCTCAGATAAGGGGTACAATAGATCCAGTTGGGTCGAGGTAACCTTTCCCCCCCCCTAATAATATAATAAATAATAGTTGTCCTAAGTCAAAATTAGTTCGACTCATAAACAATTTTTCTGGCGCAGTCGGTGGGATACAAAAAGTATCCGAAAAAAAGAACCTCGGGTGGAAAATAAATCAAATTTTATATGTATTTCAGTTCTCGAAATTACGCGGCACATTTAAGAATCTTTATTGGATTATAATTCCAATTCGGTTGTCCAACAAAAAATTAAGTGAAACAAACACTAAAAGCTTAATAAGTGAAATCAAAGTAAAAATGTAAAAATGTACGATTGCAGTATTTCCATGCAAATGAAAAGAAATTTGTATGGACCTACGATAATTTCGCACGACGTTGTAACATACGATAAAATTGAAACTTAATTTTTATCGGAACTATAGGGCTTTCAGTTATAATATTGCACAGGGTAGTCAGACATTAGGTGCCTAACAATTTTGCATTAAAATCTCAATTTCGAAAGAAAGCGACATACGATACTTTCGCGGAAATGCGAAACTTAGACGGACACGTGACACGGTAATTTGGCCTTCCGAACATGGGACATTCTTTTACAAATCGTACGGATTCGAGAAAAAATTTTTTTCATATCTCAGAATTGAATGAAAATTTTTTTTTAGCTTTTATGGAAATGAAATCTTCGACACGTGTAAAAGGATTTTACTCCAAAAAAATAGTTTGCTTTTATTTTTTCTCTATATGAAATATATTATCTCCGCTTCCAGTAGTCACATAATAAAAACTTTTTTTTATTCAATAGGTATTAATGTTGACTTTCAAGTTTTTTACTTCCAATTTTTTTATTTGTTCAGAAAAAAAAATTATAAGCAATTGAATGGTTTCAAAGCTGATCCCCACAACATATATAATTAGGAAGATTACAATTAAATTATATATATATATACTTGGATTTAGAGTGGGGTCTCTATTAGGTAATAAGATATAAAATAACATTGATCGCGCTGCGGCAGCATGTGGAGCGCGCGCTGCGCGAAGAGTCGAAAATTATTTAGTTTCTCTTGATCTAATGAAGACCCCACTCTAATTCCTTTTACTGTTTATTAAGCGAAACATAGGGATAATAAATTGATTTTTTCAATTAAATAAGTTGTGGGGATCGGCATTGAAATGTCGATATAATGATTAATTTGTTACTAATTCTTATAAATAAAAAATTAAATTAAAAAATGAAACTACTTTTTGAAAGCTGAATTCTTGAACTAAATAATAAAAAAAATTGTGACGATACGATTAATAGAACAAGAGATAATTGATTTAACGTGTTCAAGGATAGAGAAAACCATTGATATTGTCAAAAATCATAACTTTGTAAAAAAAAAAATGTTTAAGGTAATTACCGAACACGTGTCTTTTCATTTTGCTTCCTACACTTGAAAAAAATTTTGACAAAAATCGGAATTGTGACGCAAAAAAAGGTGTAGGTACGATTTGTAAAAGAATGTCCCACATCGAAGATTGGCCTACCCTAAGATCGAAACTGATTGCAGAATTTAAACGCCAAACACCGAAATACAAACTACTGGAGAACTTCAAGGAGACACCTTTAAGCGGAAAGACGACGTCAACAACTACTGATTTGGAAGTTGCATTGGGAAGGTAAAGAACCAGATTTCCTTATTTATGTACAGGCGATTAAATATTCTAAAATACTGATCAGATAATTACCAATACAATGATATTACTGACTTAAGATGGTTAATTACTATTGCACAAAATGAAGGAATATATAAAGAACATATTAATTTTAAATTGATTAAAAATCCAGAAACCGTAATAAAAATGCAATAAAAATGCATTCCTTACAATCAAGCTATGTGGCACGTACGAAATCATTTCGGACCTAACGACATTACATAAGCACACAACCAATTACTAACAATAATCCCTTTCCACAACATTCTAATAAAACTTAAAGTCCTTAAACAGCATATTTTAAAGGAAATACATACTCCCAACCACAACCACCATCCACATCTAAAATACTAACTGAGCAAACCAAAATGTCTATTGACGAGTTGAGATTTCAACTCGCGCACGTATACGAGGATTTACAACTTAATTATTTTGGACAACAGAATTATGGCCACAATCAGTACTGTGGGTTGATTAATGAAAGGAAACCACAGGTATAATCCATCCAAAAACAAATAACAAAATCAAAATAGCTCAGAGCCAAACGAAAATTTTCTGTTAACAGCCCCGGTTAACAGTTCATAGGAATAGCATAAAAAAGAATCCACAATAAATATGATCAATAAAAATATATTTCGTCTTCCTATTAAAAAGATTAAATGTGAAGTTTTGACATCAAATGGTCCTATTACGTTGAACAACTTGAATATGTTACCCAGCCATTGTATTTTTAAAACAATTTAACCATTTTATGTACACAGTTTTTCTAATAACTACACAGAAAATTGTTGAGGAATGCCCAGTCAATTATAAATTTAAAAATTACACAGTAATCCTTTTTGATAAAATATACAAATTAATAACAGTCTTTAAAATCAGAAAAAAACCAAAATTTTTACGTCCAAATGGCACCAGAACCAATAAAAAAAATTAGCTTAGGAATCAATAAAAAAATAGATTTTGAATTAGTTCGATTAGATCACCTGAATCAGGAAGAAACTTTAAAGTTGAAAAGTTAATTAAATAAATTTAAAAATCTTCAATATGAAGAATCCAACAATCTAACATTTACAACTACCATTAAACACGTACTAAATACAACACATAACTCCTAAATTTATTCAAAACAGTACCCTTTTGCTCAAGCGTAGGAAATTGAAGTCGAAAACCAAGTGCAGGAAATGCTTAATCAGGGATTCAATCGGGAAAGTAATTTCCCATACAATTGGATGCCTCTGGTGAAATTAGGTATAGAGTAGTAATTGATTATAGGAACTCATGAAATAACGATTCAAACATGGAGTATATCCTTGGTAAACTAGGAAAATGCCAACATTTTACAACTACCGATTTGGCAAAGGGATTTCATCAAATAGAGATGGACCCAGAATCAATATCTAAAACTGAATTTTCCACCAAAAGTGGTCATTACAAATACCTCCGAATGCCATTTGGCCATTTGGTGCATGAATAATATCATTCGACCGTTGCTCAACAAACACTGTTTAGTGTTTGATATTATAATTTTTCCCACATCCCTTACCGAACATTTAAATTTATTACAACTAGTTTTTTCCAAATTTGCAGAAGCCAATTTAAAATTACAGTTAGACAAATGTGAATTCTTAAATAAAGAGGCTAGCTTTCTTGGTCACATTGTAACCCCTAATGGCATAAAAGCCCCTTAAAGTTTAAGACATAGTTTCCTATCCAATTCCAACAATCCAATTCCAAATTCTTTTACAGATCAGATCATTTCTTGGATTAACCGGTTATTATCGTAAATTTAACCGAAACTACGCAGACATAGCAAAACCAATGACCAAATGTTTAAAAAAAAGGAGCAAAGATAGATTTCGAAAAAAAATTCATATTAACCACAGATGCTAGTATTTTAGCTCTTGGGGCCGTGCTTTCTCAAAATGGACATCCTATATCTTTTATGAGCAGAACACTTAATGAACACGAATTAAATTACAGTGCTACCGCAATAGTTTGGGCCACTTAGGGAGATATTTTTTTTATTGTTAGTTACCATCAACCTCTTAGATGGTTGCATACCTTAAAATAACCGAATCCCAAGTTACATTGATAGAGAGCTAAATTAAATGAATACCAATTTAAAATCGATTATATTAAAGGGAAGGAAAATTCAGTTGCCGATAAATTATCAAGAATCAAAATTAAAGAAAATCATCATAGTGAAGATACTTAACATAGTGCAGAAAAAGACAATAACAACCTTATTCATTTAACAGAAAAACCAATAAACTATATCAAGAAACAAATAATTTTCGATAAATCCGATAAAAATAAAGTAGATCATTCAACAATTTTCGGTAGCTCCATTACCACAATTCAATATAATGTAATGACATTCGAAAAGGCCAAACAGATTTTACTTGATATTTTACCATTTATATTGATAGCGATGTAGATTTAAAAATTATTCAAAGAGCATACAGGGAAATTATTAATCCCGCCTACCCTAAAGAAATTCGCAGCTTCTACTTATTAAAGATTGTGTTCGATCAAACTTTGTTATTTCCTAAGTATTTTCTTGTATACATATCAGAGACTGTTAACTTTCTGTCATGTTACGGAAGCTGCACTTTGCGCAGCAGAATAAACAGATCAGTACGAATGAAATAGTACGAATTAAATCGGTACGGATTTTTGGAACGCCTTTTTCACACCGCCCAGATCCTAGTTTCATGTCACCACAAAAACGCTTGTAGATGCAACACTGGGCAACCTCTGTAGTTAGCAGTTAGCAGTTGCCGCACTTCTTCGAGTTGCAGTCATGTTTACTGGTTGAGCAGTATGCAGAGTCATGAACCTTTCCACAAACAACACTCACCGGCATAGTTTACAGATTGTATGAAGATTATATATAGGGTGTACATCGTTTTTCTTTTGGGGCTTACTTTCTGGTGCGAGCTTTACCTTAAGGGGTTATATACCTTTTTGAGCGAAAAAAAGAGGGAACTTTGGATTTTTTTTCAGGTGTGAAGCAATTATTTTATGATACTGAGGTTATTATTTATTGATAGTACATGTTTTTATAGACACAATAAACGTTTAATCTTAAAAAAATATATATAACTTTCGAAGTTATGGCAATTCTCTCATAACCCTTTTTTTTTTATAGCGGCTTGCGGTGACCACGATGGAAGTCCAGCGGGTCAACTAAAATCAATAAACCAAAAAAATTTTATTAGTTTAGTATTATTTCTAGTTCGTCATTGAATTACTTCAAGAATATTTGGTTTTTTCTGCATACAGTAACAATTTTTTCAAAAAATTGATTTTTCGAGCTCTAAAAATTTTATTAAAAATTTCTTATCTGCAAAATCGAAATTGGCGCATAAAAACTGATTCAATGACGAACTCGGCACAATCATTACGAATATTAAAAAAAAAATTGAAGAAGATCGATCAAATAGTTCTTGTGCAATCGCGGTCACAGCAAAGGCACTTTTGGAAAAAAACGACTTTGAGATAATCGCATTCAAAGTTTTACGTTGCGTTACAAAGAGTGACGAACCGCCCCTCAAAACGCTGTTTTTCTATCGAACTATTATTCGGATCTCTTCAAAAATTTGGGAAAATGTTCTCTAGGGGATATACTTTAGGATTCAGCAAAAAAAAAATTTTTCGTTTTTTTGAAAAAAAAAAGGTATATAACCCCTTAAAGAGTAGCTGCGGCTTTCTATCCCTGTTAAGGATATTGAAGACTGTCTTAGCGCTAAATCCTCCCTCTTGTAGCGCCTTAGTTATCTCTGCAGGCGTTACGTCAGAGTCTATGCCCTTAAGTACGACTTGCAGGCCCTTGCTGCTTTTTAGCTGATAGGTGTGAAAATTCTTTTTATTTTCGGTAAGATATAGATACAGCAACACTGTCCATCAACTTTTTACAAAAACTCTGCTTGGCAATAATTCTTGCGGCGAATTCGTCGTAGCCTGTTCCTGGAAATAGAAAATTTATTGCGGTGAACTTTTAAATTTTTATGTCCACCCTGTATGTCCGATAAGTTCTTAGTCTCCAAACGAAAAACAAAAATTTTGGAAAAGTGGCGATTTATTTCTCAACATAATCTCCTTTTAGCTCGATACACTTAACCCAGCGATGCTCCAACTTCTTTAACCCGTCTGAAAAGTACGTTTTCTCGAGTTCTGTGGCGGCGATGACCTGCTCATTCGACGCAAATTTCTGTCCAGCAAGTGACTTTTAGAAACAAAAATAAGTCACACGGGGCCAACTCTGGAGAATATGGTGGATTGGGTAGCAGTTCTTAGCCCAATTTGACCAATTTGGCCGTGGCAAGGGCGAAAGTGCGAGTGTGTGTCGGTGCACTTTTTTCTTCGCCAAATGGGGTCGTATTTTCTGGAATTTGGCGGTGAATCGGCCCAATTATTCGGCCGTGACCGGTTTGCCCTTCTTCAGGTAGTCGATGTAGATCACACCTTGTGAAACCCAAAAAAAATTGGTCAACATCTTTCCGGCCGATGGGACAGTCTTCGCCTTCTTCGGAGCAGGTTCGCTGGGTTAAGTCCACTGTTTCGACTGTTCCTTGGTCTCTGTTGTGTACCAGTGGATCCATGTTTCATCAACGATCTTGAAACGACGGAGAAACTCCATCGGATTGCGCTTAAACAGCGTCAAACAATTCTCTGAAGTAGTCTCACGGTTGCGTTTGTTGTCCGGAGTGAGCAAACGCGGCACCCATCGCGCGCCATCCGTGCCCGAAATTTCATGCAGGATATGACCCACGCGGAATTTTGAGATGCCTACTCGCTATATCGCGCATCTTCGATCGGCGGTCTGCCAATACGAGATCGTCAAAAACCGACGTGCGACCAATTTTTGACGGTCACCATCGAAGGAGAAGAGTCACCGTACACAGCATCCAAGCGCTCTTTGATTTCGCTGCCCGATTTCCCTTCCAAAAACAAGAAACGAATAGCAGACCGATATTGCTCTTTTTCCATTTTTCTAAAATCCGCGGACACGGCCGATTCCACACACAGTAAAAAAAAACTACGAGTTCGATTCGGCTTAAATTCAACAGTAGCCGTCTACGAGAATGTACTACACGATAGTAAATTCCTCTTGCGATAGTGACGCCATCGGGCGGTGAAGCTAAGTACTTATCGGACTGCCCTCGTATGCAAAGCATTTTACTAATTATCTGCTGTAATTGTGTCTGGGTTCATAGCCACCTATGGTTTTTATAGGCATATATAATACAATAAAGTATTTTTCTGACAAGTAACCAGAAATAAATAACCGACACTTTGATATTATTTTCCTCAGCCACACGCACGCGTTGTCAAAAAAAAAAGTAAAGTTAACGCGACGCGTGTGGAACAAACTCGTAATAGTGTAGATGTTGAACAAAAAAGTAAAAAGTCATATATAATATATGTAATATAATATGTAATAATAAAAATTATTCGTATACCATTTCAAAAAATACGAGGAGAGAAACAGCCGCTGCCCTGAAAATGTTCCTCAGAAGCCAATTTCAGTCGTAACCATATTCATATATGTAAGTGGTTAACAAAAACTTTCGAATTTTATATGTAGGATATTATTTATTCGCATACAATTAATTTAATTTTCGGTTTTGATTTTAACAAAAAGTGCTTAGATTGTTGTTTACAAAATTATTGATCTTTTCTCTTTCAATGCTCAACGACGACTCTCCTTCATTCCACAGGAATCGGTGATCTTAAAAGTATCGATTATAAGTATATTAATTAAGAGTTGCCATATAGCTCAACCCGCTTCGAGTGTGCCGTGGAGGAAGCCCGCCTGATTCAAATCCCACATTCGGCCCTCCTGACTGTTCATTCGCCTCGAATGGACGTGACCATGGCTTCATATACTCCGAAACTGTTGAGGTTCTAAATGGACCCTCGGTATCTCCTATGCGTTCTATTTCATACCGCCCATGATCCTTAACTGCGACTATCTTATACGGCCCTAGAAACTTTCCCTTAAGCTTTAGCCCGACTCCGTACTGAGTTCTTTTGATCGCTACCACATCATTGATCTTATAAATTCGTTCTTGTTTACGTTTCATATCAAAAGCTTTCTTGTTTTCCTCTTGAAGTTTTCTGATGTTCTCTCGAGCTTCTGCACGGTACTTTTCTCGATCTTCATCCAGTTCCTTAATCGCAAACTCCTGCATCAAGTCCTTTAATTCGTTACAGCCGGCTAACCGCATCTCAACTCCAGTTAGAAGTTTGAATGGCGTGATCTTTGTGCTTCTTGGCTCAGTGCTGTTAATGATCTGCTGAACTTGTCCCACGTATTAATACCAAGCAACTGGACTTTCGTAGCTTAACTTTGCAAGCATTGGCACGACGAGCTTATGAATCCTTTCAACTTGGCCATTTCCGCGTGGTACACCTGTCGCTATAATCAGGTGTTGAATGTTTTGTGATTCACAATACTCCTTAAAGGCTGCGGATGTGAAAGCTGTGCCTCTGTCCGACACTATACGATACGGCTTTCCCAAATGTACGGCTTGCTTATCTAGACAGCTCAAAACTTCCTCAGCACCAGTGCTACGAGTCGGGTGCAGCCAAACGTACTTAGAAAAACCATCCACTACGACAAAAATATGATTGTAGCGCTTTGCTGTCATCTGCATGGGTCCGACGTGGTCGACGTGATACGTTATGAAGGGTTTATCGCCTTTGTCAATTGAAGTTCCTTCCTTCCTTCTTGGGTCGCTTTTGCATTTACGATTATGTATCTGATGCAGCTTTCAACGACTTTCTCAGATTTTACTTTCAGCTTTGGAATAAAGTACGACTTTTCAACAAGGTCCTGCGTCTTTTTGGCAGAAAAGTGTTCTTGGTTATGAGCGATCTGAATAATCTCATTCTCCATAGACGAAGGTACTACTACTAACTCACGGTTCGGGTCTTTAAAGAGCACATCATTCTGAATATAAAAGTCCTGGTATGCATCCTTTTCTAGAAGACTCCTTACTGCTTTTGTCCACTCGTCGTTGATCTGTGCTTCCTTTAAGCGATGAGTAATTGAATCGGACAAATAGTAACAAGAGACTCTACTTAATGCATCAGCATGCTTCATTTTCGTCCCTGAACGATGCTCGATCTTGTAGTCGAAGTCCTGCAAGTATAAGGCCCAACGAGCTACTCGGAGTGGAACTTCCTTCTTGCAATCTCTCTTAAAGTGGGACGGATCACCGCACTTAAAGCATTTGCGCACCAACTCTGGTCTCGACTCAAAACTTTTGGAGCCATCCACCTCAGCTAAACGCTGTTCGTTTTTAAAAGGTACCTTGTACGTGCCACGAACTTTCTTGTACACTTCGATCTGCTCCTTGAGGTCCTTGATTGTTTTGGCCTGGTACAACATTATCTAATTCGCCTTGGCGTCTGGGATCCCTTTCACGAAATATTCGATCAAACTGTTTTCATCTAGTCTAACTGGCTTCGAAATTTCCATTAATGCGTACAAATATTCCTGTAGTGTTTCCCCTTTTCTTTGTACACGCTGATCTAACTTGCGATGCACCTTAGCAGATGATATTTTAACAGAAAACTCCCCGCGCAATGCTGCCTTAAGAGAATCCCAGTCGCGAATGTTTACTTGACTGCGAATGAACGACTTAGCTAAGTGGGGCCACTTAGTAACTGTTTCGAGTAAATGAATAGTTGGAGCTGACTCCACTGCACACTTAAAGCACATTCCTCCAACTCCTGTATCCAGTGTTCTATATCTGGGCTAGTTGTACCTGCGAAATTCGACACACTGCCTTCTACATCTTTAAGGGTAAACAAAGATCGGCTAACAGGCATTGGCGCTACGGGACAATCGCGAGCAGTTACGACGGATTCGACTACGGATTCCTCATCGTTATTGTCGTCGTCGTCCTCGATACCAAAATGCGCTAGGAGTCGATCTTGCATATCGCGCTTTCTGCCGGTTGTCACCAAGTTTAGCTCTCCTAACTTTGCGCGCAAATCAGTGCAACGCATTAACATAAATTCCTCAAGCTGCATTATGATAATTAATTTTAAGCTTAACAATAACAATTTCTTGATGTTCAGGTTTTCTACTTTACAGGTTTTCTACATACAGTCTGCTGCTTGCTTGCCCTGCTTTAAAGATTCTGATTTCCAATTGGATCTTCGTCTCCTTCGATCGCCTTCTTCGTCTTCTTCTCCTTCGCTCGCCTTCTTATCCTTCCCCTTCTCCTTGTCCGCCTGCTTTACCGCCTCCTTCTTCTCCTGCTTTACCGCCTCCTTCTCCGCCTGCTTTACCGCCTCCTTCTCCGCCTGCTTCACCGCCTCGTTCTCCGTTTGCTTTACCGCCTCCTTCTTCGTTTGCTTTACCGCCTAGAAGTTGCAGTACATACACATACTCCCAGATGGATACATAAATTCCTCTGCAGCGAGACGTGTGTACGTGTGTATGTATGCTTTTTCCTTCGCTTCGCTGGCCGTCGCTCACGTTCTCTACTTCCTTGCACTTTATGTTTGGGTCATATCCTGGTTGAGCCCCTAAAATTGTAGGATATTATTTATTCGCATACAATTAATTTAATTTTCGGTTTTGATTTTAACAAAAAGTGCTTAGATTATTGTTCACAAAATTATTGATCTTTTCTCTTTCAATGCTCAACGACGACTCTCCTTCATTCCACAGGAATCGGTGATCTTAAAAGTATCGATTATAAGTATATTAATTAAGAGTTGCCATATAGCTCAACCCGCTTCGAGTGTGCCGTGGAGGAAGCCCGCCTGATTCAAATCCCACATATATAATTTATCAACTTATGTTTTCGGCAGTTATGTACATATCCATACTAATATATAAATGTGAAAATGTTTCTGTCTGTCTGTTACTCTTTCACGCCTAAACGGCTGAACGGATTTTGATGAAACTTGGTATGGTGATAGATGATAACCTAGAAATCCTAATAGGCTATAAATAATCACGCCATCGTTCTTAGGTGGTAAGCACCAGGTGGCGAAACGGAATAATCACGCAATCGTTCTTATGTGGTAGGCAGTAGGCACTACGTTTTATGTAAAAAGGTTTGCTTTATCAAAGTTTTCATAAAAAAATTGTCTTACGTTGTAGTTTTTAAAAATCCCGTTATTGTTTTCGATCCAATCTAAGCAGTATTTCCAGCAGAGCTCGAGCTGCAAAAGTTGCTAGAGGCCAAGAATCTGAAGAGCAAACTCGGACGCGTCAGATGTTCGATTCTCAGCGTCATGCGACTCAAAGAGCTTCTGAGACCTATACGCAGACTCGGGCCAGTCAGACCCTGGATGCTGAACGCCACGCATCCAAAGAGCTGCTGAGGCAGTGGAACAGACTCAGACACGTCGAGTTTTAGATGCCGAACGTCACGCGCAATTGTTTGCGGCAGAGTCTGACGAAGATTCACAAAGACGACGTCTTTTAAATGCTGAGCGGCAGGCAGAAAGAACACGTACGTTATCAATGAGAACGTGGGAGGCGTTTAATGGTGCCTCTTTTGAGTATGACCCTTTGATCGACTATGTTAATCACCGATTGGATATCATTGGGAGAATGGATAAAAAAATGCAGATATTGTGAAGCAGATGCAGATGGAAAGAAGAAACTCCAGGTATGTGCTGTTCTGGTGAAAACGTTAAAATTCCATTACTTGGCGAGCCAGAGGAACCTCTCAAATCTTTACTTTTATATGACAGTAACGAATCGCGCCGGTTTTTAAGCAGGATTAGTAGGTATAATTTTTGCTTCCAGATGACGTCATTTGAAGTAGATAAGGAGGTCGTAATGCCTGGATTTTCACCTACTTTTACCATCCAAGGACAGGTGTATCACAGAATTGGTTCCTTACTTCCCGCAAATAATGAACAACTAAAGTTTTTGCAACTTTAAAAAAAAAACCCGGGCAAAGCAGGGACGGGCAGCTAGTATGATATAAATATTATACATATACAAGGTGGGCCATTTAAAGTTGACCCACTTGATTCTTAAAACAAAAACAAAAAAAAGTGGACAATATTTTTTTTATTCCAAAAATCGTTTATTTTGGTCCAAGGAGATTTTTTACAAATTATTATTAAAAATGATATCACGTAAATGGGCACCTTTAGCTCTGACAGCCGAATGCATTCTTTTTTCAGCATTTTCCATGACTTTGGTCAATGTTTCAGACGATATGGCGGCTATTTCACGTCTAATGTTGTCTTTTAGTTGACCTAAGGTTTTTGGTTTATTAGCGTATACCTTGGATTTCAAATAACCCCACAAATAAAAGTCTGCTGCCGTCAAATCTGGTGATGTTGGGGGCCAGTCAAAATCTCCACTTTTCGATATCAACCGCCCAGGGAACAATGTTCGCAATAAATCGATTGTTGCTCTAGCTGTATGGCAAGTTGCCCCGTCCTGTTGAAACCAGAAGTTATCCATGACATTTTCACGAATAATAGGCATCAGAAATTCGGTTATCATTGCTCGATAACGCTCACCATAGACGGTTATCGTGGCTCCATCATTGTCTTCGTACAGCTTCGATATTTTCATTAGAACGTCTTTTTCGTTGCCTGGATACATGACTGGCATTACTTAGATTACCGGTGTTTACAAATTTTGCGTACAAAAGAGCACTTTTAACTTTATTCATTTTACGAAACGCACGTTGGGTTAACACAATTGAGAATTTATTTTCAATGTAGAGCTGAACAATTTGAGCGCGTTCCTTTGGAGTGTATTGTTCCATGGTATCAATTGTCTTCGACTGACGCTTCCAACGTGGTATGACATTTGACGATCTGTCTGCGCTGTCAAAAGTTACAGGATTGCCAAATGGGTCAAATTTAAATGGCCCACCCTGTATATAAAAATGGAGACAAAAAATGAGACAAGAGAACGGCTGGGGCGATCTGGCTCAAATGTTGTTTGTACCTGCCAGAAGAAGGTTATACCATAAGAAAATTTTGGGAAAACCTTCTGGAAAAGTCGCTAGCGACTCAACTGATGTACACAATGTTGTATGTAAAATTCTAAAACACACTATAAAGATCACAGCTGCGTTGATATTGTGTATCGATGAAGTCGGTAAAAAAATATTTAAACAAAAAAATCGAGTGAGCTTAAATAATTGGGAATTGCTATTAGAAGATTAAGACTTGGACGGCGTTCGCGCAATGTAATAAATAGTCAGAATTTCCGTAATAGTCGGACGCAAGTGGAACGTGCAGAAATAAATGCATCGACACGTGCCCGAATGGCACAGCTTCGCGCTGCACAAACCCCACCTCAAGCCCGACAAAATAATAGAGGAAGACGATCCGTTGACAGCGTGACCGACGAGGATGAAGCGACCAACTATCCGAATTTTTGAACTCACTGGATGTGTCAGGAACTCCGCCGCATAATTTGCAACTGAAGGTGGGATCAGTTATTATAATGCTGTGGAATCTAAATCATCCGAGATTATGCAACGTTACGCGATTGTCCATTAAGAAACTAATGAACAACGTGATTCAAGCGACGATCATCAAGGGTAAATTTAAAGGAAAGGAAGTTCTTACCCCAAGAATTCCGATTATTCCATCAGATCTTCCATTCAAATTTAAGAGGATTTAGTTCCCAGTTCGATTGGCATTTGCGATGACAATCAATAAATCGCAAGGCCAAGCCAAATCAATGTTTTTCACATGGACAGTTATACGTAGACTGTTCGCGTGTCGGGAAGTCGTCATCATTATTTATTTTTGCACCGGATAACAAAACAAAAAATATTGTTTATCACATCGCTCTCCAATGATTTCGAGTCGAACAAATTTGAATTACCAGTGTTCTATTATTACTCTGGGGTTATATGAAATCGTATAATTGGGGCGAGACAAAGTTCGCCGGGTCCGCTAGTTTTTTATAAAGTCTGGACTCTATATTCCTAAGGCCTGACAACTCCTTGCTAAACCAAGGTGGTTTATTGGATGTTGTCAGGTTATATAGCGGAACACACGACTTAAAAAACGATTTGATTGCCGAATAAAAAATTGTAATGGCATCTTCCATATTATTGCAGGAGTAGAGATCGGACCACTCATTGTCAGATATAAGATGATTAAGTCTCACAAAGTTAGCCCTGCGAAAACAATGAGATCGCTTGGCTGCCTTTATAGCATTATTTTTAACCGTTATACCAGTGTCGATAGTCCCCTCGAAAGCAGGCTGATACTGATCTTCAGGTAGCGTAAGTGGTGTTGCTCTGGAAAGAAAAACGCTTTCAGAATCTGAGACAAGGCACAAATCAAGTAAACGATCTAATGAGTTTCGAACATGGTTTACCTGACACAGAGGTACATATGTCAAGTAGACCGTCAATGAATTCATTTTGGCCTATGGGTTGTAAAGCGTTGGAATTATCATCCGAGGACCACGTAGTTCCAGGTATATTAAAATCACCTAGAACTACTAACTGATCCATATCGGACAAAGAACTCGAAATTGACTTTATAACTGATAGGTGCCTAAAATAGTCCTCAAGTTCGGACGAAGGAGGTATGTAAGAGCAGGTAATTAAAATTAACCTGCCAGCAACAGACAGTTTTACGCATACAAATTCTAGCTCAAAGTTTAAATGATCTTCTGTCAAAACCTCTTCTGACGTGAGGTTAGCGTCCACTGCAATAAGGACGCCCCCTCCCCGTCTAGAGGGACGGTCATGCCTATATATTGTGTACTTACCGGGAAAAACTTTGGAGCTAAAGATCTCCGGCTTTAACCAGGTTTCTGTGAACACAATAACTTGAGATGCAAACGAAAAGCTATCAGTATACAATTTGGTTAGCTTGCTACGCAACCCTCTTGTATTCTGATAGCTAATTAAGAAGTTAGTGGTTAGTTTTTTGGGGAAGGAGCTAAGGACGGCGCAGTTTGTTGGTCCCGGCCGGCGAGTTTTATTCCCTTAGGTCCTTTCTTTTTTATTTTTGCTACGAACTCCTTAACCATTTTTTTTGCCGGCCAAAAATCGCTCGAGCATATGGTGCTAAAAAGTTCGTCAGGAACACTTATCTTGAAAGATGAAATGTTCCTAGCATATGAAAAGGTAAATTTTTCCACCATCACGTTATCGGCATTTATTTTGTCTTTAATATAAGACGAAACATCAAATGATGTGAGATCAGGGTGTAGCCGAGAAACAAATATTTGTTTCGCTTGTGGAATCACAATGAGGGGTTTTGCTACTGCAGGTTGTGGAGCTGCAGTGACAATTTGGACCGGTAGTGCGGTCTCAGAAACCTCTTGTGGGGGAATATTTAGCGGATTAGGTGGAATTACAGGTCGAGAACCACCTTCAGACAAATCGGAACTTTTTATAGGCATTGGTCTCACACACTCCACTGCGGATTGATCGGCGTCCGAATCTTTTTTTAGCTGCCGATCTTAAGAACATTTGAGGGGTTGCTAAAGTCGACTGCTCGTCCGCAGAGGAGTTCTGCTGGTCCCTTTGAACTTGCGGGACGATTCCCTCAGGCCTACCACCAGCAGCCTTTTTGCGCTTCGGTTACTCCTCTAATAGCTTAAGGCTATTAAACTGTGTGTCCAGCGCTGAGAGAAGATCACTGGCCCTGGCAAAACTATCCCTAGCTGTGCAAAAACTAGCAATCAGTCCCTTTAGGCCACCTTTAGTTTGGCGCATGAACGACTACATCTCGTTCGCAACTTCGCGACTGCTTCACAGCGAGCAACTCAAATGTACCGCAAGAGCGTATAAATTGCACGCTTAGAACTTTCGAGTTTGTTAGTTCAAGAGAGAAAATCGGTAGAGCGGGTCAGTTCCCTGCAGTTCTGGCTGTCACCTGGTGTCTCGTGGCATTCAAGCAATCAATGTGTAGGAAAGGAAAAGGGATATTCCTAAGTTTCCCTCTTTTTCTCACTCTTGTAATACGATTTCGTTGCTTCCACCCGACGGCGGCCCGACTCCAAATTTGTCTTCTATTCTTTCGTTTTTCTAATTGCACTGTTGTCATTCTCCGTTAGAAACAAAAAATTGGTTACCAATGGAAAATACGGCTGAGGGGCGCTCGACTTATGTATACTCTTTTGATGTTAAATTTCTTCAAATATTAAATATAATATATATTATATTTTATATATTTTCAACATTATATAAATTATTAAACCTAGATAAGCATAACACAACATTGATTGCAAATATAGATATAATATAACTCGCGTGTCATTTATGGTCGGTTATACCCAAAAAAGAAGGGTATACTAAAAGGGTGAAAAATAAAATTGAACTGCTCATTCTTTTGCGTTGTGCGTTGGCAATTAGTTGTGAAATTACTTAATTTGTGCAACGGGCAGCGGAATCGTTTAAAAATCATGTAAGTGTCGTTAATATTACAAAAATATTATGTTTTTTACTACAAACTTATTTAAATCTTTTTAGGATTCAGCCTGTATGTACGATAAATTCATTTAAAAGGAAAGTTTGCTTTAAATTAAAAAAAGTAATACATATATAATATGTAATCATAAAAATATTTTTTGTACCATGGATGGACGCAAAACAGCAGTTGTCCGGCAAATATTCCGCATAAATGGTAAACAAAAATTTTTTAATTTCACATTATTTATGTACTTATCTCTTTTGTTACAAAATAAGATTTATTAATAAAATAAAAAAAGATATACAGTAGAATCCGCTTATAGCGACTTTTAAGGGACCGACGGTTTTTCGTCGTTATACCCGGAAGACACACTAAGCAGAAGGATTTAAGTGTATAAGTCTGTCTGGGGACCAATCAAGCCATCGAGTTTTCGTCGCAATACCCGGACGGACACTATAAGCGGAGTCGTTATAACAGGATTCTTCTGTATATATATATTGTTTTTCATATGACTTTGGGGATGACATTTTAGACATTGGCATAGATGATTTCACTAAGGGTATCGTCGCAAAAGCCATCGATGACATCATCGCCTCCACGCCATCTACGATATCATCGATGTCTTATACGAATTTTCTCCATACAAAATTCGTATAAGCCATCGATGCCTCGTTCGATGACTCGGACAAAATGGTCATCGAGAGCGACATGCATGTCAAATCCTAGAATGCCATACAAGAGCTTTATATGAAATGGCATCAGTTCGGCACCAGGTGCTACGGACACTGGCATCGGTGGGTCGTCGTCCATGTCATCGACGACAAGCAACTTTTGGAACTGCAGGGTGTTTAAATATTCAAATTTAAAACAGAACCACCGCTGGTTTGTATCAATAAAAATGAAAAATTCGGAGCGCACAAAAAAACACGACCGTTCACTTGAAGAGAGCGAAATTTATAAGCTTTTGAGAAAAAAATACGATTTCCGAGTTTTTTCACTTATTATTTTCTTAAATAAAAAGTTTTAAATATTTTTGGCTGATCCTAGTTCATTTTTTAAAAGAAACAATAAGGAACATTTAAAAAAAGTTTGATGTCGATTGGTTTATCCCAACGCCTTCAATCACTTCTGTAAGGTCCGAAAACATGGTTTTGAGAAAACCGAGATGACCGGTACTCGACATGTGCTCCATACGAGGTGTGTTCCAAAAGTATCGCGAATTTTGAATTTTCTCGGGTAACCTCGTATCGAATTTCGATTTTTTTGTGGCGTTATGTTGGTACTCATGTCTCTCACTTATGCCGACAAGCTCGGCCATTTTGAATGTTCACTTAATTGTTGACAGCTCCTTTGCTTGCAAGTGTTTTGGGTCGTCTTCGATTTTTACCTATTCAAAAAATGGATCAAAGAACCTTTATCAAATTTTGTGTGAAAAACGAAATGAAGTGCGTGGATGCATTCCGAATGTTGACTGTGGCATACGGAGAAGCTAACTTGCTATTGGCCAATCGTCGAATCACCGTTAGAGAAGTTGCTGAGGACCTAATCATATTGATTGCCTCGTGAAATTCGATTTTTATCAACGACCAAAAAAAGCATCACATGAACATTGCTAATGAGATGTTAAAATTTGTCCGCGACTATCCTAATTTGCTCCAGAGGGTCATAACTGATGACGAACCGTGGGTTTATGAAAACGACGTGGAAACCAAAGCCCAATCATCTCAATGGAAGGTGCCGCACGAACCAAGACCGAAAAAAGCGCGCCAAGTTCGGTCGAATGTGAAAGTTTTGCTGACAGTTTTCTTCGATTGCAGGGGCGTGGTGCATCATGAGTTCTTGCCACAGGGAAGAACGGTCAAGAACAAAAATATTACCTGCAAGTTATGCGCAATTTGCGTGAAGCAATCCGCCAGAAACCAGATAAAAAACAAGAAAGGAAGCTAGCTTCGGCAAGCCGAAGCTTATATACCCTTGCAGTCATCAAATATGTCGAACAAAATGCATAAAGGTTAAACAACATCGAAGCTAAGACGATTTTTCTACTCATTTTCCATATACATAGTTGTCCGATTTTGATCACATTTAGTTCGTAATTCAAGAGTCGTAAGAAAACTCTATATTCCAAAAATCATACTTGTCTGATGAAGAACAACGATGTTATAATTTTATTTCCGTTATTTCTATATAGATTTTTCGATCTTTCTATGGCAGCTATAAGATATAGTTGTCCGATTTTTATGAAACTTTTTTCACAGTATAATTGTTTTTAAAAAACTTTATATTCAAAAAATCATGCTCGTGGGATAAAAAACAACGATGTTGTCCATTTATTTCCATTAATCCATATAATATATAAATGTGAAAATGTTTCTGTCTGTCTGTTACTCTTTCACGCCTAAACGGCTGAACGGATTTTGATGAAATTTGGTATGGTGATAGATGATAACCTAGAAATCCTAATAGGCTATAAATAATCACGCCATCGTTCTTAGGTGGTAAGCAGCAGGTGGCGAAACGGAATAATCACGCAATCGTTCTTATGGGGTAGGCAGTAGGCATTACGTTTTAAATAAAAAGGTTTGCTTTATCAAAGTTCTTATAAAAAAAATTGTCTTACGTTGTAGTTTTTAAAACTCCCGTTATTGTTTTCGATATTCCACGCAAACGTAAATCCAATCTAAGCAGTATTTCTAGCAGAGCTCGAGCTGCAAAAGTTGGTAGAGGCCAAGAATCTGAAGAGCAAACTCGGACGCGTCAGATGTTAGATTCTCAGCGTCATGCGACTCAAAGAGCTTCTGAGACCTATACGCAGACTCGGGCCAGTCAGACCCTGGATGCTGAACGCCACGCATCCAAAGAGCTGCTGAGGCAGTGGAACAGACTCAGACACGTCGAGTTTTAGATGCCGAACGTCACGCGCAATTGTTTGCGGCAGAGTCTGACGAAGATTCACAAAGACGACGTCTTTTAAATGCTGAGCGGCAGGCAGAAAGAACACGTACGTTATCAATGAGAACGTGGGAGGCGTTTAATGGTGCCTCTTTTGAGTATGACCCTTTGATCGACTATGTTAATCACCGATCGGATATCATTGGGAGAATGGATAAATAAAAAGGGGTGTGTCCAGCCTACGCACGACAGAAGTGAAACTTCTTCATCACTACTCATTTTTAAAATTGAAATTCTGTAGGAAAAAGAATAAAAGCCTTTTTAGAAGCTTAATTTTAGAGGTCTCGAAATGTGCTGCCGACTCTCAAAAGTTAACAAACCGATTGAGAAGAAGAAGAAGTTTTTTCATTTCTAGGTCAAATAAAATGGATAGAAATTATGGTGCCAATTAATATCTGTATGCAACCTGTTCGATTTGAATTCCTTTTGACATTCGCACCTCTCACCCCTTTTTCAACTGCAACCGCATTCTATTTTTAGATTTTTACGCTCTCAACTTTGTGCGAGCGCGCTGAGAGCGAGAAAGGATAGAGGAGGATAGAGACATCGTTCGTCAGCGGTTAGAAAGGGATGGGGATCCTCGGTCATGAATCGGGTTTACTCCGTCCCCGAAAATCCATAACGCGCCTAAAGAAGTTTCACTTCAAAAATGCAGATATTGTGAAGCACTGAAATGGAAAGAAGAACCTCCAGGTATGTGCTGTTCTGGTGGAAAGGTTAAAATTCCATTACTTGGCGAGCCAGAGGAACCTCTCAAATCTTTACTTTTATACGACAGTAACGAATCGCGCCGGTTGTTAAATCCTGCTTAAGAAGGTATAATTCTTGCTTTCAGATGGCGTCATTTGAAGTAGATAAGGAGGTCGTAATGCCTGGATTTTCACCTACTTTTACCATCCAAGGACAGGTGTATCACAGAATTGGTTCCTTACTTCCCGCAAATAATGAACAACCAAAGTTTTTGCAACTTTAAAAAAACCCGGGCGAAGCTGGGACGGGCAGCTAGTTGTTCATAAAATTGGTTACAATAATGCGATTCAAGTCAAATACGCGCCGTTTTGTTCGATGACGCGTTCCCAACGAGATGCCAACTTCATAATGCCCCTCTCATAGAAGCTCGCTTCCCTATTGGCAAAAAACTCGGAGAGCCAATTTTCACAGGACTCTCTTGTGGCCAACTTCAGACTACCAAGCGCGTTCGCCGTGGACAGAAACAGGTGGTAATCACTTGGTGCGAGATCCGGACTATACGGTGGATGCAAAAGAACCTCCCATCCGAGCTCCCGGAGCTTCTGGCGCGTCACTAAAGATGTGTGTGGCCTGGCGTTGTCCTGGTGGAAGACAATTCGGCCTCTGTTGATCAAAGATAGCCTCTTCTGCATGAGTGCTGTCTTCGAGCGGTCCAGTTGTTGGCAGTACAGGTCCGAATTGAGCGTTTGGCCATAGGGGAGCAGCTAATAGTGGATTTTTCCCTGCCAATCCCATCAAACACACAGAAGAACCTTCCTGGCCGTCAATCCAGGCTTGGCCACCGTCTGGGCCGCTTCACCGCTTTTCGACCATGACCGTTTGCGCCTTACGTTATCGTAAGTGACCCACTTTTCATCGCCAGTCACCATACTCTTTAAAAACGGGTCGATTTTGTTGCGATTTAGAAGCGATTTGCATGGATCGATACGGTCAAAGATGTTTTTCGCGTCAATTCGTGTGGCCCCCATACATCGAGCTTCTTAGTGACTCCAAGCTTCTTTAAATGGTTAATAACGGTTTGATGACTCATGCCGAGCTCTTGACCGATGCTACGGCTGCTACTATGCCGGTCTCCTTCGATCAATTCAGTGATTTTATCGCAATTTTCGACGACAGGCCTTCCGGAGCGTGGCGCATCTTCGACCACCTCTACACCAGAACGAAAACTTTGAAACCATCGTTGTGCGGTGGAAATGGAAACTGTATCGGGTCCATAAACTGCACAAATTTGATTGGCGGCTTGAGATGCATTTTTGCCTTTATCGTAGTAGTACTGTAAAATATGCCGTATTTTCTCTTTATTTTTCTCCATGATTGCAACGCTATAACTAACGAACGACTTAAAAGAAAAGACAATCAATCAAACACGTGTTAGCGCGTGAAATTAGGTTTCCAAAAAGGTATAGTATGACCTGATGCGACGAATAAAACAAGAAATACGCGCTTTCAGCGTCGACTAGCGAAAATACCGCAAGACATTTTTGACAACCTAATATATGGGGATGTTCGTAATAGAATTCTCTACGACACCAGAAACGAATTTTTTTACATTTCTTGCCCCACGGTACTGTTTTACAATTTCAAAGATGAAAAAAAATGCTAAAAATGCGATTTTTTTGAATAGCATTTTCCACACTTTTGGCCATAACTCGGGATAGAAATGAGGTAGACAACGTCAAATGGGCTTAAAATTTGCGTAAGAGTATTACCTTTGAAACAAAGTACTAATTAACTATATCGGGTAAAAATTATAGCTAATACTTATAAGAAAGGCGTAAAATTAACAATTGCCTCTACTGCTAAATTTCTACAACTAACTAACCCTTTCTTTTATGTTTTTTGTAGTATTTCGTTGAAAAAAATAGAGTTTTTTTTGCTTTTCGTATGTTCCAAAAATGTGCTCAAAGATCAAAACTGGTAAAATTACATGAGTTACAGGCCTTTACAAGGTGTCTTCAAAAAGTATCGCGAATTTTGTGTTTTATAAAAAATAATTTATTTATTCATGCATATCTATTTTGTGCCAACGTTTTTCCAATCTTCGAAGCACTTCAAAAAATCATTTTTATACCCTTGCAGAGCAAAAGGGTATTATAATTTCAGTCATAAGTTTCCAACGCAGTGAAGGAGACACCTCAGACCCCATAAAGTATGTATATTCTTGATTAGCATCACGAGCAGAATCGGAATACGTCTGTACGTCTGTCCGTCTGTCCGTTTCCGCGCAAACTAGTCTCTCAGTTTTAAAGCTATCTTGCTGAAACTTTCCCAAAAGGTGTGTAGTTATTGCACGCAGTATATTAGTCGGAACGGGCCGGATCGGCCGAATATATCGGATAGCTCCCATACGAAAGAATGAAATAAAAAATTCTCACGGCGTTGTTTTTGATCAGATCGACTTGATTTCTTCAAGATGGCGTTTTCGAACTCTTATTGAATTTCAGATTAAATTTGATCAAAATCGGATAACTCTATCATATAGCTGCCATAGGAGAGTTCGAAAAATATATATAGAATTAATGGAAACAAATGACAACATCGTTGTTTTTTATCCCACGAGCATGATTTTTTGAATATATATATATAGTGACATATCCATACCACCACATAAACTATGTACATGTCTTCACACCCATACACTCACACACACACACATCTAATACTTGCTAGAACTTCCCAGCGGGAAAAAGATGTGGAAGATATGCTATTTTCCAGAGATTTCTTCATACAAGCGGAAGGGCAAAAACCTCCTTCACCCCTTACATTTTTGCCGTCTCTCCTTTCAAAATACACGGGGGTGACACACAAAAGGAAGGGGTAAAGGAGGTTTCTATGTAAAAATCCACAGGTTTCAGAAACCCATCCTTATTTAGCGGACCGAAATTTTCAACTCCTACCCCTACGCCTGCTAAAAGAAGCAGGATTTCCAGTGGACTTAAAACCGAAAACCTACTTCTAAAAACCTACTTCTCACTTTCCCGCTGGGTTACCCTTGACACTTAGATTCAAATATGCAAATGTACCGAATATGATCCTTAACCAAATTAAACCTAAACATAACTGAGGATGGAAAAGTACTTGTAAACCAATCCTCAGACTAAACATTTTAGATAGAAACGCGCATTCAGCACGTTCCCATAATTCAGATTCCCAAACCAAAGTCGTAAACTCAAATTTCGGGACCAAGGCCATAAACAAATTCAAACCCAAGAATCCAAAGTCCAATCGGGAAAGTTCTTAGCCTAAACAATAAAACACACTCAGTTAGAATAAACACACTCAAGTAAAGCTCGAAAGCTCCACAACCGAGGTATGATCGTTAAGGAAGTCAGAGTTAGGAGTTGAGTTCAGTTTGAGACTTGCAAGTGACAGGTCGGTGTTCTTCCACTAAAGAATATTTGTAACCAGTTGAATATAAGAAATAAAGATAATTTTTTTTTTTATTGAAAACTTATGGTTCAAACATTTAATTGGCGCAGTCGGTAGGATTTCTTTAAAAAGTCCTTTAAAAAGTCATCGGTACTGATCAACAAGAAGGATAATACTATACGACTAGTTTATCCTGATCTGCGTAAAAATCCGTGAATAAAGAAAGTGATTAAAAAGAAATTCGCAAAAGAATTTATGTGCAGCGCGACTGTATATAAAAACAATTAACTAAAAATCCAATTCGGTCAATAACTCCGCGAATTTTCGTGTGACAATATTGCAACAATATCTTCAAAAAGAATAAAAACTTCAAAAGACGATAACATGGCAACATCACTGTTAGCCCAACTATCCGAGATCCATCTCAATCAGTTGATTGGACAGATCAAAGAATTACCTTATTTCGACGGTAACCCAATAGAGCTCAACCGGTTCATCACACGGGTCGAGTATCTGTTGCAGTTGTACCCAACACAGGATGTGAGGCAAAACCATATCATCTACGGGGCCATCGAGAGGACTATTCTGGACTCAGCACAAGCCGTCATCGCAGAAGAGAAAGCTACAACATGGATGCAGACGAAAATGGCCCTGATCAAAGCGTTCAAGGACCACAGGCCATATGAAGATGTCATCCGCATGGTACACCAGACACCTTACCAGGGAAGCATCAGTAAGTTCGTAAATGAACTTAAGATCAGATCCTCCGTAGTTTTAAATAAGTTAGAATTAGAAATGGACCAAACAGATAAGGCAATTTACACAAGTTCATTGAACAGAACAATCAGGGATTGTATCGAGAAAAAATTACCGGACAGATTATATAATTCCTTATCGAAAAAAGATATCACAACCATTACTAACTTAAAAGAAGCAGCAATGACTCTAGGCCATTGGGACTCAGACCCATATGATAATTATAAACCCAGGCATTATGACCATCGTAGGAATTCGGGAAATTCAAAACAGAATCATTACTATCAGAAAAATAATTCAAATCATTATTCTCGATATAATTATTCAAATTATAATTCAGGATCACTTAATTCAGCAAATACTCCGAATTCACCTAATAAAAATCAAAATACTAATCAATACCAGGGTAATTATCACGAATATAAAAGGAATTTAAACCAAGGTAGAGCTCAAAACCCTATGAATCATCAAACCCAATCCACTAATTCACCCAACGCACCTGTCAAAAGACAGAGGGAAAGCGAAAGCTCACAGAATAGAATGGACGTAAATTTTTAGCAAATAGCCTCGGAAACGGAAAACAGTATCCGTATATCAGAGTAATAATTAAAGATAAAACTTTGAAAGCAATGATAGATACAGGATCTTCCATTAACATCATGAAGGAAAATCTAGGAAATTTTAAAGAAACCAGTGAAAATCAGAAAGTCTATACAATAAGCGGGACTACCAATCTACTTAAAAACGTAACATTAAGCCCCAGCAAAATTTGCCCAGTAAAACAGAAATTCTACTTGCATAATTTTTCAGATAATTATGACATACTAATAGGCAGAGATTTTCTGAAAGAATGTAAAGCTAAAATAGATTATGAAGAAGAATCAGTCACATTAGGAAACAAAAAACTTTTTTATGAATATGGTGAAGAGAATAAAGAGGGCAAGACCGCACCAAAGTGCCTTAGCCCAAAATCATCCGAAAAGTAAGAGAAAAAGGATAAGACCGCACAAGAGTGCCTTAATCCACCTCTATCAGAAGATGATTCATTTAACTCAGGGAATGCAACGAATTCCGTCTTGAACATTTAAATGAGGAAGAGAAAGAAAAATTAAAAAAGGTTTTGTTTGAATTTAAAGACATTCAGTACAAGGAAGGTGAAAATTTGACTTTTACTAGTACAATAAAACATTCAATACAGACAAAACACGAAGACCCAATATATAAGAAGCCATACAAATATCCGCAAACTTTTGATGAAGAAGTCAATACTCAAATTAATGAAATGATTGAACAAGGAATAATTCGAAAATCGAAATCTCCTTATTGTTCACCCATTTGGATAGTACCAAAGAAAAGTGATGCTTCAGGAAAGAAAAAATTCAGATTAGTAATAGACTACAGAAGTCTAAATGAAATTACAATAAATGACAAATTCCCAATCCCTAGAATGGATGAAATTCTAGACAAACTAGGAAAGTGTCAATATTTCACAACAATCGATTTAGCCAAAGGCTTCCACCAAATTCAAATGGATGAAAACTCCATAGCAAAAACAGCATTTTCGACTAAGCATGGCCATTACGAATATACCCGTATGCCATTTGGTCTCAAAAACGCCCCTGCGACTTTTCAAAGATGTATGAACAATCTCTTAGAAGATTTAATCTATAAAGATTGTTTAGTATACTTGGATGACATTATAATTTACTCCACTTCGTTAGAGGAACATATTTTGTCTCTTAAGAAAGTCTTTGAAAAATAAAGGAACGCAAATTTGAAATTACAGCTAGATAAGTGCGAGTTCATGAAAAAAGAAACTGAATTTTTAGGTCATGTTGTAACCACAAATGGTATCAAACCTAACCCCAATAAAACAAATGCTATAACAAATTTTCCAATACCTAAGACTCCAAAACAAATAAAGTCATTTTTGGGATTATGCGGCTTCTATCGCAAATTTATTCCGAACTTCGCGAATATAGTAAAACCAATGAAAGTAAAATTAAAAAAAGGAGCAGTAATAGACATAAAATGTAAAAATTACATAGAAGCATTTGAAAAATTAAAAGTACTTATTACTTCAGATCCAATTTTTATTTACCCCGATTTCAGTAAAACATTTTCTTTAACAACTGATGCAAGTAATATAGCGATCGGTGCTGTATTATCACAAAACCATAAACCCATATGTTATGCAAGCAGAACTCTAAATGAACACGAAATTAATTATGCCACAATAGAAAAAGAATTGCTAGCAATCGTTTGGGCAACAAAATATTTCAGATCCTACTTATTCGAAAGACCCTTTGAAATACTTAGTGACCATAAACCCCTTGTTTGGTTGAACAATATTAAAGAACCAAACATGAAGTTACAAAGATGGAAAATAAAATTAAATGAATTCGATTACGAAATCAAATACCTACCTGGAAAGGAAAACTATGTAGCTGACGCTCTATCCCGAACAAAAATAGAAGAAAACATGTTAGGAGAAGTAGCAGATAGTGTAGACGCTACCGTACACAGTGCACAAGAAGACAATCAAAATTACATACCAATTACGGAACGACCATTTAACTATTTTTCTAGACAGATCGAATTAATCAAAGGAAATGAAGACAAAACGGACGTTCAACACTATTTCCATAAAATCAAAATCAAAATAACTTATAAAGAAATGACAGAAGACCGAGCGAAAGACATAATTAAAGAATATCTGTGTACTAAGAAAAGCGCTATCTACATACATAACGAACCAGATTTTCCAACATTCCAGAAAGTTTTCGTTGAAATAATTAATTCAAATCATTTAACAAAGCTAGTGAAATGCACCATCAAATTAGAAGATATCTTAACGTACGCAGAATTTAAGGAAAAGATATTAAGTAAACATAAAGAATTATTACACCCCGGAATAGAAAAAACAATCAATTGGTTCAAAGAGAAATATTATTTCCCTGATCATCAGAATCTAATCCAGAACATTATTAACGAGTGCGAAATTTGCAACATATCTAAAACGGAACACAGAAACACAAAACTTTCTTTCGAAAGTACCCCAGAAATACAAAACATCCATGAAAAATATGTAATGGATTTTTATATAGTGGGTAATCAACAGTTTTTGTCTTGTATTGACGTGTATTCGAAATTTGCCTCATTAGTAGAAATAACAAGTAAAGATTGGTTAGAAGCGAAAAGGGCTATAATGAAAATATTCAACGAAATGGGAAAACCGCAGGAAATTAAGGCAGACAAGGATTCAGCATTTATGTGTGTAGCTTTACACAATTGGTTAAATTCAGAAGGAGTAAAAATTCAGGTAACAACAAGTAAGAACGGTATATCAGACGTGGAAAGACTCCATAAGACAGTTAACGAAAAATTAAGAATTATCGGAAGCGAAACAAATATCGAAAATAGGTATACCAAATTCGAATTGATACTCTACATTTTTAACCACAAAACAAAACATAATGCCACAAACAGAATACCAGCCGACATTTTCATGTATGCAGGAACACCCGATTATAATACTCAAGAAAAGAAAATTAATAAAATTAACCAGTTAAATAAAAATAGACATGACTATGAAATAGATACCAAATATAAGCAGTCACCATTAGTAAAATCAAAAACAACTAACCCATTCAAAAAGACAGGAAACATTAGACAAGTAGATGAGAAACATTTTGAGGAAACCAATATAGGCAGGAAAATCACTCATTATAAGTCCAAACTCAAAAAAAAAAGATAATTAATGAAAGCAAATATGATAATTCCAGACAAACCGAAGAAACTTAATGGATTCGACAACCTCTATAAAATCATTATGTTTATGATCATATTAACAACTTCACTTCAAACGGCGAAAGGACAAAGTATCGAAATTAATCCAATAAAAGCTCAAAATGGATACTTGATGTTTAAAACAGGCACGATAGATATTCCAACTAATTATGACAACCATTTTATAAGTATTAATATCACGAAAACAGAGCAAATCTTTGAAAAATTAATAGAAGAAGCAAATGAATTCAAAGGAATAGTGCAGATAGAATACTTAGTGGGATAACTCCAAAGAGAAATAAATGGAATTAAAATCGCAAAACGTAGTAAGAGAGGGTTATTAAACATCGTAGGAACAACTTACAAATACCTATTTGGAACATTGGATCAGGATGACAAAGAGGAGTTAGAACAGAAAATCGATACCCTAGCCGAAAATAGTATTCAAAGTAACGATTTAAATAAGATTATTGATGTCATAAACAATGGATTAGACTTAATCAATAAGTTTAGAGACGAGAAAGAAAAGGAACAACAGGCTAACGTACTAATATTTAACCTACAACACTTCACAGAATACATAGAAGACATTGAGTTAGGAATGCAATTAACAAGACTTGGAATTTTTAACCCCAAACTACTAAAACACGATAATTTAAAACAGGTGAATTCCGAGAAATTGCTCAAAATCAAAACTTCTAATTGGCTCAAAACTGATACAAACGAAATTCTGATTATTTCCCATATTCCTACCGAAATATTTAAAGCCCCTGTTTTCGAAATTATTCCATATCCAGATGAAGATAATAACATACTAACAGAGAGTACGGTCAATAAATATTTCCTACATGAGGAAAAAGTATTTGATAAAGAAACAGGAAAGATAGTATTTGACGTATGTATAAATGGAGTAATTAGACAAGAAGACACAGGCTGTAAATACACTAAAACGCATAAAAATTTCCAAATTAATTATATTGAACCAAACATTTTATTGACATGGAATATCCCTAAAACATTTTTAAATCAAAATTGCATTAATAAAGAAATTTCTATTAGCGGAAATATCTTGATTAAAATCCTTAATTCTTCAGTTCAAGTGGACGAATTCATCCTCTCAAACACAATGTCAGATTACACTCAAACCGTTTATGTCAGTAATAATGTAACAAAATTAGAACCACTAGCTTACATCCAAACAAAAGAAATCATAGAAACACATACAAAATATTATAATGTATTCCAAATAATAACTACAACTACATTTGTAATTACAATTATACGTTTATCTTTGTATTTATTCTATAAGTTCAAGAATATTCCAAGAAAATTAATTGTTAAATATGTAAAACCAAAGGAAGAAACACCGAAAAATCCAGAAATTGTAAACGATCAACCTAGCATGAACATAGGAGAAAATATAATGTTATACCCAAGTTTATCGTCCTGAGGACAGGCCGCATTCAAAGGTTGGGGGAGTGACATATCCATAGCACCACATAAACTATGTACATGCCCTGCAGTTCCAAAAGTGCCTTGTCGTGGATGACATGGACGACTACCCACTAATGTCAGTGTCCGAAGCACATGGATCCGCACTGATGTCATTTCATATAAAGTTGTTGTATGGCATTTAAGGATTTGACATGCATGTCGCTCTCGATGACCATTTTGTCCGAGTCATCGAGCGAGGCATCGATGGCTTATACGAATTTTGTATAGAGAAAATTCGTATAAGCTATTGATGCTTTCGTTGCTGGCGTGGAGGCGTTGTTGTCATCTATGCCAATGTCTAAAATGTCATCCCCAAATTCATATGAAAAACAATATATATATATATTTTTTTTTTTAATTTATTAATTAATCTTATTTTGAAACATAAGAGATAAGTACATAAATAATATGAAATTAGAAAGTTTTTGTTTACCATTTATGTGGAATATTTGCAGGACAACGGCTGTTTTGCGTCCATCTATGGTACAAAAAATATTTTTATTATTACATATTATATACAGTGGTGCTCATAGACTTAAGCCACAAGACTTCAACCAAGAATTTAAACGAAAATTAAGAAAAGTTTTTATTTCACAGCTCCAATTATTTGTGTCACATTAGTTCTATATATCAGTGTTCTAATCGAAGAATAACCAAGTTATAAAAATATGTATTTAACGAAAAACTTAAAAAATATGAGACCATCTCCAAAATGTCCTGCTCACATACTTAAGCCACCTGGAAGAAAATGGTTGAAAAAGTTAAAATTTGCCCAATATTCCTTATAATTTTAATAAATTTACTTTAATATTGAGTGGGGTGACCTTTCTGCTTAAGAACAGCGGAGCAACGCTTTGGCATTGAACCCACAAGACGTGCGCACTGTTGAGGGGTGATTTTCTTCCACTCTTCCTGCAAAACTCGCCACAAATCGTTTTTATTTGCTGGTTTTTTTTGGCCAACGACTTGTTTAAGAATTCCCCACAAGTTCTCTATAGGATTCAAGTCGGGGCTCTGCGGTGGCCATTGCAAAACTTTGATTTTCACTTGGCTAAACCACGACTTGACTATCTTGCTAGTGTGCTTCGGGTCGTTGTCCTGTTGAAATATCCAGGCAAGTGGCAAATTATCGGCATATTCTCCAGATAAGTTGTTAATAAGGATGTCCCTGTACATTTCGCCGTTCATAATGCCTTCTATTCTCACTAGGGGACCTACGCCCGATGCGGTGAAACAGCCCCAGACCATAATCGAAGCGCCCCCGTGTTTAACGGTCTTCTTCGTGTATTTGGGGTCCAATTGTTTGTTGGGAGGACGTCGTACATATGGTTTACCATCACTCCCAAAGACATTAAACTTGGATTCGCCGCTCCAAACAATCATGTTCCAAAAATTGGGACCTTTTTGAAAATGCTCTCTGGCGAATTGAAGGCGCGCTTTAACATTTTTTTTGGACAGCAATGGTTTTTTTTTGGGCAATGCGTCCATATAACCAGAATTCATTTAACCGTCTTCTTATGGTCTGAGCTGACACATTCACGCCATAATATGCCACCATTTGACCTCTGATTTGCGTCGATGTCAAGAACGGATCGCCTTTACTGATTTTGGCAATCCGTCTATCGTCGTTTAAAGTGGTTTTTCTGGGCTTTTCACGTGGAATATTTTCCCAGGTTCCATGTTTCTTATAAAATGCAATGGCATTTCTGACTTTGCCACGCGAAAAATGTAAAGTCTTACATATTTGTAGAATACTTGTGTTTTTTTCGTAATATTCCCATATTAGCTTTCTTTCGGCCGGATTTGTATTTTTATTTTTAGCCATAGCGATCAAATTGTTTTGGGAAACGTATTTAGTATTCAATATTTCAGTTTAGAAAATAAATAGCACAACTTTCCCGGAAAAATCACAAGTTTGACGATTAAAGTTTAAGGTGGCTTAAGTATATGAGCAGATCGGAATGCTCCTTTTGGAAATTTAGTCAGTTTTTTGGGAACCCCCGAATTCCTACTTGTCATTTTTTACTGTGATCAGCTGCTTAAATAACAATGTTGCAAAATGTAAAAAATTTCACGCCAAAATAAATATCTTCAAAAAAGTTATTAAGAAAACAGTCTATGGTAGTTGCAGTGGCTTAAGTCTATGAGCACCACTGTATGTATTACTTTTTTTAATTTAAAGCAAACTTACCTTTCAAACGAATTTATCGTACATACAGGCTGAATCCTAAAAAGATTTAAATAAGTTTGTAGTAAAAGACATAATATTTTTGTAATCTTAACGACACTTACATGATTTTTAAACAATTCCGCTGCCCGTTGCGCAAATTAAGTAATTTCACAACTAACTGTCATCGCACAACGCAAAAGAATGAGCAGTTCAATTTTATTTTGCACCCTTTTAGTATACCCTTCCTTTTTGGGCATAACCGACCATAAATGACACGCGAGTTATATTATATATATATTTGCAATCAATGTTATGTTATGGTTATATTGGTTCAATAATTTAAATAATGTTGTATATATAAAATATATTACATATGTATATAACTTTATATATATTGTAAGGATGCTAATCACGGGCCAGGATAAATACTCAGTCTATCCAGGGATAGACAGGACAAGGAGGCGGGTTCCCTAATTAGGTGCAGGGTTCGGGGGAGGAAAGTTTGGGTTTTCGTGCCGTGGCCACGGCCCCGTCATCCGGGTGCCGGAGCCCAGGGAAAAGGAGGTAGCGAGCGACCGATCCCGTCACCCGGGAATCGGCGTGCCGGCCCCGTCACCCGGTGGCCGGTGCTCGTAGGTACGGGAAAAGGGGGGACTTGAGCGGCCGATCCCGTCACCCGGGAATCGGTGCTCCTAAATACAGGTTATGAGCGGCTGATCCCGTCACCCGGGAGTCAGCGTGCCGGCCCCGTCACCCGGTGGCCGGTGCTCCTAAATACGGGATTTGAGCGGCTGATCCCGTCACCCGGGAGTCAGCATGCCGGCCCCGTCACCCGGTGGCCGGTGCTCCTAAATACGGGATTTGAGCGGCTAATCCCGTCACCCGGGAGTCAGCATGCCGGCCCCGTCACCCGGTGGCCGGTGCTCGTAGGTATGGAGGGGGGGAAGGAGAATTTGGGAGAGAGAATACTTCAGTCGATTGTGTTTTCTTACAATTTTATTATAGCTTTCGAATACCTAAGAGTCCCTATTTCCCTATTCGCACATCCTGGCCACCCCGTAGGGATGGCCCGCGGCCGGCTCACCCGTTTAGTTGAGGGACTCCATGTCCACGTGTCCTCGGTGTTACTATTTTATCCGCTTCGGTGGTTTTCCAGACTGCTCACTTTGGGAGCTGAAACGCAACTCCTCACTTTGGGAGCTAAAACGCAACTCCCCGATCGGCGAACAGCGGAGGCTGTTCGAAGCCCCTCGCTGCTGCCGTCGACCGCGGCAGCGGCCCTTTCGCTGCCTCCGTGTAGTTTTCTCGACGTCCTGCTTCCTCTGCAGCTCCCCTCCACTCGCGTCTCTCTACGCGATCGTGCTCCTCTCCTCTCGTGCGTGGCTCTCCGGGTTCGGCCGTCGGTTCTGCCGGTAGTCGGCTGCCGAGAGCGCAAGTTTGGAGAGTTGGTGGTGTTCCCGGAGATGATGTTGCTGGCGTGGTGTCGGCGATGTTGCCGATGATGATGTTGCTGGCGTGGTGTCGGCGATGTTGCCGATGATGATGTTGCTGGCGTGGTGTCGGCGATGCTGCCGATGATGATGTTGCTGGCGGTGATGCCGGTGTGGCCGGGGATGATGTCGATGATGTAGTGCCCTCCATGGGTCTTTCTAGCTCCTTAACCTAAATCCCTAACTCTTATCTTATAAACTATTCCTAACTTATATGTACATACGGTAGGGGGGAGGCCCTTGTGAGGGTTACCTCACACCCCATCCCTTCCTCGGGGGTGGGGAAGAATCCTTACTTGCCCGTTTCGGGCGATCTGTACCCGGTACCGGACGCCGGCTGCCTCCTCCAAATACCGGACCTCCCGGTGCCTCGGCTGGCGCAGGTGCTGGTCGACCCGTTCCCGTCGGCGGTGATCCACCCGTTCCGGGCGCGCACTTGAGCGCCTTGCAGTAGCACTTCGTCTGGGAGGGGCTCCTCCCCGGTGTCGGCCTCCTCCTCGGTGCCGTACTCAGCGTCAGCGATACCGCAGGATGGAGGCGGTGGTTCCAGGTCGCTGAAGCGGACTCTCTTGCCCCCTTTGCGAAATGGGTTTCGCTGAACCGCTGCTAGATCAGGCGTAGGTAGTGCTCCGGCCCAGCTTGGGGCCGTGCACGCGTTGGTGTACCTGGCGCTGCGTTGAGCGTCAGGGCGTCGCGGTGAGTGCGCCTGGGTGGCGGCTTGAGTGTGCGCCCGTGGGGCGGCTTGTGTCTGCGCCCGTGGGGCGGCCTGGGTGTGCGCCTGTGTGGCGGCCTGGGTGTGCGCCTGCGTTGCGGCGACCTGGGTGTGCGCCTGGGTGGCGGCTTCGGTGTGCGCTCGTGGAGCAGCCTGGGTGTGCGCCTGTGTGGCGGCCTGGGTGTGCGCCTGTGTGGCGGCCTGGGTGTGCGCCTGTGTGGCAGCTTGGGTGTGCGCCCGTGTGGCGGCTTGTACTTGCGCCTGTGTGGCGGCTTCGATGTGCGCTCGTGGAGCGGCCTCGGTGTATGCTCGTGGAGCAGCTTGGGTGTGCGCCTGGGTGGCGGCTTGTCTTTGCGCCCGTGTGTATTTCTGTGTTTTTTTTTTTTTTATTTATTTCCTTAGTGCTCTAGGATAAACTACAGTATAATTTAATCATGCTAATCTAAACTTTGGGATGAGCCCATGCGGTACGACCGCGAAGTATTGCTTCGCAGGGGCAAAGCCCAAAGTTAGGCACCTCTTCTTATGCGCTCCAGTCTACGCAGTTCTTTGGTAATTTGGCCAGCAAAGGCCGTTAGGCCGATCAGGGTGTCCGGAGAGAGGGCTCCACCAACTTGTACGCCGACTTCATGCCTTGCCGCTGCAAATCTGTTGCACACGAAGAAGGCATGTTCGGCGTCCTCTTCGATGCCTGCTCCACACAGCGTGCAGTCGCTGTCGGTTTCGTGGCCAAACCTTTTTAGGTAGCCGCGGAAGCAGCCATGCCCGCTGAGGATCTGCGTCAGATCGAAGTTCACCTGGCCGTGCTTCCTGTCCATCCAGGATGTCAGATCTGGTATCAGGCGGTGGGTCCACCTGCCCTTCGTCGAGGCATTCCACCGGGTTTGCCAAGATGAAATGCTCAGCGCACGAAGGTTCGTCCTTACGGCACTGGTAGCAGGGCCGGATGAGCGTAGGGAGACGGCTTCCCTAGCGAGGAGGTCGATTGGCACCATACCCGCAATCACAAGGGCGGCATCGTCCGACATCGTCCTGAAGCCAGAGCAGACCCGGAGCGCGCAGAGGCGGTAGGTGCTGGCTATCCCGCTGAAGTAGCTTGGCGTATATAGCGCTGTATGCCAAATTGGAGCAGCATACAGTATGGTTGCCCTTACCACGCTCATCAAAAGCTGCCGTCTCTGCTGCTTGGGGCCTCTGGAGTTCAGCATTATTCTCGAGAGTGCTTGCCCAGCCACCGCCGCTTTCTTATTGACGTAGTCCAGGTGCTCTCTGAAGCATAGACGGGTGTCGATCATCACCCCAAGGTATCGTCTCGCTCGCTTGGAGTGGATAACTTGGTCGCCAACCCTGATCCGAGCCGTCTCAACGGTTTTGCGGCTGCTGACAAGCACAGCCTCGGTTTTGTGGGCTGCCAGCTCCAGGCCAACCGCGTTCAGCCAACGTGTGATGGAACGGATGCATGAGTTGCATGACTCCTCTGACAAGTGGATGTTTTTCTCTACTGTGACAATGGCCACGTCATCAGCGAAGCCGATGAGGCGCGTTCGGGGGGGAGTTGGCCGTCGTAGGACCCCGTCATACATGGCATTCCACAGTGGAGGGCCGAGGACTGAGCCCTGGGGGACTCCAGCGCTAACAGGATACCGTGTGGTTCCACTGTCGGTTGCTACTTCTAGCCATCTTTCACGGAAGTAATCCCTGATGAGGTTTACGAGGTGGTTCGGCACGTTGAACGCTGACAGCGCCCGCAGGATGCTGCCCCAGTCAGCCGAGTTGAAGGCATTCTTGATATCAAGGGTAACGATGAGGCAGTACTCCTTGTCACCCCCTTTCCACCGCGTGCCCTCTATCGCTTTGAAAGCAATGTCCACCACCATGCCAATAGCGTCTAGGGTCGACCGGGACTTGCGGAATCCGAATTGCGTGTGGGCGAGGCCGCCGCCCCTTTCAATGGCCGTTTCCAGACGGCTGGCTATTAGGCCTTTAAGGATCTTGCCTGCTGTGTCCAAGAGGCAGATCGGCCTGTACGCTGAGGGGTCTGATGGGGGCTTTCCTGGTTTAGGGATCAGTACCAGCTTCTGCGTCTTCCAATGTCTCGGAAAAGTGCCTTCCTCGAAGCATCTTGTAAAAAGATGTGCAAACTTCTCAGGGTGCAAGTTGAGAGCCAATTTGATTGCCCTATTGGGAATAGCGTCAGGACCAGGAGCCTTGTTTGGCTTAATTTTGCTGGCTGCCAAAACCACTTCCTCAGGCGAGACTGGAATAAGGCGGCGCTCAGGATCGGAGTCTGGTGGTAGACTCTGAAGAGTAGGCAGGGCTTTTTGGGGAAACAGCGTCCTTACTATGGTGGCGAGGGAGGATGCATCAGTGGGGACACGACTACCTTCAGAATTCAGCTGCTTCACCACATTTTTATATGCGGCGCCCCATGGGTCCTTATCCGCATTGTCGCACAGCCTGAGAAAACACTCCCTTTTGCTGTCCCTGATGGCATTCTTGAGTGTCTTCCTCGCTACTCTAAAACTTTCCTGAAGTACAGGGAAATTTGGAGTACCTCTGGCGCGCTGGCAGAGCCTACGGGCATGTATGCAACAACTACGGATTTCGGTAAGGCTTTCGTTCCACCAGCACACAGGGGGGTGATGGGTGCCGTTCAGTCGCCGCGTGGTCATACTGCTATTGCAGGCTACCTTGACGCTGTCTATGGTTGCCTCCGCCAGAGATTGGGCATCGTCGGGTAAGCCCTCCTCATCCAATCGGGTCAGCTCAGACCCCAGCGTTTCTCTAAAGACATGAAGGTTGAGGGTCTCGCTTCGGTAGGCAATTGGTGATGGCTGCACGTTCCTTGGCTCAGGGGGCACCCCAACGCTGCAGATGATAGCTTGGTGGTCGCTTCCCGTGTACATATCACTAACCATCCATTGCGTAGCACCATATAGGGAGGAGCTAACGAAAGTGAGGTCAATGAAGGACTCCATGCCGGCTTTGCAGTAAGTTGGCTTACTGCCTGAGTTCAGGAGTGTGATGTCCAGAAACGCAAAGGCCTCCAGCAGGGTGCGGCCTCTTGCATTTGTCTCCTGGCTGCCCCAGACCGTTGCCCAGGCGTTGAAATCCCCAGCAATGAGAACTGGGCTTCGATGCCTTGCGTCATTCGCTAGATCCTCCATGGCTGTGGTGAACTCAGCCAGCTTTAAGCTTGGTGGGAGATAGCAGCTATAAACCCATATAGAGTTGATCAGCACTCGACTGAAGTGTGTGAAGGGTTTTACGTCGGCGAAGTTTCTGCCTCTACAGCAGCACCACAGAGCAGCTTTCCCTGATGTGGCATCGACCCAGTCACCCACAAGTTCAACTCTGTGGGGTTCGCTAAGGATGGCAACATCTGTCCGGTTCTCATGGATTGCTTTCTCGAGGAGGGCTTGGGCCGCTCTACAGTGGTTGAGGTTGATCTGGACAAATCTCAACATTTCAGCTTTTTGAGCGCTTCAAGGTAGGCTGGGCATGTACGGCATCCCGTGGCGTGGTCCTTCTTCAGCCCCTTATGCTCGCATAGGCGGCAGTTTGGCGCGTTGGTACAAGTATTGGCCAAGTGGCCGGCCATTCCACATCTGTAACAAGCTCCGTTAAAGTCGGCTGTGCTGTGGCACGCTGATGCCATGTGGCCGAACCCAAGGCACTTGAACCAGTGCTTTGGTTCTAACTTCAAACGAGTGCGGCAAACAACCCACCCGACGCGGATCTTGGACCCTATCAACTTGGCTGCCATTGGGCTAGGGAGCTTAAGGACGGCGATCTGACGCCCACCGTTGACCTTGCGTAGGGATCGGACAGTGTCCTCGCCAAGGGAGTGGTCTTCTAGTTTGGCCTTAACAGCCTCAGCCACCTCTTCTTTGGCAGCTCATCTAGATCCAGGATCTCAATAAGAGTTTGGTCTGTCAGTGTTTTGACGACAGCGGTAGTGCCTAGTGCTTGCACTACTGCCATCTGTACTTCGGTGGCTGTTTTGGTAGAGGACCTGCTCAGACGGAGTACAAGATTACCGCTCGTGGATTTCCTGATGCTTTGGACGCTCTCTTTTATGTGGTTCAGCGAGGGCTCCCCCTTAACTGCGCGAAGCATATCAGCGTAGGATAGCCCTGCTCCCGAGACCATGACTGCATCGGGCCGAGGCCGTGTCGCTCGCTTTGGCTTCTTAGACACCTTAGTCCAGGCTTCAGGTTTGGCAGTGACGACTGGGTCAGCATCCGAGGTCTGTGATGTGGTCTCTGGTAACACCACGGCTCTGGGGCTTGACGCCCTCACCACCCTTAGCTCCGGGTTCACCACCTTCTGGCTAGCGTTAACCACCTTCCGGTTACCGTCCGACTTGGTACGGCTCTTTTTGGGGGTGTAGAGCGTTCGAGAGTCTGTGGGTCTCTCAGGCGCTTAGGTGTGCTTTTGCCCTCTGCATGGGGCTCCATAGACAGGAAATCGGTTTGCGTATGTTTGCAAACGGCGGTCACGACCCCTTGGGTCTCACGACTGGGTGTTGAGACGCCGGCAGCGACTGCTGATTTGGCTAGGGCTAGAGCGGCCGTCTTCTGAAGCTTGATCGACGTGGTGAGCTCGTCTCTCATAAGCTGATTGATGTGGCGCTGGCCACTAAACAGGACCGAGAGCCTTTCAAGGGCTTCACCAATTGCTCTAACGGCGCTCTCCGGCGACGACGCTTCCCTCATCAGGAACCGGGGATGCCGGTTTCTGACCATGTGCTACCAAGTTCTTGGGGGGAGTTCTTGGTAGGGCCGATTGCCTCGGGATGGCCTGGTGGCCGGGTTGGCCAGCACTGCTGGATGGCACATCCGGTGGGTTCCAGGAAGACCGCTGGAAGGAGACTATCTCGCGCTCCATCCTTGGGGTGAGGGTCCGCCCCTCGCCGTCTCCCACGACAGCAAGCTGTCGGAGCTCAGTGGGATCAGCCATGATGTGCGCTTCTAAGCAGTATTTCCGTGTATAAGAAAAGGGCCTAAAAGCGCTCTACGTATGGCTGGTACTATCAAATCAGCCAAAAGGTATGCTACAAAGTGGTAGGACGCCGGGATCCAGCTGGCGTTGGGGAAGGTCCCAGTCCGTGAGTCTGGCAACTCCGCCAGCAGCTGTTTCTGGGGCAAGCTTGCGCTTTTCCACACTGTCTTAGGCGTGAAAAGCAGAAAAAACTTACTGCTGGAAAACTACTGCAAGTTCTGCAAGTCCAACCGCAGCTTGCTCTGCGACCCCCCTCCGGTCAAGAAGAGGGCAGTGAGGGACGCTGGATCAACGACCCGCTGGAGCAGCTTAACGAGCCGGTAAGCACAATCCAGACTCAGGAGCAGCAAGTAAAGGGTCCAAGCCGCCCGTGTGGCGGCTTGTGTGTGCGCCCGTGGGGCGGCTTGGGTGTGCGCCTGGGTGGCGGCTTGTCTTTGCGCCCGTGGGGCGGCTTGTCTTTGCGCTCGTGGAGCGGCCTGGGTGTGCGCCTGGGTGGCGGCTTGTCCTTGCGCCCGTGGGGCGGCTTGAGTGTGCGCCTGCGTGGCGGCGGCCGGTGAGTTCGCCTGGGTGGCGGCTTCGGTGTGCGCCCGTGGGGCGGCTTGTGTCTGTGCCTGGGTGTCGGCGGATGAGTGCACCTGGATGCCGGGTGTGTGCGCCGGCGTGGTGGCACGTTTGTGCGCCCGTGGAGCGGCTCGTGTTTGCGCCTGGGTGGCGGCTGAGGAATGCGTCTGGGTGGCGGCGGATGAGTGCGCCTGGGTGCCGGGTGTGTGCGCCGGCGTGGCGGCACGTTTGTGTGGCGGCACGTTTGTGTGGCGGCGTTGCTGCGGCGCGTTCGCTTCGCGTCGGTTCTAGCGAGCTGGTTCTCGCAAGTCGAGCCGGAGTGGGTGGCTGAAGCTTGAGGGCCATGCCCCCACACTGTAGTGTGGCCCCGCTGTAGCACAGGAAATCCATGCCGAGCAGAAGGTCGTCCAGCACGTCCGACATGATGAGAGCGGAGACGCTGATCCGAGCTTTCCCCAACTGGATCGTGACTCGTAGGGCCTGTGTGAGCTCCCTGTCGGTTCCGTCTGCTAGCTTTACCTGTGTCCGTACGGAGCGGTGATTCCTTCCATCGTCGAGTTTTCTCGCCAGGCGCTCGCTTATAAAGCTATGCGAGGCCCCCGTATCCAAGGTGGCGGTGAGCGGGCGTCCCTCGACCGTGACCTGTGCGCGGATACGGTTCCGATCCTCTTGGATGGCGTTGCTTACTGGGTGCTGGAGTTTGGTGGGTTCCTCGGGTGACTCCCTGATACTCGAGGCCCTTGCCCGTTTCCCGGCGTCTGGTTCCTGCAGCACTCGATAGTGCGTATGCCCTGGCGACCGCAGTCCCAGCAGAACATGATTCTCTGGTTCCGGCATTCCGCGGCGTAGTGGCCGGCCTGGCCGCAGTTTCGGCAGGCGGTTTTGGGGTCGGTTGACCTGATGGGCGTGGCCCCTTGGTTGGAGTTTCCTCCGGTGCCTCGGCTGGCGGGCTCGTCGGTCGCGTCCCCAGGGCGTGGCACCTGCGGTGTGTAGACAGGGTTCGCCCTGGGTCGTGCGACTCTGCTATGGGATGGATTCTCAGCGTCTGGGCTTGCTGATGGGTATCCACGGATGGTTCGGCCTCCTCGGCTGCGGGCATCCTCGAAGTTGGCCACCAGGTGCGTGAGTTCGGTCAGCGTCTTGAAATCCTGGCGGCGGGTAAACATCTGGTACTCGGGCAGCATGTTCTCGTAGACTCGTTCTAATTCCTGCTCTGGCGAAAATCCAGCGCGGCGCATCTGGAGGCGGAAATCGACCAGGTATTCCTTGAACGGCTCATTCACTTTCTGGAAATGAAAGCGGATCTCATCGTCGAGTCGTTGATAGTACCGGGGCGGCAGGAAAAATTCTAAAAATTCCCGGCGGACTTCTGTCCAGGTCCGTCCCTGTAGATCGCTGGTTCGGAACCAGCTTCCCGCTCGGCCAGTCAGGAGGACAATGATAGCGTGAGACAAATACTCCAGGTCAATCCGGTAGGTATCCGCCAGTTCTTCGATGTGTTCCACGAAGCTGAGCGGGTCTGAGGTGCCATCGAAGGACAGTCCCCATTTGGTCGCTTTGTCGACCAACATCGAGCAGATGCCTGCGTCGAACTGGAATGCACTGGCGCGTGCGGTGGTCTCCGATTTCCCTCGCGTCCCTGGGGACGGGGAAGTGCTGCGTGGTACGGCCAGCGTGTGATTGCTGCTGGGTACCTTCTCCTGGTAGGGCGGTATCGGCGATAGTGGTTTGATGTCTCCGGAAGGGGTGTATTTGCGTTCCAATTCCCCAAGCCGGATCAGTGTGTCCTCGGAGTGTTCCGGTTGCCTGGCGAACGCATACAGTCGGGCCCGTTGTTCCTCGACCGTGCCGTTCTGCTCCAGGCCGAGATCGAGAAGGATAGCCTCGAGCTCGTGCTACTTCCTGTATGAGATCCAAGAGACTCCCATGTTGCTTAGTGTGTCCTGGTTGTGCTTGTAGTCCTGTGTATCCTTGTAATCCTGGGTATCCTTGAGTGTCCTGGCTAGGGTGCAGGAGCGGCGATGTGTGTCCTTGGATTGTTGAGTATCCTTGAAGTCCTGGGGAAGATGTGTATCCTTGTTGTCCTTGAGGGGATGTGTACCCTTGGTGTCCTTGAGTGATCCTGATGATCGATGTTTCCTCCTGTGGCTCTGATGATCGACTGTCTTCCTGTAGCTCTGATGATCGACTGTCTTCCTGTAGCTCTGATGATCGACTGTTTTCCTGTGGCTCTGTTGATTGACTGTCCTCTTGTAGCTCTGATGGTCGACTGTCCTCTGTGTGTGTCGGCTGGCGACCTAAATACTTCTCGGCTTTGCCGGCGTCGGGCGTCCCGTTTTGTGAAGGGACCAGTTGTGCGCAAGGGAACTAAATTTTCCTAATCGCGTGGTTGCCGGCTACGGCGTCCACGTGGCTTAAGTTTGGCGGCTCTCTTTCTCTCCATCTCTCCTTCTCTCCGTTCTCTCCCGTATGACTGTACTTTTCTTGCCTTTGTTTTAAGTCGTGTGCGACGACATTTTTCCCTCTCTCTCGCAGTTATTTTTTTTCCTATTCCTTTTTTTTTCGTCCAAAAACGTGTTTCCCTAGCTTTCGTCCCTAACCTCAGATTTTTTTTTCACTAATTTTGACCCTATTTTCTTCTGGTGGTTTTTTTTACGCCACGAAGGATTAAAATGTCCTTTCGTTATCCTGCCTAGTCCCTGTTCGGGCGCCATCTGTAAGGATGCTAATCACGGGCCAGGATAAATACTCAGTCTATCCAGGGTCCCCTACAGAAATATTTATAATTTACGGAGACAGACAGGACAAGGAGGCGGGTTCCCTAATTAGGTGCAGGGTTCGGGGGAGGAAAGTTTGGGTTTTCGTGCCGTGGCCACGGCCCCGTCAACCGGGTGCCGGAGCCCAGGGAAAAGGAGGTAGCGAGCGACCGATCCCGTCACCCGGGAATCGGCGTGCCGGCCCCGTCACCCGGTGGCCGGTGCTCGTAGGTACGGGAAAAGGGGGGATTTGAGCGGCCGATCCCGTCACCCGGGAATCGGTGCTCCTAAATACAGGTTATGAGCGGCTGATCCCGTCACCCGGGAGTCAGCGTGCCGGCCCCGTCACCCGGTGGCCGGTGCTCCTAAATACGGGATTTGAGCGGCTGATCCCGTCACCCGGGAGTCAGCATGCCGGCCCCGTCACCCGGTGGCCGGTGCTCCTAAATACGGGATTTGAGCGGCTAATCCCGTCACCCGGGAGTCAGCATGCCGGCCCCGTCACCCGGTGGCCGGTGCTCGTAGGTATGGAGGGGGGGAAGGAGAATTTGGGAGAGAGAATACTTCAGTCGATTGTGTTTTCTTACAATTTTATTATAGCTTTCGAATACCTAAGAGTCCCTATTTCCCTATTCGCACATCCTGGCCACCCCGTAGGGATGGCCCGCGGCCGGCTCACCCGTTTAGTTGAGGGACTCCATGTCCACGTGTCCTCGGTGTTACTATTTTATCCGCTTCGGTGGTTTTCCAGACTGCTCACTTTGGGAGCTGAAACGCAACTCCTCACTTTGGGAGCTAAAACGCAACTCCCCGATCGGCGAACAGCGGAGGCTGTTCGAAGCCCCTCGCTGCTGCCGTCGACGCGGCCCTTCCGCTGCCTCCGTGTAGTTTTCTCGACGTCCTGCTTCCTCTGCAGCTCCCCTCCACTCGCGTCTCTCTACGCGATCGTGCTCCTCTCCTCTCGTGCGTGGCTCTCCGGGTTCGGCCGTCGGTTCTGCCGGTAGTCGGCTGCCGAGAGCGCAAGTTTGGAGAGTTGGTGGTGTTCCCGGAGATGATGTTGCTGGCGTGGTGTCGGCGATGTTGCCGATGATGATGTTGCTGGCGTGGTGTCGGCGATGTTGCCGATGATGATGTTGCTGGCGTGGTGTCGGCGATGCTGCCGATGATGATGTTGCTGGCGGTGATGCCGGTGTGGCCGGGGATGATGTCGATGATGTTGTGCCCTCCATGGGTCTTTCTAGCTCCTTAACCTAAATCCCTAACTCTTATCTTATAAACTATTCCTAACTTATATGTACATACGGTAGGGGGAGGCCCTTGTGAGGGTTACCTCACAATATATAATATTTAATATTTGAAGACTTTAACATCAAAAGAGTATACATAAGTCGAGCGCCCCTAAGCCGTATTTTCCATCGAAAACAAATTTTTTGTTTCTAAAGGAGAATGACAACAGTGCAATTAGAAAAACGAAAGAATAGAAGAAAAATTTGGAGTCGGGCCGCCGTCGGGTGGAAGCAACGAGATCGTCTTCGAAGAGTGAGAAAGAGGGGGAAACTTAGGAATATCCCTTTTCCTTTCCTACACATTGATTGCTTGTATGCCAAAAGACACTAGGTGACAGCCAGAACTGCAGGGTATGTACATGTCTACACACCCATACACTCACACACACACATCTAATACTTGCTAGAACTTACCCTTGACACTTAGATTCAAATATGCAAATGTACCGAATATGATCCTTACCCAAATTAAACCTAAACATAATTGAGGATGGAAAAGTACTTGTAAACCAATCCTCAGACTAAACATTTTAGATAGAAACGCGCATTCAGCACGTTCCCATAATTCAGATTCCCAAACCAATGTCGTAATCAAATTTCGGGACCAAGGCCATAAACAAATGCAAACCCAAGAATCCAAAGTCCAATCGGGAAAGTTCTTAGCCTAAACAATAACACACTCAGTTAGAATAAACACACTCAAGTAAAGCTCGAAAGCTCCACAACCGAGGTATGATCGTAAAGGAAGTCAGAGTTAGGAATTGAGTTCAGTTTGAGACTTGCAAGTGACAGGTCGGTGTTCTTCCACTAAAGAATATTTGTAACCAGTTGAATATAAGAAATAAAGATAATTTTTTTTTTATTGAAAACTTATGGTTCAAACTTTTAATTGGCGCAGTCGGTAGGATTTCTTTAAAAAGTCCTTTAAAAAGTCATCGGTACTGATCAACAAGAAGGATAATACTATACGACTAGTTTATCCTGATCTGCGTAAAAATCCGTGAATAAAGAAAGTGATTAAAAAGAAGTTCGCAAAAGAATTTATGTGCAGCGCGACTGTATATAAAAACAATTAACTAAAAATCCAATTCGGTCAATAACTCCGCGAATTTTCGTGTGACAATATTGCAACAATATCTTCAAAAAGAATAAAAACTTCAAAAGACGATAACATGGCAACATCACTGTTAGCCCAACTATCCGAGATCCATCTCAATCAGTTGATTGGATAGATCAAAGAATTACCTTATTTCGACGGTAACCCAATAGAGCTCAGCCGGTTCATCACACGGGTGGAGTATCTGTTGCAGTTGTACCCAACACAGGATGTGAGGCAAAACCATATCATCTACGGAGCCATCGAAAGGACTATTGTGGACTCAGCACAAGCCGTCATCGCAGAAGAGAAAGCTACAACATGGATGCAGACGAAAATGGCCCTGATCAAAGCGTTCAAGGACCACAGGCCATATGAAGATGTCATCCGCATGGTACACCAGACACCTTACCAGGGAAGCATCAGTAAGTTCGTAAATGAACTTAAGATCAGATCCTCCGTAGTTTTAAACAAATTAGAATTAGAAATGGACCAAACAGATAAGGCAATTTACACAAGTTCATTGAACAGAACAATCAGGGATTGTATCGAGAAAAAATTACCGGACAGATTATATAATTCCTTATCGAAAAAAGATATCACAACCATTACTAACTTAAAAGAAGCAGCAATGACTCTAGGCCATTGGGACTCAGAACCATATGATAATTAATAATTACAGGCATTATGACCATCGTAGGAATTCGGGAAATTTAAAGCAGAATCATTACTATCAGAAAAATAATTCAAATCATAATTCTCGATATAATTATTCAAATTATAATTCAGCAAATACTCCGAATTCACCTAATAAAAATCAAAATACTAATCAATACCAGGGTAATTATCACGAATATAAAAGGAATTTAAACCAAGGAAGAGCTCAAAACCCTATGAATCATCAAACCCAATCCACTTATTCACCCAACGCACCTGTCAAAAGACAGAGGGAAAGCGAAAGCGCACAGAATAGAATGGACGTAAATTTTCAGCAAATAGCCTCGGAAACGGAAAACAGTATCCGTATATCAGAGTAATAATTAAAGATAAAACTTTGAAAGCAATGATAGATACAGGATCTTCCATTAACATCATGAAGGAAAATCTAGGAAATTTTAAAGAAACCAGTGAAAATCAGAAAGTCTATACAATAAGCGGGCCTACCAATCTACTTAAAAGCGTAACATTAAGCCCCAGCAAAATTTGCCCAGTAAAACAAAAATTCTACTTGCATAATTTTTCAGATAATTATGACATACTAATAGGCAGAGATTTTCTGAAAGAATGTAAAGCTAAAATAGATTATGAAGAGGAATCAGTCACATTAGGAAACAAAAAACTTTTGTATGAATATGGTGAAGATAATAAAGAGGGCAAGACCGCACCAAAGTGCCTTAGCCCAAAATCATCTGAAAAGAAAGAGAAAAAGGATAAGACCGCACAAGAATGCTTTAATCCACCTCTATCAGAAGATGACTCATTTAATTTTGCCATAAACAATGAACTCAGGGAATGTAACGAATTCCGTCTTGAACATTTAAATGAGGAAGAGAAAGAAAATTTAAAAAAGGGTTTGTTTGAATTTAAAGACATTCAGTACAAGGAAGGTGAAAATTTGACTTTTACTAGTACAATAAAGCATTCAATACAGACAAAACACGAGGACCCAATATATACCCTGCAGTTCTGGCTGTCACCTGGTGTCTCGTGGCATTCAAGCAATCAATGTGTAGGAAAGGAAAAGGGATATTCCTAAGTTTCCCTCTCTTTCTCACTCTTGTAATACGATTTTGTTGCTTCCACCCGACGGCGGCCCGACTCCAAATTTGTCTTCTATTCTTTCGTTTTTCTAATTGCACTGTTGTCATTCTCCGTTAGAAACAAAAAATTGGTTACCAATGGAAAATACGGCTGAGGGGCGCTCGACTTATGTATACTCTTTTGATGTTAAAGTTCTTCAAATATTAAATATAATATATATTATATTTTATATATTTTCAACATTATATAAATTATTAAACCAAGATAAGCATAACACAACATTGATTGGAAATATAGATATAATATAACTCGCGTGTCATTTATGGTCGGTTATACCCAAAAAAGAAGGGTATACTAAAAGGGTGAAAAATAAAATTGAACTGCTCATTCTTTTGCGTTGTGCGTTGACCAGGGCCGGTGACAGGGGGGGGACGGGGTGTTTCCCCCCGGGCCCGGACTTCGGAGAGGGGCCCGGATTTTTGGCGAAAACTCAAATAAACCGTGTACAAAAAAGTGCTCCGCGATATTTTAAAGAAATCACTAAGATGTGGAGCCTTAGAAATGATCACTGTTGCCAGAATCGCTTCTTTTCGGAGTCGTTCAGAAATGTTATAACATATTCAGTACAAGCCCTCAACGATGAGAACTCCTTCAAAATAAAATTCCCTCTTCCCTTCACAGTTTGTCCGATACGCGATGGTCTGCAAGACTTGACGCCGTTAAACCTTTCGCGAAACACCTTTCTGGAATACAAGAAGCAAGAAGCGAAGTGAAGGAACTCAATTTGACTGCAGAGACTCCGGGACATCAACGGTATTCAAAAATACATGAATTCGTTCGAATGTATCTTGATGTCGTCGATTTGGTTCAATATTTTGGGTGCTATTAATGAGAGAAACGTCGTCCTTCAAGCAAGAGGAGCTACTATAGACGTTGAAGTTGACAATCTGAAGGGTCTCCTTTCAGATTTGCAGTTCATACGAAATCGATGGGATCTCATTATGAGTGAATGTAAACTTGTTGCAAGAGGGTGGAACATTCCTGAAACTTTACCAACAATTCGAAAAAGAAAACGTGCGAAAGTATTTTTGAATGATGATGACGCAAGTCCAGAAACCGACATCACATCTGAAGAAGAAAAATTCAAGACCAGCATTTTCTTCACCATCATCGATTCGGTCATTGCAGGAATGACAAAAAGATTCAAAGCAGTAAAAAATTTGAACGAAGTGTTCTCTTTTTATGGAAATTCACCACGTTGGATGAAGATACTCTTCAGACGTCTGCCGTAGAATTCACGAAGAAGTACGTAGCTGATGTTTCCGAAGAGTTGAAAGATAAAATCGTCCACCTCAAATATATATATGTAGATAATTTTGAAAAAACCTTCCTCCATTTGCATTGCTGAACGCTCTGTACTCAAAAAATCTTCAGAATCTTTTTCCAAATGTCTGTGTTGCTTTGAGAATTTTTTGTACTCTCCCTGTCAGTGTCGCTAGTGGAGAACGCTCCTTCAGTGTTTTATCGCGAGTTAAAAACTTTCACAGATCTTGTTCCACACAAGAGCGTCTAACTGGTCTGGCGATTTTATGTTTGTAGGCGGAGTAAATCGATTCCTTTGCCTCTGCAAAAGCGCGAAAAGCGAATTTAAGTGGATAAAAACTAACCGTGATAGCGATGATAACTAGAAAATTAGTCCTTTTTTTATAACCGTCATGCTACGAGTCCTTGCCTTTTGTGTTCACGCCATTCTCGAATATTGTGTCCATTTCGCAACACTTTATTTTTGTCAGAAAATAAAATTTCACATTACACTCTAATTTTTATATTGATCTTTATTATTCGAGTAGTAGTAGAAATAAAATATATTTGAAACTTTCGTTATTTTCGAAAATATTTCTTATTATATGGGGGCCCGTGAGTTGTACCCCCGGGCCCGAAATTCCCTCTCGACGGCCCTGGCGTTGACAATTAGTTGTGAAATTACTTAATTTGCGCAACGCGCAGCGGAATCGTTTAAAAATCATGTAAGTGTCGTTAAGATTACAAAAATATTATGTTTTTTACTACAAACTTATTTAAATCTTTTTAGAATATACAGGCTGTACGATAAATTCGTTTGAAAGGTAAGTTTGCTTCAAATTAAAAAAAGTAATACATATATAATATGTAATAATAAAAATATTTTTTGTACCATAGATGGACGCAAAACAGCCGTTGTCCTGTAAATATTCCACATAAATGGTAAACAAAAACTTTCTAATTTCATATTATTTATGTACTTATCCTTATGTTACAAAATAAGATTTATTAATAAAATAAAAAAAAATAAATATATATATATTGTTTTTCATATGAATTTGGGGATGACATTTCAGACATTGGCATAGATGATTTCACTAAGGGTACCCTCGCAAAAGCCATCGATGACAACATCGCCTCCACGCCATCTACGATATCATCGATGTCTTATACGAATTTTCTCCATACAAAATTCGTATAAGCCATCGATGACTCGGACAAAATGGTCATCGAGAGCGACATGCATGTCAAATCCTAGAATGCCATACAAAACTTTATATGAAGTGACATCAGTGCGACACCAGGTACTACGGACACTGGCATCGGTGGGTCGTCGTCCATGTCATCGACGACAAGCCACTTTTAGAACTGCAGGGTAAGAAGCCATACAAATATCCGCAAACTTTTGATGAAGAAGTCAATACTCAGATTAATGAAATGATTGAACAAGGAATAATTCGAAAATCGAAATCTCCTTATTGTTCACCCATTTGGATAGTACCAAAGAAAAGTGATGCTTCAGGAAATAAAAAAATCAGATTAGTAATAGATTACAGAAGTCTAAATGAAATTACAATAAATGACAAATTCCCAATCCCTAGAATGGATGAAATTCTAGACAAACTAGGAAAGTGTCAATATTTTACAACAATCGATTTAGCCCAAGGCTTCCACCAAATTCAAATGGATAAAAATTCCATAGAAAAAACTGCATTTTTGACTAAGCATGGCCATTACAAATATACTCGTATGCCATTTGGTCTCAAAAACGCCCCTGCGATTTAATCTATAAAGATTGTTTAGTATACTTGGATGACATTATAATTTACTCCACTTCGTTAGAGGAACATATTTTGTCTCTTAAGATTTAATCTATAAAGATTGTTTAGTATACTTGGATGACATTATAATTTACTCCACTTCGTTAGAGGAACATATTTTGTCTCTTAAGAAAGTCTTTGAAAAATAAAGGAACGCAAATTTGAAATTACAGCTAGATAAGTGCGAGTTCATGAAAAAAGAAACTGAATTTTTAGGTCATGTTGTAACCACAAATGGTATCAAACCTAACCCTAATAAAACAAATGCTATAACAAATTTTCCAATACCTAAGACTCCAAAACAAATAAAGTCATTTTTGGGATTATGCGGCTTCTATCGCAAATTTATTCCGAACTTCGCGAATATAGTAAAACCAATGACAGTAAAATTAAAAAAAGGAGCAGTAATAGACATAAAATGTAAAAATTACATAGAAGCATTTGAAAAATTAAAAGTACTTATTACTTCAGATCCAATTTTTATTTACCCCGATTTCAGTAAAACATTTTCTTTAACAACTGATGCAAGTAATATAGCAATCGGTGCTGTATTATCACCAGGGCTAACAGAGTTATGTTCTTAAAAACGTAAAAATATGTATGGATTTATGGACGAAAAAATAGAGAAATATGGACGAAATATGGACGAAAAAGTTGACAAATATGGAATAAAATGGATAAATATAGGTAGTATAGACGAAAAAAGGGATAAATATAGGTATACAAATGGATAAACGTAGACGATTATATCGATCATATCAACTTTTTATGACAATGAACAATTAGAAATCGCTACAAACAAAAGTGCGCCGTTTGTCTCAAAGATCATTGCAGAACAATATGACATGTTGTGTCAGATTAGTAAAAACAAAACTACGGCGTTTGTCACTTAATATGTGTTTATATGATGAAAATGAACGCTCAATTAGTAAAGTATAAGGAAAACGACAGAAATTTCATAATATTTGAGCCAAACATATCTTTCTATAGGTTTTCAGACACTTTAATGCTCAAAATATGGATTTATTCAAGTGATTCTGCAAAATATGGATTTATAGGAAAAAAGGCAAAAATATGGAAATAAATATTTTTTCATTTAAAAACATAACTCTGTTAGCCCTGATTATCACAAAACCATAAACCCATATGTTATGCAAGCAGAACTTTAAATGAACACGAAATTAATTATGCCACAATAGAAAAAGAATTGTTAGCAATCGTTTGGGCAACAAAATATTTCAGATCTTACCTATTCGAAAGACCCTTTGAAATACTCAGTGACCACAAGCCCCTTGTTTGGTTGAACAATATTAAAGAACCAAACATGAAGTTACAAAGATGGAAAATAAAGCTAAATGAATTCGATTACGAAATCAAATACCTACCTGGAAAAGAAAACTATGTAAACTATCCCGAACAAGAATAGAAGAAAACATGTTAGGAGAAGTAGCAGATAGTGTAGACGCTACCGTACACAGTGCACAAGAAGACAATCAAAATTACATACCAATTACGGAACGACCATTTAACTATTTTTCTAGACAGATCGAATTAATCAAAGGAAATGAAGACAAAACGGACGTTCAACACTATTTCCATAAAATCAAAATCAAAATAACTTATAAAGAAATGACAGAAGACCGAGCGAAAGACATAATTAAAGAATATCTGTGTACTAAGAAAAGCGCTATCTACATACATAACGAACCAGATTTTCCAACATTCCAGAAAGTTTTCGTTGAAATAATTAATTCAAATCATTTAACAAAGCTAGTGAAATGCACCATCAAATTAGAAGATATCTTAACGTACGCAGAATTTAAGGAAAAGATATTAAGTAAACATAAAGAATTATTACACCCCGGAATAGAAAAAACAATCAATTGGTTCAAAGAGAAATATTATTTCCCTGATCATCAGAATCTAATCCAGAACATTATTAACGAGTGCGAAATTTGCAACATATCTAAAACGGAACACAGAAACACAAAACTTTCTTTCGAAAGTACCCCAGAAATACAAAACATCCATGAAAAATATGTAATGGATTTTTATATAGTGGGTAATCAACAGTTTTTGTCTTGTATTGACGTGTATTCGAAATTTGCCTCATTAGTAGAAATAACAAGTAAAGATTGGTTAGAAGCGAAAAGGGCTATAATGAAAATATTCAACGAAATGGGAAAACCGCAGGAAATTAAGGCAGACAAGGATTCAGCATTTATGTGTGTAGCTTTACACAATTGGTTAAATTCAGAAGGAGTAAAAATTCAGGTAACAACAAGTAAGAACGGTATATCAGACGTGGAAAGACTCCTTAAGACAGTTAACGAAAAATTAAGAATTATCGGAAGCGAATCAAATATCGAAAATAGGTATACCAAATTCGAATTGATACTCTACATTTATAATCACAAAACAAAACATAATGCCACAAACAGAATACCAGCCGACATTTTCATGTATGCAGGAACACCCGATTATAATACACAAGAGAAGAAAATTAATAAAATTAACCAGTTAAATAAAAATAGGCATGAATACGAAATAGATACCAAATATAAGCAGTCACCATTAGTAAAATCAAAAACAACTAAACCATTCAAAAAGACAGGAAATATTAGACAAGTAGATGAGAAACATTTTGAGGAAACCAATAGAGGCAGGAAAATCACTCATTATAAGTCTAAATTCAAAAAGAAAAAGATAATTAATGAAAGTAAATATGATAATTCCAGACAAACTGAAGAAACCTAATGGATTCGACAACCTCTATAAAATTATTATGTTTATGATCATACTAACCACTTCACTTCAAATGGCGAAAGGACAAAGTATCGAAATTAATCCAATAAAAGCTCAAAATGGATACTTGATGTTTAAAACAGGCACGATAGATATTCCAACTAATTATGAGAACCCTTTTATAAGTATTAATATCACGAAAACAGAGCAAATCTTTGAAAAATTAATAGAAGAAGCAAATGAATTCAAAGGAATAATGCAGATAGAATACTTAGTGGGAAAACTCCAAAGAGAAATTAATGGAATTAAAATCGCAAAACGTAGTAAGAGAGGGTTATTAAACATCGTAGGAACAACTTACAAATACCTATTTGGAACATTGGATCAGGATGACAAAGAGGAGTTAGAACAGAAAATCGATACCCTAGCCGAAAATAGTATTTAAAGTAACGATTTAAATAAGATTATTGATGTCATAAACAATGGATTAGACTTAATCAATAAGTTTAGAGACGAGAAAGAAAAGGAACAACAGGCTAACGTACTAATATTTAACCTACAACACTTCACAGAATACATAGAAGACATTGAGTTAGGAATGCAATTAACAAGACTTGGAATTTTTAACCCCAAACTACTAAAACACGATAATTTAAAACAGGTGAATTCCGAGAAATTGCTCAAAATCAAAACTTCTAATTGGCTCAAAACTGATACAAACGAAATTCTGATTATTTCCCATATTCCTACCGAAATATTTAAAGCCCCTGTTTTCGAAATTATTCCATATCCAGATGAAGATAATAACATACTAACAGAGAGTACGGTCAATAAATATTTCCTACATGAGGAAAAAGTATTTGATAAAGAAACAGGAAAGATAGTATTTGACGAATGTATAAATGGAGTAATTAGACAAGAAGACACAGGCTGTAAATACACTAAAACGCATAAAAATTTCCAAATTAATTATATTGAACCAAACATTTTATTGACATGGAATATCCCTAAAACATTTTTAAATCAAAATTGCATTAATAAAGAAATTTCTATTAGCGGAAATATCTTGATTAAAATCCTTAATTCTTCAGTTCAAGTGGACGAATTCATCCTCTCAAACACAATGTCAGATTACACTCAAACCGTTTATGTCAGTAATAATGTAACAAAATTAGAACCACTAGCTTACATCCAAACAAAAGAAATCATAGAAACACATACAAAATATTATAATGTATTCCAAATAATAACTACAACTACCCTGCAGTTCCAAAAGTGCCTTGTCGTGGATGACATGGACGACTACCCACTGATGTCAGTGTCCGAAGCACATGGATCCGCACTGATGTCATTTCATATAAAGTTGTTGTATGGCATTTAAGGATTTGACATGCATGTCGCTCTCGATGACCATTTTGTCCGAGTCATCGAGCGAGGCATCGATGGCTTATACGAATTTTGTATAGAGAAAATTCGTATAAGCTATTGATGCTTTCGTTGCTGGCGTGGAGGCGATGTTGTCATCTAGGCCATTGTCTAAAATGTCATCCCCAAATTCATATGTAAAACAATATATATCTATATATTTTTTTTTTTTTTATTAATTATTCTTATTTTGAAACATAAGAGATACGTACATAAATAATATGAAATTAGAAAGTTTTTGTTTACCATTTATGTGGAATATTTGCAGGACAACGGCTGTTTTGCGTCCATCTATGGTACAAAAAATATTTTTATTATTACATATTGTATATGTATTACTTTTTTTTAATTTAAAGCAAACTTGCCTTTCAAACGAATTTATCGTACATACAGGCTGAATCCTAAAAAGATTTAAATAAGTTTGTAGTAAAAGACATAATATTTTTGTAATCTTAACGACACTTACATGATTTTTAAACAATTCCGCGGCCCGTTGCGCAAATTAAGTAATTTCACAACTAACTGTCAACGCACAACGCAAAAGAATGAGCAGTTCAATTTTATTTTGCACCCTTTTAGTATACCCTTCTTTTTTGGGTATAACCGACCATAAATGACACGCGAGTTATATTATATCTATATTTTCAATCAATGTTATGTTATGGTTATATTGGTTCAATAATTTAAATAATGTTGTATATATAAAATATATTATATATGTATATAACTTTATATATATATAATATTTAATATTTGAAGAACTTTAACATCAAAAGGGTATACATAAGTCGAGCGCCCCTAAGCCGTATTTTCCATCGAAAACCAATTTTTTGTTTCTAACGGAGAATGACAACAGTGCAATTAGAAAAACGAAGGAATAGAAGACAAATTTGGAGTCGGGCCGCCGTCGGGTGGAAGCAACGAGATCGTATTCGAAGAGTGAGAAAGAGAGGGAAACTTAGGAATATCCCTTTTTCTTTCCTACACATTGATTGCTTGTATGCCAAAAGACACCGGGTGACAGCCAGAACTGCAGGGTGTCTACACACCCATACACTCACACACACACATCTAATACTTGCTAGAACTTACCCTTGACACTTAGATTCAAATATGCAAATGTACCGAATATGATCCTTAACCAAATTAAACCTAAACATAACTGAGGATGGAAAAGTACTTGTAAACCAATCCTCAGACTAAACATTTTAGATAGAAACGTGCATTCAGCACGTTCCCATAATTCAGATTCCCAGTCGTAAACTCAAATTTCGGGACCAAGGCCATAAACAAATTCAAACCCAAGAATCCAAAGTCCAATCGGGAAAGTTCTTAGCCTAAACAATAAAACACACTCAGTTAGAATAAACACACTCAAGTAAAGCTCGAAAGCTCCACAACCGAGGTATGATCGTAAAGGAAGTCAGAGTTAGGAATTGAGTTCAGTTTGAGACTTGCAAGTGACAGGTCGGTCTTCTTCCACTAAAGAATATTTGTAACCAGTTGAATATAAGAAATAAAGATAATTTTTTTTATTGAAAACTCATGGTTCAAACATTTAATTATATATATATATTATATGTTTATTTTTGCGTTTTAATATTTTCTAAAGGCGCAAATTAATTTAAGGAAAACACGAGAAACAAAATAATAATACAAATACATACATACGAAAAACAAAATAATAATACAAATCCATACATACAAATTAAAAGAAAATCAAACAAATTAATTAATAAAATAAATAAATCAAATAATAAATTAATAAATAAAAAATTTTTATTTATTAATTCAATAATTAATTATTTCTTTTTCCAACCATCCAAAGGCGGCACCAAATAATTTGTTGGTTGTTGCATATATTTTTGAGAATCTTTATATATATAAAAAAAAAAATCGACTGTTCCATTCCACGCTCTCTGATATATTTTTTACTTTTTAAAATAAATTCATAACATCTCCAGATAATTTGAAGACGTTTTATTCCACGCGTTTCAAGGCTTTATTTTTATACCCTTGCAGAGCAAAGGGTATTATAATTTTGGCCAGAAGTTTGCAACGCAGTGAAGGAGACACCTTAGACCCCATAAAGTATATATATTCTTGATCAGCATCACCATCTGAATCGAAATACGTCTGTCCGTCTGTCCTCCTGTCCGTTTCTGCCCAAACTAGTCTCTCATTTTTAAAGCTATCTTGCTGAAACTTTCCCAAAGGGTGCCGGTTACCACCATGCGATACTGAAGTATTCGAAGGAGATTACCTAAAATAGCCAACATTTAGGGACCTTTTTACAGCAGTCTATGTCAACAATCCTAGGTTGACACCGGTCGAAAAGCTTTTCCATCTCAATGCTAAAACTAGCGGCGAGGCTAAGGCAATCGTATCCAAGTCCCCTCTCACAAATGAGGGTTTCGACTCAGCATGGGCAGCGCTTCGAGACCGTTTCGAAAATAAGAGACTGCTAGTAAACAGCCAACTCAAACTCCTTTTTAACTTGGGGTCCGTCAGTTCCGAATCAGGCCAGGCTCTGAAAGATCTTCAGAGCACAATCCAAGGGTGTTTGGTCGCTCTGGCTCATTCCAATATTTCCACAGAGAATTGGGACTGTCTCCTGGTATTCCTGTGCGCCAGTAGATTACCAAAACTGACCCTCTCCTTATGGGAGCAGTCCCTTTCATCTAAGTCCGACATTTCGACTTGGGATGAGATGAACACGTTTCTTGGTGATCGATACCGAACGCTAGAGGCGATTGAGGATATGAAACCAAGCCACAGCAATCACTCTACCACTAAGAGTCAACCCGTCTCCAGGAGACTCAACTCCTTCGAAGCTAAAGTGGTTTCCAAACCGATGAATTGCGATCTGTGCTCAAAGGAGAATCATCCAGTCCGCTTATGCCAGCGTTTTCTCCAGATGTCTGTCGATACGCGAACCAACTACATCAAGAAAAAACAGCTTTGCCTAAATTGTTTCGCGAGAGGCCATCAGCTACGTGAATGTACGAGCACTCACAGCTGTTTTACATGTCGAGCTCGGCATCATACGTTGCTCCATAAAGGCAACCCCAATTCCAGTGGGTCAACTGCCGAAAATAGTTCTTCTGCAAGCCCACAAAATCCAGCTGTACAGTGGGCCGCCAACGGTTCAGAAAATCTGCCCGGTGTGCAGAATTATTTCGCAACCGGTGCCAGAGCGGTTTTACTAGGTACGGCCATCATTGACATTTGCCACTTGGGCACGAACTACAGGGCTCGCGCTCTAATAGACTCGGGTTCTGAGGCTACGTTTATTACGAAACGCCTGTTCAATGTAATTAAGCTGCCATTCCGCCTCATCCAAGCCCAAGTTTCGGGCTTAAATAAGACCATTTCCGCTCAGGCGAACAGGCTCTGCCATTTTTCCATTCGAGCTCCTAATAAGCCAGGCCTTCAGCTAGAAACCGCAGCTTACGTTCTGCCTGAATTGGCCGGAAAGCTACCGTCCTATCCAATCCCACGAGATGCGCTGATCGATTTACCTGCTATCCCCCTGGCAGATCCCACATTTCTTGAGAGCTCCCAGATAGATGTTCTGATCGGAGCCGACATTTTATCATCCCTTCTGCTGAGCGGCATGCGCACAAACATTTGTGGCTCTCTCCTAGGTCAGGAAACTATTTTTGGCTGGTTGCTTACCGGCCCTGTTTCAAGTACATCTAGCCAAAATCGGGTATCCGCTTTCACGACCCAGATAACCGAAACGAGTGACAGAGTCTTAGAAAAACGCCTCACTAAGTTTTGGAGGTGGAGAACATACCCACTAAAAGGGTAAAGGAATCCGATTCTTATTGCGAGAACAATTTTCTCCAAACCACCACTAGAGACGCAAGCGGGAGATACGTAGTATCTTTACCGTTTCGCGAGCCTGAAAATCTCGGGTCCCAATTGGGGCACTCGCGATCCAGTGCCCTAGCTCAGTTTCTCAGAAACGAAAACCGTTTGAAGAATGACTTTCCATTAAAAAAGCATTATGACTCAATCATTCAAAAGTATTTGGATCTGGGTCACATGAGAGAAATTCCCCCGTTGTACGATTCTCCAAACTATTACCTGCCACACCACGCGGTGATCAAACCCGAGAGCACTACCACCAAACTTCGCGTGGTATTCAATGCTTCTAGCCCTTCAACCAATGGGACAAGCTTGAACGATATTCTTCATGCTGGTCCAGTCCTACAATCTGATTTAACCATTCAGATATTGAAGTGGCGTTATTTCCAGTACGTGTTCAGCGCAGATATCACCAAGATGTACCGTCAAATCTAGGTCGATCCCAAACAATTGGCAGACGACGTAGAAAAGGACTTCCCTAAAGCAAGTAATATCATTCGTCACTTTATGTACGTAGACGACGTTCTGGCAGGGACCACTTCCATACAAGAGGCTCGACTGGCAATCAGCGAACTTCGCCACGCTTTTAGCAGCGCCAGGTTCCCATTGAGAAAGTGGACGGCCAACCAGAAGAGCATGCTCGAAGACATCCCAAACGAGCATCTACTCCACGAGGACTTTCGCGATCTTCATTCCGAAAGCTTTGCCAAAACACTGGGTGTTCGGTGGAATGCGACCTCGGACGAGTTCTGTTTTGTTCCACCGCCAGTATCAATTAAATCCACTCATACGAAGAGAGAGGTTCTTTCCCAAATTGCGAAGCTTTTTGACCCAGCCGGATGGTTGTCTCCGTTTATTGTCCGCTCAAAAATCTTTATGCAAGAGATTTGGTTGCAGGAGTTGGGCTGGGATGAGAATATCCCCACAGAAATGGATCAAAGATGGCAAGATTTTTTGCGCAGCTATTCCGAGCTGGAGCAGATCTGTATTCCAAGGTGGGTTGGTTTCCAGCCAGGAGTGAAGGTAGAGCATCATGGGTTTTGTGATGCGTATCAGAAGGCATATGGGGCCGCTATATACTTGCGGGTGGAAGTAGGCCACAACATTATGACACGTCTGCTTACCGCCAAAACCCGAGTCGCCTCTGTTAAAACGGTGTCCCTTCCACGGCTCGAGCTGTGTGGGGCATTGCTGTTGTCAGAGATGATTGCAGCTATCCTTCCGAATATGCCAATTTACAATTCCGACATTTTCTGCTGGACCGATTCCACCATCGTCCTCGCATGGTTGAGCAAGCCGGCATGCCACTGGACCACGTTTGTACCGGGTGACAAAAATTACTCAGGTGACGAGCGCTGAGCATTGGGCGCATGTGCGATCTGAGCACATGCGTTTCGCTGCGGGAGCTGGTTCATAGCCAACTCTGGTGGGAAGGACCGGATTGGTTGCAACAGCCGAAGGACATGTGGCCAACACGGGAGCTTGGACCTCCAGTCACAGACATAGAGCAGCGTGCTGTGAAGGTCAATTTCGCCAAGGCCCCATCCGAAGATTTTTTGGAACGTTTCTCCGCGTTGGACAAGGCTCTGCGGGTCCTTGCGTACGTAATACGGTTCATTCAACGCTGCCGCAAGATGCCGAGGGACGCTGCTTAGCGACCCACCAAGGAAGAGGTCCAAGAAGCTGAAAGAGTCCTTATTCGAAATGCTCAGCGGGGAGCATATACCCAAGAGCTCAAAGTCCTAAACGATAAGCGTCCGATTCCAGTTTTCAGCCCGACGTCATCCGACCCGGGACCCTAAATGTAAGTGTTGGCCTGCCGGTCGCACAGAGCACGGTATTTGGATGGGTCGTGTCTGGAGCATGCAGATACGCCTAAGGATTCATCCGTTGCTTCGCTCGTCCTCGCAAGGGGGGGAGAATGTTCGCGCCAGAGCGGCGCTTTCCAGTCCTTTTGTGAACCGCCCCTGGAATCTTAACAGTCGTGAGAGCAGTTCTTCCAGATCGCTTGCATCTCGCTCTCTGGCACTGTTAAGGGTCTCCAATCCGCTCTCCAAGCGGCTCTTAAAGTTTCCACACCGTCGCTTAAGTTCAGTTCTAATTTACAAGTGTAACCGACCAGTGAAAATAAAGTGAAGTTTTGTTTTATAACGTTTAACAAAAATTTTGCCCGCCTTTTTATTCTACCCGAAATCTCAAATAAGAAGGAAGGAAGACCCGCCCCATGACTCAACAGTGGTCTTTCGTCATCCCCAACACAAAAAAATACACCCCATCTCCGTTGCAAAATCTTTGTAAGACAGTGTTACCTATATGGGGTGATTAATTTTAACATTTTTACTGACCATTAACTACTTACTTTCGCCGTCTCAGATCGCAATCCAAACGCAAAAATTAAGCGCTGGAAAGCTTTCACTGACGAGCACAACACACATTTCGCTGACTCACTTTCCCGACAGCACATCCACGCGCTTGAAGAGGATGCAGAACATAACAGGGCTCATAAGGCCGCTCAGGAACACGTGAAACAAATTTTGCAAGACTATTTTTTTCAGAAAATGACTCATATGGCAAATGAGATTGTCGCAAATTGTAAAATATGCCAGAAAGCAAAATACGATAGACACCATCAGAAACAGATTCTCGGAGAAACACCAATCACAGGCGAAATGCTACACATTGACATATTTTCGACAGACAAAAAATACTTTTTATCTTGCATAGACAAATTTTCAAAATTTTCAATTGTTCAACCAATCGATTCCAGAACCATCTATAAAATCTGAAACAATTAGGTCTCTTTTAAGCTCTATCAGGGATGCCAGCGAATCCGACGTCAGTGTGACCTTCAAATTATTATTGACAGTTTCAAGAAGTCCGAGGACGTCTTTCATCTAACACGGTCTTCCAGCAACACTGGAAGTTCCGAAGCTGATCATGCATAGCATTCATGAAAATAATGCAAGGCCACCGACACCTGCGGACATTGCACAACGACGCACAGTGGGCGATTTGGTCTCGCTAGCGGCATTTAATTAATAACTTCTAAACTAAAATAGATATCTTCAGTCGTTTTTTTTCACCGATCAAAGAAGAATCTTACAATTTTTTAAGTTAAAAAAAAGTTTTTTTTTAATACTTCTTTATTTTTTTTTTTAATTAAAAAAAATTTTTTTAATTTTAATTTTTGATTTATTTTTATGTTTTTTAAACTTCAATTAATATATTCCATAAACAAACATAATTTAATAAAAATGCCTAGAATTTTATTTAGAATCATCGGAATCAGACGGCGGCATAGTAAAAATACTAAAATATACTAAAAAAGATCTCTTTTTGCTACTGACATTGTGCCTTAAAAGTACCATAGTTTTAAGGCTAGCAGGTACTAGCAGTTCATATTACACACATTGGACGCCACTGATTCACACTTTCGGCTAATAAAAGAGTTCGACTGAATCCACTTGAATCAGGTAAGTTCTTCTCCACGAAAGATCCGGGCTCGTTGTTAATACACTGAATTTCCACTACGTTTTATGAGCTACACATTTATAGACCGGTCACAAACATTAATTTTTTTTGTAATGCATACCTTGAAATTAATAAAAAACCAAACTTTAAATAAATTCACTAAAAATTGTAAATTTCCGAGGAACTTGAATTCGATGCGCGCAAACAGGTAAAATTTTGTAAAGTTCTTTGCAAAATCATTTTCTGTGTTTGTCCGTTCACAGCTGATGATCAGCTCATCGTAGAGCTTTTAAAATGCTTGGATAAATCTAATCAAAGTATCTATTATCGAATTGTGAAAAAAATCATCGCTTTTTGAAAGTTGAAATTTGAATTAAATGCCGCTAGCGAGACCAAATCGCCCACTGTGCGACGTTGCCAAAATCCCAAGCTTCGGCCGGCGCAATCAGCGGGCAATGCACTCCGATGCAACGGCGGCTACCCAACACCATGCACGAGCAGCCGGGTCAGCGCTTTAAGGGCATAGGCTAGTTAGGTTAAATTCGTAAGAATTTATGTACTTAGCAGTCAGTTGAACTTTGGAAATAAATCGTGACGGTCATCACCTCGCAAGTCCCACGTCTTCTTATTCGCGTAATCGTCGCGTCCTAAATCTATCCTTAAAAAAGGACATCAATTAATTTATAAGTTTTTTCACTTTGATATCTAATATATATATGTGGGACATTCTTTTACAAACCGTACCGATTCGAGAAAAATTTTTTCATATTTCAGAATTGAATGACAATTTTTTTTCAGCTTTTATGGAAGATTTTATTCGACACGTGTAAAAGGATTTTACTCCAGTTATAAACAATTTAATGGTTTCAAAGCTGACAACATATATAATTAGGAAAATTACAATTTAATTCTATAAGTCATTCCTAAGAAAAAACACTTGGATTTAGAGTGGGGTCTCTATTGGGTAATAAGATATAAAATAACATTGATCGCGCTGCGGCAGCATGTGGAGCGCGCGTGCGCGAAGAGTCGAAAATTATTTAGTTTCTCTTGATCTAATGAAGACCCCACTCTAATTCCTTTTACTGTTTACTAAGCGAAACATAGGGATAATAAATTGATTTTTTCAATTAAATAAGTTGTGGGGATCGGCATTGAAATGTCGATATAACGATTAAATTGTTAAATTGTGTTAAATAAATAAATAAAAAATTAAATTAAAAAATGAAACTACTTTTTGAAAGCTGAATTCTTGAACTAAATAATAAAAAAAATTGTGACGATACGATTAATAGAACAAGAGATAATTGATTTAACGTGTTCAAGGATAGAGAAAACCATTGATATTGTCAAAAATCATAACTTTGTAAAAAAAAATTTTAAGCAAAATACCGATACACGTGTCTTTTTATTTTACTTCCTACACTTGAAAAAATTTTTTGACAAAAATCGGAATTGTGACGCAAAAAAAGGTGTACGATTTGTAAGAGTGTCCCATGTATATAAAAGTTCTTTATACATAGTCCCCAATATTGAACTGATTTTACAAAACGCTATTATAACTATGGCTTCTAGCCAGTGGCGTATCTAGGGTTACTGGCGCCCGGGGCAAAGTGGAAAATTTGCGTCCCCTACCCCTCTGCCTTACGAACGTGACAGATTATTGTTTTTCAAATTAAAAACATTTAAAATATTTTGAGTATTTGAAGGTTTATTAAGGGTAAAGTTTTAAAATTAAAAAAAAAAATTTTTTTTTTTAAAGACCAATATGTTGAGAATATTGTGTAAAAAATTTTAGTCAGAGTCAAACTAACGGAGTTACAGCGTTTTAAACTACCGAATTTGGACGTATTTTAACGTATAATAATACATACTTTGAATCGATTTTCCCGAAAACTTTATTTTGAAAGTCGGTGAACATCAGAACTCAAAATCTACCGAACCAATCCTTTTCAAATTTTTAAGGAAGGTAATCAGGAAGAGTTTTTTTTAATTTTTAATTTTTTACTATTTTTAAAAAATAAATTAACTGCGATTTTTTGAGCTAAAATCGCACTTTTCGCTTCCAAGTGCTATAATCATATAGATAGATCAAAAAAATATATATAATAATGGAAAAAAGATTATAACGTCGTTGTTTTTAATCCCACGAGCAAAATATGGATTTTTTAATGACCCTTGAATTGGGTAAAAAATTTCATTAAAATCTGACAACGTAGTTATATAGCTGCCATAGGAAAGATCGAAAAATCTATATAGAAATTATGGAAACTAAATTATGACATCGTCGTTTTTCATCAGAATGGTTTTGGAATATAGAGTTTTCTATCAACTCTGGAAATACGAATTAAACAATAGTCGAAAATTTGGAAAATTTATAGAAAAATCGTCATAACTTCGATGATGTTTAGACTTTATGCATTTTTATCGACATATTTGATGACTGGGCATATAAGCTTCGGCTTGCCGAAGCTAGCTTCCTTTTTGTTATAATTATTTTGTTAGATTAACATGATTTTTCGAAACATACAGTGTAATTCAAATACGATTTTGCGCCCCTTAGATTTGGCGCCCGGGGCACTTGCCCCTTTCGCCCCCCCCACTAGATCCGCCACTGCTTCTAGCAAAGCGAGCAACAAAAGTAGGCTTTGATCATGTAATTTTGATTGGTCAAAACTATGGCCTGATGAAATAGTTTCTAGGCCGCATCTTTTGTTCGAATTGGCCAAAGAGGAAATATGTAGCCCTAGCTACAATAATTCTTAAATATGACTTTAAAACCTAAAGAACACATCTATATATATAAAAGCAAGTTGTGTTAGTTCCACCACTTATAACTTAAGAACGGCTGAACAGATTTGGCTGAAAATTGGTAGGAAGGTAGCTTAGAGCCCGGAATAGGAGTTAGGGTACTTTTTATTCCGTTCGACATACCAAAAATCGCATATAAACTGAGTTATTACCTCATCAAACTGACAAGCACACACTACCATAGCATTTTAACTCAATTTTTTTAAAGTGAGTAGAAATTATTTGTGAATTTGGTGAATTGAAGTGAAGTGAAGTTTTTCGTGCTTTTTGTGAATTGAAGTGAAGGGAAGTTTAATTAATAATGCCGCGACCAAGACGATCGAATCTTTCCCGACAAAGCCGTAATGCAAGAAGACTACAAAATACTGCAAATGGAAGGTCTGAAGAAGAACAAAACATTGAACGTGAACAGAACCGCGTTAGAATTGGTCGACTTCGTGCTTCTCAATCAGCAGAGCAAAGAGAGGCAATCCGTAATACGGCTCGGTTGACAATGCAGAATCGTCGAGCTTACAACAGAGGTCAAGAAATAGATCATTTGCGACGCAGAAGAAATTTATCAACTGCTGATTTGAATCGAGCAGCGTTTCAATACGATTGCATCACTGATTACAGCTTGCATCCTAGCGTTTGCATTGGGCAAATGGACGTTGTTTGCGAGTATTGCGGTGCACTGAAGTTTTCCGGAGAAACGCCTGGATTATGCTGCTTTAATGGTAAAGTTAAATTGCCATTGTTGACTCCGCCACCTGAGCCATTGTATTCGTTGCTTTGTGGTGAAACACAAGAATCACGCCACTTTCTTGCAAATACCCGAAAATACAATGGTTGTTTCCAAATGACGTCATTTGGGGCAGATATTATCGAAGAACGAGGATTTAATCCGACATTTAAGGTTTTTTTTTTGTTTGTATTACATAGAATATAGTTAAAGAATAACTTACTTTATCTTAGATACAAGGGCAGATTCACCATCGAATTGGATCATTACTACCTTTCGAAGATACACAAAAAAATTTAAAAATATACACGTATTTCATGGGCAACATGGAAGAATGCGATCAATGAAGGGATGAAACGAGCAATTCTTCAAGACTTGCAGTGTCTGCTTCATGAACATCAGGTTGTTTAAGAGTGCTTTAGAGCGCATGCCAAATGATGACTATAAAGTTGTCATAAAAGCAGATAAACGACCATCTGGAACACACAAAAGGACATTTAATGCTCCAATAATAGACGAAGTCGCCATCCTGATTGTGAACAATTTGATGAATGAGGAGATACATTATCGGGTTTTACTCTTGATCGAAGATAAGTGTTACCTCATGTGCGGTAATATATTAATCAGGTTAGAATGCCAGCGCCAAATCGTGAAATGAATGAGGCATTTAATCGAGAATTAGAACGGGAACGTGAATATGATCACCAGGAATTAAATTTATTAGTTCAAACGAATGTACCCCTGTTGAATTCCCAACAGAAGAAAGTTTATGATACTTTAATGAAGGCAATCGATGAAGAAAATGGTGGTTTATATTTCCTAGATGCCCCTGGTGGTACTGACAAGACATTCCTCATGTCATTAGCTTTAGCAACTGTTCGGGCGAGATCCAACATAGCTGTTGCAGTTGCTTCTTCGGGAATAGCAGCCATATTGTTAGAAGGATGCCAAACGGCTCATTCAGCATTAAAATTACCGTTAAATCTTCAAATTATTGAGGAACCAACGTGTAATATTGCAAAACACTCGGAAATGGCCAAAGTTTTAATGGTATCGAAATAAAATTTTTCCTTTTCATATATAAAACAAAAAAAAATTTTCTTTATCTTTTAAACACCAAACGAAGTTTTACCTAAAACTATCGCCATCTGGTGGCGGAACGGAGTTCGCTGGGTTTACTAGTTTTGAAATAAATTTGAAAAACTACAACAGAGAAATCGCCCTGGAACAAATTCAAAAGGAAAAATGTACATTTTGTGTTCCAATTTGGGGCTCTTATTTGATCTTTTCCCAAATTTGGTGTTTTTTTTTTTTATTATTTTTATGTGAAATCGTCGCGGGGTTTCCGTCTTCGGCCCAAAATACCGACAAAACGACGGAGGGAGGGGCCTTATTCGCATATTTTTGGCCAGCTGCCCGCCCGCCGTGACGTGCACCGCGCACGCTATAATGCGACGTTTAACGATATCTCGTAAACGGTGCGAGATACCGAAACATATTGTTTCTTTAAGTGCTTATTTTGGACCAATTAACAATATGACCTCAAATCTTGGTGCCCCAGGAACTAAAACCATGCCGTCACAAGTTTAGATAAAATAAATTAAAAAACTTATTCTAATTGGACTACCAAATAAAATGTCGTAAATATAGATGAGTATCGAGTGTAGCCTAAATTTAAGTTCTTATTGCAATGTTAGATAAGCTTTGGCATGTTAACCCTTTTGTTAGTAACCAACTTTACCGACGTCTTTTAGCAACCGGGTACCCGGGTACCCATAATTCTGAATATCAAAAATTTTGTTTATTTTATTAAAAAAATTTTTTCCAAAATATTTTTTTCTTAAAATATTAATAGTAAGTGACAATATAAGGAAAAAAAAAATAGTGATGACGCTAAAAAGAAACCAGAAATAATAAATTTCTATAATAAATATAAAACTGGAGTCGACACAATGGACCAAATGGTGCGGAGATACACCAGTCAACGACGATCCTCGAGATGGCCAATGGCAATGTTTTTCAATATGTTAGACATTTCTTCACTTGCGACATATATAATTTATTATAAAAATAATAAAATGATAAAAAAAAAAACGACAGAACGTCGTCAATTTATGCGTAAGCTAAGTGAGGAATTAGAATTGCCGATGATTGAAAATCGTACCGCGAATCCACAAATAATGCGTCACTTTTCAACAAAGATTGCCATTCAAAGTATTTTAGGCCATGCATTGACAGAAACAGTCGTGGTAAATCCTGGTCCAGAGATTCCAAAAGATAAAACCGGAAGAAAAATGGTTATAGGATCTTGCTATGTCTGCAATGCTTTGCCAATAAGAAGACGGCGAAAGACACGCAAGTCTTGTGCCAATTGTCGCCAACCTGTATGAGACGAACATTCAGTAAATCGTGTCCAGTGTGTTCAATGTAATTAATTATATTGCATGCATTTATAAAAATTTTATTCACTTTATTTCCTATGCTTTCCACTGTGGGTACCCGGGTACCCGGCTGCTAATGAGGCGATGGCTGAAGTTTAAGCATAAAAAAAATAATAAAAAAAAAATAATATAAATTAAATGAACTCGCAACTAGCTTTCTTTTAAGTTAAAAAACGACGATTTGAGAGCTTAAAATGAAATATTGAACTTGCTTTAAGCTTTTCACACAGATATACCGCGGGGGGTACCCGGTTACTAACATAAGGGTTAAAGCTAGATTTCAATATGTTATAATCTGAATGTTTTATATTTCTTAATACAACTTGCGACTTGTCCAATGCCAATCCATGTCGAATTATTAAAAATAAGTTAAATTAGATTACAAAGGAATGAGTGTGTAAAAAAAATTGTAACAATAATTTTGGTTTCAGTTTGGCCGGCTTGACCTGCGCAGATTCTTTTCAATTTCAAATTGTCTAAAATCGGTCCTTCGTAAAAAGTCCTGACGATCCAAAAATCTGAAATAATAAATGCCTCAATTAATTTTAGATATTCCTTCATTATGCACAGAACATACCCATCCTTTCCTTTATTATGTGTACGTAGCCGCTCCTCTAAGCCCTCGTCACTTTTAAAATTTTTCCAATCCATTTGAGACTTTTCCAGGACTGATATTTTTTTTTTCTTCTCTACTTTATTGACAACATAGCCGCCGCCAGTTTTATTTAAAGTTCTTTTCGTTGCGCCGAATTTAGATGTGGAAACATCTATAAGCGGTTTTTTATTTGAAACGGAGAATTCAACCGTTTTGGGTACTTGTATCGAACTGTGAAAACACTTAGCGTCCATTGACGATATATCCTCTAACTTGCCGTTGTTGTCGGGGTCTGTTTTCCCGCTAGTCCCAATATCGCCAAGAAAATCTGCCCAAAGTGCATCTGATCGCGATTTATCGGTCTCATCTTCGGACTGAAGCTCGTCTTTCTCGAAATTCCTTTGGTCGTTTTGAGCACAAATAGACTGTCGAGTCTTACGCACTACTGAACATTTCCGACCCTTCACCGAATAATTTCATGTTAGGTTTTTGGTACAAGTCTTTAATTAATTTCGCGACCCTTACCGAAGTCGAAAGCCCATCATCCACGCAAAAATCTTCGTCGCTTAATGAGTCCAACGTAAAGTCCTTTTCAATGCTCATGACGTCCACCTTTTATCTGATGGCTGTTTGGATTTTAATACTTAAGCGAACTGAGATTAATGTTACCGCTGCTAAGCCAATATAAAAAACCAGCTTTTATTTTAAATTGTTATACCTATATTCCACTGATAAATTTACACATTCGCTGAAAATGGCACTGAATGGTAAAATGTGCATCACAATGGCGAATGTGGAACGGCGGAATAAAGAACCGTGGGTGTTTTTTTATTCCTTTTTTTTGGTTTTCTCTTAAAAGATTGAAAAGCGTTGAGAATAATATGACTACATTATTTATAGGTTTGTTACTCTATGACACCTGAAAGTAAATACAGAAAATATATGCCGATGTTTCTACTCACAAGACGTTAAACAAGTTGAAAGGATGCTCTCTCTCTACTCAGTAACAACTGATCCGATCACTATCGAATTTTTTTTACATGTTCTATATATAGTTCTCCGTACAATGACCTATCGCTTTTTTGATCTGATCATAATTCTTCTTTTTTTTTTATTGTGGGTCATTGTACAGACAATATTATCTAGTTTAACGAGAATTTTTTTTTATGGACCCACGGAGAAGGCCGGAATCACTGCAGCAGTGAAGGACCTTTTTTTTTTTAGCGCCGTTGGAGATTGAATATAACTTAAAAAATATTTAATTTAAAATTAATAATTTTAATTTTAAAATTTCACTGTATATTTATAAAATACAGTAGAATCCTGTTATAACGACTCCGCTTATAGTGTCCGTCCGGGTTGTGCGACAAAAACTCGATGGTTTGGTTGGTCCCCATACAAACTTATATGAAAGGGCCTTCCGCTGATTTTCCGAGGAAATTTCCATTTTCCAAGGTAAAAACCTTCTGCCCCTCCTAAGGGGGTTATTATCTTACGAAAAAAAACCCTTGATTTGGTTCCCAAGTTTTTTTGGGGCTGAGATATGGAGTCAAAATACTGGAATTTCGTCTTCAATTTTCACAGGTATAAAAAAGTCTGATCAACTTGAAATTTTGCATACGCCTCATAGACCGATGACAATACAAGAACTCAAAAAAAATTCTCATCTTCGCTAGGATTCCTAAATTCTTTTATAAATCCTCTGTAAAAAGACAGAGCTAGACAATTTATTTAGGCTCGTGACTTTTTTGTTGCTGGACAAGCATATCGACGCATTTCCGCGACTGTATCGTATGTCGCTTTTTTTCGAAATTGAGATTTTAATGCAAAATTGTTAGGCACCTAATGTCCCACTACCCAGTGAAATATTATAACTGAAAGCCCTATAGTTCCGATAAAAATTAAGTTTTATTTTTATCGTATGTTACAATGTGCGCGCGAAATTATCGTATGTCCATACAAATTTGCATAGAAATACTGCAATCGCACAAAAATACCGAAATACAAAAATAAAGAAAAAGCTTCTCCTGTAAAATTTGTTTTTTCTACATACGATACAGTCGTGGAAATGCGTCGACATGTAGCAGCTTGACGTGTAAGATCCTTAGACGGTTTCGCATCGAAGAATTTGATTACTTTAAGGCAGGTTCTCACCTTGTAGGGCCGAAAAATGGACATTTTTAAAAAAATTGTTTTGAGAAAACGGTTAAAGATTAAAATCTGAAATTTGTAACCTTATTTGAAAACATATTTATTTTGGGAAAAAATCAAAAAAGGGGAGGGAGGGGGCGTTCCTCAGTTGCAACATATCGGCAAAAAGGTGTCCCGCTTACGGAAGTGATTCAGCCAAAACGGGTAATCGGAAACACAAAAACCGAAAAGATTCTAAAAGTGTACAGTACTGTGCATAAAATGAACTAGGATCAGAAAAAAAAATGAAAATTGCAAAAGTTATTAGCTTTTGAAAAAAATTTCGATTTTCGCGCTTTTTTTTCTCACTAGTTATTTTCTCAATTAAACAGATTTCAATATTTTTGGATAATCCTAGTTCATTAGTTAAAGGAAACAATTAGGAACATTTAAAAAAAATTTGATGACGATTGGTTAACCCCAACGCGTTCAATTACTTCCGTAAGGTCCGAAAACGTGGTTCCGAGATAAACGCGTTTAAAGTTTTGGCTTCCAATGGCCGGTGCTGGACATGTGCTCCATGTAAGGGCCTGTAAATTTTGTAATATTTCAAATTTGGATCTGAATTTTTTTGAAAACATTTTCGGAACATATATCTATACGATAAGCCAAAAAAAAAAACCACATTTTTTTTCCCACAAGGTGAGAACTTGCCTTAAGGTAACCGAAAAGCTCCTTGTAATATGTTCGGTCATGCCGCAGCCTAAATCCAATGATTATATTTAAATCGTAACGTAAAACTAAACTCTTGATGTTTGCTTTGTTTTGCTATTTGCCCTGCGCGGCAACACTGTTTAATTGTCATTGCTAACTCCTTTTTTTGCACTTTTTCGCTTATCGCTTCCTGGCCTTGTCCACGGCAAGCTTCATTTCTAGTTCGAATTTGTACACGCACATAGAAGGCACGATCGCTGATCGCCTGCCAAATCTCGGCTTTATATACTTTCGCGACTAAAACGGCACAGACAAATCGGTCTGCCTGCCCATCATACTTTCGTCTAAAGCACAGACAAATCGGTCTGCCTGCTAACCTACCCTTTCGCTGCAAAAGGCACAGACAAATCGGTCTGCCTGCCCAACATACCCTTTCGCTGAAAAATAGGCACAGACAATTCGGTCTGCCTGCCTAACTAAATCTACTACAACAAGCTAACTTTGTACATTTAAGGCCTTGGTGCCAGGTTAACAAATAAGTGCATATTTAAGTCGAAATTTGTGCGTTATTATTTTACTTGGGCACCACCAAAGGTCTTTGAAAAAGCTCACTGACCCAACATAATAGTAAAGCCTCAGATGAAATAAATCGATTAAGAAGCGATATACCAAAAATAAATTGTTAATGAATTGTACTAAAAATTAAAAAACAAATAATAGTTAAATTTTTTTTTTTTTTTTTTACGGTGTTTAATTATTGAACCTTCTCTGAACGAGACTAACGACAAGTATTCAAATCTTAGCCTAATACATATAATTGATTAATTAAAATTAAGTTTTTTTTGGTATAACGGCCCTAGCTATTGTTGCTGGGTGGGGCGATCTCTTCGCCGGAGTCGTGTGTGGTTAGTTTTCATTCTGTATGTACCACGGTGCACCCTTTATTGTTTTCAGTATCTTCGATTGGGCTCTCTGGATAACTTCTAGGTTACTAACGCATGCGTTCCCCCATAGCTAGGAGCCATACCTCCAAATTGGATTGAGAACTGCATTGTAGAGAAGTACCTTGTTGTCCAATTTAAGCGGATAGCGAGCATTTATTAACCAGTGTAGCTTCTAGCTTTTAATTTTAGTTTTATTCTCTTGGCTTTGATGTGCCTTCTCCAGGTAAGCCGTTTATAAAGGTGGACTGCAAGATACGTTGGTACCGTTGTTTCCATTTCTCCAAAAGCCCGAGATGAGCTGACAGATATTGTATTGCTCTCTAATGGGGCACATAGATTGACTAAGAATGGCAGTATCATCAGCAAATGTTGAAGTTATTGTAAGACTGGTTGTCGAAAGGGGTGCTGTGTAGATGATATACAGCGTTGGTCCAAGAACGCTTCCTTGAGATACTCCAGCTTCAATTGGATGGTAATCGGAGAAGCTTCTATGCTCAAGATTTGACTCCAGTATTTTATGAGTGTTCTGTGGTAGTAAACGCGGTCGAAGGCCTGGGCTACATCCAGAAAGACTGTGGAACCATACTCTCGACTTTCAAATGTATTTCGTATCTCGGAGGTTATTCGGTTTACTAACCAAATTGGTGGCTTGGGCTTTATGGATCATAGTGATGGCAGACTTTTTCCATTGGTGTGGATAATAACCCCATTTCATCATGCTGTTGAATATCGTGGCGAGAAGATTTACTGTTACAGCTTGGCAATTCCATAATAATTTTAGGGAGATTAAATCATGTCCTGGCGGTTTTTTTTCCTGAGCCTCTATCACTATTACCACTTCTCTTGATTCGAATGTGATAGGCAGGGTAGATTCTGGAGTGTTGATTGTTGGGAGCACAAAGCTGTTTGTTGATGGAAGCGGTTTGAAGACGTTTTCCAGATGCGCAGCATATGCATTCGCCCTCTCTTCGTTGCTCCTGTTTGTGTGTGTAAAGGCGATTCGCTTTCGATTGGTGGACATATACCCGATTTAGCTTTCGTCTGCTGTTAGGGGAAAGATTCTTCAAATAGAATAATTGAGATGGATTATTTTCATCTTCTAGGGCTGTGCGTAGAAGATAGTTGGCTGTTTTAAGCCGCTCCTTCGAGGCAGGCGATCTGTTGGCTGGCTACTCCCTCCAAAGCCTTCTCTTAGTGCGCAGTGCGTTGATATGCCCAGAAGTTCGACTGCTGCTAGAATTAGAATTAAAATTACAATCCGATATAATAGGTATGGAGTGTTGAGCAGCTAGTGGCATAACAGACACTAGCGCTTCAACTGAGCTGTCAATCTCTTCTTTTTGGTACATATTTGGGAAGCCATCAATATGGGTACTTACATACTTTCTGTATTTAAGCCAATCTGTTTTACTGGCCAGTAGTTTCTGGAATCTGGTTCAATGCAGTAAGTTTTAGTATGACCGTACTCCTAACAATTCATACATTGCACGGGCCCATTCCGCTTGTGGGGTTCCTCAACGGTGACCCTAAGGTGCAGCATATATTGAAGCTTATATATTGGGTGGACTTCATTGTTTTTAATTTCATAGTTTCCGGCTCCAACTCTACCTTGAACATTGGCTGCGGAACTTTGTTTTTATTTAATAAATTCCTAGCCTGTTTGAAATTAAACCCGTTTTCTTTAGGTCCAGCTATTATTTCATATATAGAGACTGTTGCTTCGATACCTTTAATAACTACTTGTAGTCCTTTGCAACTTTTAATTTGGTAGGTGTAGTAACTTATTTTTCCGTTGTCAAGATGTTTGACAACAGATCGATAATCTTGTTCGTTGTTCACTTGTATTTTAGTTTCATTTATGTTACCCCTTTTTATGGATGTAACATAGAAATTGTTTACTCCAATTTGATCAGTTATTTTTTTAACCAATTCCAATTAGTGGTGGCCTTAGTTGCTTGGCCTAAGGTTTTTGAGCGGTATTATCTTCTTTTGGGTCACTCAAAATAGAAAATTGATTTCATGTTAGCGCATTGTTTGGAACAGTGGCTTCAACTTTCTTCGTGACTATTGATGCATTTGTTTTTTTCGCTGCTCGTGGGCTTAATTTTCTTTTAATTTGCACGTACCGATCGATTCTGTTTGAATTAACGAATCGTTAACATTTTTAGTATTTTTGGGTTGAGTATTGGCTAGCTTGTCAGTAAGGGCTGACGAATCAGGGACTGCAGTTGATGTGGTTGTTGTAGTGGTTGTAGTTAAAATAGGGTATTGATACGGTATCTCATTCATTCTGCGATGCAGAAGGGCCGTACTTCGTAGGGGTCCTCGTAAACTTAGTGCTTTCGTCTATCGATCTCTACGGTGCCAGCTATACGGATCGGCCGTGCTTCATAGAGTCTGCTGGGTTCGTCATATATGAGAGGTTAAGTCTTAGTTGGGGCTGTGCGTAGAAGATAGTTGGCTGTTTTAAGCCGCTCCTTCGAGGCAGGCGATCTGTGGGCTGGCCACTTCCTCTGTTGGGTCAGTAAGCTTTTTTACTAACCATTACCTTTGGTGGTGCCCAAGTAAATAAAACCGCACAAAGGCACCAAGGCACCAAGGCCTTAAATCTACAAAGTTAATGTTTATGTAGGTTTAGTTAGGCAGGCAGACCGAAATGTCTGTGCTTATTTGAAGCGAAAAAGTATATTGATCCGATTTGTCTGTGCCTTAAACGTCGCGAAAGTATATAGCCGAAGAGTATATAGGCAGGCGATCAGCGACCGTGCCTTCTATAAGCGTGTACAAATTCGAACTATATAACAGCTTGCCGTGGACAAGGCCAGAAAGCGATAAGCAAAGTGCAAAAGGGAGTTAGAAATGACAATTAGAACAGTGTTGTCGCGCAGGGCAAATAGCAAAACAAAAGGCAAACATCGAGAATTTTGGTTTTACGTTACGATTTGAAATTAGTTATTTTATTTAGGTTGCGGCATGACCGAACATTCGTCCCCCGTTGGAAGACCAGGGCTTTCAACCAGATCCTGCTTTGGCAGCACGCACAACTTGCGGACAGCCCTTCGAGCGATTCCAGTTGAAGTTCGTATCACTGCCACACGAGCAACTCCATCAGATCCAGGCACCAATTCCATGCAAAGTGGAGGCTGCCTCGTTGATTTTTAGCGCAGGTTTGGGAGTGTGCCACCTTGGCCGTTTCTGCCAGCATTGAAGACGCATGTGAGCGAGCTGAGCTCGCGGACCAGAATGCAGGTTCTTCCGGTGCAAGTCCAGTATAAGGGCAGGTGTAACTGGATGCTGGCGTGGCAGTATGAGAGGACGCTGTGCAATGCGATTTTCGAGAAGAAACGTTGGACCTGTGAACCAAAGGGCAGATTCCAGGAGCTCACTCTGGGAAGCTCATCTTGACAAAATGTCGGCTGGATTGCAGTCAGTCGGTACATTCATGCGACTGGATAGCTCTTGAATTAAATATATTTGATTAGTAACAAATACTTGAAAGCGTGAATGTTCAAAGCTTTTCGATGATAAAGCTCCAGCAGAATCGAAAAGCTTCATGTTGCGCAAGTCCCGCATCAGTTGTGCCAGCAACAAGGCAGCGCACAACTCTAATTTGGGAACCGTTAGAGTCTTCAAAGGTGCCACACGAGACGTCACCATTTGGATGCAACGCACGTCGAGGAAACTTAATTTGCTGGGTACGACCTATGTCGGATGACAACTTCAGCCACGATGTGTTCAGTGCCTAAGGAGAGCTCTCATCCCACTCCAACTTTTCTCTCCAGACTTGTTGCAGGAAGATTTTGGCCTTGGCAACTACAGGACCAATGAGACCAAGAGAATCGTAAACCCGAGCAATTGTGGACAACACCAGACGTTTAGATGGCTTTGGAGAGACCTGTATGGGAGAAAAGCAAAAACGAAAAACATCCGCTGCAGGGTCCCAAGCCAGACCCAGTGTCTTGGTAAAGTCGCTGTCATCGTCAAACTTCAGGAGTCCTTTTTTGAGTCAGACATTTGATCAAGGACATCGCGGTTGTTGGAACACCATTTCCTGAGTTTAAAGCCACCTCGTAACAACAAGTTGGTGGTTTGAGACATGATTTCGAGAACCTCCTGTGTTGATTGCCCTCCTATGATCAGATGTCAACGTCATCCATATGACCTTCAGCAGCAACCAATTCACGCTGCATAGCTTGATCCTGTAATGCAGTTGCCTTAATAGAAGAAGACCCACCTCCTGTTACGATCCAACCAAGCCTCGTTTTCTACAATAGGGATAACCCAGCAGCTAACTTAATCTGCACTACAAATAATAATTCAAAAAATATGCTTGCACCAATGAGAAGATCAATACGCTGAGACTTATAAAATTCAGGATCGGCCAACTGAATATTAGCGGGAATTTTCCAGCTTTCGGGCTTAAGGGTCAAACTGGGTTGGTTGTTAATAATCGCTGGCGCAACAAGCGCAAATAGGCGTGCGTAATAATTGGAGGTGGGGGGATGGGGGAGAGCATATAAGGCGAAGTGTCTGACTGCATTCAACTTGGTGAATGCCAGCATGATCCTTATCACTGATCTCCTCAAGCCGACGCACTACCTCCACGTGGTTCTCCCTGGATTGCCATTCAACATCCGTTGAGTGGCAAACTAAAGCGCGCGACGAGAGTCCTAGCTCTTCAAACTAGGTTGTGGCGTAGGACTTGAAATCCACCCATGGAAAAAGCTAAATTCAATGAAAGAAGCAGAAGAAGCCTCGGAACGGGACCGATTTAACGTTGACGACCATGGCAAACGAAAAAGGACAATGATTTGAGAGTATGCACGTGGAATGTACGAACACTGTACAGACCTGGTGCTGCTCAACAACTAGCAGGTACCCTTAAAAAATGTATGGCCGATATCGCTGCTATTCAGGAAATGCGATGGATAGGGCAAGGTTGCATTAAGAACAAGGGAATGCGACATTTACTACAGCTGCCATCCAGAAAGGGATGAATTTGGCTGTGGCTTCGTTGTTGGCGCCAGACTGCGGCGCCGAGTCTCTCACTTTCTGCCAATAAACGAGAGACTTGCAACGATCCGAATTACTGCCAAATTCTTCAACATCAGCCTGATATGCGCGCACGCTCCAACCGAAGAAAAAGACGATATAACCAAGGATACTTTCTATGCGGAGCTCGACCGAGCTTACGGCCGCTGCCCTTCTCATGACATTAAAATTCTCCTTGGGGACTTTAATGCCAAGGTTGGCCGAGAAGACATCTTTGGTGCCACCGTCGGGCGATTTAGTCTACATGAGACCACCTCGAGCAATGGTCTCAGATTAATAGGCTTTGCTGCAGCGCATAATATGGTAGTTCGTAGTACTGGGTTCCGTCATTTGGACATACATAAGGCGACGTGGCTATCTCCCGATCGACTGACCAGAAATCAGATCGATCATGTTGTGATCGATGCAAGGCATGCATCTAGCGTACTCGACGTGCGATCCTGTCGGGGTCCCAACATCGATTCCGACCATTATCTTGTTGCAGCTAAGATTCGCACACGGTTATGTGTTGCGAAGGTTGCACGTCGAGGACTGCTGAGAAGGCTGGACATCGGAAAGCTGCAATCACAACAGACAAGGGATGCATTCTCCACTCAAGTCTCTGGCCTATTGAGCCGAACAACTCCAACACCTGAAGACATCAGCGATCAGTGGGCGCTCATATCCCATTCCCTGCGAACTTCCGCAGAAGAAGTCATTGGATTCCTGCGCCCCCCAACAAGGAATCCATGGTATGACCAGGAGTGTCGGGACGCAACAGCTGCAAAAGACGCCGCCTACCGAAGAACACTGTTGTTGAGGTCTACAGGTTAAGGAGAAGGGATGAGAAGGGATCAGACGCAAGAGAAGAGAACAGGAAAAACGAGAGTGTGAAAGCATAAAGAGCAGCAGATGCCGAAATGAAGCTCGTAACTTCTATTAGAGGGTTAAGCGTCTGACCCAAGGTTGTAAGACTGGAGGAGTTGCATGCAAGGACAATGACGGAAATCTAGTCACAGATGCAAAGATTGTGCTGAAGTTATGGAGGGATCACTTCTCAAGCCTGTTAGGTGGCTCTGCTCTGGCACGGGCTATGAAGATTATGATCCACAAACCCCAATCAATGGTACTGATATAGATGTACCGACCCCAAGCCATGCCAAAGTCAAGGATGCAATTCAACGACTCAAAAACAATAAATCTGCAGGTGCTGATGGCCTGCCGGCTGAATTGCTTAAGGCAGCTGGTGATATGTTGGTAGGGAGCATGCACCAACTAATCAGCAAGATATGGCGTACGGAGAGCATGCCCGAAGATTGGAACCTCAGCATGATCTGTCCTGTCCTGAAGAAGGGTGATGCCACATTGCGCACCAATTACCGTGGCATTAGTCTTCTTCCAGTCGCATACAAGGCCCTTTCGAGCGTACTGTGTGAAAACCTGAAACCCCATGCCAAAGCACTGATTGGACCTTATCAGTGCGGGTTCAGGCCTGGCAAATCCACTATTGACCAGATTTTCACCTTGCGCCAAATCCTGGAGAAGTCCTATGAGAACCAGATCGACACCCATCATCTATTCGTCGATTACAAGGCTGTATTCGATAGTCCCCGGCGAGATCGCCTATATGCCGCCATGTCTGAGCTTGGTATACCAGCGAAGCTGATACGGCTTTGCAGGATGACATTGAGCAACACCATCAGCTCTGTCAAGGTAGGAAACGACCAATCCGAAACCTTTAGTACCAAGTGTGGTCTCAGACAAGGTGACTCCCTATCTTGCATGCTCTTCAATATTCTAATGGAGAGTATTGTAAGGAAGGCTGGTGTGCATCGGACGGGCACGATCCTGTCAAACAGGTGTGTCCAACTCCTTGGTTACGCTGATGATATTGATATCATTGGCCGAACCAAACGTGATGTTACAGGTGCCTTTGGGGCTATTGAAAAAGAGTCGGCTAAAGTAGGACTAGCTCAAGCAGAGAATCGCGGCGTCTTGATTCTCAGCTGACTGCAGACAGCTATAGCTTTGAGTCCGACAAGGAATTCATCTACCTTGGCACTGCTATAACTAGCACAAACGATGTCAGCCTAGAGATTAAGCGGAGAGTCACACTTGCCAACAGGTGTTACTTCGGGCTCAGTAGGCATTTCAACAGTAGAGCTCTCTCTCGACAGGCAAAAATTACACTCTACAAGACGCTCATTCTTCCTGTACTCTTATATGGTGCGGAGTGCTGGACAGTGGTGCAATCTGATGCAGCCGCTCTTGGAGTGTTCGAGAGAAAGATTCTCCGCAAAATCTTTGGTCCGATTTGCGTTGGCGATGCCTATCGCATTAGATGAAACCACGAGCTGTATGAGCTGTACGGGGATGTTGATGTAGTCAGTCGAGTTAAAATTCACAGACTCCGCTGGCTGGGTCACATCGCCCGTATGGAAGAAGACGCTCCGGCCCGTAAGGTGTTTGATGCGGTAATTGTCGGGAAACGGAGGAGAGGAGGACCCCGGATGCGTTGGCATGACCAGGTGATGGAAGCCCTGTCTACATCCGGTGCTGCTAACTGGAGAAGGCGCGCCCAGGACAGGGATGCGTGGAGGCAAATCGTGCAACAGGCTGTGAGCCGTCAAGGGTTGTGATGGCCAATTATTATTAATAATCGGAGGTATGCGACTTTAATTTGATGCAAACTTTTATGTATGCGCAAGCATATATTAAATTTATTTAAGTGATACAATAATAGAGTATAGCAACAGGAAGGCTGTGCGGAGAATGTCTATGAGTACTGGAAAATGATGATTTGCCGAGGCTGCAGCTCGATCTGCATCGGCTCGCGACTTAGTGAAGACTGACTTCAGATGGCGAGATTACTTCGCGAGATAATGCAGTCGCATACATAACACCCCTTAACACCCAGACGGATCGTAGAACTGTGGGCGGCGACGGTCACGAGCTGACCTGCGCGGCGGTCCCTCAGTTTCGATTTGCTCGGCCGAGCGCTGGGGTCCAACTGGAGTTGTCGCTTCGTCAGCTACCGCTTCAGTTTGGGTTAGAGGGAAACGACCAGTTGGAGATGATATTTCTTCTGATGTTGGCTGCTGCGAAGGACTGCGCAACCGCAGCTGATCCAGATGCCGCCTGATTGTTAGGTCGTCCTCCAGACACACCGAATAGGAAATCGGTCCCGTAGGCTTTGAGACGTGGCCCTCAATCCACCCAGCCCAAACGGGGGTGCCTGTAACAAAAGACTTTTGAGTTTAGGCCTCGCAGATCTTACAGTATGATATTTCGCCTGGACTTAATTTATCAAAGAATGTCTGGAGCTCCCTATTGAAAAGCAACTCCGCTGGCGAATGCTTTGTGACGGAATGCGGCGTAGTATGTTGATCAAACAAGAAACGAGCTAAAGCTATGTTGATATCCGTGTGACGATCTAGTTTCGTCAAGTAACTCTTCGTGGTTTGAGGGTGGAAAGGCGCTGATCGGATGTGACGGATCCGATTGTTTTTCGTAAACAACTTAAACTCCTCGGAGGTGAACGCAGTTTCGTTGTCCGACACGATTTCATCTGGAATACCATGAGTAGCGAACAGCTGCCGAAGGAAGGTGATTGCTGCGGACGCGGATGTAGATTTTACGGGGCAAACTTCAAGCCACTTCGTAAAGGAATCGACGACTAAGAAAAACGTATTCCCTTGGAAAGGTCCGGCGATATCAATGTGTAGGCGGGACCATGGTTTCTTGGCAGACTCCCAGTGATGTACGTCCGATCTTGGTGGGGAATTGCGCGTATGCTGGCACGCTAAGCATTGACTTACCGCCTTTTCAATATCCGCATCCAAACCGGGAAACCAGATGTAACTGCGGGCTAAAGCCTTCATTCTAACGATTCCCGGGTGGTGCGCGTGTAACGCAGAGAGAATTTCCTGCCTGTCCATAAAAGGAATAATTGCGCGATTACCCCATAACAATATCCCTTGGTTACTGGTAAGTTCATTTCGCCGAACGAAGAAGAGGTACAGGTCATCATGACGATGAACTTCGACACTACTCCACCCCCTTAACACCCAGTTGAGCACCTTCCTGAGGCTGCAATCCTTAGACGTGTTGGTTGCTAAACTGTTTGCGGTGACAGTGGGATCAGTTGCCCATTTAATCATTAAAACTTCTTCTAATTGTGGCTCGGGGTGTATTTTTGCCGTTGGACAGCGACTTAGGAAATCCGCATTACTAATTTTGGTTCCAGGCTGGTGAATCAATTTGAATTTATACGCTCTCAAAAAAATTGCTCGACGCATCATTGTGTTGGAAATGATTTGAGGAATTGGCTTTTCTGTTGAAAAGATTCCCAGCAGTGGGCGGTGGTCTGTAATAAGCGTGAACTTCCTTCCGTATAAATAGTTATGAAACTTTTTAACTCCAGCGACTAACGGTACAGCTTCTCTGTCGATCTGCGCGTAGTTTCTCTCTGTTTTAGACAGCGTGCGTGAGTAAAACGCAATTGGTTTTTCTGTCCCGTCTTCCATTTCGTGGCTAAGTACTGCTCTTAACCCGTACGGTGACGCATCGCATGTTAAGATCAGTGGGCGGTCTGGAGAGTAGTGTATTAGGACCGCATCCGATGCAATCAAACTCTTAAGTTCTGCGAATGCTGGACGCCATGTCCACGGTACGTTCTTGTCTAGCAGTCTATGTATGGGCTCCGCAATTGTGGCCTTCTTGAATGATAAAAATTGGTCAGTCCGAGGAACGCTTGTAACTGTTTTTTCTCTTTTGGGGGTGGCGCCTCATGGATGGCTCTAACTTTATCAGCTGATGGCCTAATGCCGAGAGCATCAACTTTGAATCCAAGAAACTTAATGGAGGAGACTCCAAACTGACATTTTTCTTTACGCAGGCGTAAACCGGCCTGGTCCATATGGGTTAGAACTTCGTTTAACCTACTCGCAAGTTCTCGTCAAGTTATCGTCAAAATATGGAAGGACGCCCGATATGTTTTGTAGTATTCTTTCAATGCAGCTTTGGAATATTCCTGGGGCTGATGAAATTCCGAATTGTAGTCTCGTTACCTTAAATGCTCCTTTGTGAGTAGTTATTGTTTGCATCAGGGCTGTATTTTCGTCTACCACCAACTGCTGATACGTCTGCGCCAAATCTATTTTTGCAAAAATTGAGCCTCCTTCTATCGATGCCAAGAGCGTGTTGATTGCAGGAATTTGATGGCAATTCGGCCGCACTGCTCTATTAAGCGTCGATTTATAATCTCCACAAATGCGAATGGAACCATCCTTCTTGACTATGGGACCGTCGGAGTGGCCCACTCCGAATACTCTACAGGCTCCAATATTCCTTGAGAACAGAGACGGTCTAATTCTTCTTTATATGGCTTGATGAGTGCGTAAGGAATTCGACGAGGAGGCAGTCTGACCGGCGGAACATCCTGGTCAATCTTTAGTTCCACTGGCGGCCCCGTATATCGACCAAGTTCTGATGAAAACAAATGGTCGAATTTTCTTAGCATTTCCGCGATACCGATACCGCACTGCACGCTATGAATGCCTTCTATCCGAATTCTGAGGGGTTCAAACCAGTTGCATCCTAAGAGGTTTGACCCGGTGCCAGACGTGACGATCAGTGGCAGGTTACTGATACTGCGATTGTTGTAGCGGATTGACGTGTCTGTGATTCCCTTGACTGGTATGGGGTTCCGCTGATAGTCGCTAAGCTTTAGGTGGCACTTAACAAGATCGGGATTCCCGTTTGGCCAGATGTACCGATACGACGATTCCTTCATAATGGTGACGGGTGAACCGGAATCAACTTCGAACTGGCATGAGCGACCGTTGATAAGCACGGCCACCGATTTCTTGGGGCTGACCACCGGAACTATTTGATTAACGCGTCCGTGTGATGCCCTGTTACGACCCGTCTTACTGGGCGTCGGCGATGACGATTTAGTTGACCCAGCTTGACTGTTACTGCGGCATACTCGGCGTATGTGGCCAGTTCGGCCACAGGAATGGCAGGTGGCGTTGCGAAACGGACACTTCTTTCGCATGTGCCGACCACCACAACCAGCGCGGCAGGAACTTATTCCGTGGATGGACTCCGTGCTCGATGAAGCGGGGCGTCGGGCAATTTCGCCTCGAATCGACAGCGCGCTCGCGGCCGCTGCTTCATTGGAAACGGCTCCATGGCTCGATGCACCGTCAATTCGGCGTCGGCTAGCAGGCTTCCCTGGAGACCTTTATCGCGCATGCCGCACACGAAACGGTCCCGCAACGTACGATCTAACATTTGTCCGAAATTGCACCCTACCGCTAAGCTCCTTAATGCGGGCATGTAGTTACCGATGGACTCGTCGGGGTGCTGATCACGCTTGTTGAAATGGTAGAGTGCAGCAATCCCCGATTGGCGGGGTGCCAAGTGGCTGGTTAATATTTTATACACGTCTGACAATTTCAATTCACTAACTTGCCTGGGTGATGCTAAAGACACTAGCAGCTCATAAATTGGTGCGCCCGCTAGAGTGAGGAACGCTGCCTTCTTCCGGACCTCGTCCACAACGCTATTTGCTAACAGGTACAGCTCGAAACGTTCCCGGTACGCGTTCCATATTCCAGGGGCTAGCAAGTCAAAAGGTTCCAGAGTTCCAACTCCTGCCAAGGCGACTCCGCAAGTTTGGATAACCGCTTTTAGCGTATCAGATCTAGGCGCCGTATTCGGCTCGACTGTACAGCCGCTCTCAGAAAGACTCTCTCGTGGAGTTAATGGATTATCGGTTATCTCTTGTTTTACCTCTTCGCCGGCGCCTTTTGCAGCTTGATCGAAAGTTCGGCGCTTATCCACGTGTTTGCTTCACAAGTAATAAGATTACCGTATTCTGAACGTACGGTAAACTCTCTTGATTAGTAATTCCGTTTCACTCTCTCTCTCTCTTCCTGTACTCCTATTGCGGAAATTTAATAAGCTTACGCACAGGAATTAAATATCCCATCCTCGTCGCCAATTTTATGTATGCGCAAGCATATATTAAATTCATTTAAGTGATACAATAATAGAGTATAGCAACAGGAAGGCTGTGCGGAGAATGTCTATGAGTACTGGAAAATGATGATTTGCCGAGGCTGCAGCTCGATCTGCATCGGCTCGCGACTTAGTGAAGACTGACTTCAGATGGCGAGATTACTTTGCGAGATAATGCAGTCGCATACATTACACAAACGGAAGCTCCTTCAGAGTTAAAACGAGCATCCCCAAGACCAGCAACTGTTACGGTAGACTTGATTTTAGGCAGTTGCAACTGATGAGCGAGTCGGGAAGTCACAATGTGGACCTGTGATCCCAAGTCTAGCAACGTGCGGCATGGGATCCAAGCACCTGATCGACTTTGAACGCTTATAACTGCAGTTGCAAGGAAAACCATATCAGAATCCACATTCTGAGCCAGCAAGGAGATGGAGGGGCTAGAGGCGATTGCGTTTGACGTTCTTGGTTCCGCCACGGGAGCTCGCTGAACCGAGGTGTAAAAGGCTGTGATGCTTGGAACCGCAAATTCGGCAGTAGCCTGACCGACAATTACGCATTTGATGCCCCTTCTTCAAGCAATTAAGACAACGCGCCAATCCCTTTGCCCTTTAAATGCGCTCTTGTATTGATAGGTTGGCGAATTGACGACAGCTATATATCGAATGACTACTGTTGTCACACACAACACATCCATTTCCCGAAGTGTTGGTGGCAACTAAGATGCTTCTGTTGCGGGGCTTTTCTGACTGTAAACCGTTTGAGTACAAGGCTGCAGTGTGTTCTACATTTTCCCATTTTTGACAACGCTTGGACAAAAATGTAGTGAACTGATTAATCGACGGGATTTCATCTATCGCGGCAGATTCTTCCCACTTAGCCTGAGTTTTGCTGTCTAATTTTTGGAGTAGAGCATGGACAAGAACGCAGTTCGAAATCTGCTACACCGAATCCGTAAATTCGGTATAGCCACCATAAAAATAAGGTAGTCTCAATTCGGGCAAATGAGATCTTCTAGCCGCTGACATGGAATGGAAATCCATGGAGGGCTCTTGCCTGAGTGTGGAGCTACGACTTGCCGGACCCTTTCGCCTACCCAAATCTCGATTGAATCTTATTTTGGTTGATATGACCAGCTCCTCAAAGTCATCCAGCTCGTCAAGCCTGTCATGGACCTGGATAAATGTGACCTTGCTCTTGAACACGACAATCCAATTCCTCCTCGCTCATTTCCTGGAGCTTGTCGGCAGTCAGGGCCTTCTCGATGGCTTTTGCTTTAGAAAGCATTGACTCAGCCTTCAACTTGAAATATTTTGCTCCCCCAACTTGAGCAGAGATACAATAGTTTGGTCCGTTGACATTTTAATAAATTTGGTTTTTTATAACTTTCAAAGTTAATCACTTGCAAACTGATCAAGTCCCACTGTGCAATGATTAGTGCCAAAAATTGTGCGTCGATTTGCTTATATAGAATAAGTATAGGCAATGAACCCGCGAACAAAACGTTTTGTCGCCGCTGTAAAAACGTTTAAAGCGGGAACGACGGCACAAAGAAGAAACGAATATGCACTTTACGACGCGCGGGGGCGGGTGTGTGCGAGGGTCTAGCGGAGTTGATGTTGCGCGTATGTTCAGCTGAAGTTATGTACTTGCACGATCACCAACTTTAAGCCGAAACGAAAATAATAAATTATTGTTTGGTTGCACTTTAGTTTTAGATTGTTCGGATTTCTATTGTTTCACAATCACGTCAGGGTCACCAAAAATGTTGGGTCAGTAAGCTTTTTTACTAACCATTACCTTTGGTGGTGCCCAAGTAAATAAAACCGCACAAATTTCGATTTGATTTGCACTTATTTATTAAACTGGCACCAAGGCCTATTTTTTTTTTTTTAGACGCGGGTAGTCCCACGGCCCACCACCCGCCCAACCGACCGAGGGGCGACAGCCGATTCGCGATAAATTTTGACGCGATTTTTAAAGAAAAAAATTAAAAAACGAAAGATAAGGAAAGAAAAGTTAAATATTATTTTAATTTTAAATTTAACGATCTAATTTTATGTCAGAAATGTTAGTATTAATCGTTTTAGGAGCTCCAGAGAGTCAGAAGACGAGACTATAGAATACAGTCTATTATAGTCCGAACAAAGTATCCTGAAAGGCTCATGCACGTCATAATTAGATCTACAAAGATTTAAAATTAAAGCAACATAATTTCTAGTAAATCTACTTGGAACCGAGAAATTTAGTCTACTTAACAAGTAAGCACTGTCAATTTTACCACGTATAAGGTTATGCATAAATACAGTACCAAGCATCGTTCTACGATTAATAAGGGAGGGCAAGTTAATAAGTAGCAATCTATTAGGATAGGAGGGTAGGATTCATAAATCCGGGTTGGCATGGAGATATGGCTGATCTACAAAGGTGCTGCAAGTGAGGAGTTATTACTCGCTCAAAAAGCTTTGGAATTGCTGACAATTTAGAAATACCTCTATAATTGCTAGCATCCGACTTGTTTCCCTTTTTATGAAGGGGAATAACAAATGACTCCTTCCAAACAAGGGGAAATTGACAAGTTTGTAGGGATAGGGCTAACAGCTTGAGAAGGGGCTTACACAATGCATTAGCACAATGTTTAAGAACACACCCAGGAGTCCCGTCAGGACCTGGGGAGTAAACTGGTGTAACACTTAAATCTACAAAGTCAATGTTTATGTAGGTTTAGTTAGGCAGGCAGACCGAAATGTCTGTGCCTATTTGAAGCGAAAAGGTATGTTGGGCAGGCAGACCGATTTGTCTGTGCCTTAAACGTCGTGAAAGTATATAGCCGAAGGCGATCAGCGACCGTGCCTTCTATAAGCGTGTACAAATTCGAACTATATAACAGCTTGCCGTGGAGAAGGTCAGGAAGCGATAAGCAAAGTTCAAAAGGGAGTAAGAAATACAAATAAGAACAGTGTTGCCGCGCAGGGCAAATAGCAAAACAAAAGGCAAACATCGAGAATTTGGTTTTACGATACGATTTGAAATTAGTTATTTTATTTAGGTTGGGGCATGACCGAACACCCTCCAAAGCCTTCTCTTATTGCGTAGCAGTGCATTGATATGCCCAGAAGTTCGACTGCTGCTAGAATTAGAATTAAAATTACAATCCGATATAATAGGTATGGAGTGTTGAGCAGCTAGTGACATAACAGACACTAGTGCTTCAACTGAGCTGTCAATCTCTTCTTTTTGGTACATATTTGGAAAGCCATCAATATGGGTACTTACATACTTTCTGTATTTAAGCCAATCTGTTTTACTGGAAGATATAAGATGTGTTCGTTTTGAAAGCTGTGGATGGTCGTTGAGAAGAAATAAAATGGGCGAGTCCCACATGAACATAACCTCTAGGCACTCTTCCTGTGACGGCAAAATCCATCAGGTCAGGCTTTTTATTAGGAACATTTGGGCAAGCTTGTTTCTTGGTGATATTATAGCGTTTTAAAGCTCAATTTGAGATTTTGAGAGCGCACAACTTCCTGCAGCGTTTGCTGTGTTGCTACCATTGTGTTGACTATAGTTGCCAGCATTGCTTCTACGCCATTGGGCAATTGTGTGTTTGCATTCGCATTTTGGCCAGTAGTTTCTGGAATCTGGTTCAATGCAGTAAGTTTTTGTATGACCGTACTTTTGACAATTCATACATTGCACGGGCCCATTCCGCTTATGGGGTTCCTCAACGGTGATCCTAAGGTGCAGCATATATTGAAGCTTATACATATATTGGACCTTATATCGGACCCGGCCAACTTGTCTCGCCCCAGACGCTCTATTAAGCGTCGATTTATAATCTCCACAAATGCGAATGGAACCATCCTTCTTGACTATGGGACCGTCGGAGTGGCCCACTCCGAATACTCTACAGGCTCCAATATTCCTTGAGAACAGAGACGGTCTAATTCTTCTTTATATGGCTTGATGAGTGCGTAAGGAATTCGACGAGGAGGCAGTCTGACCGGCGGAACATCCTGGTCAATCTTTAGTTCCACTGGCGGCCCCGTATATCGACCAAGTTCTGATGAAAACAAATGGTCGAATTTTCTTAGCATTTCCGCGATACCGATACCGCACTGCACGCTATGAATGCCTTCTATCCGAATTCTGAGGGGTTCAAACCAGTTGCATCCTAAGAGGTTTGACCCGGTGCCAGACGTGACGATCAGTGGCAGGTTACTGATACTGCGATTGTTGTAGCGGATTGACGTGTCTGTGATTCCCTTGACTGGTATGGGGTTCCGCTGATAGTCGCTAAGCTTTAGGTGGCACTTAACAAGATCGGGATTCCCGTTTGGCCAGATGTACCGATACGACGATTCCTTCATAATGGTGACGGGTGAACCGGAATCAACTTCGAACTGGCATGAGCGACCGTTGATAAGCACGGCCACCGATTTCTTGGGGCTGACCACCGGAACTATTTGATTAACGCGTCCGTGTGATGCCCTGTTACGACCCGTCTTACTGGGCGTCGGCGATGACGATTTAGTTGACCCAGCTTGACTGTTACTGCGGCATACTCGGCGTATGTGGCCAGTTCGGCCACAGGAATGGCAGGTGGCGTTGCGAAACGGACACTTCTTTCGCATGTGCCGACCACCACAACCAGCGCGGCAGGAACTTATTCCGTGGATGGACTCCGTGCTCGATGAAGCGGGGCGTCGGGCAATTTCGCCTCGAATCGACAGCGCGCTCGCGGCCGCTGCTTCATTGGAAACGGCTCCATGGCTCGATGCACCGTCAATTCGGCGTCGGCTAGCAGGCTTCCCTGGAGACCTTTATCGCGCATGCCGCACACGAAACGGTCCCGCAACGTACGATCTAACATTTGTCCGAAATTGCACCCTACCGCTAAGCTCCTTAATGCGGGCATGTAGTTACCGATGGACTCGTCGGGGTGCTGATCACGCTTGTTGAAATGGTAGAGTGCAGCAATCCCCGATTGGCGGGGTGCCAAGTGGCTGGTTAATATTTTATACACGTCTGACAATTTCAATTCACTAACTTGCCTGGGTGATGCTAAAGACACTAGCAGCTCATAAATTGGTGCGCCCGCTAGAGTGAGGAACGCTGCCTTCTTCCGGACCTCGTCCACAACGCTATTTGCTAACAGGTACAGCTCGAAACGTTCCCGGTACGCGTTCCATATTCCAGGGGCTAGCAAGTCAAAAGGTTCCAGAGTTCCAACTCCTGCCAAGGCGACTCCGCAAGTTTGGATAACCGCTTTTAGCGTATCAGATCTAGGCGCCGTATTCGGCTCGACTGTACAGCCGCTCTCAGAAAGACTCTCTCGTGGAGTTAATGGATTATCGGTTATCTCTTGTTTTACCTCTTCGCCGGCGCCTTTTGCAGCTTGATCGAAAGTTCGGCGCTTATCCACGTGTTTGCTTCACAAGTAATAAGATTACCGTATTCTGAACGTACGGTAAACTCTCTTGATTAGTAATTCCGTTTCACTCTCTCTCTCTCTTCCTGTACTCCTATTGCGGAAATTTAATAAGCTTACGCACAGGAATTAAATATCCCATCCTCGTCGCCAATTTTATGTATGCGCAAGCATATATTAAATTCATTTAAGTGATACAATAATAGAGTATAGCAACAGGAAGGCTGTGCGGAGAATGTCTATGAGTACTGGAAAATGATGATTTGCCGAGGCTGCAGCTCGATCTGCATCGGCTCGCGACTTAGTGAAGACTGACTTCAGATGGCGAGATTACTTTGCGAGATAATGCAGTCGCATACATTACACAAACGGAAGCTCCTTCAGAGTTAAAACGAGCATCCCCAAGACCAGCAACTGTTACGGTAGACTTGATTTTAGGCAGTTGCAACTGATGAGCGAGTCGGGAAGTCACAATGTGGACCTGTGATCCCAAGTCTAGCAACGTGCGGCATGGGATCCAAGCACCTGATCGACTTTGAACGCTTATAACTGCAGTTGCAAGGAAAACCATATCAGAATCCACATTCTGAGCCAGCAAGGAGATGGAGGGGCTAGAGGCGATTGCGTTTGACGTTCTTGGTTCCGCCACGGGAGCTCGCTGAACCGAGGTGTAAAAGGCTGTGATGCTTGGAACCGCAAATTCGGCAGTAGCCTGACCGACAATTACGCATTTGATGCCCCTTCTTCAAGCAATTAAGACAACGCGCCAATCCCTTTGCCCTTTAAATGCGCTCTTGTATTGATAGGTTGGCGAATTGACGACAGCTATATATCGAATGACTACTGTTGTCACACACAACACATCCATTTCCCGAAGTGTTGGTGGCAACTAAGATGCTTCTGTTGCGGGGCTTTTCTGACTGTAAACCGTTTGAGTACAAGGCTGCAGTGTGTTCTACATTTTCCCATTTTTGACAACGCTTGGACAAAAATGTAGTGAACTGATTAATCGACGGGATTTCATCTATCGCGGCAGATTCTTCCCACTTAGCCTGAGTTTTGCTGTCTAATTTTTGGAGTAGAGCATGGACAAGAACGCAGTTCGAAATCTGCTACACCGAATCCGTAAATTCGGTATAGCCACCATAAAAATAAGGTAGTCTCAATTCGGGCAAATGAGATCTTCTAGCCGCTGACATGGAATGGAAATCCATGGAGGGCTCTTGCCTGAGTGTGGAGCTACGACTTGCCGGACCCTTTCGCCTACCCAAATCTCGATTGAATCTTATTTTGGTTGATATGACCAGCTCCTCAAAGTCATCCAGCTCGTCAAGCCTGTCATGGACCTGGATAAATGTGACCTTGCTCTTGAACACGACAATCCAATTCCTCCTCGCTCATTTCCTGGAGCTTGTCGGCAGTCAGGGCCTTCTCGATGGCTTTTGCTTTAGAAAGCATTGACTCAGCCTTCAACTTGAAATATTTTGCTCCCCCAACTTGAGCAGAGATACAATAGTTTGGTCCGTTGACATTTTAATAAATTTGGTTTTTTATAACTTTCAAAGTTAATCACTTGCAAACTGATCAAGTCCCACTGTGCAATGATTAGTGCCAAAAATTGTGCGTCGATTTGCTTATATAGAATAAGTATAGGCAATGAACCCGCGAACAAAACGTTTTGTCGCCGCTGTAAAAACGTTTAAAGCGGGAACGACGGCACAAAGAAGAAACGAATATGCACTTTACGACGCGCGGGGGCGGGTGTGTGCGAGGGTCTAGCGGAGTTGATGTTGTTCAGCTTATACAGCTGAAGTTATGTACTTGCACGATCACCAACTTTAAGCCGAAACGAAAATAATAAATTATTGTTTGGTTGCACTTTAGTTTTAGATTGTTCGGATTTCTATTGTTTCACAATCACGTCAGGGTCACCAAAAATGTTGGGTCAGTAAGCTTTTTTACTAACCATTACCTTTGGTGGTGCCCAAGTAAATAAAACCGCACAAATTTCGATTTGATTTGCACTTATTTATTAAACTGGCACCAAGGCCTATTTTTTTTTTTTTAGACGCGGGTAGTCCCACGGCCCACCACCCGCCCAACCGACCGAGGGGCGACAGCCGATTCGCGATAAATTTTGACGCGATTTTTAAAGAAAAAAATTAAAAAACGAAAGATAAGGAAAGAAAAGTTAAATATTATTTTAATTTTAAATTTAACGATCTAATTTTATGTCAGAAATGTTAGTATTAATCGTTTTAGGAGCTCCAGAGAGTCAGAAGACGAGACTATAGAATACAGTCTATTATAGTCCGAACAAAGTATCCTGAAAGGCTCATGCACGTCATAATTAGATCTACAAAGATTTAAAATTAAAGCAACATAATTTCTAGTAAATCTACTTGGAACCGAGAAATTTAGTCTACTTAACAAGTAAGCACTGTCAATTTTACCATGTATAAGGTTATGCATAAATACAGTACCAAGCATCGTTCTACGATTAATAAGGGAGGGCAAGTTAATAAGTAGCAATCTATTAGGATAGGAGGGTAGGATTCATAAATCCGGGTTGGCATGGAGATATGGCTGATCTACAAAGGTGCTGCAAGTGAGGAGTTATTACTCGCTCAAAAAGCTTTGGAATTGCTGACAATTTAGAAATACCTCTATAATAGCATCCGACTTGTTTCCCTTTTTATGAAGGGGAATAACAAATGACTCCTTCCAAACAAGGGGAAATTGACAAGTTTGTAGGGATAGGGCTAACAGCTTGAGAAGGGGCTTACACAATGCATTAGCACAATGTTTAAGCACACACCCAGGCGTCCCGTCAGGACCTGGGGAGTAAACTGGTGTAACACTTAAATCTACAAAGTCAATGTTTATGTAGGTTTAGTTAGGCAGGCAGACCGAAATGTCTGTGCCTATTTGAAGCGAAAAGGTATGTTGGGCAGGCAGACCGATTTGTCTGTGCCTTAAACGTCGTGAAAGTATATAGCCGAAGGCGATCAGCGACCGTGCCTTCTATAAGCGTGTACAAATTCGAACTATATAACAGCTTGCCGTGGAGAAGGTCAGGAAGCGATAAGCAAAGTTCAAAAGGGAGTAAGAAATACAAATAAGAACAGTGTTGCCGCGCAGGGCAAATAGCAAAACAAAAGGCAAACATCGAGAATTTGGTTTTACGATACGATTTGAAATTAGTTATTTTATTTAGGTTGGGGCATGACCGAACACCCTCCAAAGCCTTCTCTTATTGCGTAGCAGTGCATTGATATGCCCAGAAGTTCGACTGCTGCTAGAATTAGAATTAAAATTACAATCCGATATAATAGGTATGGAGTGTTGAGCAGCTAGTGACATAACAGACACTAGTGCTTCAACTGAGCTGTCAATCTCTTCTTTTTGGTACATATTTGGAAAGCCATCAATATGGGTACTTACATACTTTCTGTATTTAAGCCAATCTGTTTTACTGGAAGATATAAGATGTGTTCGTTTTGAAAGCTGTGGATGGTCGTTGAGAAGAAATAAAATGGGCGAGTCCCACATGAACATAACCTCTAGGCACTCTTCCTGTGACGGCAAAATCCATCAGGTCAGGCTTTTTATTAGGAACATTTGGGCAAGCTTGTTTCTTGGTGATATTATAGCGTTGTAAAGCTCAATTTGAGATTTTGAGAGCGCACAACTTCCTGCAGCGTTTGCTGTGTTGCTACCATTGTGTTGACTATAGTTGCCAGCATTGCTTCTACGCCATTGGGCAATTGTGTGTTTGCATTCGCATTTTGGCCAGTAGTTTCTGTAATCTGGTTCAATGCAGTAAGTTTTTGTATGACCGTACTTTTGACAATTCATACATTGCACGGGCCCATTCCGCTTATGGGGTTCCTCAACGGTGATCCTAAGGTGCAGCATATATTGAAGCTTATACATATATTGGACCTTATATCGGACCCGGCCAACTTGTCTCGCCCCAATTTCACGATTTCATATAACCCAAGAGTAATAATAGAACACTGGTAATTCAAATTTTTTGTGAAATTTTTTTGACTCGAAATCATTGGAGAGCGATGTGATAAACAATATTTTTTGTTTTGTTATCCGGTGCAAAAATAAATAATGATGACGACTTCCCGACACGCGAACAGTCTACGTATAACTGTCCATGTGAAAAACATTGATATTCCAGATTTATCCCGCAGACTTCCAACGACTGGCCTTGCGATTTATTGATTGTCATCGCAAATGCCAATCGAACAGGGAACTGAATCCTCTTAAATTGGAATGAAAGATCTGTTGGAATAATCGGAATGATTGGGATAAGAACTTCCTCTCCTTTAAATTTACCCTTGATGATCGTCGCTTGAATCACGTTGTTCATTAGTTTCTTAACGGACAACCGCGTACCGTTGCATAATCTCGGATGATTTAGATTCCGCAGCATTATAATAACTGATCCCACTTTCAGTTGCAAATTATGCGGCGGAGTTCCTGGCACATCCAGTGAGTTCAAAAATTCTGTCGGATAGTTGGTCGCTTCATCCTCGTCGTCCTCGTCCTCGTCATCATAGTCGAAACGCCGTCGTGTATAGACGTGTTTTTCAATCGCTCAGTGAAAACTCCTATTTTACCAGCATCTAACTGCGAAATTATAGTGCACCCAAAAAACCCCAGCGAAAAGACGCTTTCCCATATAAAAAACCCTTGTGTTTACCTTATTATACCTAACATAAACAAATAAGCAGCCTCAAGCCAAAATGAGTGAGCGTTGCACTCAAACTCAGAGTGCGCGCCCTCGCTCAAGCATCAACAACGCTTACTTTACAATAAAGTCAACCGCCGACAACAACAGTGCACATAGCACCTTCTCAGTGCAGCCTCAGAGAGCACGCTCCTGCTCTTCCGCGCTTTTACAAGCAACGCCCAACAACAACAACCAGAATCAAAACGGTTCCACAAACACACCAGCCGCTCTCCCTAAAGAGCAATTATCTTGGAGCGAGCAATGCACTTCACCATTGCCCACGATCTCTACTCTCCCGCCAACCTCAACGTCAACCCAACCCACAAATCTGCCAACAACGATTTACAATACCGCAGCAAGTACCACACAAATAAACTCCAAGCTTCTAACATCGTCCCTGCCACTCTCCACAACATCTGCAACAACTACGACAGCACCCCTAACAACAACAACTACAACAAGCTACTCCTTCGGATCGTCCTGTTCTATTACAACATCTACCAAGCAAGTGGATTGTTGTATATGGTCGAAGTGATCTCGTTGAGTGCTTGATACAGACTGACTTTATTTAGAGAGTAGCGAGAGAAACGTGTGTGTGTATACATGTGTGTGCTTATAGAATGAAGGATTACAAAAGGTTGTGGATGTTTGTGTGGCGAGTTTACATTATACATAACACATCTCCTCCTTTAATTAGGAATTATTAGTGCTTTTAGGTCGTCTGAAGTCCTTTGGCTTAAAACGATCGACTTCCTGGCGAACACGGCTGCTTTGGCGTACTGGTATGCCGGAACTACGTTGTGTAGATTGTATCTGTTTCGGCTGCTGGGTAGAGGCTGCTGCGCGTTCAGGAGGGCCAGACACAGGAGCAGGATCAGGTCGCTGAACAACTGGCGGAGTTGACGGTTGTTCTTGTCGCTGTGTTTCTTGGTTTAAGGATGGCTTTGGCAGTTCCGGAATCCACCAAAACTCTGGAGGTTTCTCGATGGAGTTGTTTGCTGACAACTTCGGTTTCAGCTGGTTGAAATGGCGCTTGATATAGCCATTTGAGGTGCGAACGATGAAAAGCATTTTTCCAACTGGACGGTCGATTACGCCTTCAATCCACTTTTCTCCCCTTGAATAGTTTCGAGCGTATACCATTTGATTAGGGTCGTACTTGGTGATTGTCTGTTTAGCTTCGACAGGCTTCCCGAAAAGTTGACTAAGCACGGTGCGGACTGGTCTACCGTGGATTAACTCGGCAGGAGTTTTACCTTGGGCATTTGGAGTGAACCTGTAAGAAGCAAGATATTTAGTTACAGCCACCCTAAGAGGTATACCGTCTTGGAGGTTCTTCTTGACTGCAAATTTGAACGTCTGCACAAAACGTTCTGCTAATCCGTTGGATGCTGGGTGGAATGGTGCTGTGGTAATATGCTTTATACCGTGCAGTTTGCAGAACTCTTCGAAGGCGTCAGCTGTAAGCTGAGGACCGTTATCGCTAACCATGGTTTTCGGGTATCCTTCGATGGCGAAAATCGAAGACAATGCGGCGATCGTGTTGGCGGTTGTTGTAGACGACATTTGGGTTACAAATGGAAACTGTGAATAGGCGTCTACGCATATGAGCCACATAGCGTCAAAGATTGGGCCGGCGAAGTCGATATGAATTCGCTCCCATGCTGTTGTTGCTGCTGGCCAACTTTGGTACTCTCTTGGTGGTGCAGGATTGTTGCACTTGCAGATGCTGCATGACTGGGCCAGGCTTTTGATGTCTTCGTCAATGGTAGGCCACCAAACATGTTGTCTTGCCAACTGCTTCATTCGAACAATGCCCCAATGTCCTTCATGTAAGAGTTTTAGGATATGGGCACGTAGACTGGCTGGAATTACTACACGATTTGCGTCTGTGTGTAGGCAAAGCAATTTTTTGTTGATTGTAAGAGCCAACTTTCGGTTAAAGTAAGGCAATAGGGCTTCGTTGCCTGGCTGAAGTTTTTCTGGCCATCCTACAGATACGTACTGCAGGACTTGTTTGAGGAGTTCGTCTTTGTCCATGTGGTTGCAAATGAGCTCTGAATTTATCGGTGTTGACACTTCGACTACAGAATGGCAAGCTTCCTCTTCTTTGTCGAAATCTGGATCTGTACCCACTGGAAGGCGTGAAAGGGCGTCCGCATTACCATGAGCAGATGTGGATCGATACTGGATATCGAAGTTGTAGGCCAAGAGAATAATGGCCCAACGCTGTAGCCTGTTTGACGTCATCAGCGGAAGATGCTTGCCTGGATTAAAAATGGTAACAAGCGGCTTGTGGTCTGTGATCAGGATAAATTTTCTTCCGTAAAGGTATTGGTGAAAACGTTTTACTCCAAATATTATGGAAAGTCCTTCCTTTTCGATTTGGCTGTATTTAACCTGATGCTTGTCGAGTGTCTTAGATGCGAAAACAATGGGTCTCTCTCCTCCATCTGGCTGAAGATGCGAAAGGACTACCCCGATGCCAAAGGATGAGGCATCTGTAGCGAGCACTAGCGGTAAATTTTCGTCAAAGTGAGCTAGCTGCGTTGCGTTAATGATGTGGGACTTAAGAGCTGTAAAAGCTTGCTGCTGTTGTGGACCAAAAAAGAAGGCTACATCTTTCCTGCGAAGCTGGTTCAATGGAGCAGCCAACTGCGAATAGTTCGAAATAAAATTACAATAATAATTAACTTTACCCATGAATGCTTCCAATTGTTGTAAGTTGGAAGGCGGTCTCAACAGTTTTACAGCCTCCAAGCCTGAGCTGTCTGGAAGAATCCCGTTTGCGCTGATTCTTCGCCCTAAATATTCGATTTCGTCCTTGAAAAAGAAGCATTTTTGTCTTTTGCATCTGATGCCGTTCGCTTGAAGAGTGCTGAGAACTTGGTCGATTCGGTTCAGATGTTCCTCGCTTGTAGGTGCTGAGATGATGATATCATCTAAATAGTTGCCACAACCTTCTATTCCCTTTAGAAGTTGCTCGAGGTATCTTTGAAAAATGGCTGGTGCACTTGCAATCCCGTAAGGAAGGCGCTGATACTGAAATAGGCCCAGTGGTGTGTTAACCACCATGATTTCTTTCGAAGCCTCATCTAATTCCATCTGAAGATAGGCATCCTTGAGGTCTATCTTGCTGAACTGCTTTCCATGACGAATGATGTGGAATAGAGCTTCTTTTGTTGGTATTGGATACTGTTCGACGTCGATTTGTGCGTTAACTGCCTGTTTAAAATCGCCACAAATACGTATATCGCCACCTGGCTTAGGTGCGAGCACAATTGGGGATGCCCAATTGCTGAACTTGACTGGTTTCCAAATTCCGGCTTGTGTGAGTCTGTCTGCTTCAGCTTTAAATTTGTCCATCTGAGCGAACGGAATTTGGCGGCTTTTATAAAACTTTGGGGTTGCTGACGATTTCAGAAATACGCTGGCTTTGAAGTCTTTAATGACACCCATAGCTGGTTCAAACACTTCGTTGTATTTGTTGCAGAGGTCACTTACTTTGTCATTATGCACCTCATAAATGTTCGATACTTGCATGATATCGAATCCGAAAACGTTAAATAAATCCATGCCGAAGAGATTGGTCGAAGTTTCTATATTTGCCACAATGAAGACCACTTCTTTCTCTTTCTCCCCGCACTTTGCGACAGTGTGCAGCTCCCCTAGCAATGGTATTGGTGTATGTCCAAACGCATGTAAAACTCGGGAACACTTGTGCAATTTTGGCTTCTTCAGCAGTGCGTATGTATTGGAGTTGATCACGGATGCTGTTGCTCCGGAGTCCATTTGAAATGAAATTACTTGGTTAATTATTTCGAGATCAATGACTTTTCTGTTTTGTTGACATTTTACTTGACCTGTGACACTATATACTGCTTCGATCGCTTCGACTTCGTTTGCTTCGTTCTTGCTGGACTTGACTTCACGGTTATTTGCTTGACCAGGCCCTTTGGCATTTGACTGGACATTCTTTGACATACAGACGACTGCTATATGACCTTTTCTACCACACTTGTGACATACGGCGTTTCTGAATTTGCAATTCTCTCTTTGGTGAGATTGTCCACAACCAGAGCACGATTTTAAATCCCTTTTTAACGAATTGGCATCACTTCCACTTTTTGCAAACTTTTTGTGTACGTGTGGATCGCATTGATTGGATCCTGTTTGTTTATGTTCTCTTTTAGCGCTGCAACGGTTTTTGTTGTTGTCTCGTAGGTTTCTGCAACTAAAAGTACATCTTCAAGAGTTGGCTTTGACTTTTGAAGAGCAGATGCCCGGACTGCATCATACGGAGTATGTACTATGATCTGATCTCTTATCATCTCATCTACATAATTTGATAAGCATCCACTTCTGCTGCAGACAAATTCGCATTCACGAGCGATCCCGCGCAAATCGGCTACCCACTCTCTATGTGTTTGTGAATGCTTCATCTCCCTCTTGAAAAACTCGTAGCGAGCTGCTACAATATGACGTTTTGTGGTGAAATGCTCCGTGAGCTTGTCTGTGAGCTCTTTGTAAGAATATGTATTCAAATTGTTACTCCCGAACAGATTTTTCAATAGTTCGAATATATTTACACCACACCATGAAAGGAAATAGGCTTTTTGTTTTTGTTCTGCACTAACCGAATATGCGTTGAAGTGCTGCGATAATTGTTCCAGATATGACTCCCAATTTTGATTGTCTTTGTCGAATTTGTGGAACGGAGGACACATAGATAATTCACCCGCGTGGCTTGAATCACTAGCACCTGGAGAAGCGTTTTTTTCTAGCATTGCTTGCATCCAGTTTCGTTGTTGTTCCATAATAGTTGCTGTAAATTGTTGCTGTTGAGCAAGTATTTTCTCGATTAAGTTCTCATCTGCCGGCATCTTGATGAAAATCAACGACTACGCGACACGATATTATACGATTTACACAAGAATGTTGCTTTCTTGCGGCTGAGATTCCTTTAATCCTCGTCGCCAATAATGTTGTATATGGTCGAAGTGATCTCGTTGAGTGCTTGATACAGACTGACTTTATTTAGAGAGTAGCGAAAGAAACGTGTGTGTGTATACATGTGTGTGCTTATAGAATGAAGGATTACAAAAAGTTTTGGATGTTTGTGTAGCGAGTTTACATTATACATAACATGGATAATATAATTACCTAACAAATTAACCCGCAACTAAGTCAACAAAGCCTTAAACGGACTCGTGATAGACAGTCGCCTGGACAATTAAACGAACACACGAACTCAACCAAAAAACAACGGAGCAAAAACCAAAGAGCCACTCAAAAGACACTCAAAGAGTACTGGCTAGCAGAACCACGCTCAAACAACCGCTTTGAGTTGCTGGCGCATGAGCAAGACGATAAAGCTCAAAGCGACAATGGGACAGACCGGAACCTAACCACGCATATACCACAGCGAAAACCCAAACCTGCACCGATCTACGTACAAAATGTGGAAAATATTCACGCACTAACAACTGCACTTAACTCACTCCCCGAGACAAAGTTTGAACTAGAAGCACTCTCAACGAACGAAATAAAAATACAACCACAAGAAAGTACACACTACACAAACATCCTAAAGTTGCTTAAAGACAATGAGACCAAGAAAGATCAGAGAGGATTTAAAGTAATACTCCGCCACGTACACCATGCTACCGAATAAAAACGAAATAATTAACGAACTAGCCGACCTTGGGCACACAGTACTAAACATCCACAACATTCAACGAAGTGACACAAAAAAGATACTCCCCCTCTTCTCAATTGAACTTAAAACACAAGACAACAATAAAGACATATACAAAATAAGCCATTTACAAAGTTGTTTTTGAGCCACCGCACCAAAAACGTATAATACCCCAATGTACAAACTGCCAAAAATACAGACACACAAGAAACTACTGTACGAGAGATCCCATTTGCGTAAAATGCGCTGGTAAGCACCAATCAGCCAACTGCCACCTACAAATAACCACCTCTGATAAGAGCCAAATAAAATGCGCTCTCTGCAGCGAGAACCACACCTCCAACTATAAAGGCTGTATGGTCTACAAAGCCCTACAAGTCAAAAAATATCCTAGTCTCCGGCAAAAAGAAATACCACCAATCCTGACGCCACCCGAAATTGCCACAAAAAGTACACCTAACTTGATCAAACCCAAAATATCACACGCAGAAGCTGTGCAAGAAAACAAACCTCCAACATCAACCCACTAAAATTTCCTACACAACGACAAGCCGTTCATCCCAACAAACGCAAACAATAACCAACAACAAGAGGACATGCAAGAGCTGAAGACACTTATGAAACAACTGATTGCACAGATGTCAAGCATGATGAACATAGTTACTATACTTGTATCCAAACTTGACAAACAATAATTTGATTATCGCAATCTGGAATGCAAATGAAAACTTCCTACAAGAAAACCAGATTGACATAATGCTCATCTCAGAGACCCACGCCACAGACAAAACATACATCAGCATTCTTGACTATACCATATTCTACACAAACCACCCAGACAACAAAGCCCATGGAGGCACAGCGATCATAATCAAAAATGACCTAAAATGTGTAGAGGAAAAATGCTATAAGGCTGCAAACATACAAACAACGACAATATCAATCTTGGACCAATCGGGACAACTAAACATCTCGGCTGCTTACTGCCCACACAAATTTAACCCTTTCGGGACGGGGTTTTATTTCGAAAACCAAGATAGTAAGAGAAAATCCTTTTTTAGATTCTGAAAGATAAAATAAATAATTATGTACTGCATACTTGGAAATCCTGAATTCGTCCTTTTATCCTGAGACATATAATCCCAATCCGTTTTTTGGGTGGGATTTAGAATCCCAGTAGTCCCGAAAGGGTTGATAACACGAAAGAACAATACCTGGCGGGAGGAGACTATAACGCCAAGAATGCCATGTGGGGATCGCGTCTGACAAATGCAAAGGGAAGACAACTATACGAAGCTATCAAAGCTATCAAAATAATAGCCGTACAATAAGCACAGGAGAGCCAACTTACTGGTCATCTGACACAAAAAAACTTCCCGACTATATTGACTTCTGCGTTAACGAAAACGTGACACACCAAAACATAATAATAAAGTCAAGCCTGGACCTATCATCAGACCACTCACCAATCTTAGTAACCATAAAAAGCACACCAGACCTGACAAGCAACACTCCGAGCCACAACCACAAAACGAACTGGAACCTATTCAGGGAGATATTACTTGACAACATGGATACTATGGCCTCCCTTAAAACAAACGAAGAACTAGACTCTGCTATAATGCACTTAAACGACAACATAATTGAGGCAGTAGTCTGCTTTAGGAGCCGAAAAAAAGAGTTTTTTTTTGAAAGGGAAGGAAATGATTCCGGTAAACGAAATTTTGAGACAATATAATTGTAGATCCAAAAAAGGGGTCTACTACTAACGTGGCCCTGTGCCACAAGCAACTCCAATGCAACAAGATCAATAAAATTATTGAAGGCCAACTTGCGTAGGCAGATATAGGCAGTAATAATGCGTGTGCTCAGTTTCAGTTCTTTTCTCAAGTGATCGTTATAATTTCCAATATTTGTTCTTAAGCTAAGCGCTGGCATAATTGCGCGTGTATATGTAAGCATGCAAATCATAGATAACAAAGATAATTGGAAAATGAGCGAATTTCAATATGCAAGAGAGATTCAAGTGAGCGCATCTCTAACACAGAGAGATCTTTGGGGGGTTCTAGGTGGTAATTTACTGGCCAAGAGGTTTTATTTTCCTGTAAGAAATTTGGGCCCGTAAACCAGATTGATTCCCTGAGCTCACTAGTTGAGCAGCCACGTGAAAGGATGTCCGCTGGATTCGCGTTGGTAGGCACATGACGCCAGACAGCTTGCGAAGTCAATTCTTGAATTTCTGCTACACGATTCGGAACAAATGTATTTAGGTATGATGGGTGCTTCTTGATCCAATACAGCACCACCTCAGAGTCCGACCACAAAAAAAACGTCATCCACTGGTGAGTTCAACAGATCCCTGATTTCACTCCATAGCTTCGCCAGTAAGTGAGCAGCGCATAGTTCCAACCGAGGCACAGACTTGGTTTTGAGAGGTGCCACTCTCGACTTGGCGTTGAGCAATCGTGTAAACGTTCCATTATGTTGCTCCACTCTGACATAAATGCAGCAGCCGTATGCTCTCTTTGACGCATCGGCGAATCCGTGAATTTGGTATTTAATATTTTTTCTAATTATATGATCGATATGTCGAGGTATGTTGAGTGAATCTAGATTTGAGACGCCCATCTTTAAGAAGATCGAAGAAGGCGTCTGCCCCAAGCAGCAAGTCTACACGTTGCAGCTTATGAAAAAGGGGGTCAGCGAGGTCAATATGACTTGGAATGTCAACATTTTCTACAAGTCTTTCGGGTTGATAGGACGTGATAGATTTTAATATACTTAATTCAGTCATCGTTTCAAAGGAATTCAAACGAGAGGCAATATCCGTTTGAACGGCATGCCGAATGGCAGATTTTGTCTTGCCTATGCCCACTAAATTTATATCTTTGCGAGATTTGGGTAGTTTCAAAATATTGGCCAGGTTTTCGGTAATAAAATTGACCTGGGACCCAGAGTCTAAGAGCGCTCTGGCCATATGGTAAGATCCCAACTGATCCTTTATTTTTACAACTGCCGTGGCTAATACGACTTGGTCAGAATCACTAGCAGCCAGATTGGCGGATGACAATTGACTAGATGTCGAAGTTTGTGCTGGTGGAGTTTGTCTAGTGGATTCCATTTGAGATTCTGTTGCATACCTATGCAGTAAAGTATGATGCGGCTTTGAACAGACTCTGCAAGTGCTCGACTTGCAGGTAGTAACTGTGAGGCCAGAGTGTGTGGACAGAGGAAACGATTTTACAAACTTAAAACGATTATTGCATGGGATAGCAGCAAAAGAGGAACAAGATTGAATGAAGTGATCCTCCGATTTGCAAAACGAGCATTTTGGATTATGCAGTTCATTTGGGCCTTTATTAAGGGCCTTTTCGCAATCATCCCAAAGTGGCAGTTTTGTATAATCTAAATTCTCCTCCCATTTTGACCTAGTCGTAGAATCCACCTTGCCCATAACTAAGTGTATCAGCATAGCGTTGGAGATCTGTTTGTCATTTCCTAAAGACAACAACGACTCATACACCGCTTTTACTGTGTCTATCAACGAACGCAGTGAAGACGCAAATGCTCCATGCATTTTTGGAAGGTCGAATAACTTTGAAATACTCTCAAACACAATCAAGCAACTATTATCCTAAACGATTTTAAGGCAGCTAATGCTTTTGGGTAATTAGCATCGGTTACTTGATACGATTTCACCGTGCCTAAAGCCTCTTTCTCTAAGCAAGACAACAAATAGTTAAATTTTTCAACATTTGAAAGAGAAAGGTCATTTTCAACGAGGTTTTCGAACAGTCCTATAAGATTCTTGTATTCCGAATACTCCCCACCAAACCTTGGCAGTTTCATATGAGGCAGTTTTTTGCTCTGAGCAGAAGTTGAGCCTATCATTTATTTTTATTTTTAAACTGTTTTATTTAGGTCACCCTAGGGTCAAAATTAGAAATTCCGATGACAATACAATATAGTAATGTCAATAACATTGTAAATCCAAGATGGCGGCCGCAAAAGGACGGATAACGTAGGTTCTATCAATCCCATCAATATGGGTATCAAATGAAAGGTCTCAACAAATAGAATACAATGTACTATATAAAATTAAAATTCAAGATGGTGGCCTCTGCAAAATGGCGGATAACTTAGGTTTTATCAATCCCATCAACATGGGTATCATTGTCACTGTCAAACACATCAGATTAATTCAGATCAATCTGACAACAAACGGGGTAAGCTAAATCTTATATATAAAAATGAATCGCAAAATGTGTTGGTAAGCGCATAACTCAACAACGCCTGGACCGATTTTGATGAAATTTTTTGTGTGTATTCCAGGGGGTTTGAGGATGGTTTAGATTCACAATATGTTAAAATAATATTTATTATTTTATAAAGCAAAACGAGCTAAAGAAAGTGAAGTTGATAGAAACAAAACTGGAGGTTTACCAGCAGAACTGGAAATATTTGTGGGGGCAAACGGTCCAATTTTGACGTTTCAAAGGGATTAGTAAAGGGCGCTATAGGCTACATCAACGGAATCGTTTGGCCTCTATTTCGTCGAACTCAAATGTATGTACCTTCCGTCCGAATTGATTTCGAAAAAGACGGAGTACATCTTATACACCCGAAAGCCATACAGTTTCCAACTAAGTACAATTAGGGGACGGCTGAGAGAAGAATGTTGCCTTTAATACTATCATGGGCTTCTACAATACATAAAATGCAGGGCAGCACTGTGGATCACGCAGTCGTATACTTAGGTGCGAAACTGTTTGAAGAAGGTCAAGCTTACGTGGCTCTTAGTAGAGTAAGATCTTTGCAGGGACTACGTATAGAGGAGTTGGACTGCAACAAACTAACGAGCAAGAAACCATGCAATAATGAAGCACTAAATGAATTAAACAAAATGCAAATTAAAAACTAATAAAAACTTAATCAAATTTGTTAAAAAAAACTTTTTAATTTAAAAGGGGTTATGTTAAACATACATTGCAATGTTTAAGATAAATGTACTTATTATTGGACCTCTGGAGGCGTCGACCGTTTAAATGACTATTACTCGTGGGAACAAAATGGTAAAAAAAATATAAATAAAAATGCGAGTCTAAGCATATGTTTATAATTCCCACGTCTGTATCTATTTTATATCATTTTTAGGCTTTTAGTACATTTAGTACATGTTTTACATAAAACGGTTTAACTTAAAAATTTTTTTTACCTTTTTTTATTATACTGTTCTAACAATGTATCAAGGTGACCCAAAGTGGTTTCCCCTAGCGATTTGTTTTGACCTTTTCCTTTTTTACCCGTCATAATTATACAACTCTGCTCCAATAGCAGCCAACAATTATACAAACGAAATAAAATGTAAAAAAAAAACAAACAAAAAAGAAATTGATGCAACAACAAGAATGGTCAAATGCTAGTAAGCGATGCACACGCCTTATGCCAATTTATGTATGTGTGTGTGACGAGATGTTAAAATTTAAACTCAAGTGGCTGAATACCACTAAGTAATACGCGCACTATATATGTATGTATGTGTGTCGAGATGATTAAATTTAACTAAAAGTGGCCAATTCCACTAAGCAGTACACGCACTATATATATACATATATGTATGTGTGTATATGAGATGAGCATTCAAATTCACTGCCCAAGCAGCGATAGAAGTAACACAAAATCAAACGCAAATCAAACCAAAGTTCACTGCCCAAGCAGCAATAAACGGGAACAATGCAAAGACAATCGAAGTCAATGCACTAACAAACGAAAGTTCGCTGCCGACGCAGCGCAAGTGACAAAAGAGAGAACTGAAGAAAATTGTGCAGCAAATTTTGACAACTGTACCGACAATGATGCGCACTTTTCTATTAGCAAAAAAATCAAATGGGACCTCTTTTTTCTTTTGCTAGTTTTCACGGAATTAAGGCACAAGAAAACACCAAAAATTTGCGCGCTCAACAGCGGCTTGTGCAAATCAATTAGGGTGGTCCAAATAAGTTACCACACAAAAATTATATTTAAATATTTTAATATTTGTATATTGCCAAATTTATATTTGTATTTTATATGCCGGAAATTTTGAGTTTCGAATAATATAAGTTTTTTACACCGAGCGATAAGTGAACTACGGTCCACTCTATGCTTTAGTGCATGTACATATGTGTGTATACGCGTAGGCTTGAACAACTTTTTATTTTTTTCGCACAATATTTTTCACCAAATTTGTTTATTAAATAATCACACACTATATGCCTCGTAGTTCACTTTTACTCGTTACCTGTGTACTCCCAGCCAATGTAAAAACCATATGTAAATTTTCCAAAACGTCAACTTCCCAAAAAGATCCAAGTCAAAGTCCAATTAGAGTGCCGAAGCCCAAGCAAGTCCCAACGAACACGCCTCGCAAAATTGTCCACCTGGGGGGCGCCAAAAAATGTAGATCCACTAACGTGGCCCTGTGCCAGAAGCAACTCCAATGCAACAAGATCAATAAAATTATTGAAGGCCAACTTGTGTAGGCGGACGGAACAGACAAGTAATAATACGTGTGCTCAGTTTCAGTTCTTTTCTCAAGTGATCGTTATAATTTCCAATATTTGTTCTTAAGCTAAGCGCTGGCATAATTGCGCGTGTATATGTAAGCATGCAAATCATAGATAACAAAGATAATTGGAGAATGAGCGAATTTCAATATGCAAGAGAGATTCAAGTGAGCGACTATTAAAGAGCGTAATGTTAGCTTAAGAGTAGTACTTCAATTCATGGTACAATTATACAAGGTAGTCTGTCTAATTCGAGCTTTTGCAAGAGTAAGACGTGTTTTCGGTGCATTCATCAAGTGTATTTAACCCTCTAATGCCACTTTCCACAATAACGCAAGTGTAATGAGTGCCTCAAGGCACTCTTGGGGCTTAGAGGGTTAAATATAAAACCCCAAGGCCTTCGGGAAGTTCTTTCACTGTAGGACTACAGTCGTCCTACCTATCTTCACGTAAGCAGTCGCCAAGTGAATCAGCTATAGGTGATTCCACAGTTTTTTCACAAGTACTGGGCCCCGGCAAATGCTGGTGGTCCACTGATCTCCACGAGGCGATCTACTGTTCAAGCTTTAAGCTTTCAACCGGTTTGTGTCTGAGCTAAGCAACAGCGACACACATTAGAGGACATTTATCCTGCATAAGTCTAGGCGGTCGTAAGACCGGCTTAGCATTTGTCTCCCATTTTAGTTAATTACTCAACTTTATTTGGTAAAGTTTCTGCTAATTGCAAAAAATGGAAAAATTTCATCAACAACAATCCATCGATTTTAAATCAATGAGGAATACTGCTGGAGCAACTTCTGCCGAGCTACGAGCCAGTTTGCGAGACAGTTTAACGGATAGCTGCTTAAATGCTGGCAGTACAACCAGATGGGCTCCCACAAGCTGCATCACAACTTGTACTGTCACATTCTCGATCTCGTCTCCAATGACATTCACAACAAGCTCGAATGGCAGTTTGTGTTCCGCTGCAGCCCGTTCTAGGCATGATCCTGCATCTTCTAGCACTTCTATATGCAACCCCACCCCAGGCTGGCAGCAAGTCACAGCAAAGCCAATCAAAGGAGCAGCAAAGAAGAGAGCAGGTACCGTTCTCTCTCCTAAGGTCAGCCAAAAGAAGACGAGCTATACCGCCAAATCCGGAAACCGCTTCATAATCCTAAGCGATGAGGAAGAAATGGACGTGGGGCTCTCCACTTCGCAAGCCGCGAAAAACCGCGTCTCAAAGAAGAGTGACGCAATTTTGCAGTCGGCTAAATCCAACAGCTCAGGACAAGCCCAAACAGCCGCACCGCAAGCTGCTCGATCTCCCAAGGTCCCAAGGATTATGGTTCCCGGTGTGGTCAGCTACTCTGCATTCTGCAGTGAGCTGGATGCTCTAATTGGAAACACTTACTCCATTAAAGCGCTGAACTCAGGTGACTGTGCCGTTCAGTGCAACTCCTCCGACGCCTACAGGATCGTGGCCAGACACTTCCGCGAAAAAGTAACTGTTTTCCACCACCACCAGCTGCCAGAAGACCGACCCTTTCGCATGGTAATGAGAAACATTCACCATGACGTCCCATCGGAGGACATCATTGAGTGCCTGCAGGAAGAGGGTCACTGCGTTCTACGCATCTACACCCCTCGAAACAAGGCAACACAGCTTCCGCTTAACATGAGGTTTGTGGACATTAAGAAGGCTGAAAACAACAAGCTTCTCAAAAACATCTCTGCTGTTTGCAAACACATTGTGACCTGGGAGAAGCCACGCAAACAATCCGGTCCTGTACAATGCCATAGATGTCAGGAATATGGACATACTAAATCATACTGCACACGGCATTACATCTGGAGAGAATGCGGAGAGAACCACCCCACCCTGGAGTGCAAGCTCGGAAAAGATGACCCTAGGTGCTGCTTTCACTGCGGCAACTCTCACGCATTCTACCGAAAACGCCGCTCTGAATGCCAAGCTGGAACAGCTTTTTACGAGGCTCGACAGGATGATGTCTCTGGTAGAGACGCTAATGCAAGCAATCCTGCAGACGCGTCCTTCCTCCTCTACTCTCCACAATGGGAGTTCTTAAAATAGCCTGCTGGAACCCCAATGGGCTGAGCTCGAAAGCAAATGAGGTGATTGCTTTCATAGAGCTACACGAAATTGACATCCTCTTGCTGTCAGAAGTCCGTCTCTGCTCGCGGTCCACCCTCAGGATCCCCGGCTTCACTCTGCACAAAGCCGATCTTCCGGATGACCGGAGACATGGCGGCGCAGCGATCTACATCAAGTCAGGCATAATCACCATACTCTCTTTCACTCTTTCGGAAGAGCATATCCAAGCCGTCTCCATCAAGATATCGTCAAGAAGAGGGAGGTTTAACGTGGCTTCGGTGTACTGCGCTCCTGCTTTTAGGTGGACGGAAGCAGATTTCACGTCTTTCCTCTCTAATCTCGGAGATAAGTTTCTTGCTGCAGGTGATTTGAATGCCAAACACAGATGGTAGGGCAATCACAGAATGTGTGCCAGAGGCCGGACCCTCAGCTCTGTCCTGGCCAATGTCAATATCGATATTGTTGCAACTGGAGAAGCCACCTGCTATCCCTATCGCGCAAACGCCACCCCCAGTGCAATTAACTTTGGCATCTCTAAAGGGTTCAGACAGCAGCAGGTCTCCGTCAGAGTACTCACCGAGCTATCTTCTGACCACCTCCCGTTGCTCTTCCTGTTAAATGAAGAAGCTCAATTCCACAAAGGAGTCCCTAAAATGCTACCTGCACATGCCAACGTTGCCACCTTCAAGTCCTACATCGATGCTCACACCGTGCTTAACTCTGGATGCATATGTTGATAGCTTCACTTCCACTATTATTGAAGCCGCCCAAAGAGCTACGCCACCTCAGCGCCAATCTGGTCTCCCACCTACCAGGAGGGCGCCCCTACTAACTCCGGAGGCAAGGGCACTGCTGGACCAAAAAAGGCACCTCAGAAGGCATTTCATTGTGTCAGGCGATCCTGCAGCTAAGCAGCTTCTATCTAGTATTACAAATAGACTGCGCAGGTTGCTAGCGAAAACCCGTCAAAAAAACATTGATACCCTGCTGGAGGGAGCTGGCCCGGACAATTGCAGCGATTTTTCAATATGGAAGCTAACGAGAGGGATAAAAAGACAGCCGCTTGTCCAATCGCCAATACAAAACCACAGTGGCCGCTGGCTGAAGAGCGACTCCGACAAAGCTAACGCTTTTGCTGAACATCTGTCTGCCACCTTCACGCCTTTCGAACTTCCAGACGCTTCACACCGCGACGAAGTTGCAAACTTCTTAAACGCTCCTATTCAGCCAGCGCGCCCCATAAGGCACACTACGCCGCAAGAAGTCATGCTGCATTTAAAGGCGCTTAATTTAAAAAAGACTCCTGGACCCGATGGCATCGACAATAGAGCGGCAAAGGCTCTTCCACCTAAAGGAGTGCTAGCGCTGGTGAAAATTTTCAACGCCATGCTAAACCTGGGACACTTTCCAAGACAGTGGAAGCAAGCCCGGATCATCATGATTCCAAAGCCAAGCAAGCCACTATCTCAAATCGACTCCTACCGCCCAATCAGCCTGCTATCCACTTTGTCAAAAGTGTTCGAGCGGATTCTACTCAGTCGACTGTTGGAACTACCACATGTAGAAGGCCATATTCCTCAACACCAGTTCGGCTTCAGAAAATTCCACGGCTGCCCAGAACAAGTCCATCGCCTGGTCAACCACATCACCCACGGACTCGAGCATAAACTGCACACTATAGGCGTGTTCCTTGATGTTAAACAAGCCTTTGACAAGGTGTGGCACGAGGGCCTTCTTTTCAAAATCAAGGAACTTCTCCCTGCACCCTATTTTGCCATCCTAAGGTCTTTCATTGCCGATCGAACCTTTGTTGTAGCAGTAAGGGACTCACTATCCAGCTTATCACACATTCACGCAGGAGTGCCCCAAGGAAGTGTACTTGGTCCGTTCCTATACACCATGTACACAAGCGATATGCCAGTTCCATCGCCCACCACAGACGCTCGTATGCTTCTGGCTACTTACGCCGACGACACGGCTCGCTTGCATCCCACTCGTCTAAGCTGACAGCTTCGGCTGCTGTTTAGGACTGGCTAATAATGGAACATTGCTATAAACTGCAGCAAGTCGACATGCGTCACTTTTTCATTAAGACTTGTGATCGACATCGTGCACACATTCAATGGTGACACCATTAAAAATGCCACCTCTCACTGCTACTTGGGTGTACACTTAGATCACTGGCTCATATGGAACACCCACATCACGGCGATCAGAGCTAAGTGCGTTCGCAAACTCCAGAAGCTCGATTGGCTCCTGAGATCCAAAAGCCTCCATCTTTCGACTAAAGTTTTGCTCATCAAGGCAATCCTTACGCCAACATAGACGTATGCTACCGAGGTATGGGGCACCGCATCCAAGCACCAGCTAAACAGGCTGAGGGTAGTGCAGGCACGTGCTGCTCGACGGGCATCGGGACTCCCCTGGTATGTGACAAACCAGGCCATCCAAAACGATCTACGCCTTGTTCCTGTGGGCGACCTTCTAAATCAACAAAGCCGACGGTAGTCGGATAGGCTAACGAGTCACCTAAATCCACTGGCTAGCAGGCTGGTCGACCCGCAAACTCTTCGACGTTTGAAGAGATTCCACCCCAGCGATTTGTCTTCCCGTGTTGTACACTAATTTTGTAAATATGTAAATAATTGTAAATTATTGTATATAGTCTAGGCCCATTCTTCATATGTACCATACACACCCCATCTCCTAAACGCCCGGTTATGTTCAGATGGTCCTGAACAATTCCGGCGACAATAATAAAAATCTAATTTAAAAAAAAAAAAAAAAAAAAACAAGGTAGTCTCGTCCATGGTACAATTATACAAGGTAGTCTCGTCCATGGTACAATTATACAAGGTAGTCTCGTCGGCAAAAGCACTCCCTTATTCATTACCCACAACAAGTGCGAGTGAGAGGAGTCTGCGTAGTAAGTGCGAGTGAAACGACTAAAGAGCTTTTTGCTTAACCCCTAGATGGCGCATGGGGCTTAAATTGCTCATTTCTAGTAAAAAGAGTTGAAGTTTTTTATAAATTAATTTTTAATAGTTTTGAATTTAAAATTAAACGTTGTTTTTGTTTTTGGATAGTTATTTTTTTGTTTAGGTTCTTAATTTTAAAATAAATGTCAATCTTAAAGTAAAATTTTTTAATATTGTACCGAAACTTAGTTGCCCTGTCGAGGTTTCCATGTTCGCCACTGTCAGCCGAGCGGATACTGTTTAATAGGTGGGGGTCAGCCCACGTTATGCCAACGCCATTCAAACAACCAAGCAAGAGTTCTTAAGATTTATATTAGGTTTTTATTACCCGCTTAATTACACAAGCGTGCAGCCTGGCAGACAACCGGAAGAAGAGAGAGAGAGAGAGGATCGATCAGTGTGATCGCAACTTTCCTAAACTTTTTGACAGGCTTTTTACAGGTCCTAGAGTGACCGATCGTTGGCCTGTCCTAGGGTTGCCAGACGTCAGCTTTGGTACTGGTCACCTGGTCAAGTCATTTGAAACCAACTTTCGTTACATTACCCCCCTCTTAGACTCGAGTCTCCTGGCCGAGTGTTCGATCGATGATACTTGACCAGTCGGTTGACATGGACGGTCTTGGTAGAACGCTTGCCGGGTAGACGGACCTCGTAAACCAGATCGGAATGTCGTCGTATCACAGTAGCGGGCCAATCCAGTCAGACTTTTCGAGTGGGGGCGTAAAGCCAAACATCCTCACATTCGACCGGATGTGATCGGAAATCGTAGCGGGTTTTGTTTACCTTGGCCGCGGCTAGAAACTGTGTTCGGACGGCGTGGTGTGTCTTCCGAAGGTTCTCCTGCAGCCGCTCCACGAGTTCGGGGTAGCTTTGGGGACTAGGGGATGGGTGCCCGTATATCAGTTCAGCCGGTAGGCGTAGCTCACACCCCAACATTAATAGTCCTGGTGAGAATCCAGTGGCTTCATGCGGAGCTGAGCGATAAGCCCACAGGGCTAACGGTAGGAGTTGGTCCCAATCCCGCTGATCGGCTGCAACGAATTTAGCCGATTTAGCGCATGCAGGATTGAAATACCGCGGACTCAAAATTGCGCCCCTGATCCGAGTGTAGTACATACGGCACTCCATAACGGCAGAAAACTTCCCGCACAAGGCCTTGGCTACGGTTTCAGCCGTTTGATCAGGAAGTGCGAGGCATTCGGGCCATTTAGTAAAATAACACATCACTACGGCAATGTACCTGTTGCCAAGCGAGGTGGTAGGCAAAGGCCCCAGAATGTCGATGGCTAGTCGTTCGAAGGGGGCGCCAATGGAGCTTGGTTTTAGCTGGCCCACCGTTCGTCTAGAGGGTCCCTTCCTCGCGTTGCACTTGATGCAGCGTGCACACCAGAGGGCTACGTCGGCTGATTGACCGATCCAGTAGTACCGTTTCTTTACTTTGGCAGTCGTCTTCTTGACTCCAAAGTGGCCTCCAGTAGGCGCATTGAGAGCGTGGCGTAGGGTTTCCTCCCGAAATGATTGCGGTACTAGGGCCACTTGCTCACCAGTCTTGATCCGGGTTTTTATAACGCCGTCTTCCAAGTAAAGGTTTTCGAATGAATGCCAGTAAGCTTTGATTTCGGGGCTTTCGCCCCAAATCTGGGATTTGACGAGTCGTTTTCCATTTTCCAACCATGATAGGACCACGGCTAAAGTTGGGTCCTGTCGTTGAAGTTGGGCATAATCGACAGCTTCGATTTGCATAAAGAGGACTCCTGGTCTTTCGGACTGCTCAGCTTTTTCGCACACCCTGCATTCACCACAGGGTCGGCGTGAAAGAGCGTCAGCGTTTCCATGATGTTTACCACTTCGGTGTTGAATGTCCATATGGTACTGCTGTAGACGCTCGATACAGCGAGCTAGTGGGCCTTCCGGTTCCTTAAAGTTGAACAGCCAGCGGAGCGATGCATGGTCCGTCCCCAAGACAAACTTTCGTCCGTACAGATAATGATGGAAATGTTTGGTGGAGAGAACGGCGGCTAACAATTCCCTTCTGGTGACGCAATAGTTGCGCTCTGCTGCGTTAAATGTTTTGCTGTAGTATTCCAAAACACGTTCCTGACCTTCCTGACATTGGCTGAGTACAGCTCCAGCGCCGTGATTGGATGCGTCCGTGTCGAGAATGAACAGGCCATCGGGATCTGGGAAAGTTAAAACTGGTGACGTTGTCAGCTTTACCTTAAGCAGGCCAAATGCATCCTGAGCCTCGGTGGACCACGTGAAGGGGCGGCGGGCCTCAGTTAACTCATGCAGCGGCCGGGCTATTGTCGCAAAAGCTGGGATGAACTTGCGGTAGTACGAGCACAATCCCACGAATCGTACCTCTTTCTGGTTGCGGGGCGGTGGCCAATCGACTACTTTTTGAATTTTCTCGGGGCATGCCTTTAATCCGTTGTGGCTCACAATGTGACCGAGGTAGTTCACTTCTGGGCGGAAGAAAGCACATTTACGTGGACTCAACTTGAGGCCGGCGGTTGCCAATCGGTCCAATAATTGGTCTAAATGAACAAGGTGCTCCTCGGCTGTGCGGGAGTGCACGATTATGTCGTCTAAGTACACCAGTGTCGACTTCCAACAGAGACCGGAAAATAGGCCATCCATCAAGCGTTCGAAGGTGGCGGGCGCATTTGTCAGACCGAATGGCATAACATTGAATTCGAACAACCCCACGTCACAAGTGAATGCAGTTTTGGGACGTGATTCCTCGTCCATTTCTACTTGCCAATATCCACTTTGTAGATTCATGGTAGAAAACCAACGGGCGCCATGCAAGGTAGTCAGGATGTCGTCCATTTTTGGCAACGGGTACGAATCTTTCACCGTGACGTCGTTCAGACGGCAATAATCCACGCAGAATCTGGTGGATCCATCCTTTTTAAACTGTTTTATTAAGCTCACCCTAGGGTCGAAATTAGAAATTGAAATGTAAGTACCCTCCTGTTGTCAGATTTTTCTGAAATTTGGTACACACCTTCAGTTCCGATGACAATACAATATAGTAATGTCAATAACATTGTAAATCCAAGATGTCGGCCGCAAAATGGCGGATAACGTAGGTTCTATCAATCCCATCAATATGGGTATCAAATGAAAGGTCTCCACAAGTAGAATACAATGTACTAAATAAAATTAAAATTCAAGATGGTGGCCTCTGCAAAATAGCGGATAACTTAGGTTTTATCAATCCCATCAACATGGCTATCATTGTCACTGTCAAACTCATCAGATTAATTCAGATCAATCTGACAACAAACGGGGTAAGCTAAATAATAATAATAATTATGAACGAAACTGCAACACAGCGTAAACGAAGGTTTCAAAAAGCGAAAGAAAATTATAAAGCAAAACGAGCTAAAGAAGGTGAAGTTGATAGAAATGGTCGATTACAGAAACGACGAACAAAAAGCATCAAAAACACAGAGCAGAGCTTATAATCTGCAGGCATTCGAGAAGGCTATTAACACAACATGTATATGTCGGAGGGTCGTTTGTCTTTTCCATTTCTTTAACTAGAATCCTCAGCAGCAAGTTCTGTTCGTTTGCCAGGCGCTTTCTGAACTCCCAAGTCAGTTACTTCCCAAGAGTCTTCTTTCCAAATTTCTAATTTCTACTCAATTCTTATACATTGTTAGTCCTCTCTTTCTAGCATGTATGTCAGCGCTTAACGAACAGACCTCACTTGGCAGCAGTCTAAATCTGTCCCGCTCTGCCATGCTTTCACTCAATTTCTAACTTCCTTTTTTAATAGTCCCTGCTTCACATTAAAGAAGGCCCCGCTTCACCTACTCTGACCAAGAGAATAAAGTAGGCCCCGTTTCATTTGATCCGACATATACATGTTTGTGATATTTGTACCAAACGTTGTTATACTAATCAAGTTCGTACAGTTCGGTACAACGCTGCTGCATTAACATACTTACCTGTGGAGTTAACTTCGAAAAAAAAAATATAAATAAAAATGCGAAATAAAAACTAAAAACTAGAGAATAAAAAAAGGTAAAAAAAATTTTTAAGTTAAACCGTTTTATGTAAAACATGTACTAAATGTACTAAAAGCCTAAAAATGATATAAAATAGATACAGACGAGGGAATTATAAACATATGCTTAGACTAGACTTAAATAAAACCGTGGGGCAAGTCAATTGTGTACAATCGTTGATTAAAATGTTTGTTTGCCCCACGGTTTTATTTTAGTCTAGTCTAAGCATATGTTTATAATTCCCACGTCTGTATCTATTTTATATCATTTTTAGACTTTTAGTACATTTAGTACATGTTTTACATAAAACGGTTTAACTTAAACATTTTTTTTACCTTTTTTTTTTTTAACTAGGACTACGGGCGATGCACATGGGCTGGTGGAGGAACGGATCACGTCTCTTGACTGCATACCAGCGATTAACTGTTCCACCTCCTTTTTCCGGGAAAGTGGAACCCGACGTGGTGGTTGCTTAATAGGCCGGGCCTGGCCGGTGTCGATGGTGTGATGGGCAAGGTTAGTTCGCCCTTTGGGCAAAAACTGTCTCGTAGCGTTGGAGTAGTTGGTGCCAGTCCACGTGAAGGTTTGTCGGTAATTCTGGCGGTAATGCCAGCGACGTCCAATTCGTTCTGTCGGGCTTCGGTGACTTTGGAGCGTCCGGCAGTACTTCGGCTGGTTCCACTTGACCCAAAATGGTGAAGATTGGTAATCGGCATTCCCCGGAACTCGGGTTCAGCAAGTGCAGAATGGTAGAGTTCTCCGTATTGTTCACCACCGTACTGCCCAAGATTACCTCAGTTGGCAACTGGGAGAAGGCACCACGCTCCAAGACTGCTACGGGACATCGATCCTGTGATAGGCAGCTGACTTTCAGAAAGGTGTTGCTGTAAGGGGGAATTCTGGTGGCGACTGTGGAGTACAGTAGGCTTGGCAGCGTCTCACTTGGGGGGTGTAGAGGGATCGCACCCCACGGAAATTTGAGGTGTAGCGCTTTTAGATCCACGGATGCCTGTTGACGCAACAGAAAATCGATGCCCATAAGGCTCGGGGTCCTGTTCCTCAAGAACTAGTAAGATGTTCAAGGGGGGGCTTAGCTGGGGCCATCAGGTGGGTCGCAGGTTGCGGATAGCGAACGGCTTTATTCATAAGGTTAGTTGTGAATAAGCGCAAGCTAATAAGCAACCCCGGACAAACAGCGGGTACACCGAAGTCGGTGTACTGATAAGACGCTTGTTTGGCCGTCTTCAAATTGTAACCTCCCCTCTTCCCTCACAATTACCTACCAACTTCCCTTCCCACAATCTCACTCCGGTGCCGGACTAAGGTGTCATCCGACCCGTGCCGATAGTCAGCCTGGCTGGGGGCTCGGATTAACAAATAGCCCAGTCTCTCACGGAGGGTTCAGGCAAGTGGCGACCGCCTGTCCTAACCGCGCCTTACCCGGGTATTGCGGATCTCTGCCCGGTTGGACCATACCTTCTACGCAACTCGTGGGATTCGATTATGAAAAAGCATACGAACACCAAATTACCGCAGGACATCCCTGCCTCGAGTGTCGCAAGACACTTCGAAAACCAACTCCTCGACGGGGAGCGACCACAGGTGGGACCATCCGCACCCAGGAGCGCAGCTACCGCCAGGAGTGCGTCTCGGACGCAAGATGTGGGACATCCCCCACAATGGTCAACTGTTCCAGTCCGGGAACGTGCGCGACCAGCAGGACCATCCCGGCTGGCTCGCCCACCCCCCGCGGCTGGACAGAGGACCAGGAGACCTCCCCCTAAGGCATCTGCTGGAACACTCAGCGTACCGAAGGCAAGTGAAGGGAGTGCGAAGCAGCCACCCTCCATCTCCACAGCCCCTCTCACTGGCACACACACCTCCTATGCGGAGGCAGCCAAGAGGGTCAGAGTGGCGGTGTTACCTGCGGATTTCCCACAGGTGCACTTGAGCCACGAAGAACTGTCCGAGTTGGAGGAGGCCATCATGGACGACGTAATCACTTCGGCATGGGACACGGCAGTCGCGTTTAGGGGCATCCACTTCAGGGTAGGATACCTCCTCATCGACTGCCTGGACCAGGACTCAGCGGACTGGCTGAGGGCCGTTGTGCCCTTGCTCAGAACGTGGAAGGGCGTGCCCCTAGAAACCAAGGTGGGAGAAGATATCCCCGCGGCATATAATGTCACGGTCTTCTGCCCCAGAAGCTCGGAAAGAGAAAATGAGGAACTCCTCACGATGCTTGGGCGACAGAACAGGCTGGAGACGGATGCCTGGAGAGTGGTCTCCCGGAGGAACGATGGAGGCGGAGCACTCCTTGTCATCGGGATCGACCAGCTCACCCGAGACGAGATCGTAGCTAGAGGGCATCAGCTCAACTTTAGGTACGGTACCGTCTCGGTAAGTGGACTAAGAAAGGCGGCAAAGATGGCCGCAATAGAAGGAGCGCCCTCTGGTCCCCCAGATGGCAAAGTGGAGGTCGAGGAATCCCTCGACGAGCCACAGGAGCCTATGGGTACAGAGGAGGACCCTAGCGCCGTTACAGACGTGAGGAATGAGGATGAGAAGCATCCTACGCCCTCCGACAATAACGACGAAATGGAGGCAATCAGGGCATTAAAGGCCTGTACACCAAGGAATCAAAGGTAATATGCGACCAACGGGGTACACACCCTAGAGCATGCATATTAATAAGAAAAGATATCAATTATAATATCTTTTCAGAGTTCCTAAGCAGTGACTGTGTCGCGGTAACTGTGAGCGGCGCAGGAAGGTTACCAGCGATCGCCATAGCATCGGCGTATTTTGCTGGGGATGCAGCATGCCCACCACCGGAAATCACCGGACTCGTGGAATGCTGCAGGAGGAAGAAGATGCCCCTAATCATCGGGTGTGACGCCAATACACATCACGTGATATGGGGAAGCACCGATGTCAACAACAGAGGTGAGCAGCTAATAGAATTTATTGTAAATAGTAACCTAGAAATCGGTTATGTCGGGTCCACACCGACATTCATTACTAGAGTAAGAGAAGAGGTCCTAGTCATAACTCTTATGAGCAGGTCTCTAGGACCACTTATTAAGAACTGGCACGTGTCGCCAGAGGAATCAATGTCGGATCACCGAATCATTAGATTTGAAGTAGACTTCAACACCGCTAGGGACGCCCCCAAAAGGAATCCCAAGAAAACAAACTGGGATTGGTTCAAGTCCTCTCTTGAGCTCGATCTCTCTAACGAACCGTCAGGTATACCCAGACATTCTTTAGAAATGGATCAGGCAGTGGATACCCTCTGCAAGAAGATAACCAATGCTTTTGAGGACAGTTGCCCTCTTGGCAGACGGAAAGCAGATAGAGACGCCCCATTGTGGAATGACAACCTGGAACGGCTCAGAATCTCCACCCGCCGGCTCTTCAACAGAGCAAAAACGAGCGAGGATAACTGGAGACAATATTAACAAAGCCTGACGCTCTATAACAAAGAGATCAGGAAGGCCAAACGGAAGAACTACAGAGACTTCTGTGAGGCAATCAGCACAGCCCATGAAGGTGCAAGATTGATGGAAGATACGGCCAACCAAATGGAGGCAACGTCCACTCCAAGATATCTCAGACCAAGCGCAGAGGACTGGGCAATTGCCAAGTCTCTAGTCTCCCCGGAGAGACTTAAATGGGCAATTGGGACCTTCCAACCATTTAAGTCACCTGGTCTGGATGGTATCTCTCCATCATTCCTGCAGCAGGGACTGGACTTACTCCTAACCCGCTTAAGGAGACTGATGCTAAGCAGCCTAGCAATTGAACACATCCCAAATGCGTGGCGTAGAGCTAGGGTGGTCTTCATCCCCAAAGCAGGGAAGAAAGACATCACCAACCCAAAGTCCTTTAGACCTATCAGCTTAACTTCGTTTTGCCTTAAAACGTTGGAAAAGCTGAAGGACTGTCCGCTGCAACCCACGCAGCACGCATACAGGGCAGATCGTTCAACAGACACTGCACTGTACCAACTTTGTCACACCCTTGAAGGGGCAGTGGACAACAAAGAAGTTGCAATCTGTGCCTTTCTGGATATAAAGGGAGCCTTTGACAATGCGTCGCATGATGCCGTTTTAGCGGCCCTCGCCAGAAGGAATATAGAAGCGACAACAAAAGGTGGATTGGAGCCTTGTTAAGCTCCAGGCAGGCAATGGCGACCATTGGCAACAGCACAATGACCGTTGCCACGAGCAGAGGATGTCCGCAAGGTGGAGTTTTATCTCCTCTACTGTGGAGCCTACTAGTAGATGAACTACTAAGGAAACTCGCCGATAGAGGAATATAATGCCAGGGCTATGCCGATGACATAGTAATAGTAGCCAAAGGGAAATTTGAAGAAACGCTTTGCGATATTGTCCAACTCGGACTCAAGATAACGCTCGACTGGTGCAGGGAAGTTGGGCTTAACCTCAACCCCGCAAAAACAGTCATTGTTCCTTTTACAAAGAAGTACAAACTAAAGAAGATGAGACAAAGTCTCGTCTCTACCTCGGAGTTACCTTCGTCAGAAGGCTAACGTTTGCAACCCATATGCAAAAGACAGTGGATAAGTGCCTCAGGGCTCTCTTCACCTGTCGGAAAATTGCAGGGAAATCTTGGGGGACCTCACCCCAAATTATCAGATGGTTATACCTTATAATTGTGAGGCCAATACTCACATATGTGTCAGTAGCCTGGGGTAAACAAGCTAGGCTCGTTACCGCACAGAAACAGCTCCAAAGGCTGCAAAGACTGGCATGCATATGTATGACAGGAGCAATGAGAACCTGCCCCACTGCGGCACTGGAAGTTCTCATGGAACTCACTCCGCTACACTGCGTAGTAGAGTTACAGCGGAAAGCCACCCTACTAAGAATCACTTCTTGTGGGAATGGCAGTGACCGCATCCTCAGCTCTAGGGATGCGGCAAAACTACTAGTCGAACTTTCCCTGAGTTCACACCCCAGAGACGAAATGACAGTAGAATTTATCTTCGAAAAGAATTTCTCTGCTCATCTGAGCAACAAGAAAGAATGGACCACCATGAAGGAAGTACACTCCGTGGCGAGTCACACTATAGCATGGTATACGGACGGGTCTTTCACACACCAAGGCACTGGCCTTGGAGTAGTAGGACCACGAATCAAATACCATGAATCGTTAGGCCAATACACCAGCATATTCCAAGCTGAAGTTTGCGCCATAGGACGGTGTGCAGAGCTCAATATGAAGCGTGGGTACACAAACAAGGACATTGCGATCCTCTCGGACAGTCGAGCGGCACTTACTGCACTATGCAGCAATAGAATCACCTCGAAGCTGGTTCGAGAAGTAAGAACAAAGCTGAACCTTCTGGGCAGCAACAACAGGCTGTCACTAAGATGGATCCCAGGACACAAAGACATATCCGGGAATGAACTAGCCGACAGGCTAGCAAAACTAGGGGCGGAACGACCCCTTATAGGACCCGAGGCTTACTGTGGCATAGGAAGACACACAGTCAAAGATTACCCAAGAACAGAAGAGGTACATATGAGGCAAGCCTGCTGGGTAGACACCACAGGCCAAAGACAAGCCAAAACCCTCATCGTCAATTATGACATGAAGAGGTTTAAGAAACTCACTTAGGATCACTTAGGATAGTTACCGGCTTACTAACCGGACACTGCAAACTAAGGAGACACCTCTTTAATATAGGGATTACAAACAGAAAAACATGCAGATTCTGTGATAGCGAGGATGAAACCTCCCTACACATAATATCAGATTGCCCAGCACTAAGTAGCCTGAGGAGCAGAACCCTCGGGTCCAGGTTCCTTACACTTGGGACCTCCGGAAGCATCGACCCGATAAAGCTCCTTAATCTTATCGAAGGAGCCGGGTTGATGGGTGAGCTCTAAGCTCAGATAGGGGGTACAATAGATCCAGTTGGGTCGAGGTAACCTTTCCCCCCCCTTAATAATAAATAATAATAAGGCTCGGGGTGTTGCCCTCCACCAAGAGGAATTCGTGTTGTAGGGGTCGGCCAGCTATAACCAGACTGGCTAACACCCGGGCTGTGGCGATGAACTGTTCTGCAGACGGACCTTGTAGAACAACGTGGCACGGAGTGGTGGTTAACCGTTCCTGAAAGTCTCCACGGTTGAGGAGGGAGACGGAGGCGCCAGTGTCTACGATCAGTCGTACTGGGGTCTTCTGTAAGAAGATAAAACAGTGGAAATGCTGACCACTACGTGAACTGCAGGTATACGTAGCTTTAGTGGGCAAGGCGTTGAGCTCCTGTTGGATATAGGCCGGTGGCGCAGGGTCAACTTCCTCGGATGTCGGGTCAGCAAACAAACGGCCCAAAACGGACTCAGGTTCTTCAAGGGCTGTGAAGCGTTCGGCAGTTTGTTGAGATTTTGGGGGCCGGGCGAGTGCATGGGTCGCAGAGGCGACAACTCGATCTTCCGACAGTAGTTTCGTTTCAAAACACTTAAGCGGCGGCGTCAAAGCGCATTCGCTGAGCGGCGGCTCTTCAAACAGCAGGGCACGGGCGGCGTCGACTTCCTCTGAAGGAGCGGTGGGTGCGGCAATGGACTGTTCGGTGGTTTGCTGAGATTTTGGGGGCCAGGCGAGTACATTGGTCGCGGGGGCGACAAGTCCAGCTTCTGACAGGGGTTTCGCTTCAACACACTTAAGCGGCGGCGTCAAAGCGTATTCGCTGAGCGGCGGCTTCTCAAACAGCAGGGCACGGGCGGCGTCGACTTCCTCTGAAGGAGCGGCTGGTGCGGCAGTGAACTGTTCGGTGGTTGTTAGCTTTACCGTGGGACCTTCTCGTTCGTAGTCTCCAGTTGCCAATACTTTGGGTGGTGGCGAAGTAGCGTAGGCCAAGGTAGGCCGTGATCCATTGGCACTCTCTCCGGGCGGCGGCATTACGGGCGCTGGGGGCAGGACGGCTTCGACTCTCGTAGGAGGAAGTCTCTGTCGGGCCATAAGCTGCTCGGTAAGCGGCGGTCTCGCGGCGGTCTCGCGGCGGTCTCGCGGCGAGGTGCGGGCCATGGGCTCGTGTTCACTCGTCCAAATTGGGGCTACAGGTGGGCTACGTTCCTTAGGCGTCCAAGGGTGAAACTCGTCTTCGACATTGGTATGCGCCAGAGCAGGAAAAGGTTTGGTGGGGCTGCCGGCATTGGTTGCCAACCTCCGCCCCGAGAGGCTGGCGGCATTTAGTTTCCCGCTAGAGTAGCAGGATGGGGAGATGACTCTGGAATGGCACGCGTATTACGGCGTGCGCCGCGGCCACCTCTCCTTGGCGTTGACAGTTGAGTTTCAGCAGTTATGGCGGAGATATTCATTACGGTACCGCCTGGGCGACGACGGCCTTGTGCGTCTATGCGAACGGCCATATCGAGGGCGTCCATTAGTGACCGAGGGTTACTGCTTATGATTGGCACCTTGTATGCCGTCTCTCGGATGCCATCGATAAAACGTTGAACCATTATGTTGTTGTAGGTCGGTTCAGGCAGCTCTCCAAAAACTGCTCTCCCAAGGCGTTCGAGTTCCATTGCGAAGTCATCGAGTGTTTCTTTTGGGCCCTGCATACGGTTATGAAAAATGTGATAGCCCGTATGCGTCCCTACAGTGAAATGCTCGCGCATAGCCGTTTTGATAGACTCGTAGGACCGAAGAGTAGACTCTGGGAGTGTAACGTGAAAGCGTTGAGCGCGCCCGCGCAGACTGGTGTACAGCTTTCGGCACTTCTTTCTCTCAGACCAGTGATACTCCTCTGCCATGTCGTCTAGCAGGCGTTAAAACTCGGACCATGGTCTGGTGCCGTCGAATATTGGGGGTATCTCCGTGTCTGGCAACTCTAAAAAGTCCCAGTATCGAGAAGGAATGACTACTTGCGGTGCTCTGGTCGAAACTCCATCGGCTGCAAGGCCGGCACTGTTCGCTGTCGAAGGCTGCGGATCATAAGAGCGGGCCATAGGTGCTACCGGCGGCTCCACTTGGCAATTGCGACGTGCTGGGTCTTCCGTTGGGGGTGCAAACAGGCGTGGCGTGCTGGCAGAGAGCATTGGTTCCCCCGCCGGCATGGCCGCTGAAAAGGTATCTGCGGTGTTGGCCGGTCCTTTTGCTACACCTTGCAAGCCACCAAGCATGGTCCTCTCGAAGGTCGCCCACATTTGCTCGAACTTTCGTTCTAGAGACTTGTCAATTACGCTTACTTTTTCTTCCAGCTTTCGCATGAAAGACTGAATCTGCTGCTGTTGTGCACCCTCTCCCATATTCCCATCGGGTGAGGGCTGGCGTTGGCGAACGGACTTTTTAGGCATTTTCTTTGGGTCTGAGTTTTCGCAAACCCACGTGACCCCACACCTGACACCAATGTAACGAAACTTAGTTGCCCTGTCGAGGTTTCCAAGTTCGCCACTGTCAGCCGAGCGGATACTGTTTAATAGGTGGGGGTCAGCCCACGTTATGCCAACGCCATTCAAACAACCAAGCAAGAGTTCTTAAGATTTATATTAGGTTTTTATTACCCGCTTAATTACACAAGCGTGCAGCCTGGCAGACAACCGGAAGAAGAGAGAGAGAGAGAGGATCGATCAGTGTGATCGCAACTTTCCTAAACTTTTTGACAGGCTTTTTACAGGTCCTAGAGTGACCGATCGTTGGCATGTCCTAGGGTTGCCAGACGTCAGCTTTGGTACTGGTCACCTGGTTAAGTCATTTGAAACCAACTTTCGTTACAATATCTAAATTAATGTTTATTAGCAGCTATTAATAGTTTCTCCTTTACATTTTTTGTTGTACTAACATAATCTGAAGCTTCATGCAAAAAATAAAAAAGTTTACAGCCAAGGGTAGAACGACATCTTTGCACAAGGGTTAAAGGCCGACGAGACTACCTTGTATAATTGTACCATGGTCTCGTCGGCTGCCTAATCGTTCGGTTTTTAATCAAGGAAATGAAAAAAAATGAAATAATGAAGGAAAAGCATGTGTGCGGACGATTTTTTTCAGAGCATTAACCCTTGTGCAAAGATGTCGTTCTACCCTTGGCTGCAAACTTTTTTTATTTTTTGCATGAAGCTTCAGATTATTTTAGTACTAGAGGTCCTGTGTCCGCTTCGCTGGTCAACACAATTTAACAACATAAAAGTCAATGTTGCAACATTTTTCAAATATATGGAAGTATAGAAAGATGGTGATTTAACACTTTTCCAGTTTGACTTTTCCACTTGCGCAGCACAATCCAGCCGTTTCTCTTTTAAACTTTAACGCACTGCAATATCGGTATATAGTCGCCATTGGTCCAATATCTAAATTTTCATTATCACTGTAGTTCGCAGTGGGGTCATATTGGAATGCCAAGCGATTGAATGATGCCAATGATCTCCATGTGCTCATTTGTCTTTCTTCGCCCAAGTTTTGTGAATATACTGGCTGCTGGCTTGGATGTCTGCGGCCAATGTTTGCACGTCGTCCTCTAAGCATTTTGGACTATGGACAGAGTGGTGAATTTATCCTCAAATGCATGATCCACATAATTTTCACAGTTCAACTTAAATTGAATAAAAATTATTTTTTTTTTTTAAATTTCACAGTGAACACAAAAATTGAGTTAAAATGCTATGGGAGCGTGTTTGTCAGTGTGATGAGGTAGCAACTCACTTTATATGCGACAATATTGCAATTTTCTTACGGATCCCTAATTTTTTCAAAATAAATTATAGCCTATTTAACTCCACGATAATATAGCTTTCTATCGGCGAAAGAATTTTTTAAATCGGACCAGTAGTTCCGGAGCCTATTCCCTGCAAACAAACAAACAAACAAACAAATTTTACCTCTTTATAATATTAGTATAGATAACAAAAAATGTAAAGGAGAAACTATTAATAGCTGCTAAAAAACATTAATTTAGATATTAAAAAATTTTACTTTAAGATTGACATTTATTTTAAAATTAAGAACCTAAACAAAAAAATAACTATCCAAAAACAAAAACAACGTTTAATTTTAAATTCAAAACTATTAAAAATTAATTTATAAAAACTTCAACTCTTTTTACTAGAAATGAGCAATTTAAGCCCCATGCGCCTAGGGGTTAAGCAAAAAGCTCTTTAGTCGTTTCGCACTTACTACGCAGACTCCTCTCACTCGCACTTGTTGTGAGTAATGAATAAGGGAGTGCTTTTTGCCGACGAGACTACCTTGTATAATTGTACCATGAATTCAGGTAATTCAATTCGAGCTTAATATAAGACTATTTAAGTTAACTATAATTACATATATATATCTAATTAATATAACTTCAATTATAAAAGTGAAACGATTCAACAATAATATTATATTTAAACTTTAAAAAACAATTTTTATTGTTACAAATAATTGAAATTAGCGGAAGTTGTAACGATTTTTTTGGGGCGCCTGTAGTGTGCACTTGTAAATCGGTGCCGGCGATGCATCTAAAACAGTGGAACTAAATTTTTTTTAGTTTTTATAAGTTCCTTTTCTATATGAACTAAAAAAATACCGAAGAAATGACGAAATTCCAATTTTTTTCTAAGTTTGAAAAAAAAAAAATGCACTTTTTTGGAAAAAAAGTTCACTATAAGTTGCAAAACAAGTAATTTATATAGTACTTTTATCCAACTTGTTTAGTTCAAATAGAAGATAATTCAATACTGAAGCAAGATCACTTTGGTTTTTTTCGATCTGACATATATTTTTTTTACTATGGTCGGCACCGTTTTCCAAAACTTGTGAAAATGAAAACTCGAGAAAACGGGCTGTAAAGTCTGCCCGAGCATTCGCACCTGCTCGACGCTTGGCCACTAAAACTGATCTAGCTTCGAAAATATGTCGAATTGGCCTCTAAAATTTTGAACACATATTCTTGGATAGTTTTGGAATAGATTTAAGACAAAAAAAAATCGATTTTTTGAAGTCTGTAAAGCAGACTACTGCCTTAAAGCTCTATGGCAATTAACTCCGGCTCTGACCCCCGTAATAACCAAAAGGACTCCATCACACATTAAAGACAAAATCAAACATAAACGCCAACTAAGAAAAATATTGCAGTCCACCAAGCACCCAGATGACAAGACCAAGCTAAACCGTGCAATAAAAGATCTCAAACAAACGCTACAAGAGTACAACGAAATCCAAATCAGGAGACAGCTGGAAAATCTGGGAACAACGACATCCAAATACTACTCCCTATGGAAAGCGACTAAAAAACTGACAAAAGTAACTATACATAAACATCCAATAAAGACAAAGAAAAACTCATGGGCAAGAACAGACAAAGGAAAAGCTGACACACTGGCCGAACACTTTGAGGAAATTTTTACGAACAGTATGGACAACCAAAACATTGAGCTCCCATCACATATACCCAAACCCAACTGTGCAATCAGGAAAACGACGATATACGAAATAAGAGAACAAATATCAAAAGTCAAAGACAATAAGACACCGGGCTTTGATCAAATCAGTGGTCAAACACTAAAAGAGCTGCCAGACAATACGATTAGGCTTATAAGAGACATTTTTAATGCAGTGATAAGTAGAGCTCGGATAGTCATGCAAATGCATGTTGCATGCATATTGTGCATATTTCATTCCTTAGAGCATATTTTGATCGAAAGTGCATGTTCGAGCATATTTTAACATTTTATTCATCAAATCTGTGACATATGAAAATCATTCTGAAATTGAAAGTAAATTGACTCACACGTTGTTTATTTTCATCAAATGATCAACACTAGGTACATTGATAACTTATTAATGGATTCTCAATGACTAATCATAATAAACGCTTTATTATATTCTTTGTTGGGTCAGTAAGCTTTTTTACTAACCATTACCTTGACGGTGCCCAAATAAAATAATCACAAATTTAGTTAATAAAATGCACTTATTTATTATTTGGCACCAAGGCCTTAAATATACAAAGTTAGCTTGTTGTAGATTGAGTTAGGCAAGCAGACCGAATTGTCTGTGCCTTTTTTGCAGCGAAAAGGTATTTTTGCAGACAGACCGATTTGTCTGTGCCTTTAGCGAAAGTATATAGACGCGAGAGATTTTAGCAAGCGATCAGCGTTCTTGCCTTCTTGTAAGCGAATATGAATCGAAATAACATGAAGCTTGCCGTGGACGAAGGGCCAGGCAGCGATAAGCGAAAAAGTGCAAAAAAAGTAGTTAGCAATGAAAATTAAATCAGTGCTGCCGCGCAGGGCAAATAGCAAAACAAAAGGCAAACATCAAGAATTTAGTTTTACGTTTCGATTTGAAATTAGTTATTTTATTTAGTTTGCGGCATGACCGAACATTCTCCCCCCGTTGGAAGACCAGGGCTTTCAACCAGATCCTGCTTCGGCAGCACGCACAATTTGCGGACAGCTCTTCGAGTGACTCCAGTTGAAGTTCGTATCACTGCCACCCGAGCAACTCCATCGGATCCAGGCATCAATTCCATTACCCTGGCTAATGGCCATTTAAGCGGAGGCAAATTCTCATTCTGGACCAGGACGACATCGTTGATTTGAAGCGCAGGTTTGGGAGTGCGCCACTTTGACCGTTGCCGTAAACGGAGTCAAAGAGTCTTCACGCCACCGTGACCAGAAGATCCACAGAAGATCACAGAATCCGTGAATCTCAATAGCACCATTTGGATGCAACGCACGTCGAGGAAACTTCATTTGCTGGGTACGACCTATGTCGGATGACAACTTCAGCCACGATGTGTTCAGTGCCTAAGGAGAGCTCTCATCCCACTCCAACTTTTCTCTCCAGACCTCTTGCAGGAAGATTTTGGCCTTGGCAACTACAGGACCAATGAGACCAAGAGGATCGTAAATCCGAGCAATTGTGGACAACACCAGTCGCTTACAAGGCTTTGGAGAGACCTGTATGGGAGAAAAAGAGAAACGAAACACATCCGCTGCAGGGTCCCAAGCAAGACCCAGTGTCTTTGTAAAGCCGCTGCCATCGTCAAACTTCAGGAATGTTTCCTTTTCCGAGTCAGCAATCTGATCAAAGACATCGCGGTCGTTGGAACACCATTTCCGGAGTTTGAAACCACCTCGTGACAGCAAGTTGGTGGTTTGAGACATGACTTCGAGGACCTCCTGCGCTGATTTCCCTCCTGTGATCAGATCGCCAACGTAGAAGTCTCGCAAAATGGTTTTGGAGCCGATTGGAAATGAACTCTTCTCATCACTCGCCAATTGATGCATCGTTCGAACGGGTAAAAAGGCTGCAGGCTTGGTTCCATAAGTCACGGTATCCAGCTTGAATACCTGCACTTCCTGGTCCGGTGAGTCACGCCAAAGAATACATTGGAAGTAGCTATCGGGTTCAGCCACGCGAACACACCGATACATCTTGCAGACGTCACCAGTCAATGCAACAGGAAAGTCCGAAACTGTAACAGCGTGTTGAACAGCTTTTGTTGAATGGTAGGCCCTCCCATTAAAACCTCGTTCAGCGAGTATCCACTAGACGTTTTGGCAGACCCATCAAAAACGACTCGCAATTTAGTCGTGGTGCTATCTTCCTTGAAAACGCAGTGGTGGGGCAGAAAATATTTGCAAAGACTCAAGGAGTCTTTGGGCACAAGAGACATGTGGTTTAAATCCAAATATTCGCGAATGAATGCCGAATATTGGACCTTGACTTCTGGCTTGCGCTGTAGCTTGTTCTCTAAATTGAGAAAGCGACGATAGGCTTGATTGTAAGATTCACCCAGTAATTCTAAAGTGTTCTTTCAGGCAATTTTACGGAATATTCACCTGAGTCCAAGCGACGAAAATTGGTCATGAAATGAGCCTCACACGCTAGTTCTTCTTTGGTGGCTGTGACCACGCCTTCTTCACAACTCTCAACCTCCCAAAAGCGACGGACTAGCTCATCCATACGACCTTCGGCGGCAACCAATTCACGCTGGACAGCTTGACCCTGCAACGCAGTTGCCTTGATTGAGGAAGATCCTCCTCCGGTTACGATCCAACCAAGTCTCGTTTTTTGCAATAGGGGTAACCCAGCAGCTAACTTAATCTGCCCTACAGATAATAATTCAAAAAGCATGCTTGCTCCAATGAGAAGATCAATACGCTGAGACTTATAAAATTCAGGATCGGCCAACTGAATATTAGCGGGAATTTTCCAGCCTTCGGGCTTAACGGTCAAACTGGGCTGGTTGTCAGTAATTGCCGGAGCAACAAGTGCAGATAGGCATGCGCAATAATTGGAGGTATGAGACTTGAATTTGATGCAAACGGAAGCTCCTTGAGCATTAAAACAGGCATCTCCAAGACCAGCAACTGCTACGGTAGACTTGGTTTTAGGCAGTTGCAACTGGTGAGCGAGTCGGTTAGTCACAATGTGGACCTGTGATCCCGAGTCTAGCAGCGTGCGGCATGGGATCCAAGCACCTGATCGACTTTGAACGCTTATAACTGCAGTTGCAAGGAAAACCATATCAGAATCCACATTATGAGCGAGCAAAGAGGTAGAGGGGCTAGAGGCGATTGCGTTTGACGTACTTGGTTCCGCCACGGGAGCTCGCTGAACCTCGGTCGAAGGCTGAGAGCTGAGGTGTAAAAGGCTGTAATGCTTGGAGCCGCAAATTCGGCAGCAGCCTGACCGACAATTGCGCATTTGATGCCCCTTCTTCAAGCAATTGAGACACAGCGCCAATCCCTTTGCCCTTTGAATGCCCTCTTGTATTGATAGATTGGCGAATTGACCACAGTTATATATCGAATGACTACTGTTGTCACACACAACACACCCATTTCCCGAAGTGTTAGTGGCAACTAACGGGGGGTTTTGCTGACTGTGAACTATTTGAGTACAAGGCTGAAGTGTGTCGTACATTTTCAAGTTTTTGGCAACGCTTGGACAAAAATGTAGCGAATTAATCGATCGATGGAATTTCATCTATAACGGCAAATTCTTCCCACTTGGCCTGAGTTTTGCTGTCTAATTTTTGGAGTAGCACATGGACGAGAACGCAGTTCGAAATCTGCTCCACCGAACCCATTGATTGGAGAGCACGTAAATTGGCATTTATTTTATCGGACATGTCTCTCAACTTCGTGGCACACTGTATGTCGACTTTGGGGAGACTCAAGATTGCGTTAATATGGGATTAATCTCGCAAATTTCCAATGACCGAACTGTGTCCAAGGCGGAACCCTTCAAGAAAGACTTGAGATGCTGCAGCTTCTCAATGTTGGACAGCTCAACATCGTTGTCGATAATGGCCTTGAACATCGACTGAAAGTCCGAAAATTCGGTATAGCCCCCAGAAAAATCAGGCAGTCTCAATTCGGGAAAATGAGATCTCCTAGCCGCTGACATGGAATGGAAATCCATGGAGGTCTCTGGCCTGAGTGTGGAGCTGCGAATTGCCGGACCCTTTCGCTTACCCATTTCGCGATTCAACCTAATTTTTGCAGATATGACCAGCTCCTCAAAGTCATCTCGAACCATGCTTCCGATTTCGTCAAAGTCCAGCTAATCAAGTCTGTCATGGATCTGAAGAAATGCGGTCTTGCTCTCGTCCAGGGCTTCAACACGAAGTTGCAGTTCTTCCTCGGTCATATTCTGAAACATTTCTTTAGTCAGAGTCTTCTCGAAGGCTTTAGCTTTCGAAAGCATTGAGCCAGCCTTCAATTTATAAAATTTTGCTCCCGCAACTGGAGCAGCAAGCGCTATGTCCGTTAACATGTTGTTTATTTGGGTTTTATAACTTTCAAAATTAGTCACTTGCAAACTGATCTAGTCCCACTGTGCACTGATTAGCGCCAAAATTGTGCGTCTATTTGAATATGTATATATAGATACAATATATATGTAGGCACTGAACCCGCGAACGAAACGTTTTTCGCCGCTGTAAAAACTTTAAAGCGGGAACGACGGCACAAAAGAAAACGAAAATGCACTTTAAAATGCACGGGGGCGGGTGTGTGCGAGGGTCTAGCGAAGCTTATGTTGCGCGTATGTTCTGCTGTTATGTACTTGCACGATCACCAACTTTAAGCCGAAACGAAAATAATAAATTATTTGTTTGGTTGCACTTTAGTTTTAGATGGTTCGAATTTCTATTGTTTCACAATCATGTCGGGGTCACCAAATGTTGGGTCAGTAAGCTTTTTTACTAACCATTACCTTGACGGTGCCCAAATAAAATAATCACAAATTTAGTTAATAAAATGCACTTATTTATTATTTGGCTTCAAGGCCTTAAATATACGAAGTTAGCTTGTTGTAGATTTAGCTAGGCAGGCAGACCGAATTGTCTGTGCCTTTTTTGCAGCGAAAAGGTATTTTTGCAGGCAGACCGATTTGTCTGTGCCTTTAGCGAAAGTATATAGACGCGAGAGATTTTAGCAAGCGATCAGCGTTCGTGCCTTCTTGTAAGCGAATACGAATCGAAATAACATGAAGCTTGCCGTGGACGAAGAGCCAGGCAGCGATAAGCGAAAAAGTGCAAAAAAGGTAGTTAGCAATGACAATTAAATCAGTGCTGCCGCGCAGGGAAAATAGCAAAACAAAAGGCAAACATCAAGAATTTAATTTTACGTTACGATTTGAAATTAGTTATTTTATTTAGTTTGCGGCATGACCGCATTTGTCATCATTTGTCTGGTTGCATTCAAAGTTATCGGTTGTTTTAAATCAACTTTAAATCAAATTGCGTTTGAAAGTCGAATTTCCCAAAGTATTTCGGTCTGATAGGGTTTTATTTTGTACGTATTGTGAATGTGCAGTTGAAGGAAAAAATATTCCAAGTATATCAGCATATTGCATCATTAAAACACAAAGCTGACAATGATAGAAGGAAGGAAAATGCCGATCAGGGAAGCCAATCGATAAAATCGGATCTTGAACCAAAACCACACCAAATTTGTCGAAGTTCAATGTAAATTTGTGCAAAACTTTAGCTTTTAAATAAAGAACCGCCTTTTCCAACATATTATGACTATTTTCTGCATGATTCTTTCATATTTTATTGTATTTTTGAATCCATATTCTTGTGCATATTTTGCTATTTTTCTTGCATATTTGCATGCATATTTTGGCCTTTTTTCGTTCATAACCAGGGACCGTAAATAATGATTATTGTCGCTATTTTCAAATGAATAAATCAATCACTTCCAATCAACATAGAACAAGCATGACTAGCACGTTTTTATCCTTTAAGGATACACTATGAATATCCTTGATGATTTTTAATTTTTAATTTTTATATTTATTCTTCTATTGTTAAACATTATGTTTGAGCAAAAAAAATAAAAATCACAAAAAATCATTATTTTTGAGCAAAAAAAATAAAAATCAAAAATAATGATTATTTGTGATTTTTATTTTTTTCGCTCAAAATAAAACTCAACATGCAACAACTTTTGATCCTTTAAGGATATTACCAATATTGTCCTATGTCCTTATAAAGGGACCCTAGAGCAACAATTGACAACAACCGCGTATTAATTTTATTTATTGACATATTTTAATTTGATAATAAAAAGAAGTTCTGATAAAAGTGATGTGTTTTTTTCGGCCGAATACCGAATACCAAAAAAAGTGGCCAAATAGGCCGAATTTATATCAGCTTGCTAAGGTTGTGCTTGCGGCTCCAGCTACCCAAGTTAGCGTAGAGCGTGCCTTTTCTGCGCTTAAAATAATGCTAACCGACCAAAGGTGCAACTTGTCGAGCGAGTCGCTCTCAAAATTGTTATTCCTAAAATTAAATAAAAATTTAAAAAAATAAATTGAAAATTAATGTACCTAATTGTTCTACTGGTTGATCATTATGATGATTATCATTATCATTATGATTATCATTATCATTATTATCATTGTTTTGGTAATTGTGTATATCTGCTGCTGCTGCTCTGGATGTAACAGTTGACCTTATATTAAATAATTGCAACAAACACAGGTAAAATACATTTTATTGTTGTTGTTGTTGTTGTCAATTGTTGCTCTAGGGTCCCTTTATAAGGACATAGGACAATATTGGTAATATCCTTAAAGGATCAAAAGTTGTTGCTTGTTGAGTTTTATTTTTGAGCAAAAAAATAAAAATCACAAATAATGATTATTTTTGAGTTTTATTTTTTTTGCTCAAAAATAATGATTATTTGTGATTTTTATTTTTTTGCTCAAAAATAATTATTAGTCTTGATTTAAAAAATTAAAAATCGAGAAGTAATCATTACAAAGTAATTTTTAAAATATTACTTATAATGATTACGGTCCCTGTTCATAACTATCCGAGCTATAGTGATAAGACTTAAGTTCTTCCCTTCGACGTGGAAAATTGCCCAGATTACAGCAATCCCAAAACCTTATAAAAGTGCAGCTCTTGTTAGCTCATATAGACTAATAAGCCTGTTACCAATTCTATTAAAAATTTTTGAAAAAATTTTACTTGATAGAATCAACCCGATCTTAATAGAAAATAATGTGATCCCACCCCACCAATTTGGTTTTCGAAAAAAAACACTCAACGGTGCAGCAAGTGCACAGAGTCATACACAAAATATCAGAAGACTTTGACAACAAGAACGTTTGCGTAGCAGTATACATGGACATTGCAAAGGCGTTTGACAAAGTGTGGCATACAGGACTATTCCATAAGCTTCACAACATCCTACCACTTAACCTATTCACTATACTAAAAAGTTACTTGACCAACAGATATTTCTATATCAAATGCGACAATGAATGTTCAGATGTTATGCCTGTGGCAGCGGGTATACCCCAAGGCAGCGTTCTAGGACCAATATTATACCTTATATACACAGCAGACATCCCAAATTCACTGACCTATGGTTCCATGATTGCAACCTTTGCTGACGATGCAGTGCTAATGGCCTCTAGCTACACAGAAAAAAGAGCAGCAAACACACTCAAGGGATCTTAACAACAACAATGTCATGGTTTGAGAAATGGGGCATTAAAATATACAAGGACAAAACACAACAGGTGATATACACAAAAAAGAAAATAACTACCCCAACAAGAATTAAAATAGATGACGAAAGCGCCAAATACCTGGGACTCACATTGACTCAAAACTCACGTGGAAAAAACATATAATAAACAAACGAAACGAAGTAAAAAACAAATTTCGACAACTCCATTGGCCTCTGGGGAGACAATCAAACCTAAACGTATCCAACAAGTTACTAATCTATAAAACAATAATAAGACCAATCTGGACATATGGAATAGAATTATGGGGAACAGCCAACCTCATCATAATACAAAGAGCCCAGTCGAAATGAGGGTACTTATGAGAGTAATACTCGAAGTGCTGGCGTTTTATGCAGTAATATCATTTGATTTCGCGTGCTTTGGGGTAAGGGGGATTAACTCACTCAAAATTGACAGGATAAAGAAGAAAGAGAGAAATGGCAATTAAATGATCGACAATAGAAAGAGAAAAGATACAATTCAAAGACAATTTGACTTGAATGTTGTTGGTGTAGTTGTTGCTCAGCAACTTGCATTAGCCCACCCAACCTAGACCATTTACACCGCACAGTAGGCCGAATTGCCAAATAAGCGGCATAAAATCGAAAATTGTATATATCGAGCTGAAACTTGGCATATTTTAAGAATACACCACTATAAATGTTTAAGCAATGTTTTAAGTAAGTTTGACCACGCCTACCTTAACTGCCAATGGAAGACAACATAACGTATACGTGATCTGAAGTTAGATTTCTTTTTTTATACCTACGTTAATTATTTTCTTACATATTATACTGATTTTTATTATCTATAATAAAGATGGATTTCATTTTTGCTTAAATAGGAATAAAATGATATATATTAAGATTTTATGCTTACATATATTTAGTATTAAAAAATGTTCTTTGGCAAAAAAAAAAAAAAAAAATGAAATAAAATGTGTTCAATCGTTCTCTACAGCTAATTCAAATGAAAATGGATTTATTTCATTTGCATCCGAGTCTTCCGAGTCATCTGAAATATCATTAAAACGGCTGTTGTTAGTAAAAGATTCTGTAATACCAGGAATATCATTTTGGGGTGCTGCAAAAAGTTCAATTACGTCTTGCGGAAGGGGTTGTTTTTTATGTCGAGCTGCCCTTTTTTTAATTGAAATACTTGAGATAAAGGGATCTGATGAGTCCATAGATCTGTGGAACACATCCATCATATTATTTATTCGAGAGTTCTGTCGAGCATGCATTCGCCTATCACGCTTGTAGAATTTATTTCGTGCTTCTGACGCGTTTTCTCCAAGACAGCCTACTGGCACTACTGATTCTGCTATTATTTGGGATCCATGAATTAAAATTTTGTGTAAAGTTGGTGACATCGGATACCATGAGTAATTCAACATGTATAGCTTAATGGTTTTTTCTGAGAATTTTTGAAATTTTTGAGGATCGATTGCAAATTCACAGTTAATAGCTATTAGAATAGTATGCAGACTGTTAATTAATTCCAAGTCCACATCTAAAATTGATGCGAATAAGTTTGTATTAGAAAAAGCCTTTCTGGCTGTATTGCCATCATTTGTGTTTCCGCTTCCATTTTGTTTCGGCTTATCTACATGCAATCCCATTTCTTGCCACATTCTCTTTTGCACATTTTTTTTTTTAGAAAGCATAACGAGTTTGTCACTTTCGTTTCTTGCTTGCCATTTTTTAAACTGCATTCTATAGGATATTTTAAGAAGTAATTCAAAAACACGTATCCACGCATGTAGTGGACTTATCCCATACTGAAGGTGTCCAGGTTTCGGAGGGAAAGATTTTACATCAACTGAATTCATAAATTGTTTTGGGCCTGCACCACAGATCGAACATAATTGACAGGAGTTAGTTCCCGTCACAACGTTTAAAACTTTCCCGTCTATAAGTGTCATGTACAACTCATACGAGACGGTGATTTTTTTTTCATCTAAAATCGTTATTTCACAAGGAGTCAAATTTTGTATTTGTCCATCCAAATCGTTTTTTTCCTTCAAAATGTGATCAATTGTTTCCTTGGCGAATTCCATTTTGAAAGGGCGACAAAATCTTACAGATTGCGGGGATCCATTATTCCAAAAAATTGTTCCTTTTTCATCTACAAGCTTCAAGGGTATGACGGTTGTAACAAATAAAGACTGATCTGATGTGTCTGTTTCGTTACTTTCAAATCTTTTTTTATACATACTTTGTCCAGACGATCCATCAAAACCGTAACTCGCAATTAATTTAACGCTGGACACACTTTCTAAATTAATGAATATTTCTTCCTGTAATAATAAAATTCGGCTAGCAGTATGATTTAATAAATTTTGTAAAGCAACTTTTGCAACTGTTTCTGTCACTGTTATTCCCACAGGCCTCAATTGTAATTTTGCTTCCTGAACTTTGTGGTAGTTTGGGTATATATCGCAATTATGTATTTTACTCATATGACGAATTTCATTGTATAATTGTTTGCTTAATGAATTTTCTAGCAAAAATTCCAATGCATCATTTATTGTGAGAGGTATTGCTTCAGCTGCTAGAATCTTTCTTTTTGCTTCAGTTGCCTGTCTTTCTGACGTACAAGAATTTTGAAGTAGAAATGCAGTATTGTTTTCATTCGATTTTCTGGCTGACATTGTGGCTGCGTGAATCAAAAGTTTGGTATCATTGTCATTTGTAACTGCCACATCACTAGCAAGTTTTCTTTTAAGGCGCGTTCCTCCTTCCTCATAAGCTAGCTTTGGTCTTCCCTTTTTTAAGTTTGGAATATCCGCTTGGTTATCCAGAACTATTTTTAAAGACTTTGATAGCCACTCTGAATGTTTATTCTTGAATGTTCGCATATTACGGCTACACTTTTGTAGATTTGATTTTATATAAATTTCAAAGCTTTTAATTTTTTTGCGAAGTTCGCCCTTTTGGTCGACAGTCAGCTTACCCTCATTTATCTGGCCAAATATCCATTCAGCAAGCGCGGTAGAGTCGCGAGCGCTGTCAATCCATACGTCTAGCAACGTTGCATGACAGAACTCATGCACATCTAGAAAATGTAATTATCGGAAAAGCCGCAAAAAGCCGCAAATCGGATTATTATTATATTTTACTAAACAGTTTCTACTTTTGTTAAACATACATTACACATTGCAGAAATATGCAGAAGACTTTTTTTTCTCCACAGAAGGCGAACATATATGTAGGTTAGGTTTTTTTCGCTTTGGACAACACAAAACAATACACATATTATACACATAAAATAATTTTACACAAAATGTTTTCATAAAACTCAATTTGCTTACCTCGAAGTTTAAAATCCATTTTAAATAATGTCAAAATCTTTTCTCGTTTGTGATTGCCAAGAGCACAAAGTCAAAAAGAGTTTCCCGCCAAATTAATCACACAAATCAGCTGTTCAATCACTTGACTTTGAAGCTCAATAAAAATTGCAAGGTTGCATTTGAACGAAAAATACTTTTTAATACTTTCTATACAGGCAATTTAATATTAAAAAGTTAAATAAAAATTAAGATTTGCTTCAATAAAATTTTCGATTTTATGCCGCTTATTTGGCAATCCGGCCTACTGTGCACCGGCTCCAAAATTGTGTCTTTCATTAAATGGTCCCTATGTTCAAGTCGCTTCTTTAATACCTTACCATATTGTTGTTCGGCATGACCCCCACGGTAAACGCGGTTAGCAGTTGTTCATTTTCACTTTACACAATTTATTCATACTAAGAGTTTTCCATCACGGTGGTTTAAAATTAATTCCTATGAAAATATTTAGTTTAATTAGGCTTGATATTTTATTTTAATTTTCACACAAAATCTTAAAATGTTCTTTTTGGTTATTAATTTATTATTAATTAACATATTTTTCCAAAAAAAAAAAAAAACAAAGAAATTATTATCTTTGCTTTATTTTTCTTTACGTTAAAATTGGATTTCTTTTCTTTACATTTAATATTTTGTATTTTGGCAGCAAGACTTTAATTATTAAAGGTTTCTGAACAGTGATAATAGCTTTAAAAAACTTACCGCTCCATTTCCAGTCGGACGAAAGCGCTTTCGGCGAATTGCGGGGAGGGAAATTTTAGATTTTAGATCACTTTCTGTTTCTTTTCAATGCTTCCCAAACCTATTCAGATTACTTTCGATTTCACTTCCATTGCCTTTTCTTATTGCATTTACTATTTATACACTGCACTTTTTCTTTTAGCTGCCAGATCAGTTGGTATTAGTTAAAACTTTCCCATATTTATTATAAATTAAAATTTTATGGTTTTTGTTGTTTGTTTTTTTTTGTATTTGTTAATTTTAATTCACTTTTTCTGTTTTCTTTTGCTTTAACCAATATATTCACATTATTTTCTCACCATACCATTCTCTCACATTTTACGATTTCTCTTTTCATTTTCAAATTTTAAAACTTTAAAACTTTAAAATAAATACGAAAAAAAGAAATTATAAAAAAAAAACTTATTAAAATTCGTTCAAAATATGGCAAAAAATATGGATTTTTGCCAGCTCTGGGCATAGTGGTTTGGGATGTTTAGCGGCGATTACATAACCTATGGTCAGCGGGTAAGTAATACCTCCTGAAGTATTACGCAACCCAGCATCGTGGTTATGTAACTGCACTGCACTTGATTGGAACCGATTTCCCGTGAATTTCCCGACTAGATATGGGGCTTCCTGACGATCGGGATTAAATTTTGACGCATTTTAACACATAACACATGAGCATCCCTCGCCCTCCTAGGAGGTGGCACGAGAGCCCCTCCTAGAAGATATCGACGAGAAGGAGGCCGACGTCACCCTGACGGCAGTGAAGGGGAATGCCCGCCCCCTTCACAAAACATGGAGCACCCGCTCCAGTAATGGCTGCACACCGCAGCACGCAGCTAGCCCAGGTGAACTTATACCGGGCCAAGGCGGCATCCGCCGTCCTGGTCAGATTGTTCACCTCCCAACATCTCGGGCTGTCATTCAGGAGCCTTGGTGCAATCAAGGCATTAAAGGCCTGTACACCAAGGCATCAAAGGTAATATGCGACCAACGGGGTGCACACCCAAGAGCATGCATATTAATAAGGAAAGATATCAATTATAATATCTTTTCAGAGTTCCTAAGCAGTGACTGTGTCGCGGTACCGCTGAGCGGCACAGGAAAGTTACCAGCGATTGCCATAGCATCGGCGTATTTCGCTGGGGATGCAGCATGCCCACCACCGGAAATCATCGGACTCGTGGAATGCTGCAGGAGGAAGAAGTTACCCCTAATCATAGGATGTGACGCCAATGCACATCACGTGATATGGGGAAGCACCGACGTCAACAACAGAGGTGAGCAGCTAATAGAGTTTATTGTAAATAGTAACCTAGAAATCGGTAATGTCGGGTCCACACCGACATTCATTACTAGAGTAAGAGAAGAGGTCCTAGACATAACTCTGATGAGCAGGTCTCTAGAACCACTTATCAAGAACTGGCACGTGTCGCCAGAGGAATCAATGTCGGATCACCGAATCATTAGATTTGAAGTAGACTTCAACACCGCTAGGGACGCCCCCAAAAGGAATCCCAAGAAAACAAACTGGGATTGGTTCAAGTCCTCTCTTGAGCTCAATCTCTCTAACGAACCGTCAGGTATACCCAGACATTCTTTAGAATTGGATAAGGCAGTGGATAACCTCTGCAAGAAGATAACCAATGCTTTTGAGGACAGTTGCCCTCTTGGCAGACGGAAAGCAGATAGAGACGCCCCATGGTGGAATGACAACCTGGAACGGCTCAGAATCTCCACCCGCCGGCTCTTCAACAGAGCAAAAACGAGCGAGGATAACTGGAGACAATATTAACAAAGCCTGACGCTCTATAACAAAGAGATCAGGAAGGCCAAACGGAAGAACTACAGAGACTTCTGTGAGGCAATCAGCACAGCCCATGAAGGGGCAAGATTGCACAAGGCTATGGCCAAAGTGGCACCAGAAAGTAACCTAGCCCTGAGGAAATGTGACAACTCTTACACTTCCGACGACAGGGATAAACTAGCTTTACTCTTTGAAACACACTTCCCCGGGAGCTCACACCTGATGGAAGATACGGCTAACCAAATGGAGGCAACGTCCACTCCAAGATATCTCAGACCAAGCGCAGAGGACTGGGCAATTGCCAAGTCTCTAGTCTCCCCGGAGAGACTTAAATGGGCAATTGGGACCTTCCAACCATTTAAGTCACCTGGTCTGGATGGTATCTCTCCATCATTCCTGCAGCAGGGACTGGATTTACTCCTAACCCGCTTAAGAAGACTGATGCTAAGCAGCCTAGCAATTGGACACATCCCAAATGCGTGGCGTAGAGCTGGGGTGGTCTTCATCCCCAAAGCAAGGAAGAAAGACATCACCAACCCAAAGTCCTTCAGACCTATCAGCTTAACTTCGTTTTGCCTTAAAACGTTGGAAAAGCTGAAGGACTGTCCGCTGCAACCCACGCAGCACGCATACAGGGCAGGTCGTTCAACAGACACAGCACTGTATCAACTTTGTCACACTCTTGAAGGGGCAGTGGACAACAAAGAAGTTGCAATCTGCGCCTTTCTGGATATAGAGGGAGCCTTTGACAATGCGTCGCATGATGCTGTCTTAGCGGTCCTCGCCAGAAGGAATATAGACGCGACAACAAAAGGTGGATTGGAGCCTTGTTAAGCTCCAGGCAGGCAATGGCGACCATTGGCAACAGCACAATGACCGTTGCCACAAGCAGAGGATGTCCGCAAGGTGGAGTTTTATCTCCTCTACTGTGGAGCCTACTAGTAGATGAACTACTAAGGAAACTCGCCGATAGAGGAATACAATGCCAGGGCTATGCCGATGATATAGTAATAGTAGCCAAAGGGAAATTTGAAGAAACGCTTTGCGATATTGTCCAACTCGGACTCAAGATAACGCTCGACTGGTGCAGGGAAGTTGGACTTAACCTCAACCCCGCAAAAACAGTCATTGTTCCTTTTACAAAGAAGTACAAACTAAAGAAGATGAGACAAATCATGCTACTAGGTACTCCCGTAGCAATAAGCCGGGAAGTTAAGTACCTCGGAGTTACCTTCGACAGGAGGCTAACGTTTGCAACCCATATGCAAAAGACAGTGGATAAGTGCCTCAGGGCTCTCTTCACCTGTCGGAAAATTGCAGGGAAATCTTGGGGGACCTCACCCTAAATTATCAGATGGCTATACCTTATAATTGTGAGGCCAATACTCACATATGGGTCAGTAGCCTGGGGTAAACGAGCTAGGCTTGTTACCGCACAGAAACAGCTCCAAAGGCTGCAAAGACTGGCATGCATATGTATGACAGGAGCAATGAGAACCTGCCCCACTGCGGCACTGGAAGTTCTCATGGAACTCACTCCACTACACTGCGTAGTATAGTTACAGCGGAAGGCCACCCTACTAAGAATCACTTCTTGTGGTAACGGCAGTGACCGCATCCTCAGTTCTAGGGATGCAGCAAAACTACTAGTCGAACTTCCCCTGAGTTCATACCCCAGGGACGAAATGACAGTAGAATTCATCTTTGAAAAGAATTTTTCTGCTCATCTGAGCAACAAGAAAGAATGGACCACCATGAAGGAAGTACACTCCATGGCGAGTCACACTATAGCATGGTATACGGACGGGTCTTTCACAGACCAAGGCACTGGCCTTGGAGTAGTAGGACCACGAATCAAGTACCATGAATCTTTAGGCTAATACACCAGCATATTCCAAGCTGAAGTTTGCGCCATAGGACGGTGTGCAGAGCTCAATATGAAGTGTGGGTATACAAACAAGGACATTGCGATCCTCTCGGACAGTCGAGCGGCAATTACTGCACTCTGTAGTAATAGAATCACCTGGAAGCTGGTTCGAGAAGTAAGAACAAAGCTGAACCTTCTGGGCAGCAACAACAGGTTGTCATTAAGATGGATTCCAGGACACAAAGACATATCCGGGAATGAACTAGCCGACAGGCTAGCAAAACTAGGGGCGGAACTACCCCTTATAGGACCCGAGGCTTACTGTGGCATAGGCAGACACACAGTCAAAGATTACCTAAGAAAAGAAGAGGTACATATGAGGCAAGCCTGCTGGGAAGACACCACAGGCCAAAGACAAGCCAAAACCCTCATCGTCAATTATGACATGAAGAGGTTTAAGAAGCTTATACTACTAGAGAAGAGTTCACTTAGGATAGTACCGGCTTACTAACCGGACACTGCAAACTAAGGAGACACCTCTTTAATATAGGGATTACAAACAGAAAAACATGCAGATTCTGTGATAGCGAGGATGAAACCTCCCTACACATAATATCAGATTGCCCAGCACTAAGTAGCCTGAGGAGCAGAACCCTCGGGTCCTGGTTCCTTACACTTGGGACCTCTGGATGCATCGACCCGATAAAGCTCCTTAACCTTATCGAAGGAGCCGGGTTGATGAGTGAGCTCTAAGCTCAGATAGGGGGTACAATAGATCCAGTTGGGTCGAGGTAACCTTTTCCCCCCTAATAATAATAACCAGGGCTAACAGAGTTATGTTTTTAAATGAAAAAATATTTATTTTCATATTTTCGCCTTTTTTCCTATAAATCCATATTTTACACAATCACTTGAATAAATCTATATTTTGAGCATTAAAGTGTCTGAAAACCTATAGAAAGATATTATGAAATTTCTGTCGTTTGCCTTTTACTCGATAATAAATAATGGAAACAAAACAAAACCAGATTCAGTTTTTATTCCTTATTTCATGCTTTCAGTTCTTATGTCTCTTAAATTCATTTTCATCATATAAACACATATTGAGTGACAAACGCCGTAGTTTTGTTTTTACTAATTTGACACAACATGTCATATTGTTCTGCAATGATCTTTGAGACAAACGGCGCACGTTTGTTTGTAGCGATTTCTAATTGTTCATTGTCATAAAAAGTTAATATGATCGATATAATCGTCTACGTTTATTCATTTTTTTACCTATATTTATCCCTTTTTTCTTCTATACTACCAATACTTATCCATTTTATTCCATATTTGTCAACTTTTTCGTCCATATTTCGTTCATATTTCTCTATTTTTTCGTCCATAAATCCATACATACGTTTTTAAGAACATAACTCTGTTAGCCCTGATAATAACACATTTTAACCCATTTTGAGTGGAGAGCGAAATCGGATTCCGGCGGCGTTTACATGACGATCATGCGGCTGTATCGAGTTATAAGTCGGCGAATATTGCTTAAGCTGCCGAAGAACTTATCTTGGCTTGGCGCCTGGTCCCCTCTTGCTCTCTCTTCGCCACGGAAGCTTTTTTTAGACTTGCGGAGAGAAATTTTGCGGCGAATGGAAATCGGAAGGTTTCGATGATGGCCTGGAAAATCAATTTTCCCTTAAATACCCTGAACTTGAAATCTTTTTGTTGTGTTTAACGCCGTTTTTTAGTTACCTCTTTTCCCAAGTAAAGGTAATAAGTAAAACGAAGTTAATTTGCCTATCTAGGCTTGCAACTGGTATGGATAATAAAAAAATTACTTTTCGACATGTTACTAACGATGTGGGTGTAGCGGCAAATAGGACGAACTAAGGGATATGGCCACTTTTTATAGGCCCGATTCCCGAACGCCATGACACTTTTAGGATGTCATGATGGCATTAAAGAAAGGATACCATCTCGGGAGTGGGAGAAAAATCTTGCATATTATCTGCTATAAAATCTAGTTATGAAAATATAAATCCACAATTTCCAACTAGTTAATTACCAAAAATTTCATTTCTTTCATTGCCCTTTTCCTCCATTTTTAATTACATTATTTTATATTAATTACTATTTATATTAATACTTATAAAATAATCAAAACACTAACGTATTGGGACGGACCCCAATTACGTAGGGCAACTTAATCTCTGAGCCACAAGCAGCGAGAAAGTATTGCCGGCTTCTAGGCATTTATAATAATCTGTGCATGTTTGTGGGACGCAACTAACAGCCAGCGACGAGCGCATCTACAAAACCCCCCAGCAAGATCACGCTTAGGAAGGGAAGGAAAACCCTAAAAAGCGGGGTCCACGCTCGGAGCTGAGAGTTTTCTGAGTTTATTGTTTGAGATCTTTCGCATGAAACTTGCCTTTATAATGACCTCGTAGATCCTCAACATTGTAATAGCTATTACCGAGTTTTCCCTTGATTCGAGCTTTGAGAAACGTTGGAGCCAGTTTGGCATTGTAGCCCTTGGAAAAGTTGCTCTGAGAAAAATTTCGGCATAGACTTCCTGACCGGTTGTGAAGGAAACTTCACGACCTCTAAGATTGTAAGCGTTTTTATTTCTCTGGTGCTGTTTCCTCATGGTGACTATTGCCTTTTCCCGTTCCAAATCGAAACTGTCATCTCGCTGGAAACAAACTGCGCGGTCTTCAAGCATTTCCAGGTTCCGTAAGAGCTTATATGTGGAACCATTGGTAACCATGTGTTGGCCAAATGTCAACTTATAGGACGTGGTATTAACGGCCGTATGGAAGCTAGAACGCAGCGAGCAGCAAATTTTACTCAACTGCTCATCCCAGTTAGTCTGATTTGGGTGTATGTAAGACTAAATCGGAGCGATTACTGACCTGTTAACTCTCTTGGAGGGGTTTCCCTGAGGTGCGTAAATTGCTGTATATGCGTGACGTATATTATATTTGTCTAACAGCCGATTAAAAGCGAGAGACTTAAACTGAACGCCATTGCCGGATACAATCACCTCAGGAATACCGAAACAGTGCAATAAATCCTTCTCAACATATTTCAAAATTGCCTTGGTCGAAAACTTCTTGACGGGCTTCAAAAACGGAAATTTTGAAAAATGATCCAACACCACGAAAACTCCTATATGGCCAGATCGAGATCTATACGTTTCGCCGGTTTTGCTAAGAGTCGATCTAAGACTATAATTGGGATGTTTCGAACATTTGCATATTTCGCAGCCATTCACATGAACCTTGACGTCTGCTACCAGATTGGGCCAGAAAAAGTATCTGCGTACTCGTTCCAGGGTCTTATTTATACCACAGTGAGATGCTAAGGGGTGGTCATGCGATATTTACAGCACAGTATGAATCAATCCTTTTGGAATCCAAATTTTCCAGGCCATATCATCCGCTATCCTATCGTCAGTCGCATGCTCCATCCTGCGATACAAAACCCCGCCTAAAACTTTCACGTCGGGAAGCTGAGACTGATTCTGCTGGACCTTGCATTTTAATTCCTCGTATTCTTTGCATTTGAAATGGTCTGATTGGAGATATATAAACTGATCTACCTCTAAGGATGACAAGTCTTCTTCGCGAGAGCGCATCCGGGACGATATTATGGCTGCCCTTCTGTGTTTGATCTCAAAACTAAACCCTTGGAGCTTGAAAGCCCATCTTGCCAATCTGCTACTCAAGTCAGTCTGAGACATGAGCCACTTTAACGACGCATGGTCTGTGACCACGGTAAACTTATGGCCTTCAACGTACACTCGGAATTTCTTTATAGATATAATCGCGGCCAGACATTCCTTCTCCGTTACGGAATAGTTTCTTTGGCATTGATTCAGCTTACGAGACATGAAGGCAATTGGTACTTCATCACCTTCAGCGCTTAGCTGAACCAAAACTCCCGCGATTCCAGTGTGATTGGCGTCACAATGTATAAAGAAAGGTTCCTCGAAATTTGGGCTATGTAAAACCGGTGCCTCACACATATTCTTCTTGAGAGCTTCAAACGCATTTTGCGCCTCAGTGGACCATTCAAATTTTCTCTTTTGTCTGAGAGCATCTGTTAAAGGTGAAGCGACGGTGGCATAGTTTCTTATAAATTTGTGGTACCACCCGTTTATACCCAAAAATCTGCGAAGCTGTTTGACTGAACGTGGTTCTGGAAAATCTACAATGGCTGAAAGTTTATCTGGATCGGTGGCGATAGTTCCCCGTCCTACAACGTGGCCTAAATATTGATAGTTTTCATAAACTATCGACTATCGGCGATAGCAAAGAAAATCTATCGTCGATAGTTGTCGATAGTGCAGAGTACACTCAAAAAATATAATTTAATTAGTGTTTCTAATGATATTTATTTATATATAAAGTATTTATTTATAATGTATGACATTGGTTTTCCAATATTTATCTGAAAAGAATAAATAATTATTATTCGAATAATATGATTTTGTTTTTTTAGGCTTACCTTAACTGCTTTCTATAAATTTATATATGTTCGGCGTTTTCCTTTAATTTAATGTATACTTTTATTATAATGTATTTATCTTTGTGAAAAAGAAACGCATGTATGTATATATGCGTATGTATTTCACAACAAACCGTAATAGCAGTAATGGCATCTCACGTAGCACTTTTGTTATTGTCATACAAAATTTGGCTTTTAACTTTATAATACAAAATTAAAAATATAACAACAAAATAACAATATCTTACTTATTTGAAGAAAAAGATCCATTATGTTTTTAATAACAATTTATAAAACTCTGTAACAAATTCGCGCAATTTCCTTTCCTTTACACTTTTAACGTAGACATGGGAAAACCAAAATATCGACAACAATCGACGATAGCAATTGACCACTATCGAGAGTGCGCGCAGCTATCGATTGCGTATCGAGAGTGCGCGCAGCTATCGATTGCGTATCGATAGTCCCGATAGTGCCATCGATAGTTCTCCACCTCTAATATTTAGTAATTAAATCTAAACTGGCGAGGCAGAAGATAGTAAAAACGGCAAATCAAAGTGCTATGAAAAGAATCAATATTGATTCATGACGCAGCCAATATTCGAGATGAACTGTATAAAATAATCTTACCACGTGTCTTTAAACTCTAAAAATCATGTTCTAACACGTACCGCCCGCCTGTTAAAAAGGAATCACCTGAAGACGTCAAATTTAATCTGGACACTGCGTTGGAGCATGCCACTGTAAAAATATTAGGAATAGTATGGAATCCAAAAGCTGAAAATTTGTGTGGCACAGCACAAAACTCCCATAATTACGGAAAAAGTGGTAGCCTTGGATCTGTAGTAGGTGAAATCTTTGAAACTCTTGGTCTAATTTCGCCAGTATTAAGGACCAAAATGTTTTAAAAGAACTTATTTTTCCTGCAACTTAAGACGAAGAGAGAAAAAACCTCCGAACGATTATTACCCAACATCAGCAGGGAAGGTTCCCTTATATAGTCGTATCTCCCTTCCGCCTTTTTTTCTTTTGAATTTCGCGGCTATGTACAAAACGCTACAGTTCTTGTATATTTTGAAAGGTCTTGACCGACGCTATACATGATTAGTTTGGATATTACATTTAAAAGCTATAGACATACAAGCATAGAGTTAACTAAAACCGAAATTCGCGCTTTTTAAAGTTTTCCTTCGATCCAAATCCGCCAGAGAAACGTTTCATGATGTTTTAGGGGATGAAACGCTTTTCCTCCACAACGCTTTTCTTCCACAAGCCAACCGGTGGAAGACCTGTGCCGACGAATACCTACCCGTGGAATACATTTAGTCAGAACGGTATGGGGCATCATAGGGGCCGTCCATAAACCTCGTGACGCTCCTAGGGGGGTGGGGGGGTTCTTCAGAGAGTCACGCTTTGTTGTAAGGAGGTTGTAAGTTGTATATGTGATGCGTCACATAGAGGGGGGAGGGGGTCAAAAAAGACAAAAATTAGCGTCACGAGGTTTATGGACGGCCCCATATGGGGCTCATCACCCAACAGATGGGAGTTAGTCACCAACCATATTAAGGGGGGGTAAGGTTTCAAACAAAAATTTTTTACATTTTTTTTTTTTTTTCTGAATGACCAATATGTCGAGAACATTGTGTAAAAATTTTGAGTCAATTAGAGTCAAACTAACGTAGTTACAGCGTTTTAAACTACCATATTTGGACGTATTTTCACGTATAAAAATACCTTAAATCGATTTTCCCTAAAACGGTATTTTGAAAGTCGGTGAACATCAGAACTCAAAATCTACTGAACCAATCCTTTTCAAATTTTTAACACAAATTCTCAATATAAATACGCAGGTAATCAGGAAGAGTTTTTTTTTTTTTAAATTTTTTTTTCTATTTTTAAAAAATAAATAAACAGCGATTTTTAAGCTACAATCGCACTTTTCACTTTCAAGTGCTCCCAAAAATAGACAAAAAAAAATTTAAAAAAAACTGATTGCCTCGGGGAAATTCATTATCTTTAAAACGAATATCACCTTTTTTTTGTAAGATGATCCGTTAACGCCCTATGATGTTCACCGCAAAACAACTTTTTCTTTAGGCGCTTCGGAAGATTAACCGCCACAGGCTTATTTCTTAATATTTTTTAATAATCTTCTTTTTCCAATAAGCTCAATAAAATAATCTTACTCATTTCGCCACAAAAAAAAAAAATCAAACATGGCCCTTTTTTTGGCCTTTAAAACCTTACCCCCCAAGGACACAAATCACTTACAGTTGGATAAGAATCCCATCCCACCAATCGATTTAATATCAAACCAACGCTTTAATGGCCAGTTGTTCGTATTTTATAGATGAATACAGCTGACGTGACGAACAATTCACAAACTTGATCCACTCTTTCGAGAAGAGGACTCATGAGAAACATTAAAGGAAATTAAAGGATGAAGAAGATGACAAAGATGACTAGGAACCAAAAAGACGCAAGAGTTCACCGTTACGTCGTCACCAATAATATTGCTATTCATATGACAATTATATGTTGGAATTGGTTAAGAAACGTAAATATATTAACATATTCCACTATCAACATCATGAAGCGAGATGACGTAGCGATAAAGAGAAGAATAAAAATAAGTGAAACACAAGTTCGTAAACAATAACAGTAACAGAATTAAAATTATAACATCGTAGATTTATATCATACAAGCATACAAGATTTAAAAATCGAACGACTATATCATATAGCAGTCATAGAAACAATTAGTGAAAATGAAAACTATTAAAAGACCACATCTGAAATACTTTAAAAGCAGCGCATGCACAAACGAACGATTTTACGACATACTTTCTGAACGTTGAGCAGGAATATTTATTTTCGCAGAATACTTAAGAGAGCTCTAGGATCAGCGTGGCAATTCGTATTGATATGTAAGTTCAACGTAACTGTAAGCTTTTCGTTTGCAACAACAGGATTTTATCTTCACATGGAATATGACCTTAGCGATGCCGAAGAGCACTTATCTAATTTATATTCCACAACACAACGATTTTGTTTTTGAATATTCTTTGATACAAATCCGTGAGATTAAATAACTTCCACAAAATTCCCGATCGCAAAATTCAGTTGGCTTGGCTTGGTGGAGCAACAAGAGTAAGCGACGATTGGCGTAACTCCCTAGACAAGACGTCTGAAGGTAGTACGAGGTGTAAATTTACATGGCACATAATTTGAGTCGAGTAAAAAGGACAGTATAGCGAGCCAAATGGACGTAAAGAGCTCATCGTCACATCCTCAAGACGGAATGTCTGATGGGCTTACATGTCGCCAAATTGCTTCTTTAACTCTTTAACCAAGGGAATGGCCCCTGCGAAGTCAGTTAATTCATAAGGCCAAAATCAAACCTCTGGTGAGTTGCATAACATGCAAAGGAAACGGTTCTGCCCGTCATTGTCAAACGAAAAACTTCTGTTTCCAGAAGTTCTTAGGATAAGATTAGCTTTGCTGAATTGTTTTGGGCTGTATTCTTCGGCGATCATATACACTAGCCGCCATATATATTTTGACAAAATAAAAGTGAAATATACTCGAAACCTGAACTTGCTTCTTTTAACTTTTGGTATCAATGGAAAGGTAATTCAAATGCCTTTTGAATGATACCATACTTTTCTCAACTCATTCGATATTTATTGAAAAGGGCAATTTAAAAAAAAAAGTAAAAAAAAACTTTTTCCCTCGGCTTCAAAACTAAAATTTTTGGATGCAAAAAGTTTCTTTAATCAAAAATAATAGGAACTGCAAAAAGAATTTTTCAAAAATAATTTTTCTTCTATTTTTAATGATTTTTTGAAGGTGACAATGTCGGAAAGTTTGTATGGAAAAGAGAAAAATATGGCTGAAATGCGTATTTCTAGTCATTTTCAAAAAATCATTAAAAATAGAAGAAAAATTATTTTTGAAAAATTCTAGTGTACATATATGTTGGTATCGCCTGTCCATTGCGGACTTACATTCGCTCCAAAGAGGAAGAGGAATTGTAATTATTATTTACTTTTTATTATTAAATGAATGGGTATGATATTCGCAATCTGTTTGTCATCGCTAATAGACAACAAATCGTCCTATAAAGATCTGACTGCGTCAATCAGGTGCCCCAATTCTGTAGCTGATGGCTGAAAACTTTTCGCATACAAAACTAAAAATGTTTTCACCTGCCGTTTGAGCCATATTAAAAACATCGCAAATATATTAAAAATATCTTTTTGTAAAGGCAGTTTTGAACAACGTCTATATAATATTATTATTATTTATACAAGCACATTTTTATTTTTTTTTTTTTTAAATAATTTTTTGTTATATTATTTTGTTTGTGGTATTACTAAAAAATTTTTAAATATGCACTGATCTTATAAGATAGACTACGGTATTAAACTTAAAAAATAAACTTTTGATAGAATGAGGGATATTATAACCCACTTTTCTGCTTTATAAAATTGTGTGAAATAGACGGAAACCTGTTTTAATATACATCTTCTTCCATTGAAAAGTCCGATGTTTCAGCAGCATAAAGAGAGCTAAAATAAAGTAAGCTGTATGAATTTATATAGCAAAACAAAGTGTTATACATACTTCACTGCACGACTTGTGAAAAAAACAATCCTTTTTAATTTCTTATTATAAAAGAAATAATTAAACGACCACAAACAGCCCGGTTCACCAAAAGGATCACAACTTAAATCTGGATTATAACTGTAAATGTCACATTCTGATAAATTAACTTCGTCATCGACAGCAGACCATAGAGGCTGGCGTATAACTTGATATTGATCTCCCGCTAATGCCGAAAGATTTGAGTGGATTGAATTCATTACCCACTGTAAAGATGGCTCTTTGCTAAATTCATGGGACTTAAAAAAAAAATAATAAAATTATCAGCATATCTAACTGGTATAAAGTATTTACCTTGGCTTCTGAAAAATCATAATCTGGCTCAAACGACGCGTTCAATGTAGCAATTAAGTAGAACAAAGTCTTTCTAGATATGGTATCACAAAGAGTAATGCCTTCATCCCCGGATTGACTGTTGTTTTGACGAAAGTTAGGCGAAAAGTCTGCCAAAGTTTGGGGTGGTGATAACGCTTGAAGGTCATGGCCATGAGTATCTGCCGTAAATCGTTTATACAATACTTTCTCAGCTGCAACCATTTTGCTAAAATAAAACAAACTTTAAAATCGTTAAATGTAATTTGCAACACCTACCACGAGTAACTTTCTATGCGACCAAAGATTGTGATTCCACTTGTTTGTATCGAAAGTGCGTTGTTGATGGCTTCAAATCTCGAACTCTCTAGTAACTTCATGATTTTGATAGTAAATTTAAACAATAGTAATGAACTTGTTTCGAACGATAGCGTTGCAGTGCGGTAAAAATAATTATTTTTTGAATTACTTTTTAACTCCAACGTTTAGGTTGTCTTGTACATTCATTGGTTGACGTTTTTGCATTTCGAACTCAAAAAACATCATTTGAAGCGATCTAACTTGCATCGGCATCGTGATTATTTTTCCAATTTGCAAGTATATAAAAGCTGCTTTCATTTATTATTGTAATCAATGAGTTTTTATCTGGAGTTGCTTTTTATTTATCGTTTTTTTTAACATTTTCTAAAATTCAACGAAAACTATTTGTGTTACATACAACAGTTTTTAATTTGGAGTGCAGATTTGGTATACATATATATATATATATATATACATAAGTACCAAATAATAAGATCACATAATTGTATCTTCACAAAAAATGACAGTAAGTTGACTTGAAATCAAATATTTCATTTAACGGCACTTACTTTACTAGAGATAAAGTTTAAAAAATGCCAAGTCAAATAGTTACATTGCTTGGAACTATTAGCACAATTGAAACTTTAATATTAATGTGACTTCAGTCAAAAAGTCAATTTTAGTTGTAATAATTATGAATGACTAGAAATTTTGGAAAGAAAACGTTAAATGAATATATTAATACCACACTTTACCTCAGAATAATAGTGTATTCCCACAGAACATCATCCACCCAAGTTCCAGTTCTTGACGCTCACATTAACCATGGCATCGCATACCACTAGCGAAGGTAACCTTTTTTTTTGGTAACCTCTTAAAAAGTTAGAAATTAACACAAATAAATATTCTGCTAATGCTTACAAATTGGTTATTTATTTTTAGTGAAACCTATTTTATTTTTGTCGTTTTTTTTTTTGTTTACAATTAAATTAAGGTAATATCGATCTGCTTTGTAGAAGTCAGAGTTTCGCAATTTTCGTTCCCGTATTCTTCCAACGTATAATTAATACATTTATAAAACACTATTATAACGCTTGACAAAATATTTCCAATTTTATTTAAAACTATTAAAGTAATACATTTTTAACAATTTTTTTAAACAAAACTTTATTGCAAGACCCGATACTTACTGTTTGTGGGGAAGACATCTAAAATGCGACCCTTGATAAAATAACAAAAGCTATGAATAGGATTAATTGAAAAAATATTATTTGCCATCTTCGGAGCTTAAAGCTACCTTTATATAGCGGGCAAAACTTGTGCAGGGACAAAAACAATGAATTTAAAGGTCCCGTAACTTTTATGTGACACTTGGTGTCTTTAAATTTTCGCGCTTTAGAACTACAGTGCGTTTCGTGAATTGTGAACCCGTTCAGGCATTTACGTTTAATTTTTGAAGTGAAAACTTCTTTAGCGGCGCTGAGCACTTTTTTGTATGGGTAAAAACTTTCAAACTCGCGTCAGGGTCCCGTTATGCTGATCGAAAAAGCGTAAGATCGAGGGGAAGGGAGAGGAACTAGTATCTCCCACTCTTTCTACCGTGCCTGAGTCATGGTACAATTATACAAGGTAGTCTCGTCGGCTGCAAAATCGCTCGGGTTTTTTCCCCCTATGGTTCAGAGCGCTCGGGATTTTGAAGTGAGAGGTTGTCCGCGGACGATTTTTTCTCAAAACGTTAACCCTTGTGTGCTTGTGAAAAATACTTGTTGCAATTATTGCAGCAAGCACATACAAGGCGTAACATGTAATATTGCAGAAAAATATTTTGAAATGTGAACAATATGGAAGCGAGTCCTGAAGGGCAGCTTTGTGTAAAAATCGAAAATTTCGGAAAAATTAATACTCATGGTCATATAACAGTCCTTTTTAAACCCCGTGCACAGCATAAGGGTAAAACGACATCATCTTCTTCTGTTTCTTTCGCACTTACGGGAAAACACCCTCTCACTCGCACTCATTGTAGTACCCAATAGGGGAGAAAAAAAGCCGACGAGACTACCTTGTACTTACACTTAAATAGGTTCGAATCAAAACTGTTTGTTTCTTACTTCAGTTATCATACACCAATTGTATCAGTTGTGAAAATTTTCGATGATGGTTCTGATAATAACGATGGTGTAAAAGTCGTCGAAATTATGGATGGAAGTTGATTTTTCTGAGAGATAAAATTTAATGTAATATATAAATAACGATATAATATTAAAAATAACAACATATAAATTGTCATATTTGTGTACGATAGCGCAATAAATAAACATTGTATTCTACCTCATAAATGATAGTACTTTTATACTTATAATTAAACACAACGTTAATATTGAAGTTTTCACTTCTGCCGGCACTCCCGGAGTGCTACCGGTGTTTTTTTTTTTTTTTTGTGTGATTTATAAAAGGCCTAATTTGGAGAACGAGAATCAATTTTGTGGCAAACTATCGCGTCGAGAAGTTATTTGGTGGGTAAAAATATTGAACAGTATGATGAAATTGATATTCTTGCGCGGTTGAAATAAATCGATTCTCAAAACTTGGCGTTTGATTCCGCACAGACTTATTGGAGATCACGAGTTATACGAGAATGGAATTTTCCGAAGCCGTCATGGATGTGGAGGCTAAGCTAAATCGATACTTAGCAGCCCAACGTAAATTAAAATTTGCTGGTCCCATAGCTGTCAATTCTACATATCTGGACATAACAAATAACGCAGATCTTTCTTTTCGGTCTAGAAAACCTAACTTGCGAGCACTGGAGACAGCTCGTTTTCATGGATCCTTATGACGATCTAAATGATACTGAAAAACTTCAGTACTTACGTTCAGGTTAAGGTGCCTTGGCTTTGGAAACCATACGCTCGCTCGAACCGTCAAATGAAAATTATCAAAAGGCTTTGAATTACTCATACTTGTAAATCGATTTGATAATAAAGTCTTACATTATCAGGCACATGTACAGGTAATATTTGGTTTGAAGGGTGTGGAGAAGGATATGCCAAAGATCTTCGGGAGCTCAGCGATTATATGAATTCTCAGCTTCGAGCAATCCTAACCCAGGCCACTACGGAATAAATTTCGGAGGGATTTCTTATTCACATTGTCGCTCACAAGCTGGATCAGAGGACGCTTGAGAAATGGAAGGAGTATTTGTCTATTAATGAGCTAGGAGCTCTTCTTGGAGAAGCCTTGGTTACTAAAACCCCCTGCCAGCAGGTTGGGAAAAACTTGGATAGAGATTATTCATGCTTCTGCTACCAACGCAATCTATCATTGCAATGTTAGGGATCAGTGTTTACCGAAGAGCCCCCGGTTTTTAAATTTGAGTTCTAACCTTCGATTTAGAGAAGCAAAGAAGTTGCACCATTGCCTAAACTGCTTGCACAAGGGTCATCTTTTGAAGTAATGCAAGTCAACTCATTGCAAATATTGTTACATGAAGCGTCACTCGTTATTGAACATGACCCCGGAACCCTCAAAATCATCTAATTTATTTCCATCTTCATCATCCCAACCACTCTTGAACTCTCAGAAATTACCATCTACTTTATCAGCAGTAGTATCATCCTAACATTCGAACTATTTTGGATTCAGGTTCTCAATTGAACTTTAAAACTTCACGCCTAGCCAGCCAACCAAAGCGCATCGCTGACACCCATTTCTGGGATATTCTTGCGCAATCACGGGATGCAAGCTATCGTGCGTCATTTGCAACTGTTGTGACTCCCAGTATCAACAGGATGAAGGATTCCACTAATCATTTCACTCGCTGATCTACACTTTAAGAAATTACAACAAATTGACATTTTAATTGGAGCTGGTCTGTTTTTCAAAATAATTGCTATAGAGGAAATTTTTTTGGGTTGGAAGTTGCCAACAATGCAGAACCAAGCTTGATTGAGCAGATCGCCAGCACCTAGTCAGGCGCGCATAGGTGTACTTGCTTAACTTAAATTCACAATTTTTCAAAATCGCATAAATAGCTTGGCAAGGCATAAGTGAACCAACTCTATTTTTTATGTAGATTATAGCAGTTGGAAGCAACACGTAGTCCATCGGCACCGGCGCAAGGTGAAGATCAGAATGCGATGATAAATTTAAGCATAAGTAGCATAATACTTTTGATAAAGTAGATGGCAATTGCTGGGAGTTCAAGAGTGGGTTGGATGATGGAGATGAAAATAAATTAGATGATGCTTAGGGTTCCGGGGCCATGTACAATAAAAAGTGATGCTTCTTGCGACCAATGTCTGCAATGAGTTGAGTTACTCTGATGCAAATGGTGGCCCTTGCGCATGGTTTTAAGAAAAAGGTACATATTCTTTGCATCATTAAATCGAAGGTTCTGACTCAATTTTGAAAATCGGGAGCACTTGGCAACCAATAATCCCAACCAATTCATTTATATAGCATAAGCTACCTACTACGTTCTACTAGAGCAGTTTATGAAGATAGCTCAGCGATAGACAAATCTTCTTCCCGATTTTCACTCCTCTTCTGGTACAAATCCATTTAAAATTGGTGCATAGTGGCAAGGGTTCGGATGGCCCGAAGATGAGAGTTCATAAAATCGCTGAGCTCCCGAAGACCCTTGACTGATTTCTTTTCGACTCCCTTCAAACCAAATATTGCCGTGACTGAAAATGTAAAACTTTATTATTAAATGAATTTCTAAAATATGGTATCCAGATCCACGCCACCTAAACTAGAACGTAAATACTGCAGTTTTTCAATGACACAATGTCACACCGTAGGGAAAGTTTCAAGAAAATCCGGCCACAGAATGTCATCCATAAAAACAAGCTAACCCAGAGTTGGCAATCGAGGATTTTCACCAATTGCAATTGCAAATGCGTTGGACCCTAAGCCTTGATAAGCTTAGCCTCCAAATACGTTAAAACTTGGGAAAATCCCATTCGGGTACCACTAGTTACATCCGTGGAGTCGTCTTCTTCTTCCTTTATGTCCTTGACGCCTGGTTCACAATTGCTGAACTTTTCTTGAAATTTTTTCGTCTGAAAATATTATTTCTGGATTAGGATACTTAAAAGTTCTCTCCATTTTGACTATCTTTCCATTCTTTCTCCCGACACCACCGTTTTTTTTTTTTTTTTTTTGGAGTATAGGATAAGGTGAGTCGAAGAGTTATACCAGTTTCCTGACGAACTTCTCACACTCCTGCACAGTTGAGTTCTCTCCCATTGTTGCACAGAAATTCACGAATTATGTACCCGTTTCAAAATCTGGTGGTAGAGTTGGAGTTCCTGAAATTACGACGATGACATCGACGTTTCGTTCTGGAAGAAGGGGCTCTCTGGGCTGCTCTATATAGTGTTCCCCGCGCTTTTTTGGCTCCATCGAGGACAACCTTGTCATTTATTTCAATAGTATACTCTGTTGTCAACGATTCAAAACGACTACTCGGATTTTTTTCTTTGGCAGCCAAAACTAACCACTGGTTTTTCGTTATATTGGAAACAAACCTCACATTTTTTATAAAAATAAAAATAATTTTTCCATTGAAAATCTGATCCAGCTGATCTGATCCAACTCGGATTCTTAAATTTCTTAAAAAGCTCGAAATACTTCTAAGTCTCCGCATAGCAACAGCGGGAGGAGCTGCATGCGGAAAAGCGGGTACCAAAAAGGGAAATATCGGTATCGCTCTGGACATTGGACTTCAGTCGGCAAGGGCATTCGGGTCGAACGGTGAATCCGCAGACTTAAGACCGATATAACGGTGGATCTGCGGACTTCGAACCCGCGCAAAGAGGAGACACCGTGAATTAGCGGGACCTCGATGCACTTTGGACCCGACCACGTGAGCCGGCTGGAGAGGATAATCAAGGACGGCGCAAGCGCAACACGGGGAGTTGGAAAGGAACACCCTCGGAGGACGGTCGTGTCCAAGTCCCACGCCAGGACAGTCAAGTGAAAGTCGTGCAAGATACCGTACCAACGCGAGTGAAAACCCAGTGAAAACCAAGTGCCAATATATTCGGATCAAGTTTGCCGAGTTGAGATCCAGAGGGTGCAAGGTAAGTTGTAGCAGTGGATGTTGTGCGAAAAACCGACGGAGTTGGTGGAGTCTTAGCAGTGAATGTTGTGCGAAAGGTACCCGGTGTCGGTTCACACGAGAGTGAGGACCTGCTGAGGGCCAGGCCGACGAAGATCCAGTAGAGTTGTACGAAAGGTACCTAGTGTCGGACCACACGAGAGTGAGGACCTGCCGAGGGCCAGGCCGACGAAGTCCCGACCGAACTCCGGGGTGGAGTGAAGAGTGGTGACTGCAGGCATCGCTGCTTTACCCTGCTAGCGAGGTTCTGCTTAACATCCTCCAAGAAAGACTAGTAGCGAGCCTATTACGCGACCGGTACCCGAAAGACTCGGTAAGGCAGAGGACGCGAGATAGGCGTGCCGCCGCAGGAGTTATCACCGGCGTTCACGGGGACAATATCGTTGGTGGACAGCAGCGTTCCAGATCAAATCAACTCTATAAACGTGAATCAATAAACTAAACTCCTTGTTGCTAAATCTAGCCCAATTTTGTGTACTTCTTGGTCGGGATCACGCAACAATAAATTTGGTGGGACGAACACATAAACTCAGCTGAGCTAACCGCGCGTTTACGTAGCGAGCAAAGATAAAAAAAGCAGTGTGACCCTACAAACTTTTTTCAAGGCTTCTCACGTTTCGTGTGCTGTCTCCTTGTCTATAATCTTTCGCAGTGGTATTCACTCTGGGCCTTACAAAAAAAGTCGCTCTGTTCCTTGTGCTTCTTTTCTTCTGTTGTTGAGGCATCTTCTGGCAGTCAATATCTTTACAAAATTTAATGTTTTTTGGGCCATCATCTTTGATCTTGTTTTCCAAAATAGGCATTTCTCTCAAAAAAAAAAAAAAAAATATTAATAACCGTTTACGTCTGAACGGGTTCAAAACCGAAACACACTCTAGTTTTTATGTGCAAAAATGAAAAGGCAATTTATTTTATTTGCAATCTGCTACAACTGCCTTTGATCAAATTAAAGGTAGGGAGTCTAGCGAAGATGGTTAGCGTAGATTGTCTTTGTGGACCACCCTTTTTGAGTGAACTATTTTATTTTTATTGGTTTTGTGTTAGTTACTGAATGAACAGAGTTATTGTATTTGTTGGTTGCCAAAAAAATTAATTCAATAGTATCGTTTAGTTTGCCTTCCAGTTTCAGGCATCGGGCTATTTCTGCCAAGGTGCTAAGAAACCTTTTCACTTGGCCATTTGAGGTGCTATGTAGGGGCGGGGCTTTGGAAATGGTGATATTGAAATGGGTCAGAAGAATTGATTTTATGGTCTCGGAGTTTAGTGATCTTTCGTTATAGCAATATATGGTTTTTGTTTTTATGTCTACAATAGCTCTTGATGCGATGGCCTGCACCGTGGCGAATTTCGAGAATTTATCGACGCATGTAAGGAAAAGGGTTCCGTCTGTTGAGAAAATATCAATTCTACTCCCACAAATGAAGGTACCGCTTGCTTGGATGGATGGCGTTTGTATTTTCCCCGTTGCTAAAGCATTTTTGGGGAAAAGTAATCCTTCAGGATTTGTTTCACAGTTTCCTGTGCTGCTCTATGAGCCCGGTTGTGTTCCGTTAGAACGATTTCCCTCTGCTCGGTTGTGTCCGTTATATCGTGCACGAAGCTTTTCGTCTTCTTGAACGAATGGGAAGGGAACGACTCGACCAGCCGGTGCTGGATAAATGCCAAGGTTGGTAGGGAACAATATTGCATTTACTACCTCAGCGTTTACTGGTCTGGGGTCCTAATTATGTGCCTCACTTTGCTCTTGTTTCTCGGTAGACACATTCATGTCTACCGAGAAACTTTTTCCATCCTCAATTATTATTTGATTTCGGAAACAGTTTACTGAGTTTTCTGTCGTATCGATAGTGTAGGTTAGCGACAGTTCGCTATGTATGGTGGCTGCAGTTGATTCTTGCACATCCTCTAGCGCGTTTATGTTCTATCGAGATAACGCGTCCGCCACGTGATTTTCTTTTCCTGGTTTATAAACTAGTTTTACGTTATGGTCGTCAAAAATCCCCTTCCAGCGCTTTAGCTTTTCTTTTTTTTTTTTTTTTGTCCGAGACGATCTGAAAGCCCTTTACTAGGTAATTACGGAGGTTTTTTAGTGCCCAAACAATGGCGAGGAGCTTTTGCTCGTTTTTTGCGTAATTCCTTTCGTTGTCACGTACTCGAAAAGACTTTTTGGTGGGGGAAATTTTTTTATGGACTTTACCTTTTCAGGTGAATATCGAAGCCCCCCTTGCGACACTATAAACCCCATGCACTCAACGCTCTTTTTAAAGAACTTTGATTTCCCTTGAGATACTCTCATACCTGCTTCTAAGAGTTTTATTAAGACCCAATCCACTTCTCTAATGTGGTCGTCCTTTGTTTTTGAGAAAATTATGACGTTATCCACATACACGTAGCATAACTTTGAGATCCCTTCTCTGAAGACGTTTTCAATTGACCTCTGGAAGATGCAGGGGGCGTTTTTAAGTCCGAATGGCAGTTCACAAAATTCATATTTGCCATTGTTTATCGAAAAGGCTGTCTTTTCCCTGTCTTTTTCCGTCAGTTTTATCTGATGAAAACCAGATTTAAGGTCAAGCGTCGTAAAAAATTGAATGGCAGCGATTCGTCCGGGTCGGCGAAGGTTCTATGATTTTTTACCATCATTTTATCAAAGGTGGCTTTTATTGCCAGGGGAACGTCTTCATCCTAAAAAAAGGGTGTTTTTACGTTAAACACTGAAACTAAACATTTTTTATCTATTTTAGTGAGCCATGGATTGCCTTCACTGTGAAGGGTTTCTCCGCTGCCACGATGCCTTTCAACCCCGGGATGGGAGAAATATAATTTCTTGAATTACCTGTATCTATTAGTAATTTTACTTCCTCTCCTGCCACCTTACGTGTTATGTAAGGGAGCAGGGTTTTTACCCTAAAGAATTACAGGAGTCCTCTGTGTCATCTTCTATTTCGGTAGCACAGGCTTGGGCGACAGAGGTGTCCCGCTTACGGAAGTGATTCAACCAAAAACAATCGGAAACACAAAAACCAAAAAGATTCTTAAAGTGTACACTACTGTGCATAAAATGAACTAGGATCAGAAAAAGAAAATGAAAATTGCAAAAGTTTTTAGCTTTAGCAAAAATTACGATTTTCGCTCTTTTTTCCTCACTAATTAAACAGTTTTCAATATTTTTGGATAATCCTAGTTCATTAGTTAAAGGAAACAATAAGGAACATTTAAAAACAAATTTGATGACGATTGGTTAACCCCAACGCCTTCAATTACTTCCGTAAGGTCCGAATTCGTGGTTCAGAGATAAGCGCGTTTAAAGTTTTGGCTCCAAATGGCCGGTGCTCGACATGTGCTCCATGTAAGGGCCTGAAACTCTTGTAATTTTTCGAATTTTGATCTGAAATTTGTTGAACACATTCTTAAAACATATATCTATACAAAAGCCAAAAAAAATCGATTTTTTTTTTCGACACAAGGTGAGAACCTGCCTTAAACCTGGAGAAGGAGGTTTTTTTTTTTTTTTTTTTTTTTTTTTTTTGTTTATTTGTAGCTATAGAAGAAAGAATATAATATATTTACATACTAGAATAAAGTAAACTAAGTAGAGTGAAGAAAAAGAATCCGCTCCCGCGGGATTGGGCTTTGCAGTTCTACTTCACGGGGCGGATAAGGCTGGGGGAGCTCATCGGGTAGTGCGAGAAGAGCGAGATCTTTCTCGCCGTCGCAATTTCTTCATAATGGTCGCTGCCATGTGCGCTACTGCATTCCATTGATCCTCATTTGACAGCATATAGTCTACAACGTTATCAGCCGTTAATAGACTTCCGTTTCCATTCAGCAAGCTGTCGCGTTCGCGTTGGAAGATTGGGCACTCAAAAAAGCAATGCTCGACGTCTTCAATAACACCGGCTCCACAGTGGTCACAGATGGGATCATCAGCGTGCTTGTATTTGAAAAGGTAGGCTTTAAAGCATCCATGGCCTGTCAAAAATTGTGACAGATAGAAGTTCACCTGCCCATGGCGACGCTTGAGCCAGGGCCGAATGTTCTTCACCAGTCGCCTAGTCCAATGAGCGTTTGGTGCGGACTCCCATCGTGCTTGCCAATGCACAATTGTAGCATCTCTTTGGTTATGGTTAACTATTGTGCCGCGACTCCTTTCAGCTGCCAACAGATCTAAGGGAGTCATCCCAGCAACCAGGAGGGCTGCTGTCTCGGATACAGTTCGGAAACAGCAGGCAACCCTAAGGGCACATCTCCTGTACACTCCTTTGCACTCCCGGCTGTAAGAAGGGGTGTTCAACGCCGAAGCCCAGACCACCGAGCCATATAATATGGTGGAGGTGACTACTCCAGCTAGGAGTTGGCGGCTTTGCTGCTTGGGGCCTCTGGTGTTTGCCATGATCCTGCTTATGGCGGTGATTACTGTAGCCGCCTTACGGCTAATGTAGTGCAAGCGTTGGCTGAACTTAAGCCTGTGGTCAATCATTATCCCCAGGTACTTGATTGCCGGTTGAGAATCGATAGTGGTAGACCCAATTCGGATGGATGTGTTCTCTACCTTCTTTTTGCTGCTTATCACTACTGCTTCTGATTTTTGTTCAGCAAGGCAGAGTCCATTCGTTGTTACCCAGTTAATGATTTGGTCGACCGCAGCACTGCATCTAGCATTTACCTCCTCTAGTTTTTTGCTAACTGTTGCCAGGGCGATATCGTCGGCGAACCCAATGAGGGTGCACCCGGCTGGCAGAACGAGCTGCAGAACTCCATCGTACATAATATTCCAGAGGAGGGGGCCAAGTACAGAACCTTGGGGGACTCCACCGGTTATCTGCTGTTGTTTCTCACCCGTGTCCGTGTCGTACAACAGTGTGCGCTCTTCAAAGTAGCTTTCGATAAGCTTTATCAGATACGGCGAGATTTCTTTTTGTATCAGGGCCTCAATGATTTTGCTCCAGTTTGCTGTATTGAAGGCATTTTTTACATCCAACGTGCATACTAGACAGTAGTCCTTTTTGTTCCGTTCACCTTCGATGGCGTTGCTAGCAATTCTCACAAGCTCCCCAATGGCATCGGTTGTATTCCGATGCTTACGGAAGCCGTATTGATGATTTGAGAGTCCTTGCCGGCTTTCAAGCTCGTCCTCTATGCGGTTGCAGATCAGTCTTTCCAGGATCTTGCCAATCGAGTCCAGCATACACAAGGGACGATAGGCTGACGGGTCCTCGTGCTGTTTCCCCGGCTTGGGAATGAGTACCAGCCGCTGGGTCTTCCATCTTCGTGGGATTGTGCCTTCACCAATGCATTTGTTGAATAACTCAACGAATGTATCTGGACGTGCGGCAATTATTGTCTTAAGGGCCGTGTTGGGTATGCCGTCAGGCCCAGGTGCCTTCTTCGCCTTAAGCTTCGCCGCTATTTCCAGCACTTCGTTTGTGTTAGTAAGCGCCGCGTCTTCTACCTCGGGGGTTGGGCCCATAAGAGGAATAAGTGGTGGCTGCCGGGGGAACAGTGTGGTAACGATGTGTTCCAGCTGCGTTGGGCACGTTGGCATAGGCTGTCTACTAAGTTTACCCATAACCAATTTGTATGCTCCACCAAATGGTTCCGCGTTTGCAGCTTCGCAGAGCTCCTGGAAGCATGCCGATTTGCTTCGCTTGATCAGGTGACTGAGCAGCCTTCGTTTCCCTCTGAGGATACCTAGGTTTTGGTCAAAATGGGGTCTTCCTCTTGATCTCTGCAGTCGTCGCTTTGCTGAGTGGCATTCGTTTCGAGCACGCGATATTTCCTCATTCCACCAAGGGACGGGGCAGCGCCTGTTACCTCCAGTATAGGCCTTTTTCATTGATGCATCGCAGGCTGACTTTATGACGTCTGCCATGTTAGCTGGAGGAGGAGGTGTCGATATCTATTGGTTCTACAGTCTTGCCCTGAATATTCCCTATATTTTTTTGCAGTCTTTGCCTAGAATAACCATTTTGGTTATTGTTTCCTCATTTGAGTCCTAACGAAGTAAGGATTTTTTCTTATTGCCCCTAAATGGGGATTTTTCCAACCCGCTTGCCGCTGGTTGTTTGGCTTATACGTTTTCTCCTCATTGATATGCTGACATGGCAGCCTGCCTCCAGGGGGGTTAGCTTTAATTATACCCTTGCAGAGCAAAAGGGTATTATAATTTCAGTCAGAAGTTTGCAACGCAATGAAGGAGACACCTTAGACCCCATAAAGTATATATATTCTTGATCAGCATCACCATCTGAATCGAAATATGTATGTATGTACGTCTGTCCGTCGGTCCGTCTGTCTGTTTCTATGTAAACTAGTCTCTCAGTTTTAAAGCTATCTTGCTAAAACTTTCCCAAAAGTTGTGTAGCTATTGCACGCAGAATATAAGTCGGAACGAGCCGGATCGGCCGACTATATCGGACAGCTCCCATACGAGAGATTGAAAAAAATATCTCACTCCGTTGTTTTTGATCAGATCGACTTGATTTCTTCCAGATGGCGTTTTATAACTACTATTGAATTTCGGTTTAAATTTTATCGAAATCGGATAACTCTATAATATAGCTGCCATAGGAGAGTCAAAAAAATATATATAGAACTAATGGAAATTAATTGATACCGTCATTGTTTTTCATCACACGACTTTGATTTTTTGAGTATCAAGTTTTTTAAGTAGCCTTGATTTATAAAAAAAATTTCATAAAAATCGGACAACTATATCTAATAGCTGCCATAGGAAAGATCGAAAAATCTATAAAGAATTAACGGAAATAAAATGATAACATCGTTATTTCTCATCAGAAAATCATGATTTTTGGAATATAAAGTTTTTTAACGACTCTTGAATAAAAAATCAAATTTCATCAAAATCGGACGACTATATCATATAGCTGCCATATGAACAATAGTCAAAAATATGGAAAATTAATAGAAATGTTGTTTAGCCTTTGTGTATTCTGTTCGAAATATATGCGGACTGCAAGGGTATATAAGCTTCGGCTTGCCGAAGCTAGCTTCCTTTCTTGTTTTAAATGAGTTCAACTCCCCTATAAAAAAAATTTACATTCTTTTACTCCATCCGGGAGCTTAGAGCCTCTACAATTTCTTGTAGAGGATTCAATTATCATTGATTTTCGATCGTACCGGTGATAAGCCAGTAGCGACTTATCCTAGCGGTGGGGTTGCCACCTGGCGCCATCTAAGAGTGACGAAAGTTCTATTGTTGGGTCCATAGTAACGTGGACGAGGGGGCGTGCGGGTCCGGGGAGCCGAAATTTGTTACTAATGTTAAGTGAGCGATAGAGCATAGGAGTGGTGGAGATTTGGAAAAAGAGACCGTTTCTTTTTCTCGGGGAGCCTGGGACTCGACTCGAACCCGGGCCTTCCGGACCGGAGGCCAGCGCTCTACCTGCTGGGCCACCGTCCCCCCCAAACTCCCAAAACTTTCCTATAACTGCGGTTAATTTTTTTATCAAATAGCTCCCGTTGCTCTCTGAGGGCGTTGTTGATGGCGGCCTCCATATTCATAAGTTGTTCTGGCTGCATTTTTTGTGCTTGCTGTTGAGTTTCTGAATTTTTGGTGTTGGCTCAATTTGCTGATCTTGTTGAGACTTTTCTTTCTTTTCCTACTCTTGTTTCCAAAAGCTTCCTTTACTCTGCAAGAATTTCTTTGTCTGAGGAAGTGTCCCCGTTATTTCTATACAGGGGCCCGTATTTGAAATGATTTCATTGGTGTAACAAAATTCAACCAAGATTTTATCGAAGCATTTATTTTTTGTTTAAATTATTTGTTTCGCGACGACACAAGAACAAATTTAGTTGATAATTATTTTATAAATTAAAAAGGTAAAAATTTCATGCGAGTAAACATTTTTATGCTGCTAAGCACCGGCAAAACTTATTTTCCGAATAATTTCTATATTGGCAAATATTAAACAACAAGCCTACTCACATTTCTTATTTTTATTTTGTCGTTCTCGCTGTTGCTGGTACTGCTGCTGCCGTCGTTGCTATATTCGTTCTCTTCCTTCTGGAGGGGTGAGGGAGTACCTACAGTCCCGTTGTTGATTCTTTGTTTTGAGATTTTGACTTTGCAATTTTTAAATTGCAATTTGTAATTTGTCTTGAAGATTTTTGCAATTTTATTTTTTCGCAATTTTAATTGCAAGTTATAAGTTATTATTGGATTGGATTTTCACCGTGCAATTTTAATTGCAACTTTTAAGTTATTTAAGCTAGGTACACACGATACACACAATTTGCAGCAAGTTGATTGCTGCAACCAAATTTGCTCGTATAAACACGAGTGAAAACATTTTGCTGCAAACAAAGAACTTGCACAGTTTTTTTTACAGCAATATTTTTTGCTTGTCGTCTGTATACATTTTTTTTACCGCTATCTTTATTGCATAATTCGCTTGCTTGTTTGCATATGCTGTTTGCTTTCAATCGCAATATTGCAGCAAGCAAAGCAACATGTGGGATCGCGAGAACACGATTAAATTAATTGAATTATATGAGAATCATTCCGTTTTATGGGATGTCTCTTCTCAAGATTATAAAAACAAGCATAAGAAGCAAAATGCTCTTTGCGAAATTGCTGAAGAGTGAGGCAAAAAGTATGACGAAATAAAAACAAAAATTCATAATTTGCGTACTCAATTTTTGCAAGAAGTGCGCAGGATGAAACAAAAGAAGAGTGGCCAGGGTACATCAGGCAACTATACCAGCAAATGGGAGTTTTCCAATGCGCTCAAATTTATAAAAAATTAAATTAAAATAAAAAAGTTGCTAGTATAGCAACAGCAGCAGCTCTCGATTTTAGTGACGACATAATATTAACAAAACAACAGAACTCGGAAATGAGCGTCACTTGCAAGCACTGCAAACAAAAAATAAAAACACGTGTAGACATTAACGCAATATATTGCACGAAATAGCCATGCAAAAGTTTGCGTGCAAAAAAAAAATTGATTGTAGCAAAAAATTTTCTTGCAATATTTGCATAGGCTTAAACATTTGTGCAAACTTTTGCTGCAAATTATTTTCAACTTGCTGCAAATTGTTTGCATCGTGTGTACCTAGCTTAACACTACGTCGCGCGAGTATTTCCGAATTGCAAATTACTTTTGCAAATGCACTTTATCGTGAGTCGGTTATGTTGAGCGCCAGTTATTAAGATGTGTTTGTTTTACGAGGTATGTTAAAAAAGTATCGCGAATTTTGAATTTGCGCGGGTTACCTCGTATCGAATTTCGATTTTTTTATGGCGTTGTGTTGGTACTCATGTCTCTCACTTATGCCGACAAGGTCGGCCATTTTGAATGTTCACTTAATTGTTGGCAGCTGCTTTGCTTGCCCGTGTTTTGGATCGTCTTCGATTTTTACCTATTCAAAAAAATGGATCAAAGAACCTGTATCAAATTTTGTGTGAAAAACGAAATTAAGTGCGTTGATGCATTCCGAATCTTGACTGTGGCATACGGAGAAGCTACCTTTACCGAAGCAACGTTTATTGGTAAAGGCCAGGAAGATGAGCGTGTCGGAAGAGAAGAGAAGAGAGCGTGCCGGACGCCCGAGCACTTCAACAACAGACGAAAAAATTAATGAAGTGGAGAAAATGGTATTGGCCAATCGTCGAATCACCGTTAGAGAAGTTGCTGAGGACCTAAACATATCGATTGGCTCGTGCCATTCGATTTTTATCATTGATTTGGGCATGAGACGGGTCGCCGCGAAATTCGTACCGAAATTGCTCAATTGCGACCAAAAAAAGCATCGCATGAACATTGCTAATAAGATGTTAAACTCTGTCCGCGACGACCCAAATTTGCTCCAGAGGGTCATAACTGGTGTCGAATCGTGGGTTTATGGTTACGACGTGGAAACCAAAGCTCAATCATCTCAATGGAAGCTGCCGCACGAACCAAGACCGAAAAAAGCGAGCCAAGTTCGTTCGAATGTGAAAGTTTTGCTGACAGTTTTCTTCGATGGCAATGGCGTGGTGCATCATGAGTTCTTGCCACAGGGAAGAACGGTCAATAAGGAATATTACCTGAAAGTTATGCGCAATTTGCGCGAAGCAATCCGCCAGAAACGCCCGGATTTGTGGAGGAACAAAAATTGCCTTTTGCACCACAATAACGCCCCTGCTCACACATCGTTGCTTTTGCGCGACTTTTTGTCCAAAAACAACACACTAAGCCACCGTTTTCCCCAGATCTGGCCGCCTGTGACTTTTTCCTGTTTCCTAAACTTTGCTTTGCAAGGGTATAAAAACCATTTTCATCTTAATGGCTATACATTTTATAAAACAAACCATCCTGATGGCAAAGCTCATGGCGGTACTGGCATACTGCCATCGTTCGCAACAACCTATATACAAGCTACATCAATACACATATCTGCTGTATACTGCCGCGCTTTTCCATTTCCTAAAATGAATTTATATAGTCATTTGACCTATTAGGTGACCTTTTCATAGCGGCTGGTGATTACAATGCAATACACCCCCGACTCTTGACACCGACAACCAGTCTTACAATAACTTAAACTTATGCTGATTATACTGTCATTATAAGTCGATCTGAGTGCCCCATGAGAGCAATGCAACATTTATCAGCTCATCTCGGGCTTTTGGAGAAATGGCTAGGTAAAAGGTTAAAGAGCAAAAGTGCAAACACGTCACCAATATTTTGGAGTCCACCTTGAAAGACGGCTTACTTAGCGAAGGCACATCCAAGCCAAGAGAACACAATTGAAATTAAAAGCAAGAAGTCTACACTGGTTAATAAATACCCGCTCTCCGCTTAAATTGGAGTACAAGGTACTTCTGTTCAATTCAGTTCTCAAACTAATTTGGAAATACGGCGGCGAGCTATGGAGGAACGCATGCGTTAGTAACCTAAAAGTGATCCAGAGTGCGCAATCAAAGACACTGAGAGCTATAACTGGTGCACCGTGGTACATATGGAATGAAAACATTCACAGAGATTTTAACGAGGGATCTGTTAAAAAGGAAATCGACAATGTAAAAGCAAAGTATGCAGAACTCGCAAATAACAGTCAACCGTTTCTCGTTGTCTAATAATAACAGTCTTCTCCTGACTCTTTACGAAAAGGCTCAGGGAACGACCGATTTATGGGTTCGTGAATGGGTTTGGTTGCGCTCAGACCGAAACCGATTTTTTCTATTCTGTTTTGTTCTGGTTGCTTCAAGACCGTTTTGTCGTTTTCAGTGAAGCAAAAGGTCTTTTGCATATGTATTGGTATACAGTGCACGTATAGGCAAGCAAATCGTTCAACATCGGTTTTGCGGACGAAATATATTAATCGTCTTCGTGAATTGAACGTGTGTGTAAATGCGAAGACCGTTTGCGTTGAGTTTTTCAGTCAATCGGTCTTTTGTTGACTCTCATTGTGCGGGCATTTCTCGATCTGCTCCTTACGCACTGCTCATTGAAAGACCGAAATACGAAGAGCTCAACGAAAAGCGTTCAACAGAAAACACAAATGATGACAGCAAGGGTCTCTTGCTCAGAGCGAGAGCAAGAGAGTATGAACTTTTTCATGGCTAGCCTGCTCATCACATCTTCTGTCACGCCACCGTTGTTAGAGATTACGGTGCCAAGGTATGGGAAACTCTCCACGTATTCTATTCGATTTCCATCTACGATGATATTTCCTTGGCTGGCGTCATTGAGGCGCATCGCTTTTGTCTTTGCCGTGTTTATTTGTAGACCCACACGGCTGGCTAGATTCACGAGGTCATCAACTTTTGATTGTATATCACTCAATTTGTGAGAGATTAGGCAGATGTCGTCTGCGTAGTCCAGGTCTTCAAGCTCAATGTGATTCCACGCTTGTGTGTACACACTTCTCTCATAACCTCGTCCACCACAATGTTGAAGAGCAGTGGGGATAGTGGGCATCCTTGCTTGACTCCGGTTTTTGTTTGGAAAGGTTCACTTGTTTTCCCGTTGTGCAGTACCGTCAGGTTGGCGTCATCGTATAATGCCTTTATTTGGGCGATGACTTTGTGCGGTACTCCTTTCCTAGCAAGCGCTCCCCATGTAGTTGCTCTATTTATTGAATCGAACGCTTTCTTAAAGTCTATGAACAGGGGGTACAGTGGTGCTCTCCATTCCACAGCTTGTTCGGTTATGATGCGTAGGGTTTTGGCTTGGTCTACGCAGCTCCTATGTGGTCTGAAGCCTGCCTGTTCATCTCTTAGTGTGGGCTCGAATTTATCAGTTAGGCGTTCGTTCAGAATTGTGATTCCTCTCCAATTGTTGCCATCGCTAAGGTCTCCTTTCCTGTGTAGTTTCACTATGACTACGCATTTCCAGGAGTCGGGAATGTATTCGCTCTCCCATGCACTCGAAAAGTGCGGGTGCAATGTTTCTGCCATCAGTTGAGTGTCAAATTGGAGGATTTTGGCTGGTATGCCGTCCATTCCGGCAGCTTTATTGTTCTTCAGTTTCCTTTTTGCATTTCCGATTTCTCCATTTGCTGGCGCAACACTTCTGTAGTCATCGCTTCTGCTAGGCATGTCGGAGTTGCTGATTTCCATGAAGTGTTGGCGCCATCTGTGGATTTGGTCGTCGTCACTAGTAAGAAGTATTCCATTGGCATCTTTGACTGGCTGGGTCTTTCTTCTATAGCCTCCTGAGATTTGGTCAATTTTCTGGTATAGTGATCGCATGTTGTTTTCATTTGCTGCGCGTTCTGCATTATCTGCCAGTCTATCCAGTAGAGCTCTCTTATCATTTCTGGCTGCTCTTTTGACAGCTTTGCATAGTACGCGGTATTCGTAGGCGTCTATTGCTGTCACGGTCAGCCAGTAATTTCAGTGAGTTCCTTTTGTTGATCGCATCCCACGTTGAGCTAGAGATCCAGTTGTTTTTTCTTCGTTGTTGTGTGCCAATGATGCCTTCTGCGGTGGTCCTTAGTGTATCACTAGTCTGTGTCCGTGTAGTGTAGTCTGACGCTGATGTCCGTTTCGCCAAGTAGGTGTAGGTTGAGGGGAGACGGGAGGTGGGACCTTGATTCAGCGTTTCGCGGGCGATTGCGGTCCAGCTTGATTGAAAGCTCTCCAATGATTAGCATGCGGTCGCTGTCTATCGATGCTCTCCTCTTGTTTTTTACATCCAGTAGAGACTTCCTCCATTTTCTGCTTATACAAATGTGGTCAATTTGGTTTCGTGTATTTCCACTCGGAGATGTCCACGTGGATTTGTGTTTTTTTTTTATTTTTTTTTTTTATTTGTAGCAAGAGAAGAAAGAATATACTATATACACATACTAGAATAAAGTAAACGAAGTAAAGTAAAGAATCCGCTCCCGCGAGATTGGGCTTTGCAGTTCTACTTCACGGGGCGGATAAGGCTAGGAGAGCTCATCGGGTAGTGCGAGAAGAACGAGATATTTCTCGCCGTCGCAATTCCTTCATAATAGTCACTGCCATGTGCGCTACAGCATTCCATTGATCCTCATTTGACAGCATATAGTCCACAACGCTATCAGCCGTTAATAGACTTCCGTTTCCATTAAGCAAGCTTTCCCGTTCACGTTGGAAGATTGGGCACTCAAAAAGCAATGCTCGACGTCTTCAATAACTCCGGCTCCGCAGTTGTCACAGAAGGGATCATCAGCGTGCTTGTATTTGAACAGGTAGGCTTTAAAGCATCCATGGCCTGTCAACAATTGTGACAAATAGAAGTTCACCTGCCCATGGCGACGCTTGAGCCAGGGCCGAACGTTCTTTACTAGTCGCCTAGTCCAATGTGCGTTTGGTGCGGACTCCCATCGTGCTTGCCAATTCACAATTGTTGCATCTCTTTGGTCCTGATTGACTATGGTGCCGCAACTCCTTTCAGCTGCCAACAGATCTAAGGGAATCATCCCAGCTGTCTCGGATACAGTTCGACAGCAAGCAACTCTAAGGGCACTTCTCCTGTGTACTCCTTTGCACTCCCGGCTGTAAGAAGAAGTGTTCAACGCCGAAGCCCAGACCACCGAGCCATATAGTATGGTGGAGGTGACTATTCCAGTTAAGAGTTGGCGGCTTTGCTGCTTGGGGCCTCTGGTGTTTGCCATGATCCTGCTTATGGCGGTGGTTACTGTAGCCGCCTTACGGCTAATGTATTGTAGGTGTTGACTGAATTTGAGCCTGTGGTCAATCATTATCCCCAGGTATTTGTTCAGCAAGGCAAAGTCCATTTGCTGTTACCCAGTTGATGATTTGGTCGACCGCAGCACTGCATCTAACATTTACCTCCTCTAGTTTTTTGCCAACTGTTGCCAGGGCGATATCGTCGGCGAACCCAATGAGGGTGCACCCGGCTGGCAGGGCCTCAATGATTTTGCTCCAGTTCGCTGAATTGAAGGCATTTTTTACATCCAACGTGCATACTTGAGCCTCGCCGCTATTTCAAGCACTTCGCTTGTGTTGGTAAGCGCCGCGTCTTCTACCTCTGGGGTCGGGCCCATGAGAGGTATAAGTGGTGGCTTCCGTGGGAACAGTGTGGCAATGCTGTGCTTCAGCTGCGTTGGGCATGTTGGCATTGGCTGTCTATTAAGTTTGCCCATAACCAATTTGTATGCGCCACCAAAGGGTTCCGCATTTGCAGCCTCGCAGAGCTCCTGGAAGCAGCTGAGCAGCCTTCGTTTTTCTCTGAGGGTATTTAAGCTTTGGTCGAAATGGGGTCTTCCTCTTGATCTCTGCATTCGTCTCTTTGCTGAGTGGCGTTCAATTCGAGCACGCGATATTTCCTCATTCCACCAAGGGACGGGGCAGCGCCTGTTACCTCCAGTATATGCTTTCCCCAGTGATGCATCACAGGCTGACTTTATGGCGTCTGCAATGTTGGCTGCACAAGTGTTTGAGTCACCTGCCATTCTAATTTTCTGCAAGCTGCTGAGGAACACATTTCTATTGAACGTGCAGTCTTTGTACCCCACCTGGCGCATGGGCATTCGTCTGTTTTGGGCAGCCGCGGAGTGGAACTCAACTATGATGGCATTATGGTCGCTATGTGTATATCTTCCAGAGACCGTCCATCGAGATATCCGTGAAAGCGCAGGACTCGCAAAGGTTATGTCTATGATGGATTCGCGTCCTGCACTGCAGTAGGTGCTCGCATTTCTAGAGTTCAGTAGGCAGACATCCAGGTGTGCCAGGGTGTCTACGAGAATCCGACCTCTTAGATTGGTTGCTCTGCTTCCCCACTCTGTGTTAAAATTTCCAGCGATGATGACAGGAGATTTCTCATTTGCATCTTGAGCTGTTTCTTTTATTATTCTTTGGAAGTCTTGCAAAGCAATGGGATGCTTTCCTATAGGTGAGCTGTGCTGGCGGCTGACTACAGCTCCAGATGGCTGCTCCGCCTTTGCTAGACACCTTTCTGCTTTGGTGAGTAGGGGTCGCTTAATATGGCAATGTCTATCTTTTCTTCCCGGACCGTTTGTGTTAAGAGGTCCTGGGCCGCTCGACAATGATTTAGGTTGAGTTGATAAAACCTAATTTTGGCGCTGAGCCTTCTGATATATCGGGCACATCCTACTCAGAGTGTTGTGAGTCTTATTTGGCTCGGCAGTCCTACTACATAGGATGCAGGCAGGTTTTTCCTTGCACTCTTTAGATGCATGGGAGCTGGCGCCACAGTTAAAGCACTGCTTGCTCGCATCATGTTTGCTTCTGCATCTTGCCGCGATATGACCAAAGTTTAGACACTTAAAGCATCTTTTGGGCTCGATTTTTGCACGAACTCGGCAGATGGACCAACCAATACGCAGGTTCTTCTGATCAAGAAGTTGGTCTGCTACACTTTTTTGGAGTGTCATCGAAGCAATTTGGGTTTCGCTGTAGCCCTTCCTTAGTTTTGGCGCTGAATCTGCGTTCAGATCGCAAACCAATTGCGCGAACACTGCCTCTAAAACTTCATCGGCTGTGGTCCACTCGGCGATGTTGCAGATCTCAACTACCACCTTGTCTGAGACTGACTGAACCTCAGCCTTTTCTCCAAGAGCATTTTGGACTGCCTTTTGGAGGCCTGGGGTGTTTTCATCCGCAGCTTTGTTCATCCGTAGCAAGATTTCGCCTGCCGCAGTGCGCCTAATAGCCGTTACACTTTGTTTGTACGAGTGCAGCGAGCTTTCGCTTTGTACCGCCTTTAGAACGTCAGCATATGCAGCTTTATCCTTGCATTTCACCAGGATTGCATCTGGCCGGCTTTTGCTCCTGGATGGCTGCCTTGCTCGTGGCTCCACTTTCTTCCAGTCACCATCTTTGGCTCCTGCTGACAATGCTTATTTTGCCTCGCCCTTTTGGCCATTGCCTGGTTCAGCACTTGGCTTGCCAGGTTTGGTGGCCCTGTCATCTTCAGGAAGAGGGAGCGGTGATGTTTGCACACCATTCGATACCCGTCGTGGCGGGCTGCGTCCTTCCACAGTTTTCTTGCAGCAGCTGTGACGCTCAGCATCCTTCGGGGAACTCTGCAAGTAGGAACCTTACCGACTCTTGCAGCTCGCGCATTCGGGCCATGGAGTTTTTCATCTCCTGGTTTATATGCCTTACTGGCTTCTTGGCGTTGACCATGGTCAAGAGCTCATCCAGGATGCGGCCAATCTCACTTATCGCTTCAAGCGGTATAGGAGAGCACTTCGATTTTTTGGGTGGCGTTTGCCTTTTTGAGCTGTAGGGCTCACAGAGTCCCTGCCCCTTTTCGGGGTCTCGGCTTCATTTCTTGCGCAGAAGGCGAAAACTTCGCCCACTCCTACTCTCAGCGGCGCAGATGCCGGAACGCCTGCCATAGCTGGTGGTGTCCTCATCAACTTACTCGACTTGGCAAAAACCAAGTCGGCAACGCCTGCTTCTATACGGGAACCACCTAACTCTCTCCTTGCCTGCGTAGTGGGCTCCCTCGGTGACCAAAGGTTTCCCTCTGGTGTTTGACCGATGGAGGTTATACCGCCTCGGCTCGGTCGCCAGAGCCTCGTTTAGTAGCACCAATAATAATAATGGGGAGGTTGGCAGTCAGTCAGATCCGCGAACTTTGCTACTTTTACACCCACGCAGGAGGCAAGAGAAGTTAGTTCCCACTCCAATAAAAAATTTTCAAATGAATTTTCAAATAAATTTGAGCGCCAAGATAGCCAACAGGGAGCCAAAAAGAAGCCAGTGGCTAAAAAAAGCCAAAACAAAAACGTCACACTATGCGACGCCGATTTGGCGCATGTTTGCATCGCAGCGCCATCTGGCGGGGGGATGCGAAGAATAGACCCGTGAGGGTCTGGGGAGCTTTTTCTGCTTCTACTGGAGTGCCATCTTACGGCGGCGAGAATGATTAAGAAACGTGCTTTCTACTAGTGATCTTGTTGTTCCTTCCAACTCGGAGACCAGCGCTCTACCTGCTGGACGACCGAGCCCTCTAATTTTAAATATAACGATCTAATTTCGTGCCAGAAATATTGGTATTGATCCCTTTAGGAGCTGCAGAGAGTCAGAAAAAGATAATATAGAAAGCAGTCTATAATAGCCCATGCACGTCATAATAAGATCTACAAAGATTTAAAACTAAAGTAACATAATTTCTAGTAAATCTACTTGGAACCGAATTGGAATTTAGTCTACTTAACAAGTAAGCACTGTCAATTTCACCACCAATAAGATTGTGAATGAACACAGTACCAAGCATCGTTATACGATTAGTAAGGGAGGGCAAGTTAATACGGAGAAATCTATTAGGAAAGGAGTGTAGAAATAGGTTTGCATTCCAGTTTAGGCGGCGTAGGGAAAAAATTAAAAAGCTTTTTTAGACTGATTCTACACGATCAGCGTGAACTCCGTATTGGGGACTCCATACGGGTGACCCATACTCAAGGATTGGTCGGACCAACGATAACATATATATAAAGTCTTGGTAACGTAAGGATCCTCAAATTCCTTTGACCATCGTTTAATAAATCCAAGCATTCCCCTAACTTTATAAACCATGTTCGAAATATATATATATGTATATATATATTTTTATACCTTTATTTTTATTTATTGAATCTTCTCTTGAAGAGACTTACAATAAGAATTAAAATCTTAAACTATACTATATATTATTATTTTATATTATTTATTATGTTATATTATGTTTATTAATTGGTCAACAGCCCTCGATTGGGCAGGAGTGGGCGGTCTTTGCCAGGGGCGGACGCAGAAAAAAATTTTGAGGGGGGGGTCCGATCGAAACATTTTTGTTGTTTGGGGGGTCCGATCAAAAATTTGTACGTTTGGGGGGGTCCGATCAAAAAATTTGTTCCTTTGGGGGGTCCGACCAAAAAAAATTTTATTTTTTATGGTTGAAAAGCCGTGTGCTGTAAGGAAATTTGAAAAAGTCTGAGATTTTGGGGGGGGTCCGGACCCCCGGACACCCCCCTGCGTCCGCCCCTGGTCTTTGCGCTGTAGACGAGAGTGGCTCCTGAGCCGCATGAGCTGCCTGGCTAGTTGGTTTGGATGTATTGATAGTCTATCTTCTTATTTCAAAACTTTTTTATCAATTTCTTCTTTGACGGGTTTTATATCCAGGTCCCTATGGATATTTGCGTTGCTAATATACCAGGGGGCCCCCGTTATTGTTCGCAGTAAATTCGACTGCACTCGTTGGATGATTTCTATGTTGCTGCTGCTTGCGTTCCCCCAGAGTTCTGACCCGTACGTCCAGGTTGGCTTTAGACATGAGTTATATAGTAGATCTTTGTATTCCAGCGGAAGAGGTGAGCGAGAGTTTATGAGTCAGTGGAAACTGTTGGCCTTGAGTTTTAGCGATGTTTTCTTCGCTTCAATGTGCCTTCTCCAAGTAAGCCGCCTGTCTAAGTGAATGCCCAGGTAGGTGACTTCGTTGACATGGCGGATTTGTTTGTTGTTTAGGGACAGTGGTGGGCAGATTTCCCGATTAAGTGTAAACGTAATGTGCTTACACTTTTGATGGTTGACATGTATGCGCCAATCTGCAAACCATTTTTCCACGTCCGTCAGATGGTTTTTAAGTGAGCTGTTGCTGTTTTTGGACATTTTGAGCGACTGATTATAGCTGTGTCATCAACAAAGGTGGATAGAATTGTTTGACTGCTTGTGGGAATATCAGCCGTGTATAGGACATACAAGATCGGTCCGAGCACACTTCCTTGGGGTACTCCAGCCTTGATTTCGTTGTTTTCAGAGAACAAATTTTTGCATCTTACAGTAAAAACTCTAGCAACTTGTGGGTGTTAGGTGGCAAGACAGTCTTGATTTTGTAAACTAGATCTTCAATCCAAACGCGATCGAAGGCTTGAAACACGTCACGTTCAAAATATGAAGTGAAAATTTAAGCTTCGGGTCCAAGAGGACGCGAAGATCGTCAACAAAAGTTATTCCTTCAAAGGTTCTCCCACTTAGCGAATAAGTGACATTATGCGGATTGACCCGACAAAACGTCATCAGCTTGCACTTAGTGCTGTTTAAATTTAATAAGGTATCGTGACACCAGTTTTGAAAATTGTTTAGGTCTGCTTGAATGTTTAAATGACGGGAGTATTCATTATATTGCAGACACAGTTTTACTGTTTTGATGCGCAATGACCAATGGAAGATCATTAATGAACAGGGTAGAAAAGTAATGGTCCAGGTGGAAACTAAGATAACTAGAGATCCAACTTAAAAGATCAACTGGAAACCCTATCATGTCAAGTTTGCGAATCAAGGGAAAGTAATTTACAGAGTCAAATGCTTTACTGAAGTCTGTGTAAATGACATCAGTTTGAAAATGATTTTTAAAGCCGTTTATCACAAAAGACGTGAGCTCTAAAGATTTGTTGTAGTAGACATGCGCTTCATAAATCCGTGTTGGCATAGAGATATGACTGATCTACAAAAGTGTTGCAAGTGAGAATCTCTCTTGCCACTGTCAACGAGAACAGACGTGTTTTATATCGCTCCGCCGTGTAATTAAAAATACATCGTAAATATCCGAATTCCATTTCGCGAAAAGACGCTGAGGTAACGCATGGGTACATGTACTCGTGTTGCCTATGGAAATATTTCAAGTTGTGTTCAAATTACGAAAATAAACAATAATACAGCTGATCATAAACAAAGCCAACGTTTAAGAGCACCAGCTCTGTAACGAAGAGCGATAATGAGCAAGGCTCGGCAACAACAACAAGACGAACGTCGGCTCTCGTCAATTAGGAACAACGCTTACTTCTCCATAAGAGCGGAAGAGTTAGAACCGACAACAACTGCAACACTAAAAGTGAGTACGGAGAGAGCACGCTCGCTCTCTCCCGCCTTATTATGTCCAAGCGGCGCTTCACAAAATCAGCCGTGGAGTGCCCAATGCCCGTCCCCCGACCCCTACAACATTACCAACAATCTGCTGATAACAACAACGACCAGCACAATGCCATCGTTTAAGACGGTGACATCGACACTAGCGGCGACAACAACCACTACAACAACCACATCAACTGCAGTTTCTGTTTCGTCAGCCCTTACTGACAAGCTTGCCAATACCCAACCCAAAAATAACAAAAATGTTAACGGTTCGTTAATTCAAACCGGAATCGATCGTTATGTGCAAATTAAAAGAAAATTAAGCCCACAAGCAGCTAAAAAAACAAATGCATCAAAAGTCACGAAGAAAGCTGAAGCCACTGTATCAAACAATGCGCTATCAAGAAATAGATTTGCTATCTTGAGTGACCCAAAAGAAGATGATACCGCTCAAAAACCTCAGACCAAGCAACTAAGGCCACCACCAATCTTTGTACGTCAGGCAAATTGTTCTGAATTGGTCAAAAAAATAACTGATCAAATAGGAGCAAACAACTTCTATGTTAAATCCTTAAAAAGGGGAAACATAAATTAAACAAAAATACAAGTGAACAACGAACAAGATTATCGATCTGTTGCCAAACACCTTGACCATGGAAAAATAAATTACTACACCTACCAACTTAAAAGTTGCAAAGGACTACAAGTGGTAATAAAAGGCACCGAAGCAACAGTCCCTATTTCTGAGATCATAGCTGGACTTAAAGATAAGGGCTTTAATGTCAAACAGGCTATGAACATATTAAATAAAAACAAAGTTCCGCAGCCAATGTTCAAGGTAGAGTTGGAGCCGGAAACTTTGAAACTAAAAAATAATGAAGTCCATCCAATTTATAAGCTTCAATATCTGCTGCACCGTAGGATCACCGTTGATGAGCCCCACAAGCGGAATGGGCCCGTGCAATGCATGAATTGTCAGGAGTACGGTCATACGAAGACTTACTGCACTCTACGTGCAGTCTGCGTTGCCTGCGGAGATGCACACTCAACTGAGGCCTGCCCAATAAATAAGGATAACCATTCTGCAATAAAATGTAGTAATTGTGGAGGAAACCACACTGCAAATTACAGAGGTTGTCCTGTCTATAAAGAGTTGAAAAGTCGACTAGGCCAACACATAACTGCAGCTCGAAATCCTGTAACCCGAAACAGTTCTCCATTTATATCAACGACCACGATCCCGGGAGTCTCTTTTGCACAGGCTTTAAGCAACAACAACGGGGCGAACGCCCCAGTATCTAAGGTGACAGTTCGGCAAACCACTGCTGATACAGTGCGGCAACAACTATTGAACCAGACTCCAGAAACTACTGTCCAACATGCGAATGCAAATACTCAATTGCCTAATGGCGTAGAAGCAATGTTGGTAACTATAACCAACACAATGGTAGCAATACAGCAAACGCTGCAGGAACTTATGCGCTCTCAAAATCTCCTTTCGGAGCTATTAATTAAACAAAAATCGGTTTATATGGGTACCCTAAAAATATGTTTCTGGAATGCGAATGGCATTTCTCAGCACAAATGTGAGCTCTTGCAGTTCCTAGATCAGTATGACATTGACGCCATGCTTATATCAGAGACTCACCTAACTAACAAAAACTACTTTTACCTAAATGGCTACTCATTTTATAAAACAAACCATCCTGATGGCAAGGCTCATGGCGGCACTGGCATACTGATCAAGAAACGCATCAGGCATTATGAGTTGCCATCATTCGCAACAACCTTTTTACAAGCTACATCAATACACATCGATACCCAAAGCGGTTTCTTAAACCTATCTGCTGTATACTGCCCACCACGCTTCTCCATTTCCGAAGATGAATTTGTACAGTTCTTTAACCTATTAGGTGACCGTTTTATAGCGGCTGGTGATTACAATGCGAAACACCCCCATTGGGGCTCTCGACTCACCAATCCGAAAGGAAGACAGCTGTACAACGCCATAATAACACCAAGAAACAAGCTTGACCTTATCTCTCCAGGTAAGCCTACATTTTGGCCAACAGATCCTAACAAGAAGCCTGACCTGATGGATTTTGCCGTCACAAGAAGAGTGCCTAGAGGTCATGTTCATGTGGAACACTTATCAGATCTTTCATCGGATCACTCGCCCATTTTAATTCTTCTCTACGACCATCCACAGCTTTCTAAACAAACACATCTCCTAACTTCCAGTAAAACAGATTGGCTTAAATACAGAAAGTATGTAAGTACCCATATTGATGGCTTCCCAAACATGTACCAAAAAGAAGAGATTGATAGCTCAGTTGAAGCACTAGTGTCTGTTATGTCACTAGCTGCTCAACACTCCACACCTACTATATCGGCTTGTAAGTTTAATTCTAATTTTAGCAACAGTCGAGCTTCTGGGCATATCAACGAACTGCTACGCAATAAGAGAAGGCTTCGGAGGGAGTGGCAAGCCCACAGATCGCCTGGCTCGAAGGAGCGGCTCAAAACAGCCAACTATCTTCTACGCACAGCCCTAGAAGATGAAAGTAATCGATCTCAATTATTCTATTTGCAGAATCTCTCCCCTAACAGCAGACGATATCCACTGTGGAAAGCTAAATCGGGTATATGTCCACCAATCGAAAGTGAATCGCCATTACACACACAAACAGGAGAGTGGGCTCGCAGCAACGAAGAGAGAGCGAATGTATTTGCTGCGCATCTGGAAAACGTCTTCAAACCGCTTCCATCAACAAACAGCTTTGTGCTCCCAACAATCATCACTCCAGAGGCTACCCTGCCTATCGCATTCGAATCAAGAGAAGTGACAAGAGTGATCGAGGCTCAGGAAAAAAAGAAAGCGCCAGGACACGATCTAATCTCCCCGAAAATGATTATGGAATTGCCAAGCTGTGCAGTAAATCTTCTCACCACCATATACAACAGCATGATGAAATGGGGCTATTATCCACAACAATGGAAAAAGTCCGTTATCACAATGATCCATAAAGCTGGAAAGGACAAGTCCCAGCCTTCATCACATAGGCCAATCAGTCTTCTGCCGTGCCTATCAAAAATATTTGAAAAGCTTCTTCTGAATCGTATAAAAGAATACCTGCAGTCCCATAATGCCATCCCAAGCCACATATTTGGTTTCCGCGAGAAACACGAAACCATTGAACAAGTGAACCGAATAACCGCAGAGATACGAAATACATTTGAAAGTCGAGAGTACTGTTCCGCAGTCTTTCTGGATGTCGCCCAGGCCTTCGACCGCGTTTGGTTAGACGGCTTGATTTATAAAATTCAAAATTTGCTACCACAGAACACCCACAAAATACTGGAGTCATATCTTGTGCATAGAAGTTTCGCTGTACGGTGTAAAGATTTCCTCTCCGATTACCATCCAATCGAAGCTGGAGTACCTCAAGGAAGCGTGCTTGGACCAACGCTGTATTTAATCTACACAGCAGACCTACCGACAACCGGCCTTACAATAACCTCAACATTTGCTGATGATACTGCCATTCTAAGTCGATCTAAGTGCCCCATGAGAGCAACGCAAAATCTATGAGCTCATCTCGGGCTTTTGGAGAAATGGCTAGCAGATTGGCGCATAAAGGTTAACGAGCAAAAGTGCAAACACGTTACTTTTACCCTTAATAGACAAACTTGCCCCCCACCACCTCTGAACAACATCCATATTCCACAAACAACGGAAGTAACGTATCTTGGAGTCCACCTTGATAGACGGCTTACCTGGAGAAGGCACATCGAAGCCAAGAGAACACAACTAAAATTAAAAGCAAGAAGCCTACACTGGCTAATAAATGCTCGCTCTCCGCTTAAATTGGAGTACAAGGTACTTCTGTACAATGTAGTTCTCAAACCAATTTGGAAGTATGGCTCCGAGCTATGGGGGAACGCATGCGTTAGTAACCTAGAAGTGATCCAGAGAGCCCAATCAAAAATACTAAGAACAATAACGGGTGCACCGTGGTACGTACGAAATGAAAATATTCATAAGGATTTAAACGTGGGATCTGTTAAAGAGGAAATAGACAAAGTAAAAGCAAAGTATATGATCAAGCTACAGGCTCATCCAAACAGGCTGGCGCGGTCTTTAACGTGGAACACTAGCCACACACGACTCCGGCGAAGAGATCTCCCCACCCAGCAACAATAGCTAGGGCCGTTATATCAAAAACTTAACGATAATTAAATACCGTAATTAAAAAAAAAAAAAAAAAAAGTGAGAAGTTATTGCTCGCTCAAAATTTTGGAATTTCTGACAATTCAGAAATACCTCTATAATTGCTTGCATCCGACTTGTTTCCCTTTGTTAAGTCATTTCATGAAGTCCTACTAATTAGATATATATTTATATGTAATTATAGTTAAACCAATACTCTTATGTTACGCTCGAATTGATAAATAACTCTTAAGCTAACATTACGCTCTTTAGTTGTCGCGCTCACTGGAATCTCTCTGTTACATGAAATTGGAATGCTTACATATACACGCGCGATTATGCCAGCACTTAGCTTAAGAACAAACATTGGAAATTATAACGATCACTTGAGAAAAGAACTGAAACTGAGCACACGAAAATTTATTACTTGTCTGTCCCGTCCGCCTACGCAAGTTGGCCTTCAATAATTTTATTGATATTTTGCTCTGAAGTTGCTTGTGGCACAGGGCCACGTTAGTAGCAGAACCCTTTTTTGGATCTACATTTTTTGGCGCCCCCGGGTGGACAATTTTGCGAGGCGTTTTCGTTGGGACTTGGTTGGACTTCGGCACTCTAATTGGACTTTGACTTGGATCTTTTTGGGAAGTTGACGTTTTGGAAAATTAACATATGGATTTTACATTGGCTAGGAGTACACAGGTAACGAGTAAAAGTGAACTGCGAGGCATATAGTGTGTGATTATTTATTATTAAAGTTGTTCAAGCCTACGCGCATACACACATATGAACATGCACTAAAGCATAGAGTGGACCGTAGTTCACTTATCACTCGGTGTAAAAAACTTATATTATTCGAAACTCAAAATTTCCGGCATATAAAATACAAATATAAATTTGGCAATATACAAATATTAAAATATTTAAATATAATTTTTGTGTGGTAACTTTTTTGGACCACCCAAATTGATTTGCACAAGCCGCTGTTGAGCGCGAAAAAAATTCCGTGGAAACCAGCAAAAGAAAAAAAGAGGTCCCGTTAGATTTTTTGCTAATAGAAAAGTGCGCATCGTTGTCGGTACAGCTGTCAAAATTTGCTGTACAATTTTCTTCAGTTCTCTCTTTCGTCACTTGCGCTGCGTCGGCAGCGAACTTTCGTTTGTTGGTGCATTGACTTCGATTGTCTTTGCATTGTTCCCGTTTATTGCTGCTTGGGCAGTGAACTTTGGTTTGATTTGCGATTGATTTTGTGTTACTTCTATCGCTGCTTGGGCAGTGAATTTGAATGCTCATCTCATATGCACACATACATATAGGTACATATATATATAAGTTAACACAGTTAAGGAGTAACTTATAAGTCGGTACAAATATTTGGTGGTTCTCGGATTACCCTATTGCCTTTATGTGCAGACTAAGCATAAGTCGCCTTTAGGGGCCGTGCCTGGTTCCCGGCGTGGTGAGTTATGCATTTTCTGCTAGTGTCAGCATTTTGGTATGACAAAGCGGTCGGCTCGCCGGCCACGTACAGCTTATAAGTTCAGTTTTAGTTTTGATTTTGAATAAAGAACATTTAAATGTAAAACTCCGGCATTGGCCGTTAACACTTATCTTATTGATTGAAATTGGTTATCGTGCCTTAAGGGCCGTTAGCAACGGAGTCAGTTACTCCCAACATAATCTTCCTAATAGAAGAGGAAAGAGAGCCAGTGGAAACCGCCCGGCTCACCCAGGAAAACAACCAGCCGCGGACAAGTGCGCCTTTACCCCCACCGCCGGAATCAGCTACGGTTGTAGTAGGACAGCAGCCCCTTACCCTCACGGACAGCGGCGAGGGACAGAGAGTGGTGACCCGTCCTAAATTATAATTGGCACCCAACTCGATAGAATTCACGTCCCGAAATTTTAGACAAAAAAATATGTAAGTGGTCTGATCTTATTAATCAGCTTCAAATTGTGAAAAAACCAACACACACATACATACACTGTAAAAAAAAAAAAATAATAAAATAAAATAAATTATATAAAACACACAAAAATCTAAAACAAAAAGAAAACCATTTAAGCTTTCCTTTAGCAGGTGTGATTTGTTTCGTAAATAAAAATATTTGCTCTTCCGCCCTTGTTTGGTCATGGCGCAGCCTAAATCCAATCACTAAATTCAAATCGTAACGTAGAACTAAATTCTCGATGTTTGCTTTGTTTTTGCTATTTGCCCTGCGCGGCAACACTGTTCTAATTGTCATTTCTAACTACCTTTTCACTTTTTCGCTTATCGCTTCCTGGCCTTAGTCCACGGCAAGCTTCATCTTAGTTCGATTTTGGTACTCGCTTGCACAAGGCACGATCGCTGATCGCCTGCCAACTCTCGGCTTATATACTTTCGTCTAAAGCACAGACAAATCGGTCTGCCTGCTAAAATACCTTCTCGCGACTAAAACGGCACAGACAAATCGGTCTGCCTGCCCATCATACTTTCGGCTATTTAAAAGGCACAGACAAATCGGTCTGCCTGCCTAATTCCTATTTCAAACCTACATAAACAATAACTCTGTAAATTTAAGGCCTTGGTGCCAGTTAATATATAAGTGCATTATTTAAGCGAAATTTGTACGATTTTATTTACTTGGGCACCGCCAAAAGTAATGGTTAGTAAAAAAGCTTACTGACCCAACATTTTGGTGACCCCGACGTGATTGTGAAACAATAGAAATTCGAACCATCTAAAACTAAAGTGCAACCAAACAAATAATTTAATTATTTTCGTTCGGTTTAAAGTTGGTGATCGCGCATATACATACTTTTGTAGCTCTGTGCACATAAGCTCAAGCTGTAACTCCGTTAGACCCTCGCACACACCCGCCCCCGCGCAATTTCGTTTCCTCTTTGTGCCCCAGCTTCCCGCTTAAAACGTTTTTACAGCGGCGACAAACGTTTTCGTTTCGCGGGTTCAGTGCCTATATATATATATATCTAATATATAAAATTCTCGTGTCACAGTTTTTGTGACCTTACTCCTCCGAAACGGCTATACCGATTCTCATGAAATTTTGTGAGCGTATTGAGTAAGTCTGACAATTACCCAACGTCTATTTTTCATCCTCTTAAATCGTGTTCGACATACCAAAAATCGCATATAAAGTGAGTTTCTACCTCATCACACTGACAAAAATATGCTACCATAGCATTTTAAATCAATTTAAACTGGGGCAAAAATCATTCATTATTAAGTAAAATCATTAATTCTATTTATGAGTGTTTTGTCCAGTGAGCAATGCCAAGAAAACGCAAAGGGGGAGATTTGAGCCGTGATACAAGTAGATCTCGATACATGCGAAATAGTAGATCCGAAAGAATAGCGCAATTGCATCAAGAAGAGCCAGAAGATACACGAACTGAACGCAATGAAGTCAGAGAAGAGCCAGAAGGTACACGAGCTGAACGCAATGAAGTCAGATAAGAGCTAGAAGATACACGAGCTGAACGCAATGAAGACAGAAGATTAGAACAACGACAACCACGCCGTTTCACAGTCAATAGACGCAGAACAAATGACCAACAACGACAACAGGTACATCGAGTATTTATATATGATTCATTACTGCGGTCTAGCATTCCAGTATGAGCCCGATATTGAGTATTATGCACACTCAAAAGTGGTAATTGGTGCTATGGATAAGAAATGTCCGCATTGTCATGCTCTGAAATTTAAAAATGAGCCAGCTGGGATGTGTTGCGCGTCAGGAAAAGTACAACTACCAACATCTATTTTTCATCCTCTTAAATCCTGTTCGACATACCACAAATCGCATATAAAGTGAGTTACTACCCCATCACACTGACAAGCACACGCTACCATAGCATTTTAACTTAATTTAAACTGGGGCAAAAATCTTTCATCATTAAGTAAATTCATTAATTCTATTTATGAGTGTTTTGTACAGTGAGCAACGCCAAGAAAACGCAAAGGGGGTGATTTGAGCCGTGATACAAGTAGATCTCGAATCATGCGAAATAGAAGATCCGAAAGAACCGAAGAACAAATCCAGCAACAAAATACTGATGTACGTGTCAGAATAGCGCAATTGCATCAAAAAGAACGTTAAAGAAACACGAGCAGAACGCAATGAAGTCAGAAGATTAGAACAACGATAATCACGCAGTTTCACAGTCAATACAATTTACAATTTACATAACAAATGACCAACAACGACAACAGGTACAACGATCAATTTTATATCTGATTCATTCCTGCGTCTAGCATTCCAGTATGAGACCGATAATTGGTGCTAGAAATGGACAAGGAATGTTAGCATTGTCATGCTCTGAAATTCAAAAATGAGCCAGCTGGGATGTGTTGCGCGTCAGGAAATGTGCAACTACCAGAAATTGAAATACTAGCTGAACCATTGAACGGCTTACTTATCGGCACGGATCCAGATTCTAACGTGTTCCTGAAGTCAATTCGAACATTTAATTCATGCTTTCAAATGACATCGTTCGGAGCAACAGAAATAGTTCGAAATACTAATGCAAATGGTCAAAATTACAATTCTACATTCAAAATTAGAGGCCAAGTTTATCATAAAATGGGCTCACTGCTGCCAATGCCAAACGAACCACATAAATTCTTACAAATCTACTTTATGGGCGGCGAGGATTCCGGAAGCGCACTTGCCAATCGCGTGATTGCACGTTGTGATTATAATACCCTTTATTCATTTTATGCCAGGCGCAATTATAATAACTTAAAAATAATATTTGCCTTTTGTTATTTTTATATTCCCTGATGGTTCACAGCGCTCCAGATGACTTTACAATACATAAGTCTAGAACTGAGTAAATTTTGTACAGAAATTATAAAGTCATCTGGTGGCAAAACAACGTTTGCCGGGTCAGCTAGTATATATATATATTCAAATAGACGCACAATTTTGGCGCTAATCATTGCACAGTGGGACTTGATCGGTGTGCAAGTGACAAATTCTCAAAACTATAAAGACCAAACAAATCAACATGTCAACGGACACAACGCTTTCTGCTCCAGTTGCGGGAGCAACGTTATATAAATTGAAGGCTGGCTCAATACTTTCTAAAGCTAAAGCCTTTGCGAAGACCCTGACCATCGAGAAGCTTCTGGAAATGACGGAAGAAGAATTGAAACTTCATATTCAACGTCTGGACGAGAACAAGGCGATATTTATCCAGGTCCATGACAAACTTGAGGAGCTGGATTTTAGCGAAATCGGCAGCATGGTTCGCGACGATTTTGAGGAGCTAACCATATCAACAAAGGTTATGTTGAATATTGAGTTGGGTAAGCGAAAAGGTGCGGCAATTCGTAGCTCCACACTCAGGCCAGAGCCCTCCATGGATTTCCGTTCCATGTCAGCGGCTAGGAGATCTCATTTGCCCGAAATGAGACTGCCTGAATTTTCTGGTGGCTATACCGAATTGGCCGACTTTCAGTCAATGTTCATGGCCATTATCGACAGTGACGTTGAGCTTTCCAACATTGAGAAGCTCCAGCATCTCAAGTCTTGCCTAAAGGGTTCCGCCTTGGATACAGTGCGCTCATTGGAGATATGCGAAAATAATTATGCTGCAGCCTGGGATTTATTGAACAACCGTTTCAATAACAAGCGACTTATTTTCCAGTCCCACAAAAATGCAATTTTGAGTCTCCCTAAAGTCGACATGCAGTGTGCCACGAATTGTCGGTCAGGCTGCTGTCGAACTTGCGGGTCTAAGCATCATAGCCTTTTGCACCCTGGCTCTCAGCCTTCGACCGATGTTCAGCGAGTTCCCGTGGCGGAACTAAGTACGCCAAACGCAATCGCCTCTAGCCCCTCTACCTCTTTGCTGGTTCAGAATTTGGAGTCTGAAAGTGTTTTTCTTCCAACTGCAGTCATAAGCATACAAAGTCGATCAGGTGCCTGGATCCCATGACGCACGCTGCTAGACTCGGGATCACAAGTCCACGTTGTGACCTCCCGACTTGCTCACCAGTTGGAATTGCCAAAAACAAAGTCTACAGTAACAGTTGCTGGTCTTGGAGATGCTCGATTTGACTGTGAAGGAACGTCCGTTTGTCTCAAGTTCAAGTCGCATACCTCCAATTACTCCAAATGCCTAACTGCCCTTGTTGCTCCAGCGATAACCGAAAATCAACCCAGTTCGAACGTTAAGCCTAATGGCTGGAAAATTCCCTCCAGTATTCAGTTGGCCGATCCTGAATTTTACAAATCTCACCGCATAGATCTTCTCATTGGCGCAAGCATGTTTTTCGAATTATTATCCGTAGGGCAGATTAAGTTAGCTGCTGGGTTACCCCTATGTTTTTCGTTCTTCTTTTTCTTCCATACAGGTCTCTCCAAAGCCATGCAAAAGGATGATGTTATCCACAATTACTCAGGTTTACGATGAGAGCGTTCCCCAGGGACTCAGCACATCATGGCGGAAGTTGCCATCTGACATGGGTCGTACCCATCAAATGAAGTCTCTTCAACGTGCGTTGGATCCAACAGCTGATGGCAAACGAGAGGCGCATCTACTTTATTCAAAGTCTCGTGTGGCGCCTTTGAAGACTCTCATGGCTTTCAAATTAGGTTTCTACGCTACCTTGTTACTGGTCCAACTGATGCCGGACGTATGCAACACGAAGCTCTTCGTTTCTGCTGAAGCTTTATCATCGATAAGCTATGAACATTCACGCTTTCGAGTATTTGTTACTAATCAAATATCTATACTTCAAGAGCTATCCACTGTCATGAATTGGCGCTACGTTCCGGCTGACTGCAATCCAGCCGACATCTTGGCAAGAGAAACTTCCCCGAGTGAGCTTCTGGAACCTGCCCTTTGGTTCGCCAGCCCAACGTTTCGTCTCGAGAATCGCAATGCGCAGCATCCTACACTGGACTTGCATCGGAAGAGCATGGATTCTGGTCCGCGAGCGCTGCTCGCTCACATGCGTCTTCAATGTTGGCAGCGACGGCCAAAGTGGCGCACTCCCAGACCTGCGCTACGAGTGAACGAGGCCGTCTCCATTTTGCCTCCATTTAAATGGCCATTACCCAGGGTCATAGAATTGGTGCCTGGATCCGATGGAGTTGCTCATGTGGCTCGAATCACTAGAAGGGCTGTACGCAAGCTGCCGAAGCTGGATCTGGTTGAAAGCCCTGGTCTTTCAACGGGGGGAGGATGTTTGGTCATGCCGCAGCCGAAATCCAATCACTAAATTCAAATCGTAACGTAGAACTAAATTCTCGATGTTTGCTTTGTTTTTGCTATTTGCCCTGCGCGGCAACACTGTTCTAATTGTCATTTCTAACTACTTTTTCACTTTTTCGCTTATCGCTTCCTGGCCTTAGTCCACGGCAAGCTTTATCTTAGTTCGATTTTGGTACTCGCTTGCACAAGGCACGATCGCTGATCGCCTGCCAACTCTCGGCTTATATACTTTCGTCTAAAGCACAGACAAATCGGTCTGCCTGCTAAAATACCTTCTCGAACCTAAAACGGCACAGACAAATCGGTCTGCCTGCCCATCATACTTTCGGCTATTTAAAAGGCACAGACAAATCGGTTTGCCTGCCTAATTCCTAATTCAAACCTACATAAACAATAACTCTGTAAATTTAAGGCCTTGTTGCCGTTTAATAAATAAGTGCATTATTTAAGCGAAATTGTACGATTTTATTTACTTGGGCACCGCCAAAGGTAATGGTTAGTAAAAAAGCTTACTGACCCAACAGCCCTCAAACAACAAAATTTTTTTTGTAGTGTTCTAACGCCAAAAGCCCGGTTATTTATATTAAATATATTTATTAATATTTCAAAAATTCAAAGCCCAGTTTCTGCCGAATCAAGTACTCGGCCATAAATACATACATTAATAATACAAAAAATAATAAATATATAAAATCCCAAGCCAAAATTAATATCAGCCGAATCAAATATTCGGCCATATAACATAAGTGTTTAATGTTTACAATAGAGTAGCCTTATGAGCTTTCAGGGCCCATATAGGGAGATTAAACGAGAAATTGAAAGTGAAAGCGAAGAGGAGTGGGACCGAGAGCCCCAAGGGTATCAACCACCACAAATACCGGAAGAAAACGTAGACATTATGAACGCGGCAAACATAGAAGCTTTGATTCAGGCCGCATTGGCTCAACAGGAACAAAGACTTAGAGCAGAGTTCCAAAACCAAATTAGTGCAGTTAATCAACAACTACAAAGTCTGCGCGTAGAGGCGCCAGAAGTCGAAACATACCAGAGAATTGCTGTGAGTTCAGTACCAGTGCCGTGTGACATACCGTTACACATAGTAAAGTCGATTCCAGATTTTACCGGGGTACAGGATGAATACGTGGCGTGGAGACAGTCCGCCACAGACGCCTATGAGTTATTTAAACCATACGGTGGCAGTAGCGCGCATTACCAAGACGTTACAGTTATAAGGAATAAGATTAGGGGACCAGCACGAGCGCTGCTGGTATCGCACAATACAGTGCTTAATTTTGATGCTATTTTGGCTAGGTTAGACTGCTCTTACGCAGATAAAACGTCCTTGCGCCTCTTACGGCAAGGGCTTGAGTCTGTCCGTCAAGGGGACCAAACTCTAATGGAGTACTACGATGAGGTTGAACGAAAGTTAACCCTCGTGACAAACAAAATAGTCATGACTCACGACTCAGAAAGAGCCACACTGCTCAATACTGAAGTAAGGGGTGACGCCCTGCATGTATTTATTTCGGGCCTAAAGAAGTCCTTAAGGGCGGCCGTATTTCCGGCACAGCCCAAAGATTTGCCAGCAGCACTGGCTTTAGCTAGGGAGGCAGAGGCCAGTATCGAACGAAGTATGTTCGCGGCCACATATGCCAAAGCTGTCGAGCAGAGAAATCAGAATACTGACTTCCACAAAGGCCAACAGCGTGAGAAACAGGAAAGATATCCCCATTATTTCAAAAAACAAAATAAAAGCCAGAATAATGATTATTGGCGCAGACAGGACAACTGGACCGATCGGGGTAAACCAGATCAGGCTCCAGAGCCCATGGATTTAGACCCATCACTTTCTAAGCTTAGATACCCAACGAGTTTTAAACAATCTAAGGGGAATAATAATAATAATAATACACAGTTCCCCACTCCTCAAAACCCAAAAAGAATGACTGGTAAGAGGCGCCAACGGATAAACAACGTTGAGCAAGCTGCTGAAAAAGACCAGGACTACGAAGACGCGGCCGCAGCCGCACTGAATGTAATAGAGCAGGACAGCGACTCACTTGACTCAAACGATCTTCTCAATTTTTTAGAGGAAGGTCCCGCTTATCGTTTATCGAGCGAAGGTTGGCGGGGAGAACTATGAAAATTCTAATAGACACCGGGGCGACTAAAAATTATGTTAAGCCCGTAAAGGAGCTAAAACACATAATGCCTGTCGACTCCCCATTCACTGCGAGTACCATACATGGCTCCAGTAAAATAAAAAACAAATGCTTGATGAACATATTTGGCCTAAAGGCCCCCTTCTTTTGCTAGATAGCCTAAGTACGTTTGATGCTATTATAGGTTTCGATTTGCTAACGCAGTCGGGAGCGGCATTAGACTTACGTATCGGCGAAATTAGGTACGGAAACGTGACCGAACAGCTTAAATTCTTCGACTGCCCTAATGTGAATTTCACAAATGTCGATGAAATAGTAGTCCCGAAATCAGTAAAAGCTGAATTTAGGAAAATGATCACTAAGAGGAGTAAAGTGTTTTCGAGCTCTAACGAGGCGCTTCCATTTAACACCTCGGTCGTTGCTAGGATTCCTACGGAAAGTGACGAACCCGTTTACTCCAAACTATACCCATATCCCATGGGAGCGGCTGAGTTTGTTAATAAAGAAATCAAACAGCTGCTAAAGGACGGTATCATTCGCCCTTCTAGGTCGCCATTCAACAGCCCAACATGGGTTGTTGACAAAAAAGGCTCTGATGCCGACGGCAGCAAGAAAAAAGATTGGTTATTGATATTAGGAAACTGAATGAACGGACCATTGCTGATCGTTACCCGATGCCAAGTATTCCTATGATTCTAGCGAACTTAGGAAAGGCAAGATTTCTCACTACACTCGACCTAAAATCGGGATACCACCAGATTTACTTGGCCGAATGTGACCGAGAAAAAACCTCTTTCTCCATAAATGGAGGAAAATACGAGTTCTGCCGTCTACCCTTTGGGCTTAAAAATGCAGGAAGCATTTTCCAAAGAGCGATTGACGATGTGTTACGCGAGCAGATCGGGAAAATTTGTTATGTTTATGTAGATGACGTGATAATTTTTTCCGAAAACGCTGCCGACCATGTATGACACATCGACACAGTTCTTAAATGCCTATATGAAGCCAACATGAGAGTGGCGCAAGAAAAAACCAAATTCTTTAAAGAAAGTGTGGAATTTTTAGGCTTTATAGTCACAGCAGACGGAGCCAAAACGGACCCTGAAAAGGTAAAGACCATACAGGAATACACTGAACCGAAAAACTTGTTCAGCCTTAGATCCTTTTTAGGATCTCAAGGGAGAGAATGGCTCGGTGAGCAAACATATGTCAAAAAAAGTCGCGGTCGAATTTGATGAGAGTCAACGTAGCGCGTTTGAACGCCTGCGAAACATTTTATCATAAGAAGAGGTCATATTAAGGTATCCAGATTTTAAACAGCCTTTCGACTTGACTACCGACGCTTCAGCAAGTGGTATCGGTGCCGTCTTATCCCAAAATGGACGGCCAATCACGATGATATCTCGCACGTTAAAAGACTGCGAGCTCAATTACGCTACAAACGAAAGGGAATTGTTGGCTATCTTGATTCTCTTTTCAAGCGAACGGTCGTGTTTTTTTGTGCGCTCCGAACTTTCATTTTTTTTGATACAACCAGCGGTGGTTCTGTTTTCAAATTTGAATATTAATTTGCTTAAATACCCTTGTGTTCGAAACCGTTCGCTTCGCGAGTGAATTTTTGTGCATTTAACGATTTATTTAACGATTTAATTTTTGTCTTACTGACTTTCTTTTGTGCTTCGTCCGTCAACAGTAGTGTTGTTGTAACAAGTGCATAAACATTAACTGTCCCCGCTCTTCCGCTCTCTCGCTCTCCCGCTCTCCCGCTCTTCTTTTTTTTTTTTTTGACTAACAAACTCGAAGGTTCTAAGCGTGCAATTCTTGCGGTACATTTGAGTTGCTCGATTAAAAATTTCGATTTCAATTTCTCTTGGCACAGTGGTCCCTGATTTAATAAACATGGAATCATGCAATTTCTGTTTAAAAAAAACCTGCCTTCAGTTAATAAAACCTGAGCAGGGTAAACTCACTTGTTGGCTTTGTGACAGGATGGTGCACACTAAGTGCGCTGGATTCACAGGGCGGACAAGTGATGATCTAAGTAAAGGCCTTGGTTTACAATTCTGCTGCGAAGCTTGTCGCGAAGTTGCGAAGGAAATGAAGTCCTTCATGAGCCAAACTAAAGGCGGCCTCATTCCACAAATGAGACAAATATTTGTTTCTCGGCTGGCCCCTGATCTCACATCATTTGATGTCTCGTCTTACATTAAAGACAAAATTAATGCCGATAAAGTGAAAGTGGAAAAATTCAACTTTTCATACGCTAGGAACATTTCATCTTTCAAGATAAGTGTTCCTGACGAACTTTTTAACACCATATGCTCGAGCGACTTTTGGCCGGCAAAAATGGTGGTTAAGGAGTTCGTAGCGAAAATAAAAAAGAAAGGCCCTACGGGAATTAAACTCCCCGGCCGGGACCAACAAACTGCGCCGTCCTTAGCTCCTTCCTCAAAAAACTAATCACTAACTTCCTAATTAGCTATCAGAATACAAGAGGTTTGCGTAGCAAGCTTACCAAATTGTATACTGATAGCTTTTCGTTTGCATCCCAAGTTATTGTGTTCACAGAAACCTGGTTAAAGCCGGAGATTTTTAGCTCCGAAGTTTTTCCCGGTAAGTACACAATATATAGGCATGGCCGTCCCTCTAGACGGGGAGGGGGCGTCCTTATTGCAGTGGACGCTAACCTTACGTCAGAAGAGGTTTTGACAGAAGATCATTTGAACTTTGAGCTAGAATTTTTATGCGTAAAACTGTCCGTCGCTGGCAGGTTAATTTTTATTACCTGCTCTTACATACCTCCTTCGTCCGAACTTGAGGACTATTTTAGGCACCTTTCAGTCATAAAGTCAATTTCGAGTTCTTTGTCCGATATGGATCAGTTAGTAGTTCTAGGTGATTTTAATATACCTGGAACTACGTGGTCCTCGGATGATAATTCCAACGCTTTACAACCCATAGGCCAAAATGATTACATTGACGGTCTACTTGACATACCTCTGTGTCAGGTAAACCATGTTCGAAATTCTTTAGATCGCTTACTTGATTTGTGCCTCGTCTCAAATCCTGAAAGTGTTGTTCTCTCTAGAGCAACTCCACTTACGCTGCCTGAAGATCCATATCACCCTGCTTTCGAGGTGACTATCGACACTGGTATAACAGTTAAAAATAATACTATAAAGCCAGCCAAGCGAATTCATTGTTTTCGCAATGCTAACTTTCTGAGACTTAATCATCTTATATCTGGCAATGACTGGTCCGATCTCTATTCCTGCAATAATATGGAAGACGCCATTACAATTTTTTATTCGCCAATCAAACTGTTTATTAACTCGTGTTTTCCGCTATATAACCCGTCAACATCCCACAAACCACCTTGGGTTAGCAAAGAGTTGACACACCTTAGGAATTTAAAGTCCAGACTTTATAAAAAATATAAAATTTCAGGTTGTCAGTCTGTTTTTGGAAAATACTTAAGAGCTCGGTCAAACTTTACCGTGCTTAACGCTCAGTGTTACAAGAATTATTTAGTCCGTTGCAGGTCCCAGTTTTTACGGGATCCCAAACAGTTCTATAATTTTGTCAACACTAAGCGCAGATCATGTTCCTTTCCGCCTTCGCTTTCGTTTCAAAGTAGGACGGCTAACACTGATCAGGCAATAGCCGATCTGTTTGCCCAATTCTTTCAAACAACTTACTCAATAGTGTCTCATTCAAGTGAGCAATATTTATACGCAATACCTAAGTCGAACCTAATATTTCGTCCCACCTTAAACGATAGCTCCCTACTTTTGGATCTTCAACGTGTTACACCAGTTTACTCCCCAGGTCCTGACGGGATTCCTGGGTGCGTTCTTAAACACTGTGCAAATGCATTGTGTAAACCCCTTCTCAAGCTGTTTACCCTATCCCTACAAACTTGTCAGTTTCCCCTTATTTGGAAGGAGTCATTTGTTATTCCCTTTCATAAAAAGGGAAGCAAGTCGGATGCTTGCAATTATAGAGGTATTTCTAAATTGTCAGCAATTCCAAAGCTTTTCGAACGTGCAGTAACCCCCCCACTTGCAGCACCTTTGTAGATCAATCATATCTCCATGCCAACACGGATTTATGACGCAGGTCTACCACAACAAATCTTTTAGAGCTCACATCCTTCGTGATAGATGGCTTTAAAAATAATTTCCAAACTGATGTCATTTACACAGACTTCAGTAAAGCATTTGACTCTGTAAATCACTTCCTAATGATTCGCCAACTTGACATGATGGGGTTTCCAGCAGATCTTTTAAGTTGGATCTTTAGTTATCTCAGTGGCCGAACGCAAAGAGTCCTTTTCAAAAATTCCTTAAGTAGTATCCTCAGAGTTACCTCTGGTGTACCACAAGGAAGCCATCTGGGACCATTACTTTTTACCTTGTTTATCAATGATCTTCCATCGATCATTGCGTATTCCCGCGTACTTATGTACGCGGACGATGTAAAACTATGTCTGCGGTATAATGATTACTCCCGTCACTTAAACCTTCAAGCAGACCTAAACAATTTTCAAAACTGGTGTAACGAAAATTTACTGAAATTAAACAGCTCTAAATGCAAGCTGATGACGTTTTGTCGGGTCAATCCACAAAATGTCACCTATTCACTAAGTGGTGGTGCCTTGGAAAGAATAGCGCTTGTTGACGATCTTGGCGTCCAATTGGACCCCAAACTTAAATTCTCTGCTCATATTTCGAACATGGTTAATAAAGCTAGGGGAATGCTTGGATTTATTAAACGATGGTCGAAGGAATTTCAGGATCCTTACGTTACCAAGGCTTTATTTATATCGTTGGTCCGGCCAATCCTTGAGTATGGGGCACCCGTTTGGAGTCCTCAATACGGAGTACATGCTGATCGCATAGAATCAGTACAAAAAAACTTTTTAATATTTGCCCTACGCCGCCTAAACTGGAATGCAAACCTATTCCTACCCTCATATTCTCATAGATTGCTCCTCATTAACTTGCCCTCCCTTACTAACCGTAGAACGATGCTTGGTACCGTATTTATTCATAACCTTATACGTGGTGAAATTGACTGTCCTTGCTTGCTGAGTAGACTAAATTTCTCAGTACCAAGTAGAATTACTAGAAATTATGCTCCTTTAGTTTTAAATCTTTGTAGATCTAATTACGACGTGCATGAGCCTTTCAGGGTACTTTGTTCAGACTATAATAGACTGTATTCTATCGTATCTTCTTCTGACTCTCTGGAACTCCTAAAAAGATCAATATTAACATTTCTGGCACAAAATTAGATCGTTAAATTTAAAATTAAAATAACTTTTAACTTTCTTTCCTCACCTTTCGTTTTTAAATTTTTTTTCTTTAAAAATCGCGTCAAAATTTATCGCGAATCGTGCCGTACGTTACACGGCGGTCGCCCCTCGGTCGGTTGGGCGGGATTGTGGGCCGTGGGACTACGCGCAAAAAAAAAAAAAAAAAAATTGTGTGGGCTATAGGGAAATTACAAAATTACCTGTATGGCTCCAAAGAAATTCGAATTTTCACAGACCATCAACCGCTCACTTTCGCCGTCTCTGAGCGAAACACTAATGCTAAAATTAAGCGATGGAAGGCATTCATCGAGGAACACAACGCAAAAGTGTTCTATAAGCCAGGAATGGAAAATTTTGTGGCTGATGCCTTGTCCCGACAAAATATTACCTCAATACAAACTGAACCCCAATCCGACGTCGCCACCGTGCACAGCGAAGTCTCCTTGGCCTACACGGTCGAATCCACCGATAAACCTTTGAACTGCTTCAGGAACCAAATAATTCTTGAAGAAGCATGCCAGCCTTCACGGCGAAATTTTATAATTTTTGGAAGCAAAACTCGCCACATAATAAATTTTAATGATAAAGACTCACTGCTCGAGTTGGTAAAAGAAGTTATTAACGTAAATGTTGTGAACGCCATTCACTGTGACCTCCATACATTAGCTTGCATCCAGCATGGCTTGGTGCTGGAATTCCCGGCCACTAAATTCTGGCATTGCAAGAAATTCGTGAGTGATATCACAGATACAAATGAGCAGACAGAAATTATAACTTGTGAACACAACCGCGCACACAGGGCTGCCCAAGAAAATGTGAAACAAGTCCTTCAGGATTATTATTTTCCAAAAATGACTAAGCTCGCTAATGAGGTGGTCATTAACTGCAAAACATGCACCAAGGCGAAGTCAGACACCCCAAGAAGCAGGAGTTGGGGGTCACACCAATCCCATCTTATGAGGACGAAATGCTGCATATCGACATTTACTCCACAGATAAAAAATAATTTTTAACCTGTGTGGACAAATTTTCTAAATTTTGCGTAGTGCAACCATTGCCCTCTAGGGCCATAGTAGACGTGCGTGGACCCATCATTCAACTGGTGAACTTTTTTCCAAAAACCAAAACCATATACTGCGACAACGAAGCATCATTTAACTCGGAGACCATAAATTCATTGTTGAAAAATCAGTATGGCATAGACATCGTTAACGCTCCTCCTTTGCACAGTAGCTCCAATGGGCAAGTGGAACGATTTCACAGCACCCTAACGGAGATAGCAAGGTGCATGAAAATTGACAAACAAATTAGTGACACCGTCGCGCTCGTCATGAGAGCCACGGTAGAGTACAACAAAACGCTACACTCAGTCATAAATTTGCAACCAAAAGATGCTATGCACTCAGCCAGCGACGAACAAAGGTTGTCAATAAGACGTCAAATTGAAAAAGCTCAACAAGCTAATCTAGACAGATGCAACCCAACCAGACAAAATCGTATTTTTGAAGTAGGAGAAAAAGTATATCTTAGAAATAACAAAAGGTTAGCGAATAAACTAACCCCACTGTACACAGAAGAGCGCGTACAAGCGACATGGGAACGTCTGTTCTCATTAGAGGGAGGGTGGTCCATAAGGACAACCTCAAATAAAACCCTTTTTAATTTTTCTATCGGTTAACACGCACCCTACACTTACAAATATGTTTCCTATAAGATGCACAGTAGTTTAACCTTTCGCTTCTTTACAGGATCGCGGGGATTGTAATAATAACGTTAGCTGTAGTCAACGCTAGAGTGACAGACTACTCCCACTCCCAATACATACCTATAACGGACGGGATCGCACTGGTGTGGAAACAGAGACATATTTTGCGGCACTCAAGCAATTTAACGGAATTCTCAGCAATGATAGATGAAACTGCCAAGTTGTCCGATTTATTTCCACAGTCGCACATGCGAAAATTACTAGAGGTCGACACTGACCATATTAGAAGCTTATTGTCCGTATTAAAAGTACACCATAGAATGGCCAGGAGTCTAGACTTCTTAGGTACCGCACTTAAGGTGGTAGCGGGCACTCCTGACGCATCTGACCTTGAAATGCTTAAAATGTCCGAGTACCGACTGATAGAGTCAAATAACAGGCAGATAATCATCAACACACAAACGCAGAATAAAATCAATAAGCTCACAGATACTGTTAATAAAATTATTAAGGCATAACAAAACAATATAGTTGACACTTCACACTTGTACGATGTTCTTTTGGCCAGGAATATAATATTAATAACCGAGATTCAAAATTTAATGCTAACAATCACACTTGCTAAGGTCAATATTATAAACCCTGTAATGTTTAACCACGATGATTTGAAGTCTGTATTAGTAGATCACCCTACAGAGGTACCTATCATAAGCCTACTAGAGGCATCTAATATTAAAGTCCTTCAGTCCGATAATATCATCCATGTGCTGATGGCATATCCTAAAATTAAAATTACATGTAAAAAGGTCACAATCTTTCCCGTATCACACCAACACATTGTTCTGCAACTACAGGACAACGTAGTAGCCGAATGCAACAATGATGTCCTAGCAGTCACTGAATGCGCATTAACAACTTACGCATCCTTCTGGAAGCTAGCAACACACGATACTTGCGCCCGAGGCCTACATGCGGGGGATATAGCACAATGCGAAACGCAGGCCAGCCATTTAAGTCCCATCACATTGGTAGACGACGGAATACTAATTATCAACGAGTGTCCAGCTCGGGTCAGCACTGACTATGGCCCTGAAATAACTACCAACGGCACTCACCTCATTACGTTTGAGCGAGTAGCTGATATTAATGGCACTAAGTATTCGAATCAGAATCGAGAAGCTATCAAGAAAACACCTGGCATGGCAGCGTCCCCGTTGCTAAACATCGTTGGGCACAATCCAGCGCTAAGCATGCCCCTCCTCCAAAGAATGAACAACCAAAATTTGGAGGTTATTCAAGGGCTTAAGGAGGATGTAAAATCGGCTGGAGCCACCAACATCTGGTTCGCCGTTGGCGTGGGAATCAGCATCCTTATCAGCTGCTCTATCCTACTCCTCCGAGTGTTGAGGAGGAAACGAGCGGCACAGGAAATACAGCAGGTCGTCGATAAGTTCCAGATGACCGAGGACGGTCATACTTCTAAGGGGGAGTAGTTAACACAGTTAAGGAGTAACTTATAAGTCGGTACAAATATTTGGTGGTTCTCGGATTACCCTATTGCCTTTATGTGCAGACTAAGCATAAGTCGCCTTTAGGGGCCGTGCCTGGTTCCCGGCGTGGTGAGTTATGCATTTTCTGCTAGTGTCAGCATTTTGGTATGACAAAGCGGTCGGCTCGCCGGCCACGTACAGCTTATAAGTTCAGTTTTAGTTTTGATTTTGAATAAAGAACATTTAAATGTAAAACTCCGGCATTGGCCGTTAACACTTATCTTATTGATTGAAATTGGTTATCGTGCCTTAAGGGCCGTTAGCAACGGAGTCAGTTACTCCCAACATAATCTTCCTAATAGAAGAGGAAAGAGAGCCAGTGGCAACCGCCCGGCTCACCCAGGAAAACAACCAGCCACGGGGACAAGTGCGCCTTTACCCCCACCGCCGGAATCAGCTACGGTTGTAGTAGGACAGCAGCCCCTTACCCTCACGGACAGCGGCGAGGGACAGAGAGTGGTGACCCGTCCCAAATTATAATTTATATACCCTGCAGTTTCAAAATTGCTTTGTCGTCGATGAAGTGTGCGAAGCCGCACCGACGACAGCGGGGGTAGCAACCGTTGCCTCAGCGACGCAATTTCATAGAGGCATTTTATATGGCACCGCCGTTTTCGGGATACATGTCGCTCTCGATGAACTTTTTGTCCGTTTCATCGAACGAGTCGTCGGTGGCTTATACGAATTTTGTATGGAGAAAATTCGTATAAGCCATCGTTGCTTTCATAGCTGACGTGGAGGCGAAGTTTTCATCGATGGCTTTGGCGAGGATGTCCTTAGCGAAATCATCTATGTCAAGCCTAAAAATGTCATCCCCTAATTCATATGAAAACCAAAATATAATTATATTTATTTCTTTTTTATTTTATTAATATATCTTATTTTGTAATATAAGAAATAAGTATATAAATAATATGAAATTCGAAAGTTTTTGTTTACCACTTCTGTGGAGTATTTGCAGGACATCGGCTGTTTTTCGTCCATCTATGGTACAAATATTTTTATTATTACATGTTATATGTTACTTTTTTTAATTTAAAGCAAACTTACCTTTCAAACGAATTTAGCGGACATATGTATGGCTGAATCCTAAAAAGATTTAAATAAGTTTGTAGTAAAAAACATAATGTTTTTGTAATATTAACGACACTTACATGATTTTTAAACATTTCTGCTGCCCGTTGCACAAGTGAAGTAATTTCACAACCAATTGTAGACGCACTACTTAAAAGAATGACGCAGGTCAGTTTCATTTTTCTCCGAACGAAAGAATAGAAGACAAATTTGGTGTCGGGCCGCCGTCGTTTGCAAGCAACGATTCGTGTTATAAGAGTGAGAAAGAGAGGAACACTTAGGAATATCCCTTTTCCTTTCTTACACACATGATTGCTTAATTGCCAAAAGTCCACAGTGGACATCCAGAACTGCAGGGTATAGTGCGCGAATTGCTTAGTGGTATTCGGCCACTTTTGGTTTAAATTTTAACATCCCGCCATACACACATATGTATATATATAGTGCGCGTATTACTTAGTGGTATTCGGCCGCTTTTGTTTAAATTTTAACATCTCGTCACACACACATACATAAATTGGCATAAGGCGTGTGCATCGCTTACTGGCATTTGACCATTCTTGTTGTTGCATCAATTTCTTTTTTGTTTGTTTTTTTTTTTTACATTTTATTTCGTTTGTATAATTGTTGGCTGCTATTGGAGCAGAGTTGTACAATTATGACGGGTAAAAAAGGAAAAGGTCACAACAAATCGCTAGGTGAAACAACTTTAGGTCGCCGTGATACATTGTTAGAACAGTATAAAAATAAAAATAAATGATAGGCTCAACTTCTGCTCAGAGCAAAAAACTGCCTCATATGAAACTGCCAAGGTTTGGTGGGGAGTATTCGGAATACAAGAATCTTATAGGACTGTTCGAAAACCTCGTTGAAAATGACCTTTCTCTTTCAAATGTTGAAAAATTTAACTATTTGTTGTCTTGCTTAGAGAAAGAGGCTTTAGGCACGGTGAAATCGTATCAAGTAACCGATGCTAATTACCCAAAAGCATTAGCTGCCTTAAAAATCGTTTACGATAATAGTTGCTTGATTGTGTTTGAGAGTATTTCAAAGTTATTCGACCTTCCAAAAATGCATGGAGCATCTGCGTCTTCACTGCGTTCGTTGATAGACACAGTAAGAGCGGTGTATGAGTCGTTGTTGTCTTTAGGAAATAACAAACAGATCTCCAACGCTATGCTAATACACTTAGTTATGGGCAAGGTGGATTCTACGACTAGGTCAAAATGGGAGGAGAATTTAGATTATACAAAACTGCCACTTTGGGATGATTGCGAAAAGGCCCTTAATAAAAGGTACCAGCACCTCTCTGCTAAAGAAAATTCTTCAGGTGGGGGAGCTTCTCGAGCTCAAAAATATGAGCGCAATGGTGGAAAAAAGGGAGGAAAAACGTCGCTAACAGTGGCTAAGCCAAATGAACAGCATAATCCAAAATGCTCGTTTTGCAAATCGGATGATCACTTCATTCAATCTTGTTCCTCTTTTGCTGCAATATGCTCCATGCAATAATCGTTTTAGGTTTGTAAAATCGTTTCCTCTGTGTATCAATAGCCTACGAAAAGGCCACACAGTTACTACCTGCAAGTCGAGCACTTGCAGAGTCTGTTCAAAGCCGCATCATACTTTGCTGCATAGGTATGCAACAGAATCTCAAATGGAATCCACTAGAAAACTCCACCAGCACAAACTTCGACATCTAGTCAATTGTCATCCGCCAATCTGGCTGCTAGTGATTCTGACCAAGTCGTATTAGCCACGGCAGTTGTAAAAATAAAGGATCAGTTGGGATCTTACCATATGGCCAGACCGCTCTTAGACTCTGGGTTCCAGGTCAATTTTATTACCGAAAACCTGGCCAATATTTTGAAACTACCCAAATCTCGCAAAGATATAAATTTAGTAGGCATAGGCAACACAAAATCTGCCATTCGGCATGCCGTTCAAACGGATATTGCCTCTCGTTTGAATTCCTTTGAAACGATGACTGAATTAAGTATATTAAAATCTATCACGTCCTATCAACCCGAAAGGCTTGTAGAAAATGTTGACATTCCAAGTCATATTGATCTCGCTGACCCCCTTTTTCATAAGCCGCAACGTGTAGACTTGCTGCTTGGGGCAGACGCTTTCTCCGATCTTCTTAAAGATGGGCGTCTGAGGTGTAAACAAGAGTCTTTAACTTTACGTGAAACAGTTTTTGTTTGGATCGTGTCTGGTCGTTGTAAAGCCCCACCAGATGCAAATGCTTGCTCAACGACGTTATTAAGTACAACTGGTGAATCGTCGTTAGACTCAATTGTTAAAAAATTCTGGGAGTTGGAGCAAGCTCCAAATACTGCGAATCCAAATTTATGTAATATAGTTTTATTGAGCAAGATATTAATATTATAAAGTTATTGTGTTTCACATGTTCTTTTTAACCCTCCGCGACATATAACAACTTTTCGACTGATTTTTGTATACTCCGGACATGATTAATTAGGTATTCAGCAACTGGCAACTTTTTGCGACTTGACGACTTGACTCCTTCTTCTTGACTGAGATTCTCTTTCCTTATTATTCGTTCTCCTTTCCGCTGTGTGGGGTTGCCAACCTGATCGCAACCAACTCTTCCTTACATTCGGTCATCCTGGCTACTGGAGTCTGTCCCAGACGACAAGCAATCCTCATTCCAATTGGCGTATTTCCATAATTTCATATTGTCTGAGCTCGTTGTTGTAATATTTGGCCCTTCCACTTGAGCAGCTTTCCTAACATTGTACCGGCCATTTCTTTTAACCTTTGTGACTTCGTACGGTCCAAGAAAGGTACTGGCGAGTTTTTTCCCAGCAACGAATTGGGTACGTTTAATTGCGACTAAATCGCCTTCTTTGTAGATGCTTTCTATCTTCCTGTTTTTATCATAGTTGGCTTTGTAATTTGCCTGTGCCTTCTGGATCTCTATTTTGGCTGCTTCGCGTTCTTTTGCTCTTTCGTTGTCGAAGTCATTCAACAACTCTTGTTCCAGAATTGCCACCAGACTATCGCTGACTTTGTTCTGCATTTTAACCCCGAACATTAGTTGAAACGGTGTTTTCTTAGTCGAGCAGTGAACATGTGAGTTAATGGCGCGCTGGACTTGCGCCACAAACTTATACCACTTAGAGGTATCCTCAGCGGACAGTTTCGAGATCATGGAAATAATGCATCTGTTCACCCGTTCAATCTGTCCATTACCGCGAGCCACACCAGTCGTCGTCCACACATGTTCAATTCCGTTTTCCTTCACAAAGTTGGTAAATAGGTTGGAGGTGAAAGCAACTCCTCTGTCGCTAACAATGCGGGATGGATACCCGAAAACAGCTGACCAGTCTGTAAGACTTCTTAAGACTTCCTCGCAGTTAGTGGTTTTAGTTGCGAACAGCCATACAAATTTGCTGAAAGCATCAACAACGGCAAAAATAAACTTGTACTGTTTGCTGGTTGCATCCATAGGTCCCAAGTGATCTATGTGGAGCGTGTGCAGTGGGTAGTCTCCTTTTCCAATGCAGTACAACTGACCTTCCTGTTTTCCCAGCTTTTTGTTGCAAATAATGCACTTTATGCAAGACTTAATAATTTGTGCAACCTTGCTTTCTATGTGCGAGATCCAAAACTGTTGGCGCAATGAGTGTAACGTCTTTTGCATCGAAAAATGTCCCATGTTATGTGCATCAGATATTAGTTCGTGTTCCATTGATTTTGGCACGACCAGCAAATCATTTCCATCCACATGCTTGAACAAAATGTTACCTTTAAGTTTGAAATCTTTATAGGGGCGAGATTTTAAAAGTTCTATAATAGACTCGATGAATTCATCCTTTTGCTGAGCTTTTTCGATGCGAGCTGAAATCTCCGAGGTGATGTTGAAGACGTCTTGAGGATAGCGGCTGAGGCTGTCAACATGCTTCATTCTATCGGCAGTTCGATGTTCTACTTGGAACTCGAAGTCTTGTAACTGCAGTATCCACTGAGCGACTTCGCGGGGCACGTCCCTTTTCTTCACTGTCATAGAGAAGGCGGCGCAATCTGTGACCAATTTAAATGGAACACCTAAGAGGTAATGCCGAAACTTGTTAAGAGCGAGGTACGCAGCTTTTACTTCCAATATGTAGCTGTGTCGTTTGGCATCTGCTTCGGATGTCCTCTTGCTCCAAAAAGCGACTGGATGCAGCTCTTCGTCAACCTTCTGCATAAGCACAGCACCGAAACCATCTTTTGAAGCGTCTGTGTGGAGCTCTGTTTGGGCCTCTCTGCGGTATAAACGTAATACTGGTTCTGTAGACAAAATATCCTTCAGCTGGTTCATTGCATTTTTTTCCGAAGCCTCGAATTTGAACTCTGCGCCTTTCTTTAAAAGGTCCGTCAACGGTCGAGCGATGTTGGCATAGTCCTTGACAAACTTTCGGAAAAATCCTGTGAGACCCAAAAAGACTGAAAAAAATGTTTTTCGGATAGGCAAATTTTTTAACGGCTTTAGTTTTTTCTTCTCCTGGCCAAACTTTGCCTTCGCTCACAGTGTGTCCCAAGAAGTGTATCTTGCTTTGAAGAAAATGACATTTTTCCCATTTTATCTTTAAGTCGTATTTAGCAGCTTCGTGTAGCACCGTTTTCAGCTTGGCAATGCATTCATCGTTGGTCTGTCCATATATGATGATATCATCAACGTACATTTGCATAACATCGTTAGTGATCAACTCCTGAAACACGCTGTTAACAAACCGATTGAACACGGCTGGCGAGTTGCAGAAACCGTATGGCGCTCGGCAAAATTCAAACAACCCCTCTCTGGTGATGAATGCGGTAAATTTTCTGCTGGATTCGTCGATGGGCACGTGAAGAAAGCTATTTTCCAAATCCATGACAATGAAAACTGCTGCTTTTTTCCAAAACGTCATCGATCAGGGGAACGGAAAAGCAGTCTCTTAATACCATGCTGTTCAGTTGGCGAAAGTCCACGCAGGTTCTGTATGCTCCATTCCTTTTCTTCACCAACACCACTCTGCTTGCAAAGTTAGAGGTTGACTTTCGGATGACTCCCTCTAAAAGCCACTCATCGATCTGCTTCCTGATCGCATCGCACTCCAGAGGAGAATAACGACTTGGCTGGTGTCGGAAAGGCTTCATTTGCTCATCGGGTATTATCTTCATCTGAACAGGACTTATCGAAGATGGGTTTGCCGGCTTGTACTCCTCAATCATCGACTTGATGAGAGGCTGGAACTGATGGGGAACATCGATATCAGGTTTAGCGTCAACTATATTGTAAATACTTAGCTCGGTTTTTTCAGCGTTAACTGGCTCCGCTGACGACTTCTGGAATGTGAATCCACCCTCGTTTAAAGAAACGCTGAATTTTGATACAAAGTCAAAACCAAGTAGGACGTCGTTTTCCATGTTTCCATCGGGTACAACAAGGAAAAACTGCTCAGCTACGTTTCCATCGATGAGAACCGTCCCTATGAAAGCGCCCAAAGGTTCTACCTTGCGATTTCCAAGTCCACGAAGAGTTGAATTGCTACTTTGGATATCCACGTTTTCCAAACATTTGAAAATGGATTGGCCGACAATTGAAACATCCGAGCCAGTGTCAACAAGACCGGCTACTTTAATTCCGTTGAGCAATATTTCCTTACAGCGTTTGGTATCCTTGATAAGGTTTACTTTCTTGACTGCCTGTGGACAATTGGTAGATATATGCCCAACACCATCGCATTTGAAACACTTTGTCTGCGTGTTGCAATCTTTTCGCATGTGCTCTGTTGATCCGCAGTTAAAGCATCTGGCAACTTTTTTGTCGGTGGACACGATTTTTTGACCTTTGGTGTAGCGTCGTTCTTCTCTTTCCTTTCCACACTTGCGTTCATACACGTCAAATTTATCTTTTAATTCCTGGTAAGATTTGCAGTCATACATATTGAACTTATATTCATTCTTTATGTCCAATCCGTCCACTATATAACCAATCACCGACTCCTCATCCACCTGTCCCATAGCAGCTATCTTCTTCATGTTCAAAATATATTCATGAAAGTTTTCGTCGATCTTTTTCTTTCTCTCTGCCAACTTTGCATGAATATCGGCACTTCTTAGCGTGCGTTTAAATTCAGCAGTGAGAGCACTTTTAAGTTGAGAGTAATTGCTAACCAGAACCGACTCTAGGAACAGTTTTGCCATTTTCGTCATTTTCCCTCGCGCCTGTACGTATCTCTGTTTTTCGCTTAACTCATAGGCGTCCGCATTTCGTTCAAAGTTTGAGAACCACTGCTCTACTGGAATTGTTTCACCGTCAAAGTTTGGCACAATTTGAGAAAAATTTTCTGCAGTAATCTTTGGTTCATTTTGCGATCTTTGATTTATTTCATCCGCTTGGATTTTAAGAGACAGCAACTCAATTATTTGTTGCAAGCTCTGGTTGTTGATCTCGGCCATTTTCAGCTCACTTGTGGAAAATTCGCTTTCCAGGTCACTCGATTCTCCTTGTTGCTGTTCCTCTTCGACGATATCAAGGCTAAATGCTTGGTTCTTCTTAGTTTGCGCTCGTGTTATGACACCACTCTTTCGTCCTCCTTCTTCTTCGTCGCTCATACTTTCGTATTCACTTGATGATGAATTTTTTTTTGCAAATTTCGCAACTGCGCAATTTTTTTTTTTTTTTTTGTTTGGCGTTTAGGTTGAGCCCCCAAATGTAATATAGTTTTATTGAGCAAGATATTAATATTATAAAGTTATTGTGTTTCACATGTTCTTTTTAACCCTCCGCGACATATAACAACTTTTCGACTGATTTTTGTATACTCCGGACTTGATCAATTAGATATTCAGCAACTGGCAACTTTTTGCGCCTTGACGACTTGACTCCTTCTTCTTGACTGAGATTCTCTTTCCTTATTATCCGTTCTCCTTTCCGCTGTGTGGGGTTGCCAACCTGATCGCAACCAACTCTTCCTTACATTTATATACCCCAGAACAGCTATTTTGCGAGCAATCGTTCACTGAATCTGTGAACAGATTACCTTCGGGCAGGCTAAGTGTTAAATTGCCGTTTAAATCTAGTCCGACTTGTCTTGGCTCGTCCTTTGAGACAGCTAAGAGGCGATTTCTTGGCCTGGAGAGGCGAATGGAAAAACAAGCGGAGGTCCGAGACATGTATATTTCTTTAATGAAAGAATACATTTCACTTGGTCATATGAGTGCAATCAGTAACACAGTCCCGAGTGAGCCACATTATTTCATCCCATACCAGTGTGTGCTCAGACCGCAAAGCTCTTCAACAAAGTTGCGAGTCGTTTTCGATGCGTCAAGCGAAACGTCATCACAAATGTCGCTCAATGACAAGCTTATGGTTGGTCCAACGATACAACCATCTCTCTACGCAACTTTGCTTCGTTTTAGATTGAATCCTTACGCAATTACTGCAGACATCACTAAGATGTACCGTCAAGTGGAAATTGACGAGACCCAGAGATGTTTTCAATTAATCCTCTGGAGAGAAAACCCGAAAGATCAATTACAAATATATAAATTGAACACGGTTATATACGGCACTGCGTCAGCACCTTTCTTGGCTATCCGGTGCCTGAAATATTTGAGTGACATACACGCAACATCGCATAAATTAGCATCGAAATCACTTGCGAATGATTTTTATGTCGATGATTTATTAGCGGGAGCAGAAACGCCAGAGGAATTAGGGCTATTGTAGCAGGAGTTGGACTCTGTATTAAAACCATTTGGATTTGGTTTAGCCAAATGGTCTTCAAACTGCCAACAATTCCAAGTTTCTGATGCGTCAATAACAATAGGGTCGCAAGAAGACACCAAAACTTTGGGTTTAATTTGGAATCCCAGAAGTGATGTGTTCAAATACTCCGCAAACCATCTTGTACTCGATTTTGTACCGACTAAGAGGTATTCTATCGTTTGTAGCACGTTTGTATGACCCACTTAGATTATAGTGTCCAATTGTTACTCGTGCGAAAATCCTCATTCAAGAAATCTGGCTGCATAAGTTAGATTGGGATGAAGCATTGCCCACAGATCTAATTGAACAATTAAATTCAGTGACTAATTGCTTCTCAAATCTAGATTCACTCAACATACCTCGACATATCGATCATATAATTAGAAAAAATATTAAATACCAAATTCACGGATTCGCCGATGCGTCAAAGAGAGCATACGGCTGCTGCATTTATGTCAGAGTGGAGCAACATAATGGAACGTTTACACGATTGCTCACAGCCAAGTCGAGAGTGGCACCTCTCAAAACCAAGTCTGTGCCTCGGTTGGAACTATGCGCTGCTCACTTACTGGCGAAGCTATGGAGTGAAATCAGGGATCTGTTGAACTCACCAGTGGACGACGTTTTTTTGTGGTCGGACTCTGAGGTGGTGCTGTATTGGATCAAGAAGCACCCATCATACCTAAATACATTTGTTGCGAATCGTGTAGCAGAAATTCAAGAATTGACTTCGCAAGCTGTCTGGCGTCATGTGCCTACCAACGCGAATCCAGCGGACATCCTTTCACGTGGCTGCTCAACTAGTGAGCTCAGGGAATCAATCTGGTTTACGGTTCCAAATTTCTTACAGGAAAATAAAACCTCTTGGCCAGTAAACTACCACCTAGAACCCCCCAAAGATCTCTCTGTGTTAGAGATGCGGAAGGATGCCACAGTCTTGATCGCGGCCGATGCACTCAATCTTCGTCATATTTAAAAGTTCTGCGCATCGTGATGCTCCGATTTATCAATGGAAAATCGCTCAAACAGATTTCACTCGTGCCATCAGCGGAAGAACTTAGTTCAATATGACAAATCTTCGTCATATTTAAAAGTTCTGCGCATCGTGTCATATATGCTCCGATTTATCAATGGAAAATCGCACAAACAGACTTCACTCGTGCCATCAGCGGAAGAACTTTGTTTGGAGATTTCTCTCTGTTATGTCTATGTAAAGCGGGGATCGGGGCTTAATAAAGCTTTCTCGCTCAGGCGAATTCGGCCGCCGATCTCCCGCTCCGTACTTTAGGTATAGGCATGTAAGAGAAGTTTATGAAATTAAAAACCAGTTAAAAATCGAACTCCTTATCGTGCGCATCGCCGCAACTTTCGTCTTATCGTGCGCATCGCCGCAACTTTCGTCTTATTTCGCTATTCGCCTAATAAACCATCGCAAAAGAAATTACCACTGCAATCGCAACAGTTTTCGTTTCGACAATAAAAACGCTTATTGAATTTTCATGGTGACCCCGACGTGATGAAATTTATTTGTTTTTTGATTGTCGAAACGAAAACTGTTGCGATTGCAGTATATTGACGCATATTCCTCCATGAAGTTGCGAAACGTAGATTTTTGTCGCTGGAAAGGAGATTGTCCAAAGATCCTTCCTTAAAAAAAAAGTATCTGGATTTCATGGAGGAATATGCGTCAATGGGCCATATGTCTTCTACTGACAATAGAATTCCAGATGGTCCACACTATTTTATTCCGCACCAATGCGTGCTGCGGCCTCAAAGCACCTCAACCAAGTTGAGAGTGGTGTTCGATGCCTCAAGCCGCACATCGACGCAGGTTGCGTTGAATGATATCTTGATGGTAGGCCCCACTATTCAAGAGGAGCTGTATTCGACGCTACTTCGGTTCAGAATGCACAGGTTCGCCCTTGCAGCGGACATTAAAAAGATATATCGCCAAGTGATGGTGGACGAAGCTGACCGAAACTATCAGCTCATAGTGTGGAGACGAGATCCCTCTGAGACTCTGAAGATCTTCAGGTTAAATACCGTGACATACGGAACATCGCCAGCACCCTTCACGGCAATCCGGTGTTTAATGCGGCTTGGAGAGATGGCGCAAGCTAAGTATCCAAATGCCGCAAAGGTCATTCAGAATGATTTTTATGTTGACGATTTGTTGACAGGCGCCGGATGCGTTGAGAACCTGCAAAGCCTTCGTGAGGAAGTTTCTCAGGTTTTGCAAGAGGCAGGTTTCGAATTGGCAAAGTGGTTTTCGAACTGCCCAGAGATCTCCGCATCTGACAGCGCTATCATGCCATTATTGGCTGACTCATATGTGACTAAAACCCTTGGAGTGGTTTGGTTACCTGGTAAAGATTACTTCCAATTCCGGTTGGATGACTCTTTCCAGGATCTTCGTCCGACAAAACGAAACATACTCTCCGTGACTGCGAGACTTTTCGATCCACTGGGCCTGTTGTGTCCTTTGGTCACGAAGGCGAAGATGCTTCTACAGGAGCTGTGGCTTCGAAAATTAGATTGGGACGAGTCGCTACCGATGCAGCTACAAACGTCGTGGGAAGCCTTCAAGGCAACTCTGCTGCAACTGCCCAAAGTTAAGGTATCGCGATTCGTTCATACAGATCCGCAAGTCCCGATTGAGATCCACGGTTTCGCTGACGCTTCCATGCGAGCATATGGAGCGTGCATCTACGTTCGCACTCAAACTGCGGAAGGTTTGAAAGTGTCATTACTGACTGCCAAATCCAAAGTAGCTCCTGTCAAGACGAAAACTTTGCCTCGCCTTGAGCTGTGTGCAGCTCACCTTCTAGCAGATCTTCTGAATCGTGTAAGGCCATTACTAAATTGCCCTATCAAAAAAGTGGTCCTATGGACCGACTCCGAGATCACTCTGCATTGGATCAAAACTCATCCTTCGTCGTTGTCCGTTTTCGTCTCAAACCGAGTAGCTGAGATCCAAGAGTGGTCGGAGAACGCAATTTGGCGACACGTTCCCACGAAAGTTAACCCAGCGGATATAGTGTCTCGAGGATGTGACGTTGAAGATCTTTTAACGTCCGTTTGGTTCGCTGGGCCGTCATTTTTGCTCGACACAGAAAGTAGTTGGCCTGTAAATCAGCATTTCGAACTTCCTTCAGAAGTTGTGTCGAGTGAGTTACGCAAGTCGGCGTTAACTCTTGTTGTCACACCAGAGCCCAACTACCTGCTTCAGAAAATCGAGTCATTTTCGTCGCACCTGAAGCTGCTGAGAGTTTTCGTGTGGGTTTTAAGATTTATTCGGAGGTGTAAGAAAGTTTTACAGCCTTTCGAAAAAAGCATTACGCCAAGAGAATTGAATTTTGCGTTCGAGAAAATTGTAGAAGTCATCCAATCTCACGAATTCAGTGACGACATAGGCAAAATTCGGAAAAAGAAACCGGTATCAACGCAGATTCAAAAGCTAAATCCCTTTGTGCAGGAAAAGAAATCAGATTGGTGCTCTTCGACATTATTGCGCGTTGGTGGTCGGTTATTGAATGCTCCTATCCCGTACGAAGCCAAATTTCCGTTGTTGCTAACAAAAAGCTCACAGTTTGTTAAAACCTACGTGTCGTATCTGCACGTTACGAATTGTCACGCTGGTCCTCGAGCTCTTGTGAGTCTCCTACGAGAGAAAGTCTGGTTGATCAATGCTCAAGACGTATGTCGCCGAACAGTTCGTTCGTGCATGCGCTGCTTTCGATGCAAGCCGCAGCTCTTGACGCAAATTATGGGGAACTTGCCATCAGACAGACTCCGAGCTCTCCGCCCTTTTAATATCTGTGGCGTCGATTTTTGTGGGCCATTTAGCACAACGTATCGCATCCGTGGTAAACCACCGTACAAGTCATATGTGGCCTTGTTTGTGTGTTTTGCGTCCAAAGCGGTCCACTTAGAGTTAGTGTCTGACCTTACCACTGATGCATTTCTCTTGGCTTTCCAAAGGTTCGTGAGTCGTCGCGGGATTCCGGAGAAGGTGTGGTGCGACAACGCGACCAACTTCGTCGGCGCGGATCGGCACCTGAAAGAGTTCCGGGCCCGTCTGGAGGAGCAGGGGGCGGTATCGAAGCATTCGCGTTAAAAAAAGGATGCGAGTTTGCGTTCATACCGCCCAGAGCACCTCACTTCGGCGGTCTATGGGAAGCAGGTGTGAAGTCTGCAAAGCACCTGTTCCTTCGGACGGTCGGTCACGACCTCTTGACCGCGGAGGAGCTCGGAACTCTCCTCGCCAGCGTGGAGGCGGTGCTAAATTCGAGGCCCATAGGAGCGCTAAGCAGCGACCCCAGCGACGGCGAAGCCCTAACACCCGGACATCTCCTGATCGGCGGCCCGCTGGTCGCACCACCACCGTCAGCACTCCCGGACCAGATCAGCCCGACCTGCTTGCGACGATGGCGCAGTGTCTCGTCGCTCAGGCACAGGTTCTGGCAGCGATGGTCCCGGGAGTACGTCTCCAGCCTGCAGACGACAAGACAGACAAGTGGTCCAAGGAGGTCCACAACGTCGACGTGGGAGCTCTCGTCGTCGTCGGCGAGGACAATCTGCCGCCCCAGCAGTGGAGGATCGGGCGCGTCGTGGAGGTGCACGTCGGCGCTGATGGCAAGGTCCGAGTGGCGGATGTCAAGACGGCAGACGGGGTCTACAGGCGAGCCATCCATCGGCTGGCTCTTCTTCCGATGTTGTCCTGAAGGACGTCGTCCCTTCAGAGGGGGCGGTGTTTGGAGATTTCTCTCTGTTATGTCTATGTAAAGCGGGGATCGGGGCTTAATAAAGCTTTCTCGCTCAGGCGAATTCGGCCGCCGATCTCCCGCTCCGTACTTTAGGTATAGGCATGTAAGAGAAGTTTATGAAATTAAAAACCAGTTAAAAATCGAACTCCTTATCGTGCGCATCGCCGCAACTTTCGTCTTATCGTGCGCATCGCCGCAACTTTCGTCTTATTTCGCTATTCGCCTAATAAACCATCGCAAAAGAAATTACCACTGCAATCGCAACAGTTTTCGTTTCGACAATAAAAACGCTTATTGAATTTTCAAACTTAGTTCAGCGTTTTTAGCAGTGGTGTCTGCATTGCAGCGAATCGGGTTCGTAAATAAAATTGCGAGGCTAAATAAATCCTTGACTTTACAACCAAGTGTTCAGAAACTTAATCCATTCTTGTATCCTCATCAAGATGGCAAGCATGTGTGGTGGCTGCTTAGAGTTGGCGGTCGTTTGTTGAAAGCTCCTGTGCCACACAATGCTAAGTTCCCGTTGCTCATGCCAAAAGATAGCCGGTTCGTTAAAATATGTTATATCTACAATATTTGCATCGTTCAAATTGTCATGCAGGTCCACGTGCTTTGATGGCTATTCTTCGGCAGCAAATTTGGTTGGTGAACGCTCGTCAAGCGTGTAATAGCATTGTACGGCAATGTGTAAATTAACTATATGTCCTTTTTAGGATTTATTTAAGACGCGATTTTAATTTGCGAATGAGAAGACTTTGTAATTGCGAGGTTTTACCGTCACCGTTTATTTCCAAAATTCAACTAAACTCTAAGTACAATAATTCTTATAATGAAAGCTAGCCCTATGTCGTAAAAGTGCTGACCCGGCTGCCCATGCATGGTGTTGGGTAGCCGCCGTTGCATCGGAGTGCATTGCCCGCTGATTGCGCCGACCGAAGCCTGGGATTTTGGCAACGTCGTTGTGCAACGTCCGCAGGTGTCGCTAGCCTTGCATTATTTTATTCTGTTAAGCATTATCAGCCTGGGAACTTCCGTTTGGCTGGGAGACCGTGTTAACTCCTCCCTTACTTAGATGAAGGACGTCCTCGGACTTCTTGAAGCTGTCAATGATAACTTGAAGGTCACGCTGGCGTTGGTCACGCTGGCATTTCTGATAGAGCTTGTAAATAGTAAAGCAGATGACCAAGAAGGCGATCGCGGCCACTCCAGATATTATAGGCCGTGTTTCCAGTGCCTTTTCTATTTTGCCAATGTAACGTAGGTTTTTCATATTTAATTTTTGTAAGTATGGTAAGCTCAGTATTTCTTGATGGTCCGTAATGTTAAGGACTGTTGATGCAGCGGGGGCTGGTGATTTTTTAACGTAGCTCTTCAAGTTTTGGTATATGGCGTTATTTATTTTTACCTCGTCGTCGAATGTAACGAGGAACGTTCCGGTTAGCAGTTGTCCATTGATCGTAGCTGTTCCGTCATTGAGAATGATGACGCCATCATCGATGATTGTTAGGGGTTCAAGGTGGCTGGTGCGAGTCGAGCAGTGTGCGTTGCCTCCTGAGTGAAGTTGCTGTGCGCAGGTTGTGTAGGGCATTTCTTTGCAGAATGTTGTTGTAAGGGCGGTGCTGCAGTTTCCAATCGGCATGATTTTGTTACCGCAGTCAGCTATAGTATTATCTTCAGCAAAATTAAGAATAGTGCCGTTGTTTTCAACGGGGTGCAAGATTATCTTCTTACAAGCTACGTACGGCTTAGGATATTTTAATATAAAGTGTAAAAAATTATTATTTAATAAAACTTTAATTTGAGCAACTTCCATTAGATCAGTAACAGTAACATTTGTAGAATGTTCATTGATTAAATTTTGTAAATCATTTGAATCTAAAATTGCGGGTTTGATTATTCCAATTTTCGGAAGTGTAACTGACAACATTAAGGCTTCGAGTTCGGAAATAATTATTCTATTTCTTGATAGCAATTTTTCATACAAATTTTCTGTATTTATCTGTTTTACTTTAGCATTTTTTACTAAAATGTTTACTGTGTTTGTTAGGATATTTATTTGTTCCTGGGTCTTTGTGTTAATGTTTATCTGCCTATTTTCTGATTCTATGAGTTCTTTCTGCGTGAATTTAATTTTCTCGAAATCATCGAAATCTGGAGTACCGGCTACAATTTTTAATGCGGTGCCTAATAAGTTGATGCTTCTAGCGTGTCTATGGTGAACATTTACTGTATCTAGGAGAGTTCTAATGTGTCGTAAATCCGAGTCTAATATCTGCCTCATATGTGACCGGGGGAAATGTTCTTCCATTTCTTCCGTGTCCTTTACTATCTCCGAATACATTGTTAAATTGGTCGAATGTTTTAGGTACTGGAACTCTTTCCAAATGGTCACGTCTCCGTCTATGATTGGTATGTAGTTTGAGGTCGTATAATCGGTGATTTTGGCCGTTATTGATACGGCGAGAAGAAGTACCGTCCAAATCCTGAGGTGTTGAAAATAAAAGAACAGAAAAAATAAATTTTATTATAATTACCTCAAATTGTCCTTATGGACCACCCTCCCTTTTATTAAGACTGTGGTCCCCAAGTCTGCTTCAATGGTTTCCTCGGTGTACAAATTTGAAAGTTTGTTTCCCAACCTCTTATTTGATTTTACGAGAACTTTGTCTCCTACTTGAAAATTTCTGTCTTGTCTAGTTTTATTTAATCTTTGTAGTTGGATATTCTGTGCATTTGAGACTTTATCTCTAATTTCTGCGTTAAGTTTAATAGTTGATGAGTGAATTATGTCGATGGGTCGTTTATTTGTTACAGAGTGAATGGTTCTATTGTATTCTATAGACGCGAGTAGTATTAATTCAACCGTGTCCACAATACCTCTTTCGATTTTTAAACACCGTGCAATTTCTGTTAGTGTGCTGTGGAATCTTTCCACTTGTCCGTTCGATGTACTGTGAAGCGGCGGTGCATTAACGATTTGCACGTTAAACCGGTTGCTTAAAAGAGACCTAATTGTTTCAGATTTTATAGAGGGCTCATTATCGCAATATATTGTTTTCGGTCGCCGGTAGAAATTAATAAGTTGTAAAATCGCGGTTTGCACGTCTGCAATGGTTCTGGAAGCGATTGGTTGAACAATTGAAAATTTTGAAAATTTGTGTATGCAAGTTAAAAAGTATTTTTTGTCTGTCGAAAATATGTCAATGTGTAGGATTTCGCCTGTGTATGAGGGAATGGGTGTTTCTCCGAGAATTTGTTTTTGAGGGTGTCTATGGTATTTTGCCTTCTGGCATATTTTAAAATTTGCACCACCTCATTTGCCATATGAGTCATTTTGGGAAAAAAATAGTCTTACAGAATCTGTTTCACGTTTTCCTGAGCGGCTCTATGAGCCCTGTTATGTTCTGACACCGTAATTTCTTTTTGCTCGTTTTTGTCTAGGATGTCAGTCACCATACGGTTCGTGTAACGGAATGTGGTTGTTGGGAAAGTTTCTATTAATTTATGGAGTATAAATGCCAGTACTGGTAGTTGGCATAAAATTGTATTGACTACGTCCCCTGCAGTTCTGGCTGTCACCTGGTGTCTCGTGGCATTCAAGCAATCAATGTGTAGGAAAGGAAAAGGAACATTCCTAAGTTTCCGTCTTTTTCTCACTCTTATAATACGATTTCGTTGCTTCCACCCGACGGCGGCCCGACTCCAAATTTGTCTTCTATTCTTTCGTTTTTCTAATTGCACTGTTGTCATTCTCCGTTAGAAACAAAAAATTGGTTTTCGATGGAAAATACGGCTAAGGGGCGCTCGACTTATGTATACTCTTTTGATGTTAAAGTTCTTAAAATATTAAATATTATATATATATAAAGTTATATACATATATAATATATTTTATATATATAACAATTTTTAAATTATTGAACCAAAATAACCATAACATAACATTGATTGCAAATATAGACATAATATAACTCGCGTGTCATTTATGGTCGGTTATACCCAAAAAAGAAGGGTATACTAAAAGGGTGCAAAATAAAATTGAACTGCTCATTCTTTTGCGTTGTGCGTTGACAATTAGTTGTGAATATACTTAATTTGCTCAACGGGCAGCGGAATTGTTTAAAAATCATGTAAGTGTCGTTAAGATTACAAAAATATTATGTCTTTTACTACAAACTTATTTAAATCTTTTTAGGATTCAGCCTGTATGTACGATAAATTCGTTTGAAAGGTAAGTTTGCTTTAAATTAAAAAAAGTAATACATATATAATATGTAATAATACAAATATTTTTTGTACCTTAGATGGACGCAAAACAGCCGATGTCCTGCAAATATTCCACATAAATGGTAAACAAAAACTTTCTAATTTCATATTATTTATGTACTTATCTCTTATGTTTCAAAATAAGATTAATTAATACAATAAAAAAATATATATATTGGAGTGTCGTTAGTCTTTTCCATTTTGAATCAAATTATCAGCAGCAAGTTCTGCTCGTTTACCAGGCGCTTTCTAAACTGACTTCCCAGGAGTCTACTTTCCAAATGTATCCTTTCTACTCAATTCATATACATTGTTAGTCCTCTCTTTCTAACATGTATGTCAGCGCTTAACGAACAGACCTCACTTGGCAGCAGTCTGAATCTGCTCTGCCATGCTTCACTCAATTTTCTAACTTCCTTTTTTAATAGTACCTGCTTCACATTAAAGAAGGCCCCGCTTCACCTGTTCTGACCAAGAGAAAAAAGGGGCCCCGTTTCATTTGATCCGACATATATATAGTGACATATCCATAGCACCACATAAACTATGTACATGCCCTGCAGTTCCAAAAGTGGCTTGTCGGCGATGACATGGACGACGACCCACCGATGCCAGTATCCGTAGCACCTGGTGTCGCACTGATGTCATTTCATATAAAGTTTTGTATGGCATTCTAGGCTTTGACATGCATGTCGCTCTCGATGACCATTTTGTCCGAGTCATCGAGCGAGGCATCGATGGCTTATACGAATTTTGTATGGAGAAAATTCGTATAAGACATCGATGATATCGTAGATGGCGTGGAGGCGATGTTGTCATCGATGGCATTTACGAGAGTGCCCTTAGTGAAATCATCTATGTCAAGCCTAAAAATGTCATCCCCAAATTCATATGAAAAACAATATATGTATGTATATTTATTTTTTTTTATTTTATTAATAAATCTTATTTTTTAACATAAGAAATAAGTACATAAATAATATAAAAGTCGAATGTTTTTGTTTACCATTTATGTGGAGTATTTGCAGGACATCGGCTGTTTTGCGTCCATCTGTGGTACAAACAATTTTTTTATTATTACATATTATATATGTACAGTCGACTCCCGTTAATTCAAACCTGCGATAATTCGAACCTCTCTATAATTCAAAGTTATCACGGGGTCCCTACGAAATCTCTTTATATTTCGAAATAAATCAATACATTTTCATACACTTGGTAATTCGAACGAAAAAATCATTGATATTTAACAAAACCACGCGTTAATTCGAACTCATCAGCGTCTAACACTCGACAATTCAAAGTTGCAGAGAAAAAATTTTGCGACAAGTTCAAACTTGCCTTTGTTTTTGTTTTGATTATGTAGTTTTTGACGCACACACTTCTTACGAATTGGTTTGTGTAGTTATTCAGTTACTGTTACTCTTTCGTTGGTATGCATATTAAAAGTTAGTGTTAGCTATGAGCCCTAGAACAATTTTCGAACCATTTGATATTTCAAACACTCGATAATTCGAAATATTTCAAGAGTCCCTCGAGTTTCGAATTAACGAGAGTCGACTGTATTACTTTTTTTAATTTAAAGCAAACTTACCTTTCAAACGAATTTATTGGACGTATGTATGGCTGATTCCTGAAAAGATTTTAATACGTTTGTAGTAAAAAAAACATAATATTTTTGTAATGTTAACGACACTTACATGATTTTTAAACATTTCCGCTGCCCGTTGCACAAGTGAAGTAATTTCACAACCAATCGTCAACGCACCATGCAAAATAATGACGCAGGTCAATTTCATTTTTCACCCTTTCCTCCGTTTTTTTCGTTTTAGTATACCCTTCTTTTTTTGGGTTATAGCCGACCATAAATGACACGCGAGTTATAATACATATATCTATATTTGTAATCAATGTTGTGTCATGGTTACCTTGGTTCAATAATTTAAATACTATTGTATATATAAAGTGTATTATATATATAACTTTATATATATATATTATATTTAATATATGAAGAACTTTAACATCAAAAGAGTATACAAAGATCGAGCGCTCATCAGCCGTATTTTCCATCGAAACCCAAATTTTTGTTTCTAACGGAGAATGACAACAGTGCAATAAGAAAAACGAAGACAAATTTGGAGTCGGGCCGCCGTCGTTTGCAAGCAACGATTTGTATTATAAGAGTGAGAAAGAGAGGGAATCTTAGGAATATCCCTTTTCCTTTCCTACACATTGATTGCTTGAATGCCACGAGACACCAGGTGACAGCCAGAACTGCAGGGTGTCTACACACCCACACACTCACACATACACATCTAATACTTGCTTGAACTTACCCTTGACACTTAGATTCAAATATGCAAATGTACCGAATATGATCCTTAACCAAATTAAACCTAAACATAATTGAGGATGGAAAAGTACTTGTAAATCAATCCTCAGACTAAACATTTTAGATAGAAACGCGCATTCAGCACGTTCCCATAATTCAGATTCCCAAATCAAAGTCGTAAACTCAAATTTCGGGACCAAGGCCATAAACAAATTCAAACCCAAGAATCCAAAGTCCAATCGGGAAAGTTCTTAGCCTAAACAATAAAACACACTCAGTTAGAATAAACACACTCAAGTAAAGCTCGAAAGCTCCACAACCCAGGTATGATCGTAAAGGAAGTCAGAGTTAGGAGTTGAGTTCAGTTTGAGACTTGCAAGTGACAGGTCGGTGTTCTTCCACTAAAGAATATTTGTAACCAATTGAGTATAAGAAATAAAGTTAATTTTTTTTTTTATTGAAAACCTATGGTTCAAACATTTAATTATACCTATATATTGTTTTTCATATGAATTTGGGGATGACATTTTAGACATTGGCATAGATGACAACATCGCCTCCACGCCATCTACGATATCATCGATATCATCGATATCATCGATATCTTATACAAATTTTCTCCATACAAAATTCGTATAAGCCATCGATGCCTTGTTCGATGACTCGGACAAAATGGTCATCGAGAGCGGCATGCATGTCAAATCCTTAAATGCCATTCAAGAGCTTGGCATCAGTTCGGCACCAGGTTCTACGGACACTGGCATCGATGGGTCGTCGTCCATGTCATCGACGACAAGCCACTTTTGGAACTGCAGGGTCTTTTTTGACCACATCGCATACTCTCTGTATAAGTGTTTCTCTATCCGAGAAATATAAGAGATGTCGAGTTTTTTCACCAAACATAATGACCGTTCTAACTGAAGCAGTTCCGCTTTCTTCTATGATTATCTGGTTCCGAAGTTTGTCTGTTTTTTCAATAGTGTAGGTGAGTGATAGCTCGCTACCCTGCAGTTCCAAAATAGCTTTTTCCTATATGAAATCCGCGAGGAAGCACCGAGGAACCGGGGTACGGAGGTATGCCCGCCACGAGGAATTGCGCGAGGAATTTTGTATGGGATTCAAGTTTTCTTCATAGGTGCAGCTCTCGATGAACTTTTTGGCCGTTTCATCGAACGATTCCTCGGTGCCTTATACGCATTTTGTATGGAAAAAATTCGTATAAGGCATAGAGGAATTCGTAGCGGAAGTGGAAGCGGGGTTTTCCTCGAGGATCGCCCTTAGGGAAATCATATATGCCAATGTTCAAAATTTCATCCCCAAATTCATATGAAAAACAATATATATACATTTTTTTATTTTTATTTTATAAAATACCTTATTTTGTAACATAAGAGATAAGCACATTAAAAATATGAATTTCGAAAGTTTTTGTTTACCATTTATGTGGAGTATTTGCAAGACATCGGCTGTTTTGCGTCCATCTATGGTACAAAAAATATTTTCGTTATTGCATATTATACATTGGGGGGACGGTGGCCCAGCAGGTAGAGCGCTGGCCTCCGGTCCGGAAGGCCGGGTTCGAGTCGAGCCCCAGGCTCCCCGAGAAAAAGAAACGGTATCGCTCACTTAACATTAGTAACAAATTTCGGCTCCCCGGACCCGCACACCCCCTCGTCCACGTTACTATGGACCCAACAATAGCATTTTCGTCACTCCTAGATGGCGCCAGGTGGCAACCCCACCGCTAGGATAAGTCGCTACTGGCTTATCACCGGTACGATCGAAAATCAATGATAATGAATCCTCTACAAGAAATTGTAGAGGCTCTAAGCTCCCGGGTGGAGTAATGTAAATTTAAATATTATACATATATTACTTTTTTTAATTTAGCGCAAACTTACCTTTCAAAGGAAATTATCGGACATACATCAGTATGGCTTAATCCTAAAAAGATTTAAATAAGTTTGTAGTAAAAAACATAATATTTTTGTAATATTAACGACACTTACATGATTTTTAAACATTTGCGCTTCCCGTTGCACAAATTAAGAAATTTGACAACATATTGTCAACGCACTACGCAAAAGAATGACGCAGTTCAATTTTATTTTTCACCCTTTTAGTATACCCTTCTTTTTGGGTATAACCGACCATAAATGACACGCGAGTTATATTACACTGTGCGACAAAATTTAACAAAATCTTTGTTTAAGTTACTTTTTTGATTGTTTTCGGTTATGGTGCATAAGTTATGCACAAAAATATTTATGCCACCTTCTAAGTGATAGGATTTCTTTTTTTATGATAAATTTTATGAAATTATTATTATGAAAATATTTAACACAAAATATTATTTTTTTTTACTTCCAATAAACTATTATTTTTTTTTAAAAGTGAAATTTTTTTCTGATTTTTTTTGGCTTTTTCAGATGTATCCTCGCGTAACAAGTTCCATACGTAGTCGCCCAGAGTATAGAGCTGGGAGAAAAAATTTTTAAAGCATTGTGATAAAAGCCTAACGGTATATTTGCTTAATATATTTTAATTAATAGATATTGAACTTGCATTAACGCTTATAACGGTGAAAAAATATTTTCCCAATATGTGATTATAAGGCTGTGAAATATGCAAAAACACGCGTTTTTGGGACATTTGAGTGTGCGTAGAAGCTGATTGGCTATTGATATTAACAAATCCACAAACTTGTATTCTTATTTTGATTAGTAGAAGTGAAAAATAAGAAAAAATCAACTTAAACATTTTTTTGTCCCACAGTGTTATATGTATCCACATACATTTGTAATCAATGTTATGGTTACCTCGGTTCCATAATTTAAATAATAATATATATATATATATATGTAACATATATGTTATATTATATTTATATTTGAAGAACTTTAACATCAGAAGAGTATACATAAGTCGAGCGCCCCTCAGCCGTATTTTCCATCGAAAACTAATTTTTTGTTTCTAACGGAGAATGACAACAGTGCAATTAGAAAAACGAAAGAATAGAAGACAAATTTGGAGTCGGGCCGCCGTCGGGTGCAACCAACGAAATCGTATTATAAGAGTGAGGAAGAGAGGGAAACTTAGGAATAACCCTTTCCCTTTCCTACACACATGATTGGCAATTGCCAAAATTCACTTGTGAACAGCCAGAACTGCAGGGTATGTATTGTGGCAATATCTGACTGGGCATCCTCTTCTAGCGCGTGGATGTGCTGTCGGGACAGTGCGTCAGCGACGTAATTCTCTTTTCCTGGCTTATAAAAAACTTGGGCGTTGTGCTCGTCAATGAAAGCTTTCCAGCGCTTAATTTTTGCGTTTGGATTGCGATCTGAGACGGCGAAAGTAAGTGGCTGGATGGTCAGTAAAAATGTTTAAATTTTTCACGCCGTATAAGTAATTTCTGAGTCTTTTTAAGGCCCATACTATTGCTAATAACTCCCTTTCGTTAGTTACAAAATTTAGTTCCCTGTCCTTTAAAGTTCGTGATATCATGGTTATGGGTTTTCCGTCCTGTGACAAGACTGCTCCCAAACTAAAAGACGAAGCATCTGTCGTCAAGTCGAACGCTTTTTTGTAGTTTGGATATAATAGCATTCGTTTTCAGACGCGAGAACACTCTTAAGTTTTTCAAATGCCTGGCGTTGATTTTCGTCGAAGTTAACAGGTATTTTCTTTGATTGTCCTGCACTTACTTTGCCATTTTCTCCTTTTAGGATGTCACTTATAGGTTTTGCAATAGATGCAAAGTCTTTAATGAAACACCTATAGTAACTAGCTAGTCCGAGAAATGATCTGACATTGTTCGTAGTCACAGATTGCATCTACTTTGTTAGGGCATGTTCTTATGCCTCCACTTAAAACCACGAAACCTAAATAGTCCACATTTTCTTTAAAAAAATTAGATTTCTCGCGCGAAACTCTCATGTTGGCCTTATATAATTTGTCTAAGACCCATGCTATGTGTTTCACATGCTCGTGCATATTTTCCGAAAAAATAATTACGTCGTCGACGTAGACATAGCATGATTTCCCTATTTGTTCCCTGAGCACATCGTCGATGGCTCTCTGAAAAATGCTGGGTGCATTTTTCAATCCAAAGGGTAGTCTACAGAACTCATATTTCCCATTTCCTACTGAGAAGGCAGTTTTTTCTCTGTCGTTTTCGGCGAGTAGTATCTGGTGAAAACCAGACTTTAAATCTAATGTTGTAAAGTATTTTGCCTTTCCTAAATTCGCCAAGATAAAAACTACGTTCGGGATAGGGTATTTGTCATCTATTGTCTTCAAATTAAGCTTTCTGAAGTCTATTACTAGGCGTTTTTTTGTGTTTCCCTGTTCATCGGTCCCTTTTTTATCTACAACCCAAACGGGGTTGTTATATGGAGACCGAGATGGTCGGATTATGCCGACTCGTAACATTGCTTGTGTTTCTGTGTTTACAAAGTCGGACACGCCCATCGGGTATGGATACAGTTTTGAACATATCGGATCTTCATTCTCTGTCCGGATAGTACCAACAATGTTAGTATTGTACGGCAGCGCTTCGTTTGGCTCTGCAAATACACCCGTACGGTTTCCTAACATTTCATGGAATTTTTCCATTATTTCCTGTGGTACCACTATATCCTCAACTTTTGTAAAATTTACATTTGCACACTTCAAAAATTTAATTTCCTCCGAACTGCTGTTAGTTATTAACTTTTTTTCTTTTAGGTCAAGTAAGACGTCAGTTTCTTTTAGTAGGTCCAGTCCAATAATTCCATCAAACGTTGTTAAGTTTGGTAGCAAGAAAAATGTTGAATTTGTATTAAAAATGTGCATTATACATTTTTTATTTATTGTGTTATGGCCATGGATTGATTTTACAGGAAATGGTTTATTTACGAAAACAACGTTTTTTAATTCTTTAATAGGTTTGATGTAATTTTTGGAAGCCCCTGTGTCAATTAAAAGTTTTATTTTTCTCCCTGTGATATCCCTTTCTATGAATGGGAGCAGGGAGTTATGCCTAAAAAATTTATTTCATCGTATTCTACTAGGTCATCGATGTTCTCACATTCCGCTTCGGCTACTGCCGGGTATTCATTATTGGTTTCATTTGGTGGGTCGTTTTCTAAAGCCAGATAATTTACCCTCTGGTGTTTTGGTCCTGTATATCTAGCGCTACTACTAGTTGGCCTCTTAATCGTCTGTCCCTGATTATTGCTACCTTTGGGTTGACTATTTTGGTAAGTGCTTTGAATTTATCTTGAAAACGGTCCGCTTTGTTGGTTTTGAGTTGGTTGTCTAAAACGGGATAATGAAGGATCGACGTCCATTGGTTGGGTCAGTTCCTGTCTGGGTGGCTGCCTTGGTGGTATTTTATTAAAATGCGGATTTTTACCATTTGGGTTAAACTTAGCGTCTATCGATGCACTTCTTTGTTCACCCCTTTGGTGTTTTTCCTCCGTGCTACGTGCGAAATTACTTGCGAAGATGTATCGCTCATGATTAGCGTCTACTTCTTGCGCTAATGCTAAAGCGGAAGGAAGATCGGTTGGTCTTGCCGAAAAAGAACGTCGCTAAGCGATTTTCTTGTGCCCGAAATAAATACTCGTAGCGCATCTGCTCTGTATTTTTCGTTCATTGAGGCAGCTACGGTGTTGTCGTAGGTCATAATTGTCTTGTTTATAAGCAGAGTCAGTTTTTTCTCCACTTCGTCGTAGTACTGCAGAAGTGTCATGTTTCCTTGACGGAGTGTTGACATCTCCTGTTCTAATAAATATATCAGTCGTTTGTCCGCGTATGTAAAGTCAAGCCTGTTAATAATAGCTTTAAAATTTAAAGGCGTGTCGAACGACGAAAGAACCATATCGGCCGAGCCTTTTATTTTGTTTCGGAGAATGCCTAAAGCTTGGTAGTGTTTGGAACTACCATCATATTTCTCAAATACTTTATAGGCGGTATGCGCCGCTTTCCTCCAAGAGACGTAGGTCTCATTCTTTCCCTCGAAGTCCGGCAGGGTCTTCATGATATCTAACGTTTCGCAGCATGCGATACCTATTATGATTTCGGCATCTCTATACGTTTCTACTTCTGGTGTGCCGATATTTGCACCACCTAAACGCTTCTGAACTTCTTGTAATTTTTGCTCAAAGCTTTTTTCCTGCGCGTTCACTGGTCACTTTTCACTTTTGTTCACTGGTCAGTGCCATGTTTGAACTATTTTGTTGTGAACTCTCCGCGGTGTTTAGCTTTTGAAATCTGTCTAACAAATCTTCTATCTCACTAACACTCATAAGATTTTAACACAAAGAACAAAGAATTTTGTTCCTTTTGTATTTAATTGTTTCTAAAATAAAAAATTTCCGAACTTGTGCCTTTATTTTTTTTTTTAACTGAGACTCTTGGAAAATCACTTTTTAAAAAAAAAAAAAAAAAAATTACTTTTTTTTTGCAATTTGAAAATAGTGGGCGTATCGATGAACACTCTACTCACATGGTTTTTATTTAATTGTAGAACTAAATGTTGTTGCCGCTGTCGGGTGTCTTCCTTCTTTTAATTCAGTTGCGCTGGTTTCGTACCTGGTTTTTTGTTTTTGGTTTTGTTGTTGTTGACTGGTTTTGTTGCGTAAACCCAACAAGTAGTTTTTTTTTTTTTACGGATCGAACGCGTTTTATATATTTTTTTATTTAATGTTTTTATTTAAACGTCGAATCGAGGGTCTTACGATCGCGTTTTTTTGTACAAAGGTCGAGGGTCTTACGACGCGTTGTTGTTATTTTATTGAACACGAGTCGAGGGTCTTACGACGCGTTGGGTGCCAATTAACTATATGTCCATTTTAGGATTTATTTAAGACGCGATTTTAATTTGCGAATGAGAAGACTTTGTAATTGCGAGGTTTTACCGTCACCGTTTATTTCCAAAATTCAACTAAACTTTAAGTACAATAATTCTTATAATGAAAGCTAGCCCTATGTCGTAAAAGTGCTGACCCGGCTGCCCATGCATGGTGTTGGGTAGCCGCCGTTGCATCGGAGTGCATTGCCCGCTGATTGCGCCGACCGAAGCCTGGGATTTTGGCAACGTCGTTGTGCAACGTCCGCAGGTGTCGCTAGCCTTGCATTATTTTATTCTGTTAAGCATTATCAGCCTGGGAACTTCCGTTTGGCTGGGAGACCGTGTTAACTTGTACATTGTTTTCGCTATAAGCCAGTCTTGGCAACCCAAATAATGGGAAATTTACCTGCTGATCGTCTTCACGGCAATAGACCGTTCGAAGTCAGTGGAGTGGACTTTTGTGGTCCAATTTTTGTAACCTTAGGAATTAGAGGGAAGTCAGCGGTAAAGATGTATATTGCCATATTTGTTTGTTTTGCCTTTAAAGCTGTTCACATCGAACTTGTTTCAGACCTCACATCTAAATCGTTTATCATGTGTTTGTCTAGGTTTGTTGGCCGGCGTGGACGTGTCCAGAAAATTTTCTGCGACAATGCCACCAATTTTGTCGGTGCTTCCCGAATGCTGCAGGAATTCAGGGACCATTTCATTGCCAACCAGGATGCCATAACGGAGTTCGCAGCCACGCGCGTGATCACCTTCTCGTTCATCCCGCCCCGAGCGCCCCATTTTGGCGGCCTATGGGAGGCGGCAGTGAAATCAGCGAAGGGATTAATGGTCAAGGCCGTAGGCATCGCAGTGCTCCGACAGGACGAATTGAACACCGTCTTGGTAGAAGACGAAGCCATACTCAATTCGTGAACAGCTCCAACCCAAACGACGAGGAGGAGTAACCCCAGCTCATCTGCTGGTCGGAACAACGCATTCGTGTCAAGTCAGCCAGAAACAGACGACAAACTGAGCTACTTGAAGAGATGGCGACTGATATCCGCCGTCAAGCAACGGTTTTGGGTAGACTGGCAAAACGACTACGTCCTGAGCCTGCAGCAACGACAGAAGTGGCTAAGCGAGAGCCACAACATACAAGTCGGAACAATCGTCGTGGTCCACGAGGACAACAGTCCGCCTCAGCAGTGGCTAATAGGAGTCATCGAGGAGGTTATCAAAGGCGAGGATGGAAAGGTTCGAGTGGCGGTCGTCAGAACTAAATCTGGCGTTTTTAAGCGATCTATACGTCGATTAGCTCCGTTGCCTGTGGATGAACATTGAAGCCTTGCAGCCCTTCAACGCGGCCGATGTTGAATCATTTCATTTTATAATTTGAAGTTCTACAAATTAGATATATAGGTATATGTAATTATAGTTAACTTAAACACTCTTATATTAAGCTCGAATTGAATTACCTGAATTGAAGTACTACTCTTAAGCTAACATTACGCTCTTTAATAGTCGCTCTCACTTGAATCTCTCTTGCATATCAAAATTTATCTTTGTTATCTATGAAATTTGCATGCTTACATATACACGCGCAATTATGCCAGCGCTTAGCTTAAGAACAAATATTGGAAATTATAACGATCACTTGAGAAGAAGAACTGAAACTGAGCACACGCAAACTTATTACATTGTCTGTCCCGTCCGCTTACGCAAATTGGCCGTCAATAATTTATTGACTTTTTGATTCTGAAGTTGCTTGTGGCACAGGGCCACGTTAGTAGCAGAACCCTTTTTTGGATCTACTCCCTTTTTATGAAGAGGAATTACAAATGACTCCTTCCAAACAAGGGGAAACTGACAAGTTTGTGGGGATAGGGTAAACAGATTGAGAAGGGGTTTACACAATGCATTAACACAGTGTTTAAGAACACACCCAGGAATCGCGTCAGGACCTGGGGAGTAAACTGGTGTAACACGTTAAAGATCCAAAAGAAGGAAGCTTTTGTTTAAAGTGGGACGAAATATTAAGTTCGACTTAGGTATGGCGTATAAATATTGCTCACTTGAATGAGACACTGTGGAGTAAGTTGTTTGAAAGAATTGGGCAAACAGATCGGCTATTGCCAGATCAGTATTAGCCGTCATACTTTTAAACGAAAGTGAAGGCGGAAAGGAACATGATCTGCGCATAGTATTATGTGGTGATAGCTGGTCACCATGTAATGATTTTCTTTGATTCAGTTTCTTATTCTTTATTTTATTAAAACATGTTCAAGATATCTGGCCTGATCTTTCCTCTTGGCCGTACAAAAATATATTGAATACTTATTCTCTCTAAACATTGGTCAAAGTCGGGACTGCGCAGCTACGCCGTCGGAGACGCCGGCAGCGGAGCAGTCCGCGCTCATATACATATAGGGCAGCCCAACAAAGGTTGCGCAAGCCGTTGAGTGAGAGAGAGTATTATGCTGACATATCATAACTCGGTCGCGCATGCCAGACATGCGGACTCAGCACTTTGGCTGCCCATTGCATTCTTGTGTGGGTCATTAGACTCCGCACTTAAAATGCTGGGAACATTTGGTTTTAGGCAAAACCTACTTTGTATTTATTTGGTATATAAAAGGGTATAGTGGGTACCCGATATGTAAGCATATTACATCTCCGTCCTTTTGAAAAACAACGTAATAAAATGTAGTTATTTTGTTAGTTTTTACGTTATTTAAAAATGTTTCAATTTAGTAGGAATAATAAAAATAAAAACTTTTGGTATTATTTATGATTTACGAAAATATAAAAATGAATTCAGTATTTATGCGATTATAAATTATATTCTATATATATATAATTTTTTTTTATTTGATATTTTGAATTGTTTTTTTTTTTTTACTTAATTGATTAGTCAAAATTCACTCGAGAATGAAATTGTTTTGTTATCCGTTTATATGTACGAAAAATGTATAGTATCTTAAAAGAAAATTTTTTTTTGTTTTTGGATCCTCTTTTTTTATGTATTGATATACTAGAGAAAACTAAAAAAAACTTTAATCTACAAAAAGTTTTAATCTATCCTTATGAACTGTCTGTTTTTTGTTTTTATTATTAGAGATTAAAACGTTTTCGTTTTCTCCTAATTCCGATACTGTGTACGGACCTGTATATTTGTACTCTAGCTTATGCCCTACTTCATTTTTTTACAGTACTTTATCTCCTACCGAAATTTCTATATTTCTAACATTTTTATCTTATAGCTCCTTATTCTTTTTCTTATATTCTTCTATCATTATCCTAGCTCTTTTATATGCTACTTCTAACTTACTTTCTTTAGCGTAATCTTCTAAATTGTAGATTACTTCTATATTATTAGTGCTTTGGTAAATTGTTAGTTTTTCCAAAGACTAATTCATATAGACAATAGTTATGGGCCATAGATGGGGTCGTGTTGAAACAATATACAAAATATTGAAGCCATATGTCCCAATCAGTTTTATCCACTGATATATACATATGACATTAAAGGTTCTATGACTTCTTTCTATTGTTCCAACTGTCTGGTGGTGGTATGCAGTTGATGTTATATTTTATGTTTTCAGATATTTGCATAAGTCTTGTATAATTGAAGTTTTGTATTCTGTTCCCATGTCCGAAATGAACGTCTTCATTGGACCGTACTTTAGAATAAAATTTTCAAATATTGCTTTTGCAACAGAATTTGCACTTTTATTAGCAATTGGAATGGCAACTAAATATTTTGTTAGATCACATATGTATAAGTGTAACCGCGTATTCGTTACCATTCTCTGATTTTGGTAGTGGACCTATTGTATCCTTGTCAAATGCGTTTATGGGAATGTCTGTTATAGTTAGAGGAGTTTTTATGTGTCTCGTCACTTTTGATTTTTGGCATGTTTGACATTTCCGTATGTACTCTGCAATGTATCGAGTCATACCTTTCCAGAAATAATGTCTTTTTACCTTGGCCAAGGTTTTTGTAATGCCAGTGTGACCTCCTTGAATGGGTTCGTTATGGAATGTAGACAGTATAGCTTCTTTTTCTTTTTCATTATATATTAGGGTCACCGGGTTGAGTAGCGCTACTCGTACTGATTTTAATATCTGATTGCCCATTATTTTGAAATTATCTATTGAAACTTGTTCAAAGATATTTTCCCGCGGTGCCACTTTGAGTTGGCTGATTTTTTGTATACCGGCTTGCATTTCAAGCCTTTGGAAGAACTGACCTAAGTCAAGAATTCCATTAGTATATAAATCGCTAACATCATATCTTGCAGTTATTTTCTTTTCATGTTTAAAGAAACACAGCATATTTTTAACGTGCAAGGTCACTATTTTTCGTACCTCGTCATTATTAATGACTTCGAATACGCAGTGGACGCTAACCTCACGTCAGAAGAGGTTTTGACAGAAGATCATTTGAACTTTGAGCTTGAATTTTTATGCGTAAAACTGTCTGTCGCTGGCAGGTTAATTTTTATTACCTGCTCTTACATACCTCCTTCGTCCGAACTTGAGGACTATTTTAGGCACCTATCAGGTATAAAGTCAATTTCGAGTTCTTTGTCCGATATGGATCAGTTAGTAGTTCTAGGTGATTTTAATATACCTGGAACTACGTGGTCCTCGGATGATAATTCCAATGCTTTACACCCCATAGGCCAAAATGAATTCATTGACGGTCTACTTGACATACCTCTGTGTCAGGTAAACCATGTTCGAAATTCTTTAGATCGCTTACTTGATTTGTGCCTCGTCTCAAATCCTGAAAGTGTTGTTCTTTCTAGAGCAACTCCACTTACGCTGCCTGAAGATCCATATCACCCTGCTTTCGAGGTGACTATCGACACTGGTATAATAGTTAAAAATAATGCTATAAAACCAGCCAAGCGAATTCATTGTTTTCGCAAGGCAAACTTTCTGAGACTTAATCATCTTATATCTGGCAATGACTGGTCCGATCTCTATTCCTGCAATAATATGGAAGACGCCATTACAATTTTTTATTCGGCAATCAAACTGTTTTTTAACTCATGTGTTCCGCTATATAACCCGTCAACATCCCATAAACCACCTTGGTTTAGCAAAGAGTTGACACACCTTAGGAATTTAAAGTCCAGACTTTATAAAAAATATAAAATTTCAGGTTGTCAGTCTGTTTTTGGAAAATACATAAGAGCTCGGTCAAACTTTACCGTGCTTAACGCTCAGTGTTACAAGAATTATTTAGTCCGTTGCAGGTCCCAGTTTTTACGGGATCCCAAACAGTTCTATAATTTTGTCAACACTAAGCGCAGATCATGTTCCTTTCCGCCTTCGCTCTCGTTTGAAAGTAGGACGGCTAACACTGATCAGGCAATAGCCGATCTGTTTGCCCAATTCTTTCAAACAACTTACTCTACAGTGTCTCATTCAAGTGAGCAATATTTATACTCAATACCTAAGTCGAACCTTATATTTCGTCCCACTTTAAACGAAAGCTCCCTACTTTTGGATCTTCAACGTGTTACTCCAGTTTACTCCCCAGGTCCTGACGGGATTCCTGGGTGTGTTCTTAAACACTGTGCAAATGCATTGTGTAAACCCCTTCTCAAGCTGTTTACCCTATCCCTACAAACTTGTCAGTTTCCCCTTGTTTGGAAAGAGTCATTTGTTATTCCCCTTCATAAAAAGGGAAGCAAGTCGGATGCTTGCAATTATAGAGGTATCTCTAAATTGTCAGCAATTCCAAAGCTTTTCAAACGTGCAGTAACCCCCCACTTGCAGCACCTTTGTAGATCAATCATATCTCCATGCTAACACCTTCGTGATAGATGGCTTTAAAAATAATTTCCAAACTGATGTCATTTACACAGACTTCAGTAAAGCATTTGACTCTGTAAATCACTTCCTAATGATTCGCAAACTTGACATGATGGGGTTTCCAGCAGATCTTTTAAGTTGGATCTTTAGCTATCTCAGTGGCCGAACGCAAAGAGTCCTTTTCAAAAATTCCTTAAGTAGTATCCTCAGAGTTACCTCTGGTGTACCACAAGGAAGCCATCTGGGACCATTACTTTTTACCTTGTTTATCAATGATCTTCCATCGATCATTGCGCATTCCCGCGTACTTATGTACGCGGACGATGTAAAACTGTGTCTGCAGTATAATGATTACTCCCGTCACTTAAACCTTCAAGCAGACCTAAACAATTTTCAAAACTGGTGTAACGAAAATTTACTGAAATTAAACAGCTCTAAATGCAAGCTGATGACGTTTTGTCGGGTCAATCCACAAAATGTCACCAATTCACTAAGTGGTGGTGCCTTGGAAAGAATAGCGCTTGTTGACGATCTTGGCGTCCAATTGGACCCCAAACTTAAATTCTCTGCTCATATTTTGAACATGGTTAATAAAGCTAGGGGAATGCTTGGATTTATTAAACGATGGTCGAAGGAATTTGAGGATCCTTACGTTACCAAGGCTTTATTTATATCGTTGGTCCGGCCAATCCTTGAGTATGGAGCACCCGTTTGGAGTCCTCAATACGGAGTACATGCTGATCGCATAGAATCAGTACAAAAAAACTTTTTAATTTCTGCCCTACGCCGCCTAAACTGGAATGCAAACCTATTCCTACCCTCATATTCTCATAGATTGCTCCTCATTAACTTGCCCTCCCTTACTAACCGTAGAACGATGCTTGGTACCGTATTTATTCATAACCTTATACGTGGTGAAATTGACTGTCCTTACTTGCTGAGTAGACTAAATTTCTCAGTACCAAGTAGATTTACTAGAAATTACGCTCCTTTAGTTTTAAATCTTTGTAGATCTAATTACGACGTGCATGAGCCTTTCAGGGTACTTTGTTCAGACTATAATAGACTGTATTCTATAGTATCTTCTTCTGACTCTCTGGAACTCCTAAAAAGATCAATACTAACATTTCTGGCACAAAATTAGATCGTTAAATTTAAAATTAAAATAACATTTAACTTTCTTTCATCACCTTTCGTTTTTAAATTTTTTTTTCTTTTAAAAATCGCGTCAAAATTTATCGCGAATCGTGCCGTACGTTACACGGCGGTCGCCCCTCGGTCGGTTGGGCGGGATTGTGGGCCGTGGGACTACGCGCGAAATTTAAAAAAAAAAAAAAAAAAAAATTCTTGGTTATGTTTTGCAGTTCTTTGATGGTTATTCTTGATAACGCATCGGCTACATGATTGTCTTTACCCTTAAGATAGTCTACTGTGAAATTGTATTCTTCTAATTCAAGTCTGGGTCTGCGATCTGTCTTGACAGTGAATTGTCTACCATAAACATATGGTCTGAAGTGTTTTATTGCCAACGAATTGCTGAAAGCTCTTGTTCTGTTGTACTTTTGATACTTTCACCTTTAGTAAATGATCTTGAAGCGTATGCAACTGGAAGTTGGATTCCATTTTTGCTTTGAGTTAAAACTGCTCCACACGCTTGCTTACTAGCATCTGTTATTATACAAAATTCTTTGCTGAAATCTGGGTATTGTAACATAATGGTCTATTAAAGCCGATTTAAGGTGTTCGAATGCATGCTGGCAATCAGCCGTCCATTCAAATTTTACATCCTTTTTGCATAACCTAGTTATGTGACGTGCATAGTCGGCAAAGTTTTAAAAAAAACGTCTGTAATAATTGCAAAATGCAATGAATCTTCTAGCGCTGTCCGCATCATGTGGGACTGGATAGTTTTTAATGACGTCGTATTTTTTGTCGTCAGGCAAGATTCCTTTATCCGTGCATTTACCTTATGACAATAAAGTATCCGGAAATTCCCGTTTAAATTGCCCGCGTAAGAGATATTTGAAAAATTTTTTTTGGCAAGTTGGTAGGACTATTTTCCATTAAGAAGCGAGATTTGAGCGGGATATGTCAACTAGTTTGTTTACAACAGCTAGTTTTGTAAGTTCACCTCAGCTGTGCTCCACGATTTTTGCAATGGATATAAATTGAACAACGAGTTTGTCTCAAATTTTGTGTATCCAACGGAATTTCGTGCGCTGAAGCGTTGCGAATGTTACAAAAGGCTTATGGTTTTATCGAAAACTCAAGCATATGAATGGTATAAAGCATTCAGTGAAGGACGAGAAGTCGTGGACGACTTGCCTAGGTCTGGACGACCATCCACCTCTAACACCGATGAAAACATCAGCAAATTGAAAGCAATCGTTCTTAAAACTCGTCATGTGAGTATTAGAGAGGTAGCAAAACACCTGAACATCTCTCGCGAATCCGTTCGTTTAATTTTGGTGGAAAATTTAGGCATGAGACGCGTCGCTGCACGGCTTGTTCCAAAACACCTGAATTTCTTTCAAAAAGAGTACCGTGAGAAAGTCGCTTTGGACATGCTTCATCGTGCGAATTCCGATCTCACATTCATGTATCGAATAATAACTGGTGATGAGACATGGGTGTACGAGTACGACATGCAAACAAGTCAACAATCATCAGAATGGAGGAAGAAAAACGAACCGAAACCGAAAAAACTAAAAATCGTGGAGCACAGCTGAGGTGAACTTACAAAACTAGCTGTTGTAAACAAACTAGTTGACATATCCCGCTCAAATCTCGCTTCTTAATGGAGAATGGTCCTACCAACTAGGAAAACAATTTTTTTTTTCAAATATCTCTTACGCGGGCAATTTAAACGGGAATTTCCGGATACTTTATTGTCATAAGGTATGTCCTAGAAAAGTGACTTCATGCATGAAAAATGAGCATTTTTCAGGATGTAATTTGAGGTTGTATTTTCTGCAATTTTCGAAAACATCTGTTAAATTTTTAAGCATATGTTTTTCAGAACAACCAATGACTATAAGATCATCCATATAAAGGAATGCTTGAGAAGCATCTAGTCCAGAGAATGCTATAGTCATCATTCTCTGAAAAGAATTTGGCGCTATCTTTAAACCGAATGGTAATCGCGTGAAGCGATACGAACCATTGCTTGTTGAAAAAGAAGTTATATCTCTTGAACTTTTTTCGAGTTCAATTTGATGAAAACCTGACATTAAGTCGAGACATGAAAAGTATTTTGCTCTACCTAGTTGATCTAGAATGTCATCAATTCTAGGGAGCGGAAATTTATCGGACAACAGTTTTTTATTAATTTGACGATAGTCAATAACTAATCGCCATTTCTTCTTGTCCGAGCCTGGAAGAGACTTTTTCGGAACTAACAAGAGTGGGCTATTATACGCAGATACAGATGGTTCCTCAATTTTATTTTGAATTAGTTTTTGTACCTGTGCTTGAATTTCATCTTTTTGGCTATGGGGGTTTCTGTAATTCTTTTTGTATACCGGTTCATAATCCTTCAATCTCAGTTTTTGTTTATAAAAATGATTTGTGCTCATCGATTCGGTTTCTAGTCCGAATACATCACTAAAATGCGTGCATAGGCTTAAAAGTTGTGTTTTAAATTGTTGCGGGAAGTTTTTTGAAAGTATTGATAGTATAGACTTTTCTCTATTTGTTTTACTAGTGTTTACTACATCGTAGTTTGAAAGTGGTTCGTATTTTAATTTATTTACACTGACTACTTGATCGCTGTTAGTTGTATTAAGTAGTCTCATGAATGTGCTTTGAGGTGTTGCTATGGTATTTGCTATGTATATACCATGCTGAATTTCTTGGTTTGGAATCAATATACTGTCTTCTGCGGAGTCTTTTTTAATTTTTCTGACAACTTCGGATCTTGCTGGCAGAATCATGGAGTTATTGCCAGAACTGTATGTTATTGGACCATAAATCGGAAATTTAGGGTTATTGGGTCTAATTATAAGCTAAACTTCTGATGGCTTGAAGTCTAATTGATAGTTATATTTTTTGATGAAATCGATTCCTAGTATTCCATCACAGGGAATAGTGAATTGTAAACTTACAATATGAAAATTGTGTGGAATTATATATTTATTAGTTTGGATCTCAATGGAAATTTGACCTACTGATTTAGTGACTTCCTGGCTAATGCCTTGAATGTTTTTAATAATATCTGATTTTATGTCGTGAAAGACGTCAGAATTTTCTTTAATAAGTGATATGTCTGCACCTGTGTCTACTAGAAATACAAGTTCCTTGCCTGTTGCAACATTACTAAAGCATACGAATATGTTTTGACTGAGATTGATGGTGTGAATCTTATGGTTTACTGTTGTTGATTATCTAAGGGTTGCTGGGAGTTTCCCAAAGTATTCTGGGCTACCCTGACGTTGTTGTTATTGTTTGCATTATTTCCTCCGTTTGAACAATTGCTACCTCTGTAACTATTGTGTCCTCTAGAGTTCGTATTATTGTAGAAGTTGGGCTGGCCATTATTGCGGTTATAGTTGTTATACCATAACCACGGCCATAGCCTCTGCCGCGATAATTACCTCTGTTGTAATTACCACGATAAGCATGTCCTCTTTGAGTGTAAAATACGGTGCTGGCATTGCCAGTAAGGTAAGGTTTAAAGGCCAAAAAAAGGGCTATGTTTGATTTTTTTTTGCGGCAAAATGAGTAAGTTTATTTTATTGAGCTTAATTACATGTTATTGTTCAACTTTTGAAGAGTACTAGAAAAAAAATTATTAAAAAATATTTAGAAATAAGCCTGTGGCTATTAATCTTCCGAAGCGCCTTAAGAAAAAGTTGTTTTGCGGTGAACATCATAGGGCGTCAACGGATCATCTTACAAAAAAAAGGTGATATTCGTTTTAAAGATAATGAATTTCCCCGAGGTAATCAGTTTTTTTTGTCTATTTTTGGGAGCACTTAAAAGTGAAAAGTGCGATTTTAGTTTAAAAAATCGTTGTTAATATTATTTTTTAAAAATAGAAAAAAATTAAAAATTAAAAAAAACTCTTCCTGATTACCTGCGTATTTATGTGAAGAATTTGTGTACAAAATTTGAAAAGGATCGGTTAAGTAAATTTTGAGTTCTGATGTTCACCGACTTTCAAAATAACGTTTTAGGGAACATCGATTTAAAGTATTTTTATACGTGAAAATACGGCCAAATTCGATCGTTTAAAACGCTGTAACTCTGTTAGTTTGACTCTAATTGACTTAAAATTTTTTCACAATGTTCTCAACATATTGGTCTCTTAGAAAAAAAATAAAAAAAAATCGAAAAAAAATTGTTAAAACCTTTTGAATTACCTCTTGGGTATTCATGTCTTTTATTCATATATGTAGTTTATATAATATATATCTAGAATATTTTTTTTTTTTTTTTTTTTACCCAAGTCTTTCTAAATTATCAGCTCTGCTGATACATCTCTTTTATTAATTTTGTTGTGCGTCACATACAAGGTCAAAAGAAATTGTAACCACAGTCAAAATTAAAAACATAATTTTTAGAGTTTCTATATCATCGGTATGATCTATAATTTTAACATTATTTACGACATTTGCCGTATTGCCCCTCGCACTTGAAGATTTCTGACAGTTCTGCTGCTTAGGCGGTGCTGGTCTTCGCATAACTTCTGCACTCAGTCATTTTTATGTTTGTTTCAGAATTTCCTCGTTGGACTGGCTCGTTCAGTGTGTTTTCAGTGTCTTCGTTTTATATACTTTCTAGCTGCCGTCGTTTATAGCTCAAGATTGTCAGCTACAGGAAGCGCAAGCTTATTGGCATGATTCTCCTTCATATTCACATATATTTCACTTATATTTTCGTCTCATCCAAAGATTGCACTAAGATTGTTACGGTCGCCATGTAATGATTTTCTTTGATTCAGTTTCTTATTCTTTATTTTATTAAAACGTTCAAGATATCTGGCTTGATCTTTCCCCTTGGCCGTACAAAAATATTTTGAATATGTCGGAGCGTAGTTAATTAATTAAATTACTCGCTCAACTGTTTAAGCGAATGGCTTAGTGTTGCAAGGTGAATCCTTGTGAATTGCTCGATAGTAGAAGAGTAAGACTGTATATACAGTCGTCAGTGTGGCTCAGTGTTGTGTTGAGAAAAAGGGATAACGATGGTGTCAAATCGTAGTTAAAAAGTCTTTTGGATTGTAAATTTTGAAGAGAACGCACGCACTGAGACTCGCTTCGCTCGCAAAATGTCAGACAACGGTATAAATCTTCAAGGAAACAACACCCCTCCGTCATCAGAAGTGGGATCTAACCCCCGATCTATAACTTTAGAAGAACAATTTCGCGTTTTGCTAGAGCAGCAGAACCAAAATTTTTTACAACTTGCTGGAGCGCTGCGAGCTACGTCTGGCGAGCCCCTACAAAAGGCCGACATTGTGTTACCAAAATTTAATGCAGATATAGCCGGAGCCGATGCAGTGCAGTGGTGCGCGACCGTAGACATCATTTTGAGCGAGACCTCGCTGAAAGGTAGTGCATTAATTTTGTCCTTACCGAAGTCTCTAAAAGGAAGTGCATCACAGTGGTTGTCGCAGGTTTGTTATGCCGGAATCACGTGGCCTCAATTCAGACAATTGTTTGAGCAACGATTTGAAAATACCGAGACGCCAGCAGCAACAATTTTAAACTTGCTGAATAGTCGACCAAATGACAGCGAGAGTGTCGCCGTTTATGCGAGCCGTAAAACTACATCACTCGTCACAAAATGGCGTGATATTGACAAAGAAGAGATTGCGGCATCGGTAGTACTTGGACATCTGGCAAGTCATGACCGTCGATTGCATCGAGTTGCGTACACAGCTAGGATTCACAACAGACGCGAGTTGCAATCAGAGTTACAAGTGAATGCTTTGGACTCAAAACGACCCAACTACTCGCACGAGGAACCAAGTGCTAAACGCTTTAAGTCATTTGGAATTACTTGTCACTCCTGTGGTCAACTTGGACATAAAAAGGCGGAATGCCGAATGAAGAAGCAGCCATCATCTGAAGAAAAACGTGGAGCGGATCAAGGAATGGCCCAGCGTACTAAGACACACATCACTTGTTACCGTTGTCACGAAATGTCCTAAGAGAGCTGCTGGAGAAGGATCTGGATCGGGAACACGCATCCCTAAGCGAATAGAGATTTGTATAGTGAAAGAACCAAAAGCATCCATGCTGCATCTAGGTGAGAAATTCGTGTATACTTTTGATTCCGGAGCTGAGTGCTCCTTGGTTAAAGAGAGTCTAGCGCCTAAGCTGAGTGGAAAGAGATTTCATAACGTCATATCGTTAAGTGGCATAGGTAATGCTAACCTAGTTAGTACAATACAAATTTTAAGTAGCGTAATGATTAATGGAAATTGTATCGAAATAATGTTTCACGTAGTCGATGACGCTTGTATGAAAAACGAAATTGTAATTGGGCGTGAAATCTTGGCCCAGGGCTATTCGGCAGTAGTGTCAAGTAATGGGGTAGAGTTAGTGAAAGATAAAACAGTTAACGCCTGTGTCGTACCTGACACCGAATATAACTTTGATACTTTAGAAACGGAATTGTATGGCACAGAGAAAAATCAACTAATACAATTATTAAAAAAATACTCAGAATCGTTTATTCGGGGAACTCCTCTTACACGACCGTATCGATTCAGTCCTAATGAAAGAGAATTGTTAAGATCAAAAGTGCAAGAGTTGATTGAGCATAAAGTAATAAAAGCTAGCTGTTCGCCGTATGCTAGTCCAGCACTGCTAGTCAAGAAGAAGAATGGCTCTATGAGGCTCTGTGTAGATTACAGGGAATTAAATAGAAACACAGTGGCTGACAAGTTTCCCTTGCCTTTAATCTCTGATCAGCTAGCTAGATTGCGAGGAGCTAAATATTTCACTTGCTTGGATATGGCTTGTGGATATTATCAGGTCCCAGTACATGCTGACTCCATAGAATTTACGGCTTTTGTGACTCCAGAAGGGCAGTACGAGTTCTTAGCAATGCCGTTTGGTCTAAAGAATGCGCCTTCAGTATTTCAGAGAGCGGTAATGAAAGCATTAGGCGAACTAGCGAATTCGTATGTTATCGTTTACATGGACGATTTAAAGATCGTGGCAGCCACTAAGGAAGATGCACTTGAGAGGTTAGAGACCGTTTTAAAGATTTTGACAACAGCGGGCTTTTCGTTTAATGTGGAAAAATGTTCATTTTTGAAACGCACCGTACAGTATTTAGGTTACGAGTACAAGCTGGTGAGATTCGCTCAAATTGGCGTAAAATTGAAGCACTGAGTGCATTGCCACCACCCAGGTCTATTACCACTTTAAGACAATTCATTGGATTTGCTTCGTATTTTCGTCAGTTTGTACCAGGATTTTCTAAATTAATGAAGCCTCTATATTCTCTCACATCCGAAAAAATGAATTTTGTTTGGAAAGATGAACATGAAATTATTCGAAATAAAATTGTTAAAATCCTAACAAGCAAGCCAGTTTTAACGATATTTGATCCGCAACATCCTATAGAATTGCGCACTGATGCTAGTGCCATTGGTTATAGGGCCATTCTTTTGCAATGAATTGAAGGTAAGACCTATGTTGTAGAATACTTCAGTAAGACTACTAGCCCTTGTAAGTCAAAGTAAGCATCAAATGACTTAGAAACACTCGCGGTTGTCAATGCCGTTAAATATTTTCGACATTACCTGCATGGTAGAAAGTTTGTCCTTTTTACTGATTGTAATTCTTTGAGGGCGACTAGATCGAAAATTGAATTATCAGCCAGAGTATATCGCTGGTGGGAATTTTTGCAGGTTTTTGACTTTGATATAGAGTACCGTGAAAGAAAGCGCATGGCCCATGTCGATTTTCTATCAAGAAATCCCCTGCCATGCACGACAAAACAAATAGAAACAAAGTTATTGAAAAGCGAATAGAACTAATGAACAGCAGCGTGATCAAAACATTGGGAATACAATTAGAAATTTAAATAAAGGAGAACTCCCTGATGATTTTGTTTCAACTTACGAGATAAGAGCATCCGTGTTATACAGAAAAATACAAAGGCATGTTAGAACTCGCTGCCTGCCAGTCATCCCACGAGCTTTTCGATGGTCAATTATCAACCAGGTTCACGAATCTATACTACACTTAGGCTGGGAAAAAACTCTTGATAAGGTGTACGACCATTACTGGTTCGAGGGAATGTCGAAGTATGTTCGAAAATTTGTTCAAAATTGTATAACTTGCAGAGTCACAAAGTCGGCATCGGGTAAAATTCAAGCCGAATTACATTCGATTCCAAAGAATAGTATACCATGGCACACGTTGCACATAGATATCACCGGCAAATTAAGTGGCAAAAATGACCGTAAGGAATACATCGTAGTGTAGATAGATGGGTACACAAAATATGTTCATCTGTAATACAGATTCTGTATCATACGTTCAAACTTGATTCAGGTAGTTGTATAGATGCGTTAAAATCCTCGATTGCTTTGTTCGGTGTGCCCACTCGGTTGATAGCTAATCAGGGACGAAGCTTTACGGGTAGTAAAATTGTGGACTTCTGTAACTCTCAGAAAATTCAGTGTCACCTAATAGCAACTGGTGCTAGTCGTGCCAATGGTCAGGTCGAAAGAGTCATGAGTACTTTGAAAAATTTGTTGACCGTGGTGGAATCTAGTGAACGCTCTTGGCAGGATGCTTTAGGTGAAGTGCAGTTAGCGTTAAATTATACTGTCAATCGAGTTACAAAATCCAGTTCTTTGGAGTTATTAATTGGCAAGTGCTCACGACCATTAGGTCTGGTTCCCATTTGTGAGGAAGAGGAGATACAGTTAGATAAACAAAGATCGGAAGCTGATAAGAAAATGCAATGCGCAGCACAATATGAAAAAAAAAAGATTTGGCAAGGGTAAAGCAAAAGCTGTCAGGTTTAGCGAAGGAGATTACGTCTTAATCAAAAATAGTGAACGACAGCAAACCAAGTTAGATCCGAAATTTCGTGGACCTTTCGTCGTAACGGAAGTCTTAGACGGTGATCGGTATAAACTAAAGTCACAAGTAAGAGGCAGTATAAATATCCTCACGAGAGTTTACGAAAAATGCCGGATGGACAGGTACCCAGCGAGCTGGATATCGACGAAGATGATTTGAATTGAGTTGATATAGCGGGTGAAGACCGTGATGACCAATGTGGCATTGGTGGAGACTAGTGTGGCACTAGTAGCATGTAATACGGGTGAAAAAGACCGTTGAGATCAGTGTGGCACTGATGAGAAAACAGTTGAAACAGACTGTATTGGCTAATGTGGCATTAGCGTGTTGTGACCAGTGTGGCACTGGTGAGAAGTAATGTGAAACCGTCGATGCTATGTGGCGGTACCTGTTCCAAAAAGTTAAAAATAAAGATTGAAAGTATAAAAAGAAAACTAAAATAATTAAGTAAGTTAATTAATTATTAATTAATAGTGAAATGAAATAGAATAATAGAGTTGAAAATGGTTAAATGTCATGTTTTGAGTTAAGTAATTTGTTAATGAAACTAACTATGAAGTAAAGTTTGTAAAATTAAAAAAAAATTGGTGATTAATGGTGATTACACGAGGACGTGTAAGTGGTCAGGATTGGCCGTGTCGGAGCGTAGTTAATTAATTAAATTGCTCGCTCAACTGTTTAAGCGAATGGCTTAGTGTTGCAAGGTGAATCCTTGTGAATTGCTCGATAGTAGAAGAGTGAGACGACTGTATATGCAGTCGTCAGTGTGGCTCAGTGTTGTGTTGAGAAAAAGGGATAACGATGGTGTCAAATCGTAGTTAAAAAGTCTTTTGGATTGTAAATTTTGAAGAGAACGCACGCACTGAGACTCGCTTCGCTCGCAAAATGTCAGACAACGGTATAAATCTTCAAGGAAACAAGACCCCTCCGTCAAATACTTATTCTCTCTAAACATTGGTCAAAGTCGGGACTGCGCAGCTACGCCGTCGGAGACGCCGGCAGCGGAGCAGTCCGCGCTCATATACATATAGGGCAGCCCAACAAAGGTTGCGCAAGCCGTTGAGTGAGAGAGAGTATTATGCTGACATATCATAACTCGGTCGCGCATGCCAGACATGCGGACTCAGCACTTTGGCTGCCCATTGCATTCTTGTGTGGGTCATTACTTACAAATGCTACTTTGTATTTATTTGGTATATAAAAGGGTACAGTGGGTGGGTACCCGATAAGTAAGCATATTACAATTAACAAAACTATAAAACAGTTTAGGATGCCGTAAAAACTGGGACTTGCAATGGACTAAATAATTTTGGTAACATTGAGCGTTAAGGGGTTATATACCTTTTTTTTTTTTCAAAAAAACGAAAAATTATTTTTTGCTGAATCCTAAAGTATATCCCCTAGAGAACATTTTCCCAAATTTTTGAAGAGATCCGAATAATAGTTCGATAGGAAAACAGCGTTTTGAGGCGCGGTTCGTCACTCTTTGTAACGCAACGTAAAACTTTGAATGCGATTATCTCAAAGTCGTTTTTTTCCAAAAGTGCCTTTGCTGTGACCGCGATTGCACAAGAACTATTTGAACGATCTTCTTCAATTTTTTTTTTAAATATTCGTAATGATTGTGCCGAGTTCGTCATTGAATCAGTTTTTATGCGCCAATTTCGATTTGGCAGATAAGAAATTTTTAACAAAATTTTTAGAGCTCGAAATATGAATTTTTTTAAAAAATTGTTACTGTATGCAGAAAAAACCAAATATTCTTGAAGTAATTCAATGACGAACTAGAAATAATACTAAACTAATAAAAAATTTTTGGTTTATTGATTTTAGTTGACCCGCTGGACTTCCATCGTGGTCACCGCAAGCCGCTAAAAAAAAAAGGGTTATGAGAGAATTGTCATAATTTCGAAAGTTATTTATATTTTTTTTAAGATTAAAACTTATAAAAACATGTACTATCAATAAATAATAACCTCAGTATCATAAAATAATTGCTTCACACCTGAAAAAAAATCCAAAGTTCCCTCATTTTTTTCGCTCAAAAAGGTATATAACCCCTTAAGCACGGTAAAGTTTGACCGAGCTCTTATGTATTTTCAAAAACAGACTGACAACCTGAAACTTTATATATGTAATGTGGGTGGTTTCCCTGTGTCCAAACAAATTAAAAGATGTTGTAGGGAAAATAGCTAAAAGCTATTGATTTCGGACGACACAGACGATTGACCGGATTTCGAGAAGTGTACCTCTTGCTGTGCTCAAACTAGCTCGCCGGATTGTCGTCCGAAATCAATAGCTTTCAATTTTCCCTACAACATCTTTTAAATTGTTTGGACACAGGGAAACCACCCATATTACATATTTGGCGCCCAGAACGTGTGGCCTTTGAAACCAGGAGAAAAATTAAGGTTTTAGATACCACAAATAAAGCTCTTCCAATTCCACCCAAAAACAATAGTGTTTTGCAAATAAGTCATGTCCTTTTTAAGTTCTGGATGATATTAACGGATATGCGGTGTTTAATTCAAAATTGGATTAAACGACCCTATTTAATTCAGAATATAAGTGGATCCAAACTCAGTAAGGCTGACAAAGTAGACATAGATATTTAGGTCAATTTTAGTTTGCGATTTTACGTCATCCATTCAGAGTATCAGGATAGGGCGTCCAAACTATAAACCATATATCACCAAAGTTTGGGAAAGGAAATTAAATCAAGGCAGTTGGATATTTAATTTACTAGATTCATTATTTGGAGATTAACCACGACCAGGTTAGTTTCTATAAAAGCAAACAAAATGTATTCAAAAGGAAGTGTTTCGTTCTAAAATGGTAGTTTTATATTTTACTGACTGAAACATGTTTAAAAGGGACGAATATTTGTATTTGATTATAAAACAAACTTTTTCAACAAATTTATCTATATTTAAAATGCCGTTACAACGCACCCCAGAAGGAGGCGCAGTAGGCGGCGATTTGGGGGAACCTGTCCCCGAATTTTTCGGCATCTGTAATAAGACATTAACTACAACGCAGTTAAATTGTACCACACCATGTGGACATCGCTTTCACGATAGCTGCATGCAGAAATATTTGAAAACAAGCCGAATATGCACTATTTGCAAATTCGAATTTAATCCGGCTATGATCACCTTTGAGGAAAAAACTCTAGCAGCTGAACTACAAGATAATATAAATTTAGCTCCAGCTCAACAAAATTTTGAATTTCTATCTCCCGAGCAAAGACCTAGAGGTCGAGGAAGGGGACGAGGGGCTAAGTTACGACAAAACCGTACAGATTTCGATCGCAGGGCGATGAGAACCAGATCACAGACTCGAAACGGAAGAGATAACTCGGTTGCAAATACAGCACCTTACTCTCAAGAAGGAGATGAGAGCAAGAATACTTCAAACGTTATCCATGCTATAATAAAAAGTCAGCAAAAAGACATGATGACAGAACTAAGTTCATTCGTAAAAAGGACTGTAGAGGAGAGTCTTAGAACACAACTAGGAAGACTTACATTAGGTGCGGAATTAACTCCGACACAGCCGTCACAAACGGCTCCTCAAAGTGAAGTACAAAGGAATCAACCTTCACAAAGAAACGCAGAAAAAAGAAAACGCGTCTTTCCAGTGAAGTAGCAGAAGATAAAATAGTGGATATTTTAAAGCGCAATGCTAAAGTCTCACTCAGATACGAGCTTCTTCACCTAAAAATTAAAAAACGCTGCGAACTGCGTGAAGAAGTTAAGAACCACGACAATTTTTGTAGAGAAACTAACAATGCCATACCTAGAAATAGGTTCGGAAAACAACATGTATCCGAAATCCTAACCGATACTGAAGAGGAAGAAGAATCCGTGGCACAGATAGAAAAAAGGGATTGGACAAAAGTGACCTGCTTTAACTGTGATCAGATCGGCCATGGTTATAGGGAGTGTCTGGCGGAAAAACGTTTGCATTGCTACGGATGTGGTGCTAAAGATGTATACAAGCCTCGGTGTCCAATCCGTCGGGAAACCGGAAGCAGGATGCGCAGAACCAGCATCGATCAGCGCATTCGACATTAACGTCGCGAAAATAGACCAAATTTCTAAATTACACGCTGATCCATTAATTAGTCTGTCAAGCCGCGACTCAAACTTGAGACGAACTATTAGATCAAAACGAAAAAGAACTAAATAATAATCCATTACTCAATATACGGATCAAACCCAAACGATCTACATTAAGAAGTCGGGAGTTCTGGAAAAAAGTAAGAGCAGATCGGATCAGAATAATATCAGCAGTCATTTTGAGTTCAGACAACCGTTTATACGCTGACATTATAATAGAAGGAGCAACGTATAAAGCGCTTTTGGATTCGGGGGCAACTGTAAGTTTTTTAGGGGGAAAGTTTCGGTCTTTTAGCTAAGTTACTTAATAAAGAAGAAACAGTAGGTGAATTAGATATAGGAGACGATTCGTCCAGAAAAGAGGATCCAAAAATGCATTTATTAACGGAAGATCAGAAAGTTAAACTTGGAGAAGTCATAAAAACATTTCCATCATTTGAACGCGAAGGACTTCTTGAACACTCGATGATTATAAATACTGAGACTCCAGTTAAGCAAAGGCATTGGCCAATTTCACCGGCCAAAGAGAAATGGATGTTTGAGGAAGTGGAAAAGATGATAGCCTTAGATGTCATAGAACCTTCAAATAGTCCGTGGAGCAGTAATTGCGTATTGGTTAAAAAAGGAAATAAAAACAGGTTATGCTTAGACTCACGTGAGTCTAAGTCGCCGGATGGTATCGTCGTTTTGTTGATAATTATGCTACAGTCAGTTGTCCGCTTACCGAACTTCTTAAGAAATCGAAGCACTATGCATGGAACTCTACAGCAGACGAAGCCTTTAACACCCTTAAACGTTGTCTTACATCCGCTCCGATTTTATCCACTCCAAATTTTACGAAACCTTTTCTGCTTTTGTGTGACGCTAGTACTTTTGGATTGGGATGTGTGTTAGCGCAAAACAATGAGGAGAACGAGGAACTACCTATAGCATTTATGTCCGAAAAGTTGACGAAGGCTCAAAGAAACTACTCTGTAACGGAGCTAGACTTGGTCCTCGAGAACTAGTGGGATGTTCAAGAGGGGGCTTAGCTGGGGCCACCAGGCGGGTCGCAGGTTGCGGATAGCGAACGGCCTTCTATAATGTTAGTTGCGAATAGGCGCAAGATAATAAGCAACCAAGACAAACAGCGGGTACACCGGAGTCGGTGTACTGATGAGACGTTTGTCTGGCCGTCTTCAAAAGTATAGCCTCACACACTCCTCTTCCCTCACGACTACCTATCAACTCCCCTCCCCACACAATCTCACTCCGGGCCGGACTAAGGTGTCATCCGACCCGTGCCGATAGTCAGCATGGCTGGGGGCCCGGATTAACAAATAGCCCAGTCTCTCACGGAGGGTTCAGGCAAGTGGCGACCGCCTGTCCTAACTGCGCCTTACCCGGGTATGGCGGATCTCTGCCCGGGTGGACCATACTTTCTTCGCAACTCGTAGGATTCGATTATGAAGAAACATACGAACACCAAATTGCCGCAGGATATCCCTGCATCAAGTGCCGCAAGGCTCTTGGAAAGCAGACTCCTTGACGGAGTGCGACCCCAGGTGGGACCAGCCCCACCCAGGAACGCAGCTTCCATCAGGAGTGCGTCACGGACGCAGAATGTGGGACAACCCCCACAGCGACCGACTGTTCCAGTTCGGGAACGTGGGCTACCGGCAGGACCATCCCGGCCGGCTTGCCCACCCCCCCGCGGCTATACAGAAGACCAAGCCCGCCAATAAGGCAGATGTCCTTCCAGCCAGAGGACAACCAGGAGGCCTTGGCGACCCCAACAGGAAAGGCCTGTCGGGGTCCAAGGTCAAATGGTACCTCAGTTATCTTCAGCAGGGCATGACACCTGATGAAGCTTTGAAGAAGGCGAAGGAGCCACGACCAGTGGTACAAAACGTTGCCCCTGCCAGCAAACGGGCAAATAGTACCCTCACCCCTCCGATGGACACCCCGAAAAGGTCCAAGTCAGAGGGCATCAAAGAGGCAGCGGCACCTCCCCCCCGTCCCCCAAGGCCTGATGAGCCTAGCACATCGAAGGCGGCGGCGACGAGGAGACCCCCTCCTGAGGTATCTGCTGGCACACCCTGCGTGCCGAAGGCGGGTGACAAGGGTGAGAAGCAGCCACCCTCCACTTGTGCGGCACCTCTCACTGGCACACACACCTCCTACGCGAAGGCCGCCAAGAGAGTCAGAGTTGCGGTACTACCTGAAGACTACCCGCAGGTGTACCTGAGCAACGAAGAGCTTGCCGAGCTGGAGGAGGCCATAATGGACGACGTAGTCACGTCTGAATGGGACTCAGCAGTCGCCTTCAGAGGTATCCACTTTAGGGTCGGATACCTCCTGATAGACTGCTTGGACCAGGACTCGGCGGACTGGCTGAGGGCTGTAACGCCTCAGCTAAGGACGTGGAAGGGCGTGCCCCTTGACACTAGGGTAGGAGAAGACATTCCTGCGGCATACAATGTCACAGTCTTCTGCCCTAGAAGTGCAGAAAGAAGCAATGAGGAGCTTCTGATGATGCTGGGACGCCAGAACAGAATGGAGGTCGATTCCTGGAAGGTGATCTCCCGAAAGAACGACGGAGGCGGGGCACTCGTCGTTATAGGGATAGACCAACTCACCCGAGACGAGATCGTCTCTAAAGGGCACCAGCTGAACTTTAGATTCGGGACCGTCTCGGTGAGTGGTCTCAGGAAGGCGGTAAAGATGGCGGCAACAGAAGCAGCGCCCCCCGGCCCCAAAGACGGCAAAGTGGAGGTCGAGGAATCCTTCGGAAAGCCACAAGAGCCATTGGGTGCAAAGGAGTAGGCTATCGCCGATATGGACGTGGAGAGTAAGGATGAACATCCCTCGCCCTGCCAGGAGGTGGCATAAGAGCCCCTCCTAGAAGATATCGACGAAAAGGAGGCCGACGTCACCCTGACGGAAGGCAGTGAAGGGGAATGCCCGCCCCCTTCACAAAACATGGAGCACCCGATCCAGTAATGGCTGCACACCGCAGCATGCAGCTAGCCCAGGTGAACTTACACCGGGCCAAGGCGGCATCCGCCGTCCTGGCCAGGTTGTTCACCTCCTAACATCTCGGGCTAGCTCTCATTCAGGAGCCTTGGTGCAATCAGGGCATTAAAGGCCTGTACACCAAGGTAAAGGTAATATGCGACCAACGGGGTGCACACCCAAGAGCATGCATATTAATAAGGAAAGATATCAATTATAATATCTTTTCAGAGTTCCTAAGCAGTGACTGCGTCGCGGTAACGCTGAGCGGCACAGGAAAGTTACCAGCTGGGGATGCAGCATGCCCACCACCGGAAATCATCGGACTCGTGGAATGCTGCAGGAGGAAGAAGTTACCCCTAATCATAGGATGTGACGCCAATGCACATCACGTGATATGGGGAAGCACCGACGTCAAAAACAGAGGTGAGCAGCTAATAGAGTTTATTGTAAATAGTAACCTAGAAATCGGTAATGTCGGGTCCACACCGACATTCATTACTAGAGTAAGAGAAGAGATCCTAGACATAACTCTGATGAGCAGGTCTCTAGGACCACTTATCAAGAACTGGCATGTGTCGCCAGAGGAATCAATGTCGGATCACCGAATCATTAGATTTGAAGTAGGCTTCAACACCGCTAGGGACGCCCCCAAAAGGAATCCCAAGAAAACAAACTGGGATTGGTTCAAGTCCTCTCTTGAGCCCAATCTCTCTAACGAACCGACAGGTATACCCAGACATTCTTTAGAATTGGATCAGGCAGTGGATAACCTCTGCAAGAAGATAACCAATGCTTTTGAGGACAGTTGCCCTCTTGGCAGACGGAAAGCAGATAGAGACGCCCCATGGTGGAATGACAACCTGGAACGGCTTAGAATCTCCACCCGCCGGCTCTTCAACAGAGCAAAAACGAGCGAGGATAACTGGAGACAATATTAACAAAGCCTGACGCTCTATAACAAAGAGATCAGGAAGGCCAAACGGAAGAACTACAGAGACTTCTGTGAGGCAATCAGCACAGCCCATGAAGGTGCAAGATTGATGGAAGATACGGCCAACCAAATGGAGGCATCGTCCACTCCAAGACACTTCAGACCAAGCGCAGAGGACTGGGCAATTGCCAAGTCTCTAGTCTCTCCGGAGAGACTTAAATGGGCAATTGGGACCTTCCAGCCATTTAAGTCACCTGGTCTGGATGGTATCTCTCCATCATTCCTGCAGCAGGGACTGGATTTACTCCTAACCCGCTTAAGGAGACTGATGCTAAGAAGCCTAGCAATTGGACACATCCAAAATGCGTGGCGTAGAGCTAGGGTGGTCTTCATCCCCAAAGCAGGGAAGAAAGACATCACCAACCCAAAGTCCTTCAGACCTATCAGCTTAACTTCGTTTTGCCTTAAAACGTTGGAAAAGCTGGTAGACTACCATATTAGGAGCACAGTTCTTAAGGACTGTCCGCTGCAACCCACGCAGCACGCATACAGGGCAGGTCGTTCAACAGACACTGCACTGTACCAACTTTGTCACACTCTTGAAGGGGTAGTGGACAACAAAGAAGTTGCAATCTGCGCCATTCTGGATATAGAGGGAGCCTTTGACAATGCGTCGCATGATGCTGTCTTAGAGGCCCTCGCCAGAAGGAATATAGACGCGACAACAAGAAGGTCGATTGGAGCCTTGTTAAGCTCCAGGCAGGCAATGGCGACCATTGGCAACAGCACAATGACCGTTGCCACAAGCAGAGGATGTCCGCAAGGTGGAGTCTTGTCTCCTTTACTGTGGAGCCTACTAGTAGATGAACTACTAAAGAAACTTGCCGATAGAGGAATACAATGTTAGGGCTATGCCGATGACATAGTAATAGTAGCCAAAGGGAAATTTGAAGAAACGCTTTGCGATATTGTCCAACTCGGACTCAAGATAACGCTCGACTGGTGCAGGGAAGTTGGGCTTAACCTCAACCCCGCAAAAACAGTCATTGTTCCTTTTACAAAGAAGTACAAACTAATGGGATGGGATGGCTTTCATTCGTACAGAGTAAAGTTTTCTGATCGCGGTCAACTTGGTGGCCGCCAGTGCGATCTCTGTTTTTCGAATCATTGCAAGTTGACACACAGCCTCCTCGTGGTACCTCCTGGGTAGCTATCTTAGCATCCGCTAGATAGTGAGCTAATGTGTGCAGCGATGTCACCCGGACGTTAAACGGTTGAGCGCAGGGTTTGGAACCCGCCTCGTAAAAAAAGAAGCCCAGTGAAGACCAAAGCGAAAGACTCGGATAGGATCCCCCCTTATGTTGACGACCACCGCAAAACGAAAAAGGTTTACGATTTAAGGATATGCACCTGGAATGTCCGAACCCTTAATTGGGAAGGTGCCTCTATCCAACTGGCGGATGCCCTCGAAAAATTAAAGGCTGACATTACCGCCATCCAGGAAATGAGATGGACAGGACAAGGTTGCTCCAAGCGAGCAAACTGCGATATCTACTACAGCTGCCATGCGGAGAGGCGCGAATTTGGATGCGGATTTGTAGTAAGCCGGAGACTTCGCCACCACGTCTCCAACTTCACCCCAGTGAGTGAACGACTGGCTACAATCCGCGTCAAAGCTAGGTTTTTCAATCTAAGCATAATTTGCGCGCACGCCCCGACGGAGGAGAAGGACGATGCTGTAAAGGATGCATTCTACACGAGACTCGAGGACACATACGACCGCTGCCCAGACCACGACGTGAAGATTATCCTCGGGGATTTGCGTTGAAGCAAAGGTCGGGCGCGAACGCATCTTTTACCCCACCGTCGGTCAATTCAGCCTCCATGAGACCACCTCGAACAACGGTCTCAGGCTGATTGACTTCGCCGCGACGCGAAACATGGTAGTGAGTAGCACCAGATTTCGGCACCTCGACATCCTCAAGGCCACATGGCTGTCCCCTGATCAAAAGACGCGCAACCAGATTGATCACGTTGTGATAGACGGAAGGCATGCCTCAAGTGTGATGGACGTGCGCACGTTTCGTGGAGTCAACATTGACTCGGACCACTATCTTGTCGCAGCCAAGATACGCATGCGGCTATGCCGAGCGAAAAACATACGCCCCATCACGCAACAAAAGCTTGACGTCACTAGGCTGCGATCACAACGGACAGCAATGGCCTACTCCACTCACCTCTCGGAACTGCTCCACCAACCTACCCCTCTCCCTGTTGACGCCGGCGGACTCTGGGCGCACATTTCCCACTCCATGCGAGCTGCTGCTGAATCAACCATTGGGTTCAAGCGCCCACCCACACGGAACCAATGGTATGACGAGGAGTGTCGCGTCGCAGGTGCAGCAAAAAACGCCGCCAACAGAAAAACGCTGCAGTCTGGCGCAACGCGAGCTACGTGTGAACGTTACAGGGAGAAAAGGAAGGAAGAGAGGCGACTTTTCAGACGGAAAAAACGGGAGCAAGAAAAGCGAGAGTGCGAGGAACTTGAGGTGTTACGAGACAGGAATGATGTTCGAAAATTCTACCAACAAGTCAACCGTCTGACACAAGGTTTCAAGACCGGAGCATGTAACTGTCGGGATGAAAATGGAAATCTGGTTTCGGATACGCAGTGCACGCTGAGTTTATGGAGGGAGCATTTCTCCAAGCTGCTAGCAGGCGATGACGGCACCAATCCCGCCATTGGAGGAAGCAGCCCGATATCACCAATCGACGACAATGTGGCGTACCTAGCCATGACGAGGTCCGAGTTGCTATAACGCGGCTCAAAAACAACAAAGCAGCTGGTGCTGATGGACTGCCTGCAGAGTTGTTTAAGGCCGGCGGCGAAGAGCTGATAAGGTGCATGCATCAGCTCTTGTGCAAAATATGGCTATTTATTATTCCAACGATTGGAATCTCAGCGTCCTTTGTCCTGTACTGAAGAAAGGTGACCCGACGATATGCGCCAACTACCGGGGAATCAGCCTGATTACCATCTCATACAAGGTCCTATCGAGCGTAATATGTGAACGACTGAAGCCGTATACCAGCACACTGATTGGGCCTTATCAGTGCGGCTTCAGACCTGGTAAGTCCACCATAGACCAGATCTTCACATTACGCCAAATCCTGGAAAAAACCCACGAGAATAACATCGACACACACCATCTCTTTGTCGATTATAAAGCTGCACTCGATAGCCCGACGAGGGAACGCCTATATGCCACCATGTCTGAGTTCGGTATTCCTGCAAAGCTAATACGGCTTTGCAGAATGACATTGAGCAGTACCATCAGCTCTGTCAAGGTAGGAACGAACCTCTCCGAACCTTTTAATACCGTTCGAGGTTTCAGACAAGGCGACCCCCTGTCGTGCGATCTCTTCAACTTCGTGATGGAAGGGGTACTGCGGAAAGCCGGTGTACATCGATCTGGCACTATTTTTTATAAAAGTGTCCAGCTCCTTGCGTATGCCGATGATATTGACATCATTGGCCGCAGCAAGCGTGATGTCACTGCTGAATTTTCGGCTATCGAAAAAGAGTCAGCAAAAGTGGGTTTGGCGGTAAACGAGGGCAAGACGAAGTATATGCTGTCTACAAGCAGGGAGGCGCGGCGCCTAGACTCCCATGTGGTAGCGGACAGCTATACTGTAACGAACTGTTTTTGTTGCTTTTATGCTCGCTACTTGATTGTGCGGCTAGCTCAGTAATGGTTGTACGTTCGTCCCACCAAATTTATATGTTGTGATTGCCCCACCAGTGAATAAGAAGACAACGTTGTTTTCTCGACTTTAAACTTGTTTATTGACTTCCCAAAACTGACAAGTTAATATACTCTGCTGCTCGCCTCGATATGCTGCTCCCGATGCTCTCGGTTACGTTTCCCTCGATGTCGCCTCCTGGGTTGAATCCCTCTCCTGTGCTCCCGCTTGATCGCTGCCGACGATGTCGGGTACCTCACGTGATGGAGTTGGACTATCTGGGCTCTACCCTAGTCCCTACTACTCCTTACTGGGGCTGTTCAATCCCTGGGTCTCGGGGTTTCGCTGCTCCAGGACTCTGGCAGACACAGCAGGGTTCTCGGCGTACACGCCTTTAACACCCGTGCCGTTCAACTGCGCGTCCTTCGCGGCTCGTCGCACCAGAACACAACTCTCGCCACGAGACGGACCAAGCGTACGCCGGATCACGGTCTGGTAGACTCTACAGTATGCGTCTGGTTCTTGACTCTGCCCCACCGAGGACACGTTTAATCGATTAAGGACTCGTATGTGTAGACTTGGTCAGGACCCGCCGGGTAATACGCCAGGCTCAATGTCACTAACCAGGGGTCGTCACAGGCGCCTAGTTCGACTCGTGTGCTGCCCACAGGACCTCAGCTACCTGTGTCTCAATTCGGAGACTTGCAACTTCAAGTCCCGAACGTCTCGACGTAGCGATCTTGCTCCCTGTAGACTGCTTGCTTGGGATCCTTGCGTCCTTCGTCCGCGCCGTTGATCCTTTCTCTTCTTGTCCTTCGTGTTCGTCCTCGCTTGAATCCTTGCTCGTATCCTTGCTGGACTCCTCTTGCTTGTATCCTTGCTTGACTCCTCGCTGCCTGATGTACACTTGCGTTTCGCTTCGCTTCGACTGATCCCGGCTGAACTGCGGGCCCCGCTTATATAGGGCCCCCTGGTCCCGTTAGTTCTCGGCGTCTCCTTTTCATCCGGGTCCAAGGTCCAGCGGCGATCCCGTTACTTCTTCGATTCGATCGCGTTACCGGGTCCAAGGTCCACCGCGATCCCGTTGCTTCTTTGATTGGATCGCGTGACCGGGTCCAAGGTCCACCGCGATCCCGTTGCTTCTTTGATTGGATCGCGTGACCGGGTCCAAGGTCCACCGCGATCCCGTTACTCCTTTGGCTGGATCGCGTGACCGGGTCCAAGGTCCACCGCGGCCACGCTATCCTTTTATCCAGCCCGTGATTATTTGTGGGGAGTTATCCAACTCCTCACATTCCCCCTTACTTCGGAAAGGAAAACGAAGCTCGTATCTCCGCTCCGGCTGTCTCCACCTGTTTCCTTCGTCGCTCGTAGACGTTTTCCCCACAGACTCTTCCCTCGCAGGCGTATACGTTTCCCTCGTAGACGTTTCTCCCCGTAGACGTTTCCCTCGTAGACATTTCCCTCGTAGGCGTAGACGTTTCTCTGGCAGACGTTTTCCTCGTAGACATTTCCCTCGTAGACGTTTCTCTGGTAGACGTTTCCCCCGTAGACGCTCCTTCGTTGTTCTTTGTTGCCGTTGAAGCTTTCCAACGCCACTCCTCCGTAGATCTTCTCATCCTGTCACGGCTGAGCGCTTCTCCGATCTCAGCATTTCAGTCTCAGCTTATGTTGACTTGACCGTCGTTGGGCTTCTTGACTATGCAATCTTGACCGTCGAAACTCTCAACCCGCAACTCCTCTCTCCCTCCTTGTCCCTCGTCGTTTCTCCTTACTACTCGTCACCCCACGTCCGGCCTTCATTTGAGTTTGAAACGCCTCCCGCTCAACGCATTTCCCGTGCGGAATCGATTATTTCTTGCCGATATCGATCCTGGCGTTGCCATCCTACAGCGTTGCCATTGTCCAGTGTTGCCAGTGTCCTGCGTTGCTAGTCTTAGTGTGACCGTTGGTTGTCTTACTCGATCATCGTCACTCCCTGGTTTGTCCCTCGTCGTTTCTCCTTACTACTCGTCACCCCACGTCCGGCCTTCATTTGAGTTTGAAACGCCTCCCGCTCAACGCATTTCCCGTGCGGAATCGATTCTTTCTTGCCGATATCGATCCTGGCGTTGCCATCCTACAGCGTTGCCATTGTCCAGTGTTGCCAGTGTCCTGCGTTGCTAGTCTTAGTGTGACCGTTGGTTGTCTTACTCGATCATCGTCACTCCCTGGTTTCCAGATGGTCAGCCGGTAGCTCACCAAAACAAAAGGTAAGGTTCTGATACTGTCCTGATTTCCTGAATTTTCCGCGTTTCCATATCCTTTCAGCTCGATGGTTGTTCCATGTCCCCTGTGATGTTCCGGGTTGCCATCCTTGACCGTGCGCGCCCTGGAAGTTGCTGTTATGGCGGCCTCGATACGAAGTATCGTCTTCCCCTCTTCTTCCGAAATACTGGCCATCGATTGTCCTCGATTTTTCCTATTTCAGCCAGTGTTTCGTCATCTTTGTTGTTTCTGTTCACCTGATAGGACAATCACGTTGGGCGCCAGATGTAACGAACTGTTTTTGTTGCTTTTATGCTCGCTACTTGATTGTGCGGCTAGCTCAGTATTGGTTGTACGTTCGTCCCACCAAATTTATATGTTGTGATTGCCCCACCAGTGAATAAGAAGACAACGTTGTTTTCTCGACTTTAAACTTGTTTATTGACTTCCCAAAACTGACAAGTTAATATACTCTGCTGCTCGCCTCGATATGCTGCTCCCGATGCTCTCGGTTACGTTTCCCTCGATGTCGCCTCCTGGGTTGAATCCCTCTCCTGTGCTCCCGCTTGATCGCTGCCGACGATGTCGGGTACCTCACGTGATGGAGTTGGACTATCTGGGCTCTACCCTAGTCCCTACTACTCCTTACTGGGGCTGTTCAATCCCTGGGTCTCGGGGTTTCGCTGCTCCAGGACTCTGGCAGACACAGCAGGGTTCTCGGCGTGCACGCCTTTAACACCCGTGCCGTTCAACTGCGCGTCCTTCGCGGCTCGTCGCACCAGAACACAACTCTCGCCACGAGACGGACCAAGCGTACGCCGGATCACGGTCTGGTAGACTCTACAGTATGCGTCTGGTTCTTGACTCTGCCCCACCGAGGACACGTTTAATCGATTAAGGACTCGTATGTGTAGACTTGGTCAGGACCCGCCGGGCAATACGCCAGGCTCAATGTCACTAACCAGGGGTCGTCACAGGCGCCTAGTTCGACTCGTGTGCTGCCCACAGGACCTCAGCTACCTGTGTCTCAATTCGGAGACTTGCAACTTCAAGTCCCGAACGTCTCGACGTAGCGATCTTGCTCCCTGTAGACTGCTTGCTTGGGATCCTTGCGTCCTTCGTCCGCGCCGTTGATCCTTTCTCTTCTTGTCCTTCGTGTTCGTCCTCGCTTGAATCCTTGCTCGTATCCTTGCTGGACTCCTCTTGCTTGTATCCTTGCTTGACTCCTCGCTGCCTGATGTACACTTGCGTTTCGCTTCGCTTCGACTGATCCCGGCTGAACTGCGGGCCCCGCTTATATAGGGCCCCCTGGTCCCGTTAGTTCTCGGCGTCTCCTTTTCATCCGGGTCCAAGGTCCAGCGGCGATCCCGTTACTTCTTCGATTCGATCGCGTGACCGGGTCCAAGGTCCACCGCGATCCCGTTGCTTCTTTGATTGGATCGCGTGACCGGGTCCAAGGTCCACCGCGATCCCGTTACTCCTTTGGCTGGATCGCGTGACCGGGTCCAAGGTCCACCGCGGCCACGCTATCCTTTTATCCAGCCCGTGATTATTTGTGGGGAGTTATCCAACTCCTCACAATACCTTCGAAGTGGTCAAGGAGTTCACGTACCTTGGCACTGCCATTAACACCGAAAATTACGTCAGCCTGGAGATCAAGCGAAGAATCACACTTGCCAATAGGTGCTACTTTGGTCTGAGTAAGCAAATGTGCAATAGAGACCTCTCTCGCCGAACAAAACTAACACTCTACAAGACACTCATCCTACCCGTGCTTTTATATGGCGCAGAAGCATGGGTAATATCACTGACGGATGCAGCAGCGCTTGGTCGACTACGGGCGACGACGAAGAGGACGACCAAAGCTCCGATGGAAGGACCAAGTGGAGGAGAACCTAACTGCACTGGGAATTTCCGATTGGAGGAGGCGCGCGAGGAGCAGAGGCGCCATGAATCGTTAGGTAATACACCAGCATATTCCAAGCTGAAGTTTGCGCCATGGGACGGTGTGCAGAGCTCAATATGAAGCGTGGGTACACAAACAAGGACATTGCGATCTTCTCGGACAGTCGAGCAGCAATTACTGCACTATGCAGCAATAGAATCACCTTGAAGCTGGTACGAGAAGTAAGAACAAAGCTGAACCTTCTGGGCAGCAACAACAGGCTGTCATTAAGATGGTGTTCAGACGAACACTATAAAGACCTATGCGCATGTGCACCAGGCCTTTGCCATAAATAACTTATCACAAGTGAGTGCTGCGACACTCATAGATTTTAAGTACAGGCTATTTCAGTCTAAAAATATAGTAACCACTTAAAAGATTGGTACACATCAAAAGGTTGCTGTGCGGGGGTCAAAGATAACACTCCCGCTTTGCTAGCAAACGCGGCCTCTGCGTAGGCCATAGAATTCATAGAAAGATTCCCTATATAAGTCAAACCCAAACTAAATAAAACCAGTTTCCTACAAAAACTCAACCGTGTAAGTGTCTTTATTTCGAGGCATTTACATTTTGGTCCATCGAGGCACCCTGCAGTTTTCCCCCACCAGTGGTAAGAGACTCAGGAGTAAGACCAGCACCTTAAAGAAAAATCCTTCTTAAGGTTGCAAAAATAAGTAACTCTAGTATTCCCCCACCAGTGGTAAGAATCAAGAGTATAAAATAAAAAGCAAAAGGATACTAAAGAGTCCTTATTGTTTAAAACAAAATTAAAAATTTTGTGGTCGAGAAATCGGCATAACATAAAAAGCAAAAGGATAAAAAAGAGTCCTTATTGTTTAAAACAAAAATTTAAAGAATTTTTGTGGTCGAGAAATCGGCAAAAATAAATTAAATACAGTTAAATTGCCATCGGCAACTGTATTTGGGCGTTTTCGAGGCCCTAAGTATAAACATCGAAAGGGAAAAAAAAAATTTAAAGAATTTTTGTGGTCGAGAAATCGGCAAAAATAATTTAAATACAGTTGAAATTGCCATCAGGCAACTGTATTTGGGCGTTTCCGAGGCCCTATGTGAAACATCGGAAGTGAAAAAATTTTCAGTGACATATATATTTATCAAAGAAATATCAGTGATTCAGTGAATTCTGAATATGTGACATCAGTGATTTTAAAGTTCAAAACTTCGTCAAAAAACGTTAAAAAACATCATTTTAAAGTTCAAAAATTCGTCAAAAAAAAAATAAATCATCTGTGAACGGCATTGGCATCAGCAACAACAATTAGCAGCGGCGGCATCAACGGCAGAATTATCGGCATCAGCAGCAACAACAATCAGCTGCGGCAGCAACAACATCAACAGCGATAACAACAGCAACATTATTGAGCGGCATAAACAGCAGCGGCAACAACAATCTTCAGCAGCGGCAACAACAACAACAGCAACAATCTTCAGCGGCATCAGCGGCAGCAACAACAACAACAGCAAAAACAACAGCAGCTACAGCACCAACAACAGCAAGACCAGATAAGTCAATTTTAAGTTGTTATATTAGAGGATAGTATTATACTAGAAAACTAGTAAAAATAAGACTAAACTTAAGAACAACCTATCTGTTTTTCAAAAAAAAAAAAAAGAGATAATCATGTTGTCTGCTCAAATTATTGCGCTTATTAAGAGGCAAGTGGAAATCACTACTGCCAGTAGGGAATTACAAGAACAACCATGTATATCATTAGAGCTCATGAAAAAATTTGATGCACTTAAAGACGAGTGTATCAGAAACCATCGAGCCCTGTTAAAAATTGGAGTAGTCGATCATGACTACTTTAGAAATAATCATTACGAAGAGATGATGCTGTGCTTTGGGAAAATTAAAGCACGCATTAACCAAACCTATAAGTCCGCTGAACTGTCCGATAGCCAAAGTTCGCACGAAAGGGCCACGCTAGATAAAAGCAAGCTAGATAGAGCAATCAATCAGCTAGAAGCTTACCTTAAAGAAACCTTTGACGATATTAGGGAAAATAAGATTACAATCTTCCAAATAAGGATTGAGAAAATAAAATTTTATTGGGACAGGATTGTAAGCTTAAAACAAGTCCAAATGACTGATGTCACAGATAGGAGATACGATGAGGTTCTAGATGAGCTAGAATTTGATATGATCACTGTGTCAAATAATATGACAAAGAAATTGATAGATAGTGTGCCAACAAAGGTGGAGGCAACAAGTCAAAAAATTGATGATTTGCCAACTCTACCTAAAATTCAGGTACCCACATTCTTTGGAGATTCCAAAGATTGGGACCTATTTTATGAGTTATTTAATGAACTCATTCATTTAAGGGAGGATCTAAGAACTACCCTAAAATTCAATTATCTAAAGATTTCCCTTAAGGGAGAAGCTAGAAATGTAGTTTCTCACCTATTATTGGGGTCTGGAGATAATTACGAGGCCGCTTGGGAACTATTAACCAAGCGGTACGAAAATAAGCGGAAGATATTCTCCGAACAAATGAATCGTCTTCTTGAGCTTAATAATTTAAACATTGACTCAATGAAGCAATTGCGTATATTTATTGACACTATTAATGAGTCAATTCATATAGTAAAACTCAAGGCACAAGTTTCCGATGATGTGGATATCATCTTTGCCCACATTATCATTAGAAAATTTAACAAAGAGGCTCTTCAATTGTACGAAAGCCATATCAAAAAAACTAAAGAGATCCAAGTATTGTCTGACGTTATGGAATTTTTAGAGCAACGACTTAGTTCAATAAGCTCAATTCAGGATGAAAAGCCTGGTAAAGTAAATGTATTTAGTAACATTTCCAAGGAATTGTTCACAAAAAGATGTCCCATTTGCAAAGGTGTGGGGCACACAATATTTTATTGTAAAAAATTTAAAGCTTTAAATCCATTAGAAAGAATGGAAAAGGTTAAAAAAGCTGCTTTATGTTTTAAATGTTTGAAACACCCTTTTAATAAAAAATGTCTTAGCGAAATTGTATGTTCGCTATGTAACAAAAATCATCATAGTATGCTTCACATGAGTTATAAAAAGAACCCAGAAAAAGTAAATACATGCATGACGTCAGAACAGGCATTATTAGCTACTGCACGTATTAAAGTAAAATCCTCAAATGGAGAATTTAAAACTTTTAGAGCTTTGATAGACAGTGGGTCGCAAAGCACGATAATTTCTGAGGAATCAGCGCAGATTCTGAAAGTACCCAAATTTAAATCTCAAACAGAGATTAGTGGAGTATCTTCCACAGGAAAGTGCATCTCGAAGCACAAAGTAAATCTTTTGTTAAAAGGTAATAACTCGCCTAAAATTTTAAAAGTAGAAGCAAGAGTACTTCCCAAATTAATGAAAGCGCTGCCAGTCAACAAAGTTGAAGTTGACAAGACAAAATGGAATAGCTACAATTTAGCGGACCCTGACTTTAATAAGCCGGGCCGTATTGATATAATAATTGGAGCCGATTTATACACTCATATCATAAAAAATGGAGTGGTTAAAATAAATGGTCTATTAGGGCAAAAAACCGATTTCGGGTGGATTGTCTCTGGATGCAAAAAATCCAAAGGAGAAATAACAATAGGGGCAACCACTATCAAATTAAAAAATATGGATCGACGTTTTTTATCCCCCCGGCAGGACCTCAGTTCGGAGGTATTAAAAAGTGAAAAATTTGAAGAAAGAAAAATTTTCTTATCAAAAGATAAAAATAGTCATCCAGCTAAGTGGCCGTTAGGGAAAATGGAAAGGGTCCCTGTCAGGAAAGATCTAAAAGTCAGAGTGGTAGATCTTAAAGTACAAGATGGATATATAACTAGACCTATCACGAAAATTGGCCCCTTAAAAGGAATAAAGTCTTATGAAAAGAAAGACGCTGTTTTCAGAAACAAGAAGAAAAGCTAGAGGGACATCGAAGATGTCAAGACTCCAGTCTATTGTTAATATTCTAACGCATCCTCCATTAATACAAAGTCAAAAAATAATAAATAGTATAAATAGTACTTCAGCAATTTATTTTGATCCAATGGGCGATGTGGAGATTGTATCTTCTTCTTAGAATTTAGTGATTTACAATAATAATGATGCCTATTTTGAGATGTTGAGTAAAGACAAAAAACCATTACCAAAAAATTAGAGTGAATTTCGAAAAACTTTATAGTTTGGAAGATCAGTGTCTTTAAGTTGAGGATAATACTCCTTTCTGCGAGCACTTCTAAGTTTTATAGGATCACTATATCACATACTGTGTGGGATAATGGATGAAGAAGATACAGTACAATTGGAAATTAACATGAGACATTTAAGGTTCAGCGTGGCACCAAGGCTCGAGTTCAATGCATCAATTCCAAACTCGAAATTATTGATTTACCAGAACAAGGAGTTTTTAACAATTAGAGCAGATTGCACAGCTCGAACAGATAACGACATTTAGTTGCTCATCATAATATTCAGCTAGAAGATGAACAGACAATATCATTATCTCATATAAGTAAAATCAAGGAAATTCCTAAAGTAATTTGGAGTCCAATAGGTAGGGGAGACCGGGGGTCGTGAGACACGGGGGTCGTGAGACGCGCTTACAGCCCTGAACTAAAAAGCGCGACATCTACCAGCTGACTGTGAAACTTCTTGCTTGTTTCCAATCTTCATTTCCACATCACAAATATTCCGCTCATGCCGATTCTTTATGTCTTCCCAAATGGCAACTCCAATTTTGTGATCGAAAGTTTTGTAGACCGTTCGTTTTTGCTGTCTTTTCGCTTTGTTTTACAAGCTATTTGCGAGAGTGCATACATCCGAAACATTCCTTGGTGAGTAGCCTTTTGACACCCGGAACAAATTTTGCATAAACATTTAATGCGTCCATTAAGCAGAAGCCATATTTAAAATATAGCTATTGGGGGGTCGTGAGACAACGTTCTCGGGGGTTATGAGACATTCTATTACCGCGTCATCTAGGAACATAAAATTGTATTTTATAGCCTGATATAGTGTTTCTGTACACAACCAAAACGTTTGATGATAATTTTGATATTTTTGATGGATTCAGTGTTTTTGATGATCGTTTTTTCTTTCTTTAGTCATCATGGTGCGTCATAAGTATAGTCAGACTGCCAAATCTGCGATTGATGACAATGTTTTTGTGGCTGCTATAAAAGAGGTTGCTATCGAGAAAAAGCCGCTACGGTCCGTTGGTAGATCATATAATATATATAATATATATGTATATATATATAATTATTAAAGATTTAAATAAAAAATTTTGATAAAATTAAGCCATTTTCATTCTTATAAATTTGTGTCTCACAACCCCCGAACATTGAGAAAATCCATAAAAAACAACTTTTGAGCAGGCTTGCAAAACTTGAAGGTCGAACTAAAATTTCAACTAATTATACTTTTGTCTGAGTGAAATTACACTGAACTATGATTAAAAAATTTGTACGGGCAGAAAAATGGCTTTTCTATTATATTTTTTGTCAAAAAACAAAACCCGTCTCAAAACCCCCCGGTCTCCCCTACATCAACAATTAATCATACCGAAGAAATTAATAAATTGTCAAACGAAATAAATTACCTAAAGACACATAAGCTAAAGTTACATGAGTTAGATTTTCATCATGTTACTGGTCATGCGTCATTAATGTTAGCGATTATAATAATAATAATATTAGCTGTATATTTTATAAGAAACATAAAAATACAAAGGCAATATCGAATTAATAAATACAGTCCACTTACTTTTGTATTGCAACAAGGAGCAAATAAATTATATGCGCACAATCTTGCCGGCCCTTGGCAGAATGTTCAGACGAACACTATAAAGACCTATGCGCATGTGCACCAGGCCTTTGCCATAAATAACTTATCACAAGTGAGTGCTGCGACACTCATAGATTTTAAGTACAGGCTATTTCAGTCTAAAAATATAGTAACCACTTGAAAGATTGGTACACATCAAAAGGTTGCTGTGCGGGGGTCAAAGATAACACTCCCGCTTTGCTAGCAAACGCGGCCTCTGCGTAGGCCATAGAATTCATAGAAAGATTCCCTATATAAGTCAAACCCAAACTAAATAAAACCAGTTTCCTACAAAAACTCAACCGTGTAAGTGTCTTTATTTCGAGGCATTTACAGATGGATTCCAGGACACAAAGACATATCCGGGAATGAACTAGCCGACAGGCTAGCAAAACTAGGGGCGGAACGACCCCTTATAGAACCCGCGCCTTACTGTGGCATAGGCAGACACACAGTCAAAGATTACCTAAGAACGGAAGAGGTACATATGAGGCAAGCCTGCTGGGTAGACACCACAGGCCAAAGACAAGCCAAAACCCTCATCGTCAATTATGACATGACGAGGTTTAAGAAACTTATACTACTAGGAAGAGATCACTTAGGATAGTTACCGGCTTACTAACCGGACACTGCAAACTAAGGAGACACCTATTTAATATAGGGATTACAAACAGAAAAACATGCAGATTCTGCGATAGCGAGGATGAAACCTCCCTACACATAATAGCAGATTGCCCAGCACTAAGTAGGTTGAGGAGCAGAACCCTCGGGTCCAGGTTCCTTACACTTGGGACCTCTGGAAGCATCGACCCGATAAAGCTCCTTAAGGGGTTATATACCTTTTTTTTTCAAAAAAAAGAAAATTTTTTTTTTGCTGAATCCTAAAGTATATCCCCTAGAGAACATTTTCCCAAATTTTTGAAGAGATCCGAATAATAGTTCGATAGGAAAACAGCGTTTTGAAGCGCGGTTCGTCACTTTTTGTAACGCAACGTAAAACTTTGAATGCGATTATCTCAAAGTCGTTTTTTTCCAAAAGTGCCTTTGCTGTGACCGCGATTGCACAAGAACTATTTGATCGATCTTCTTCAATTTTTTTTAAATATTCGTAATGATTGTGCCGAGTTCGTCATTGAATCAGTTTTTATGCGCCAATTTCGATTTTGCAGATAAGAATTTTTTAATAAAATTTTTAGATCTCGAAAAATCAACTTTTTGGAAAAATTGTTACTGTATGCAAAAAAAACCAAATATTCTTGAAGTAATTCAATGACGAACTAGAAATAATACTAAACTAATAAAAATTTTTTTGGTTTATTGATCTCAGTTGACCCGCTGGACTTCCATCGTGGTCACCGCAAGCCGCTATATAAAAAAAAGGGTTATGAGAGAATTGCCATAACTTCGGAAGTTATTTATATTTTTTTAAGAACAAACGTTTGTTGTGTCTATAAAAACATGTACTATCAATAAATAATAACCTCAGTATCATAAAATAATTGCTACACACCTGAAAAAATCCAAAGTTCCCTAATTTTTTTCGCTCAAAAAGGTATATAACCCCTTAACCTTATCGAAGGAGCCGGGTTGATGGGTGAGCTCTAAGCTCAGATAGGGGGTACAATATATCCAGTTGGGTCGAGGTAACCTTTCCCCCCCCTAATAATAATAATAAATAACGGAGCTAGAATGTTTGAAGTAGTTACTGATCACGCGTCTCTACAGTGGCTTATGAGTCAAAAGGAATTGTCTGGCTCGTTGGGTCATAAATTACAAGGGTTCTCCTTCTGAATAACCCATAGAAAATTAACCCAAAACGTTGTAGCAGACGCACTTTCACGAAAAGATGAACCTGTCGTATCCGAAGTAGAAGAACAGGGACCAATAGTCGATCTTAATTCCGAGGAGTTCAAATCAGAGGAGTATGTTAATCTTATAGAAAATATTCGTACTAATCAGGCTAAGTTACCCGATTTAAAGGTCGTAGATGGGATAATTTATAAAAGAACTGAACCAGTTAGGGGCAATGACACCGAAGACCAATTAGTTTGGAAATGATGGGTACCGGCTAGACTAACATTAGATGTTATTATCAGAGCCCATGATCCGCTTAACGCAGCTCATAGCGGAGTAGGAAAAACTATTGAAAAAATCAGAAGATATTTGTTTTGGCCGAAGATGGTAAAGCAGATACGGGAAAACATATCTAGCTGTGATGTCTGTCGTCAGACCAAGCATCCTAACCCATGATATCCGATCGACCTTTCCAGAAACTTTACATGGATCTGCTAGGACCTTACCCAAGATCATGAAAGGGACACATTGGAATCCTTATAATAGTAGATCACTTTACAAGATTCCATTTCCTGCACCCGCTTCGAAAGTTTACTTCAAACCTAATTTGTGAATTTTTGGAAAACAGTTTGTTTTGTACTTTTGGTGTACCTGAAACTATATTAACCAACGGTCACAGTTTGTGTCTAACTATTTTAAAGCATTCACTACCCGTTTCGGAGTTTAGCATACTTGTACCGCGATTTACTCGCCTCAGGCTAATGCCAGCGAGCGATTAAACTGTAAGGATGTTTTCTCGGCCGGGGTACATATCTCAGTCGAGTACCAGAGTCCTTTACAAGAATATTTGTAAATCACCGAAACACCGGACTAGGGGGTTTCCGCTCCGCGAGGGAAACGGGTGATTTCCAATGGGAGTCTTCACCGGAGGTGGGAGTAGAGGAATACGCAGACGACTTTAATAACGCAGGATCCTATTCCTAGGCTACGATTCCTTTGTGTTTCGCGTCGGAGGCGAAAATTCACCGGGCTGGACCTTCGGGCGAGGCCAAGCCGGGAGAATATACAACGGGCGTAAGAGTCCTTTCCGCGGCGGGGTGGCGGAAAGTTCACCGGGCTGGACCTTCGGACGAGGCCAAGCCGGGAGAATACTTTGTGGATGTGGGAGTGGGATGGCTAGGTTGGCGGATCCGGCGGGAAGGGTCCACGCTCGAATCCCCAAGACTACGGAGGAGGAAAGGGGTTAGTGGGCAGGTCAGGCGAGAAGGGTGTCCGCGCTCGAATGTCTAACTACGGTTAGTTGGGAGTCGGATCCGGCGGGAAGGGTGTCCACGCTCGAATTTCTAACTACGGTTAGTTGGGAGTCGGGAGGTGTCTGCCGGACTGAACGGGAAGGGTGTCCACGCTCGCGTCCCAAGCACCGATGGGAACGGAGTTAGGTGAGGTTAGGTTCGATCCTGGTCTACGCAAGGAAAAACGCACACTTCGATAGAGCCCGCTACACCGTCGTAAACACGTGTGAGCCTGGTCGTACTAACCTTTCAAAATGTCCTGAGCCTCGTTTACAAACGCCCGCGAAACACCGCGTGGGTCTTGGCTAACCCTCACTGTCGGAACGAATTCTACCAGGAGCCCGAGGACGGTCGCGTTAGGCGTCGAAGATGGCCTATCCCGCGATCCTCTGCCGGCGAGGAGGAAAACTCGAGGAGCGCACGTCTGCTCCGTACCACGACCCCGGAAAAAGCGGAGTTCGAGAGGCATACGTCCGCCCCGTTCCGCGAACCCGAGAGAAGAGATCGAGGAAACCACGCTCCCTCTCTGCGTGACCCTCTTCCCCCTTTTTCCCGCATTCGGGATTTCTGGTATTTTCCTACTGCCGAAATCCTAACTCCTTTGCTTATCTTGTATTTAAGGTGTCTCGGCTAAATATCGGTAGGCATTGCCACCCCGGACTTGGATCTTAGATGTAACTTCTTTATAGTGGTTGTAACTTAATATTTAAAATAATTCACGATAAGTCTCTTAAGACTAACTTGGTTATGGTTATGATTGTGGCATACCCGCCTTCTAGGTGGGTTCGTCTCGGGGTGTCCGCCGCATAGTGGGGTTTAAGCTGTGATATGTTGGCGATCCGCCGCTGTCGATCTCCCGGGCGCTGCAGTCGTACCAGATTCGGAGAGGTGAATTTTACACCGGTATAAGGACCGTCGTACTTCGGAGCGAGTTTGGCAGCGAATCCCTCAGCCGCTTTCGATAAGGGATGTTGTCGCAGCCATACCTGAGTCTTGAGCGCCGGTCGCCATTCGCGTCTCCGAAGGTTGTAGTGCCTCGCCTGCTCCAGGGATGCCCGTTGAAGATTCGATCGTACGATGTCGAAGAGTTCGCTCACGGGTTAGCATTTTCCCCGCTGCTTTGGTTTGAATGGCCTTGAACTTCTGGCAAGGCTCGCAGCGCCGCACGTGGTGCTTGGCGTCGCGGTACATGCCGGGCCAGAAATATCTCTGTGACAGGCGGGTGAACGTCTTTCGGACCCCCAAGTGTCCTGCGGTCGGGGAATCGTGGCATTCATATAAGACGCGAGCTCTGTGGGGAGTGGGCACGCAGAGCTTCCACGGGAAGTAGTCCTTGTCGTCCGCTCGGTAACCCATGTTCTTATAGAGCTGGCCGTTCTCTAGTGTATACTCGGCGAACTTCTCAGGCTCGTCGCGCACCTTCTCTTTCATCTTCTAGGTCCATTCGCACTGGTCCTCGCACTCGACTGCTCCTTGGAGTACGTAGCGGGGCTGTCGCGAAAGTGTATCGGCTACGACGTTCAGCTTCCCTCGTCGGTAGCGTACGTCGAATTGGAACCGTTGAAGTTCCAATGCCCAGCGCGCTATACGGCCGGAAGGACTCTCGATGGAATTTAACCATTTGAGGGCCAAATGGTCAGTAACGACCTCAAATCGGTAGCCCTCCAGGTAACACCGCATCTTCCTGATGGCCCAGATGATGGCCAGACACTCTTTCTCGGTCGTCGTGTAATTAAGTTCCGCGGGGGTTAGTCGGCGGCTGGCGAATGTGACGATCTTCTTTTATCCCTCGATGTCCTGAGATAACACCGCTCCCAAGCCGGCGTCACTCGCGTCAGTCTGCAAAATGAACTTCTGGTCGAAATCCGGACAACCCAACACGGGGGTAGTGGTCAGGCATCTTCTAATTTCTTCCAAGGCAGCTTGCTGTTCCGGTCCCCATGTCCACTTCCGACCTTTCTTCAGCAGCGCGGTGACTGGTTGTACGATGGTCGCGAAATTAGGAACGAATCTCCGACACCTGGATGCCATGCCGATCCATTGGCGGAGTTCCTTTAGGTTGGTGGGCGCCTTTAATCCCTTAATCGCGGAGACCTTCTCTGGATCTGCCTGGACTCCTTCGTCGTGTTCTTCCGCCACCGTCCCTGGAGATGTCTCGGCGTCGGTTGGTATTGTCGTGGCCCGTTCCGGCGTGGTGCCGGGAATCTCCGCTTCTCCTTGTCTGGCAGTCCCCAATTGGACTCTAGACTCGACAGGGTGTACTGCTTTTCCTCGTTGTCCAGCAGCCCCCGATTGGGCTCTAGACTGGACAAGGTGTACTGCTTCTCCTCGTTCGTCTCCCCGGGGCATGAATACCGGGGTAAACAACTGCTCTCCTACTACTTGGGATTCCGGCCGCAAATCGAGGGCGGCTTGCCCGCATTGCAAGCGGGTTCCTGCTGTTTTAAGGAAGTCCATCCCAAGTATCACTCGATCCACCATGGTGGGCATCACCAACATGGGTAAGAGTACTATGGTTCCCGCCAACGTGACCGGGGTTCGCCACGATTTCGTCACGTCCAGTCATGACCGATCGGCCAACGCTATTCTAGTGACCACGTCCCGAAACTCGCCCGCACGGGCGACCAGGTTTGTAAAGCTCGCACTGGCGAAACTTCTCGACGCCCCGGTATCGACGGTGGCGTCTACCCACTTCTTTCCAATTTTGATCGCGGCCGTGATGAGCCCACCGTGTATTCTTAACGGGGGTTTGGTTGGGGTCGGGTCGCCGCTTCGTGTGTCTCCGCCGTACCCGAATTCCGACGAAGACGTCTTCCGTTTCCCGAAGCATTCCGGCGGCATCATCCTATCATCAATCAATATCGAATGCCGCCGCGTATGGACGTGTTTTTCAATCGCTCAGTGAAAACTCCTATTTTACCAGCATCCAACTGCGAAAATATAGGCCCACTAGTTAACCCAACAAACCCCAGCGAAAAGACGCTTTCCCACGCAAAAAAAACCCTGTGTTTACCTTATTAAACCTATCATAAACAAATAAGCAAGCTCCAAACAAAAATGAGTGAGCGTTGCGCTCAAACTCAGAGCGCGCGCCCTCGCTCAAGCATCAACAACGCTTACTTTACAATAAAGTCAAGCGCCGACAACAACAGTGCACATAGCACCCTCTCAGTGCAACCTCAGAGAGCACGCTCTTGCTCTCCCGCGCTTTTACAAGCAACGCCAAACACACCAGCCGCTCTCCCTATGGAGCAATTACCTTGGAGCGAGCAATGCACCTCACCGCTGCCCCCACTCTCTACTCTCCCGCCAACCTCAACGTCAACACAACCCACAAAATTACCAACAACGATATCCAATACCGCAGCAAGTACCAAACAAATAAACTCCAAGCTTTTAACATCGTCTCTGCCACTCTCCACAACATCTGCAACAACTACAACAACGACAGCTTCCCTAACAACAACAACTACAACAAGCTACTCCTCTACATCTTCCTGTTCTATAACAACAACACTTACCGAATCAAACCAACTAAGCCTTAAACGGACTCGTGAGAGACAGTCGCCTGGACAAGTAAACGACCCAACGAACTCAACCAAAAAACAACGGAATAAAAACCAAAGAGCCACTCAAAAAACACTCAAAGAGTATTGGCTAGCAGAACCACGCTCAAACAACCGCTTTGAGTTGCTGGCGCATGAGCAAGACGATGAAGCTCAAAGCGACAATGGGACAGACCGGAACCTAATCGCGCAAATATCACAGCGAAAACCCAAACCTCCACCGATCTACGTACAAAATGTAGAAAATATCCACGCACTAACAACTGCACTAAACTCACTGCCAGAGACAAAATTCGAGCTAAAAGCACTCTCAACGAACGAAATAAAAATACAACCGCAAGAAAGTATACACTACCCAAACATCCTTAAGTTGCTTAAAGACAAAGAGACAAAATTTTACACGTACAGACCGAAAGATCAGAGAGGATTCAAAGTAATACTCCGCCATGTACATCATGCTACCGAAAAAAAACGAAATAATTAACGAACTAGCCGACCTTGGGCATACAGTACTAAACATCCACAACATTCAACGCAATGACACAAAAAAGCCGCTACCCCTCTTCTCAATTGAACTTAAAACGCAAGATAACAATAAAGACATATACAAAATAAGCCATCTATTACACTGCAAAGTTACTTTTGCGCCACCGCACCAAAAACGTATAATACCGCAATGTACAAACTGCCAAAAATACGGACACACAAGAAATTACTGTAAGAGAGATCCCATTTGCGTAAAATGCGCTGGTAAACACCAATCAGCCAACTGCCACCTACAAACAACCAACTCTGACAAGAGCCAAATAAAATGCGCTCTCTGTAGCGAGAACCACACTTCCAATTATTAAGGTTGTGTGGTCTACAAAGCCCTACAACTTAAAAAAATATCCAAGTCTCCGGCAAAAAGAAATACCACAAATCCAGACCCCACCCGAAATTGCCACAAAAAGTACACCTGACCTGATCAATCCCAAAATATCATACGCAGAAGCCCTACAAAAAAAACAAACCTCCAACATCAACCCACCAAACCTTCCTACACAATGATGAGCCGTCCATTCCAACAAACAATAACCAACAACAAGAGGACATGCAAGAACTGAAGATACTTATGAAACAACTGATTGCACAGATGTCAAGCATGATGAACATAGTTACCATACTTGTATCCAAACTTGACAAACAATAATTTGATTATCGCAGTCTGGAATGCAAATGGACTATCGCGCCATATCCTAGAAATAAAGAGCTTTCTACAAGAAAACCAGATTGACATAATGCTAATTTCAGAGACCCACGCCACAGACAAAACATATATCAGCATTCTTGACTATAACATATTCTTCACAAACCATCCAGACAACAAAGCCCATGGAGGCACAGCAATCATAATCAAAAATGACCTAAAATGTGTAGAAGTAGAAGGCTATAAGGCTGCAAACATACAAGCCACGACAATAACAATTTCGGACCAGTTTGGACAACTTAACATCTCGGCTGTTTACTGCCCACCCAAATTTAATAACACGAAAGAGCAATACCTAGACTACCTGAATTCGCTTGGGAATCGATACCTGGCGAGAGGAGACTACAACGCCAAGAATGCCATGTGGGGATCGCGCCTGACAAATGCAAAGGGAAGACAACTTTACGAAGCTATCAAAGCCAATAATAGTCGTACAATAAGTACAGGAGAGCCAACATACTGGCCAACTGATACAAAAAAACTTCCCGACTTGATTGACTTTTGCATTACCAAAAACTTGACATACCAAAACATAAAAATAAAGTCAAGCCTGGACCTATTATCAGACCACTCACCAATCTTAGTAACTATAAAAAGCACACTAGACCTGACAAGCAACACTCCGAGCCACAACCACAAAACGAATTGGAACCTATTCAGGGAGATATTACTTGACAACATGGATACCATGGCCTCTCTAAAAACAAATGAAGAACTAGACTCTGCTATAATGCACTTAAACGACAACATAATTAAAGCTCTATGGCAATCGACGCCGGCTCTGATCCCCGTAATAACCAAAAGGACTCCATCACACATAAAAGACAAAATAAAACATAAGCGCCAACTAAGAAAAATATGGCAATCCACCAAGCACCCAACTGACAGAGCCAAGCTAAACCGTGCAACAAAAGATCTCAAGCAAACGCTACAAGAGTACAACGAAAGCCAAATCGGGAGACAGCTGGAAAATCTGGGAACAACGATACCTACAAACTACTCCCTATGGAAAGCAACTAAAAAACTGACAAAAGCAATTATACATAAACATCCAATAAAGACAAAGAAAAACTCATGGGCAAGAACAAACAAAGAAAAAGCTGACACACTGACAGAACACTTTGAGGAAATTTTTACGAACAGTATGGACAACCAAAACGTTGAGCTTCCATCACATCCACCCAAACCCAACTGTGCAATCAGAAGAATAACGATAAACGAAATAAGAGAACAAATATCAAAAGTCAAAGACAAAAAGACACCGGGCTATGACCAAATCAGTGGTAAAACACTAAAAGAGCTGCCAGACAATACGATTAAGTTTATAAGAGACATTTTTAATGCAGTGATAAGACTGAAATCCTTCCCTTCGACCTGGAAAATTGCGCAGATTACAGCAATCCCAAAACCTCATAAAAGTGCATCTCTTGTTAGCTCATATAGACCAATCAGCCTGTTACCAATTTTATCAAAAATCTTCGAAAAAATTTTACTTGACAGAATCAACCCTATCTTAGTAGTACAAAATGTAATCTCACCCCATCAATTTGGTTTTCGAAAAAAACACTCAACCGTGCAGCAAGTGCACAGAGTTATCAACAAAATAACAGAAGACTTTGACAACAAGAAAGTTTGCGTAGCAGTATACATGGACATTACAAAGGCGTTTGACAAAGTATGGCATACAGGACTACTCCATAAGCTTCACAACATCCTACCATTTAACCTATTCACTATACTAAAAAGTTACTTGACTAACAGATACTTCTATATCAAATGCGACGATGAATGTTCAGATCCTATGCCTGTGGCAGCGGGTGTACCCCAAGGCAGCGTACTAGGACCAGTATTATACCTTATATACACACCAGACATCCCAAACCCACTGACCCATGGTTCCATGATTGCAACCTTTGCTGACGATACAGTGCTATTGGCCTCTAGTTACACAGAAAAAAGAGCAGCAAACACACTTCAAGAGATATTAACAACAACAATGTCATGGTTTGAAAAATGGGGCATTGAAATAAACAAGGACAAAACCCAACAGGTGGTATACACAAAAAAGAAAATAACTACCCCAACAAGAATAAGAATAGATGACGAAATCCTGAAACTAAGCACTAGCGCAAAATACCTGGGACTCACAATTGACTCAAAACTCACGTGGAAAAAACATATAATAAACAAACGAAACGAAGTAAAAAGTAAATTCCGACAACTCCATTGGCTTCTGGGAAGACAATCAAACCTAAACGTATCCAACAAGCTACTAATCTATAAAACAATAATAAGACCAATCTGGACATATGGTATAGAAATATGGGGAACAGCCAGCAAATCCAACCTCAACTTAATACAAAGAGCCCAGTCGAAAATATTAAGAATATTAACTAACTCAGACAGATACACAACAAATGACCACATCCACAGAGAGCTAAGAATACAGACGATCTCAGAGATAAATAAGCAGAATTGCATTATCCACATCCAAAAATTACTTGCGCACCAGAATCATAGCCTAAGAGACATTCCGAGAAGAGAAGCACAACCACGAAGACTAAAAGGGAGAACTCCCACAGCATTAGCGCACCAATAACAGAATAAAGATAAGTAAATAAAAATAAGCGAAATTAAAAAAAGTTATACCAACACAATGGTGTTGGTAATAAGTTAAGCCCACATGTTGTCTGCCAAAACAATTACTTAATATTCTATTGAATAGATGTAATAAATAAAGGGGTTAGAAAAAAAAAAAAAATCCTATAGTTGAAACTCCTACTCGGCCGCAGTCCCAACAGAAGTCGCGGCGTGGGTTGGGGCAGTCTCGGCGGAAGTGTCCGTTCTCGCCGCAGCGGCCGCAGGCCCGCTGCGCGTCTATTCGGGCGGTCCCTTGCCCGATCATCCGGTGAGTCGCGTGTTCTGTCGGCATGATAGGCTCCGAGTCCCGGAAGGGGTTTGGCGGCCGTCGAATTCGCGATCCCTCGTCGCTTGCGGTCGTCATTACTAGGGCTTCACTTCGAGTCGATTCGAGTTGCTTGATACTCTCATACTCGGTAGCCATGTACGTCAACTGTTTCAGCGTTGTGAACTCGCTGCGATTGATATACAGTCGGTACTCTGGGGCCATGTTTTCATATGCTCGGTATAGCTCTTCCTCTTCTCGGTATCCGGCCTGCTGCATCTTCGTCCTGAGCTCGATCAGATATGTTTTGAAAGGCTCTCCTTTCCTTTGCACGTGCATCCGTATCTCATCCTCCAATCTTTCGAAGTACCGGGGGGGTAAGAAGAAATCTAGAAATTCCTTCCGGAAAGTTCCCCAAGAGGCGGACTGTAGATGGCTAGTGCGAAACCACCGTGCCGCCGGGCCCTCCAGGATTTCGGACATAGCCCGGGGAACCTCTTCCGGGCTTATCCTGTAAGTCGTCATCTTCTCCTCGAGTGCGGCTATTAGCGTCAACGGGTCTGTGGTACCGTCGAACCGTAGGTTCCACTTATGGATCTTCCCTGGGATCAAATGGTGGGTGGAAGTCGTACTACTTCGGGCCTCCTGTCCCTGTGGATCCGTGACCAAGCGGGGATCTGTTGGCGGCTCCCAGAGGCCTTGTGATGTTTCGGGGTGTACCCCTCGGTGACGGGCTGGTGTCTCGATCGGCCCGGCATCGGGGACGATCGGGACCCGGAGGGACTCCGTAAATTGGTCGGTTTCGTCCTTCTTCCATGTTGGGACAGGACTCGGGGCCCGACTGTTATACCGTTCCTGCAACTCGGCTAGTCGATTCCACACCCGTTGTGGAAAGGACCCTGAGCTGACCAAGTTGGCGAACGCTTTCCTGGCCTCTTCGACGGTACCATCAGCTTTGAATCCGAACTCAACGTCAAGGGAGTTGAGCTCGTCTCTTCGGCGGGCGTAAATCCAGCGAACTCCTACACCAGGTTTTTTAATAAAATCGGCTTCTTCTTACTCACCGTCTGATCCCTTAGGAGTACTCATCGTCTTGTCTATCAGGGCGTACTTCCTTCTTAAATACTCCTAATTCCTCCTGACGCTGTGCTGGGCCAGTCGTCGTATCTCTACTCTCCGGGTAACTCTTCCTGTTTTTCTCACTGGGTCTTTAGGCCACTTAGGTAAATCCCAAGCTAGTCTCGGTGTCCCTGTTCGGTCGCCACTTGTAAGGATGTTTTCTCGGCCGGGGTACAAATCTCAGTCGAGTACCAGAGTTGTAAAACAAACTATTCAAATGTTCAAACTATATTTATTCTTGCAAACGTGCGTTTCAATTTTGTGTTTTTTTTGTGCGCGTCTACATTTTAAAACCAAATCCTCTCTTCTTCTTGTTCATTAGTGTCACCAGAGCTTTACAAATAATCGATAATTCTTCTTAACAAATACAAAGTTCTCACATCTCTTTAAATAACATTAAATTTAGAAAACAAGGATTTCACACTTAGTTCAAATTCTTACATCCTCCCTTCCCGTGAATCGTCTTGGGATTCACCACTTAACTGCAAATACACCAACTTAGATGCTGGGCGGCGTATTACGCTGTCTTCAGTTTTGACATCGGCAGAACGAACTTGTTGGTCCTTTCCTGCAAACACTTTGACGACTCGTCCCTTCTTCCAGCTTCTCCTAGGTGCAGATGACTCCATTACTAGTACCAAATCATCGATTTTAAGAGGGGTTGCTTTGTCGTGCCACTTCGATCTGCATATCAGTTGAGGTAAATACTCAACTATCCATCTTTTCCACAAGCGATCCTTCAAAGCTTGAGCGATCCTCCATTGCTTTTTAAGGCAAATAGATTTTTCCGGTCGGTGTGGTGTTTGTGTAGAGTTCGTGCATCCCATAAGAAAGTGGTTAGGCGTCAAAGGTTCTTCTGATTCGTGCGACAAAGGTATCTCCGTTAAAGGGCGAGAATTAAGAATGTTTTCAGTCTCTATTAAGACGGATTGCAAAGTGTCCACACGTGGATAGACGTCAAGTAGTGTTTTGTTGAGTAGACCTTTTATGACTCGAATTAATCTTTCCCAACAACCACCAGCATTAGGTTGAACTGGGCAGTTAAATATCCATTTGATACCCTTTTGAGTCGCTTCATTTACGATGGTGTCCAAATCGAGCAGTTTGCTGTTATCCTTCAGTTCCTTGTTAGCACCAATGAAGTTTGTGCCATTATCACTTCGAAGAGTTATAGGAGTTCCTCTGCGGTTCACAAAATTCCGGAGGCAGATTATAAAGGCGTCTGTGGAAAGGTCTGCGGCCAGTTCAAGATGAGTTGCCCTGCAGGTCATGCAAGTAAAGATGACTGCCCAACGCTTTTCGTGGCGACGTCCGACTGATACTGTGAGCGGGCCAAACAAATCTACTCCTGTGTGTGTAAACGGTCTTACGTACGGCGTCAATCGATCAGGTGGTAACTGGCCCATTAATGGGGTTTTGGGTATTCCTCGATCTATTATGCATCTAGAGCACTCAAGTTTTACTTTATTTAGCAATCTCTTTGCATGTGGGATCCAAAATTTCTGTCGGCTCTCATTGATTATGACGGCTTGGTTCTGGTGATGATATTTTATATGAAAGTGTCTCATTATAAGGTAGGAAACTTTGTGGTCTTTCAGAAGCAGAATGGGTCGTCGGCGGGAATACGGCAGATAAAGGGCTTCATCTATTCGACCTGCAAGATGTAACAGGCCATCTGTTTCTATGTACGGCGAGAGACCATAAATCTTGCTATCCTTTAAAAGCGCTTTGTTGTTAGATAGGGAATCTATCTCATCCGCGTATGCTTCTTGCTGTACCAATTTACATATCTCGATCTCGGCATTAGATAGTTCGTCGACCGTCAAAGGACCTCTCTCACAGGAAAGTTTCAGCCATATTCCTTTCGCGCGCATCACCCAAGCTACTGTTCGCTTCAGGTTGCTGTAAGAAGCAAATCTGTTAAATTCGATCACTCGGTTAACGCCTACCTGACACCTCAACATCTTGTGCTCGTAGAGTTCTTCTTCCAAGGGTTCTTCTGGTGAAGCCAGGTCAATCATCTGTGGCCAATCTGAGCGTGTTTATATGAAAGTCATGTCAAAAAGACAAAAGAAATCCAAGCGCTTTCGGATGTGATGGAATTTTTAGAGCAAAGACTCAATTCCATATCATCATTGTCACAGGGAGAGAAACCTGTAAGGAAAGTGGTAAATACAACGCAGAATAATTATAGCGAAAATTGTGCGTGTTGTAAATTACCGGGACATTATTTAGTCCAGTGCTACAAATTTAAAAAAAATGAATCCAGCAGAGAGAAATGACTTTTATTTACGTCGATCAGCCAACCTAATGGCTATAATACGTAGAGCAACAAACCTCACCATACGTTACTTCATGTTAAAGTTCCAGAAAAAGTGAACACATGCAGGACAACGGAGCACGTATTATTAGCCACAGCCATAATTGAGGTCAAATCAAGAAATGGAGGCTATGAAAAATTAAGGGCTTTGATTGACAGTGGGTCTCAAAGTACTATAATTTCAGAGGAAGCTTCACAAATTCTCCAATTACCGAAAACTAAAAATTATACGGAGATTAGTGGAGTTTCCTCAGTAAAAACATGCATTTCAAGGCACAAAGTTAGCTTGCAAATAAAAACAAACCAAGAGAATAAAAATAATTTGACAGTAGATGCAATTATTCTTCCAAAATTAATGAAGGCACTACCAGTACAAGCGGTTAAGATTGACACGTCAAATTGGGACAAATACCGACTTGCTGATCCCGAATTTCATAAGCCAAGTAGAGTAGATCTAATAATAGGTGCGGATCTAAACGCGCACATTTTTAAAAGAGGAGTTAAGAAAATAGACGGACTCCTAGGTCAAAATACTGAGTTCGGGTGGATACTGCACAAAGTCAAAAGGCAGTAACACAATAGTGGCAACTGTGATCAAGTGTACGGATTTGGAAAGGTTACGGATACGAAAGAAGAACTGCAAAGATAAATTTACTAGACGTAGAACTGACGAAATTTTAAAAGTAAAAGATACAGCATGGAATCATGTAAGATCTGAGGATAACCCAGCAGATATTGCCTCAAGAGGCATCTGTGCTACGAAATTAAAAGATTGTTCGCTGTGGTGGAATGGGCCCAAATGGCTCTCAACACCAGAGGACAACTGGCCCAAGTTACAAATAGATGATAAAGTAAGAGTAAATACGGTGATAGTAAAATCCGAAGACACCATTTCTAAGTTGCTGGATAAATATTCAAGTTTTCAAAAGTTGGAACGGGTCGTAGCATATTACGATTTATCGCCATGAAAGTCAAGAAGATGTCATACCCACATTGGCTGACTGTAAATGAATTTAAAAAGGCCCGATTATTAATTATTAAAAAACAGCAGGAAAGACATTTTATTGCAGAGATATTATGCTTACGAGCCGATAAGGAAATAGAGCAGAAAAGTAAGGTTATAGGGCTGAATCCGTTCTTAGACAGAGATGGTATTCTAAGGGTTGGTGGTAGGTTGCAAAATAGCAAGTTACGATTTGATGTGAAGCACCCGATAATATTAGATAAATGTCACGTGTCACGACTTTTAATTGAAAAGGCTCATAAGGAGACAATGCATGGTGGAATCAATTTAATGAGAAACCAAATCCAAAGGAAGTATTGGATATTTAGGTTAAGGGATTCTCTGAAGAAAGTGTGTCACTTGTGCGCGATATAGGCAATGTACAGGTAAACAAATAATGGGTAACCTGCCGAAATGCAGAGTGAATGTAGCATACCCATTTTTAAATACAGGTATAGACTATGCAGGGCCGTATCACCTAAAATGTTCGAAAAATCGAGGTCAAAAAACTTTTAAAGGTTATATCTCAGTATGCATGGCAACTAAGGCAATTAATTTAGAAGTTGTGAGTGATTTAACTTCTGATGCATTTCTAGCAGCATTACAAAGATTTATAGCTAGAAGAGAAAAATGTGCCAATATATATTCGGATAATGGTTCTAATTTTGTAGGAGCTGCACGAAAGTTAGATGAAGAATTACTAAAAGCCATACAATATAATTCCAGAGTAGCTGCAGAAAAGGAAACCGAAAAAATTCAGTGGCATTTTATCCCGCCGGCAGGACCTCACTTTGGAGGTATTTGGGAAGCAGGTGTTAAGTCGGTTAAATATCATTTAAAAAGAGTCATTGGAGATAGTATATTGACATACGAAGAAATGTCAACCTTATTATGCCAAATCGAAGCAGTACTAAACTCTAGACCGCTATATACGACGGGAGAAGATGTCGATGATAATGAGGTGCTAACGCCCGGACATTTCTTAATAGGTCGACCTACGTTGGACATAGTGGAGTCAATAGATGATGACGAAAAGGTCCCTAGCCTGGATAGGTGGAGGTTAATTCGCAAAATGAGAAGAGATTTTTGGGTCAAATGGAAGGAGGATTATTTATATACGTTGCAGCAGAGGTATAAATGGAAAAAAGGTTGTCAAAATATAGAAAAAGGGCAGGTAGTGCTCTTAAAAGATGAAAATTGTCACACAGCTAGATGGCCAATGGCAAAAGTAGAGGAAGTTCATAAAGGTAGAGACGACAAAGTTAGGGTTGTCAAAGTAAAAACCTCAGAAGCATCATTTACAAGACCGATTACCAAGATTTGTCCTTTAATTGGTGTACAGCAAGCAGAGGATGCAACTGCAACTCCGACCATAAAAAGAGTTTCCCCCTAGGTTATCTAAGCTTAGTAGCATGGTAATATTGGTTTTGCTTGCTTTGTTGTGCCAGAAGTCAAGTGCCGCAGCGATAAAAACAAAAAAGGATGGGTTTGAGGTACAAGGAATTAATAGCACTGCGGCAATATATTTAGATCCCCTAGGAGATGTAGAAATTGTAAGTACGTCTTGGAATTTGGTGATTTATTATAACATGGAGGCATATTTTAAGATGATTTATAAAGGTAAAGCGTTGATAAAGGAAATGAGAAGAGTTTGTGAAAAACTTCATGGCTTCGAAGATCAATGCAATCTAGTTTTGGATAATATGCAAAGCCAATTAATGGAACTAGAAGAGAATAATAAATTATTTATGATGGAACCAAGATCCAGAACCAAACGTGCTCCCTTAGAGTTTATAGGTTCGTTGTATCATATTTTATTTGGTATAATGGATGAAGATGACAGGGAACAGTTAGAGGAAGATATGAAAAACTTATTAGATAACACTGGTCAACACAAGTCTTGTTTCCTTTATTTTTTTATCTGTTATTGGGTATTTCTATGGCCCTGAGTATGAAAAAAATACTGGAAGATTGCTAACAGCTCCAGTTTTTTAAATATAGAGTTCTATTATTTTGATAAAAAAGTACAGAAAATGAATAAATGATGTTAACAAAATTTCTATTGAACACTATCAAATGATCTTTTATACGATTTTCTTGAATGGACGACTTTAGGTAGATCACGTTGCAAACTCCAGCAGTAGTCTGCCATCATATGTGAGTCCCACCGCTCCTGATACCGCTCTTCCATTGTTCGAAGATCCTGATGGAATCTTTCACCCTGCTCCTCACTAAAATCACCTAGATTTTGTAGAAATCGGTCTAAATGTGAGTGCAGGAAGTGGATTTTTATGCTCATGTTGCACCCCAACTCTTGCAAGTTCGATAGCATGGACTCAACAAGCTCGACGTGGTTGTGAGTTTTCTTTTGCCTAGGAAATTACTCATAACCAAAACGAATGACTTCAAAGCTTTGGATTCGACTTCAGTCATTGATTTCACAAAATTAGGATTTTTCACGAGTTGCCTAATCTGTGGCCCATCAAAAATACCAGCTTTTAATTTTTCTGTACTTAATCCTGAAAACTTGCCCGCCCCACGACTTATCAAAAGTAATGGAGGGTAGTTAGCTGTAACTCAAAAACAAAAGCTGTTAGAGAAAAACTGTTACCATATTTAAAAAATACACGTTATTTTGAGATAGAAACACAAAAAAATTAAAGGAAACAAACGATTTTATTTTTTTTGTTGACCAGTGTAATCAGAGGAACATGGATAAATTGGTTCAAAAGCAAACGTCAGTTGTTGATTCAACTACTAATTTATTAAAAAGAACAACCGAGGATGTTAACGCTTATTTTAAAAGTATGCAAGTAAGAATTGAAAACATGACAGAAGTTCTTAAAGAGAGTTACTATGTTTACAAAGAATCGATAAAATTCTTTATGATAACTAAACAGCTTCACTCCTTGATTGAAGAAGGTGAAAAAGTTCAATCAGGGATTATAAGCCTTTTAATTGATATTAATCACGGCAGACTAAACACAAACATACTTAGGCCAAATCAGCTAAAAATTGAGATTGCCAAGATTCAGGAAAATCTGTCGGAAAATCTAATAATTCCAGGGAAAAGATCAGGAACGGAACTAAAGGAGGTATATACCTTATTAACAGCGAGAGGATTGTTTATAGAGAATAAATTAATCATCACTGCAAAAGTGCCTTTGTTCAGTAGGCATCCGTCTAAATTGTTTAGACTAATTCCGTTGCCTATGTAGGAATGTAGATAAAATAATAATGGTACACATAACTTCCGAATTTTTAATTTATAATTTTGAAATCGATTCGTATCACATAATGAGCGAAGCAACCTTAAATCAATGTCAAAAATGGCAACAAAATAAAAGGATATGCCAAGGAAGTTGGCCCTGGAACTCCGCGAATGACAACGCATGTGAAGTTCAGCCGTTAAAACCAAATAGAGCTTCGAATTGTGTATACAAAACAGTAGTGGATGCCACAAGTTACTGGGTAGAGTTGGAAAAGAAAAGTAGTTGGTTGTTTAAGGTTCCGATAGGTACTAATTTTACATTCTTTTACTCCACCCGGGAGCTTAGAGCCTCTACAATTTCTTGTAGAGGATTCGTTATCATTGATTTTCGATCGTACCGGTGATAAGCCAGTAGCGACTTATCCTAGCGGTGGGGTTGCCACCTGGCGCCATCTAGGAGTGACGAAAGTTTTATTGTTGGGTCCATAGTAACGTGGACGAGGGGGTGTGCGGGTCCGGGGAGCCGAAATTTGTTACTAATGTTAAGTGAGTGATAGAGCATAGAAGTGGTGGAGATTTGGAAAAAGAGACCGTTTCTTTTTCTCGGGGAGCCTGGGGCTCGACTCGAACCCGGGCCTTCCGGACCGGAGGCCAGCGCTCTACCTGCTGGTAGATTTTTATAATATACCTTGTGAAAAAATGTTTTGTTAGGCAAAGATTACAAGCCATAACTTTCGCAGGCCCGTTGCAAGGAATTTAAAGTAAAAATAGTTAAGTTAAAAAAAAAAAAATGTATTGAAAAATAATAAATTTACAGTCCACTAAACCGTTGTTTGCACAATTGTCAAAAATAATTGTAAAGCTTGCCGGGCCTTTGGCAGAATGTTCATCAGAACACGAAGTATTTTATTAATTAAGAAAGAATAAATCAAACCAATGTTAGAGTTAAGCTATAAGAGAATTACATGTCTAAGCTAAAAAATATATATATCCACAAAAAGAGCAAGATTTGAGTTTAAAAAATAAAATTGAATAAATAATTACAGTCCACTAAATTGTTAAATCATAACTATTCATATATTAAAAATATATCATTCTTGCCGGCCTTTGGCAGTATGTTCAAACATGAACACGCATATATACAAATGTATATTTAGGTAGCGGAATTGTAGCCGCACCAAATGTATCACATGTGTGCATACCTAAAACAACGAGATAAAAAGGTTGTAAAATGACCTCCTGCGAGTGGTCACCACATGTTCAGGGATAAGTGCGATCGGAGTAATTGCTATCTCCTCTATCGCCCTTAAAGATAAGAATAGTTGTAAATCTCATGTTAGCTATTTAAGTAGAACATATTCTTAAATAAAATCAGTTTGAAATATCAACTCAACAAAGAAAGACGTATTTATTTGGACGTTCTTTCAAAAACTTTGGATCAACAATCCATGGACTCTGACTACAAATTTTCGGTATAGTAGTCAGACGAGTAGCAGCATCAGCGGTGTTTTCGGAAGAGGGAATCCAACTCCATTGCTCAGGTGTGGTATTTGACAATATTTCGGCGATTCGGTGACCAACAAATGGTTTAAATTTCCTTTTCCTTGAGAAGACCCACTGCAGAACGGTTTTAGAGTCACTCCAGAACTGGGTGCCTTCTATTGGAAGCTTCAGATGTTCCTGTATAAAACGATTTAGTCGTACCCCAAGAATGGCAGCTTGTAGTTCTAGTCTAGGAATAGAAAGAAGTTTTTTAGGAGCTAATCGTGTTTTACCCATGATAAATGCAACATCTACGGTAGTCGGACCAATAATACGTAAATATGCAACCGCTGCGAATGCTGCCTGGCTCGCGTCAACTAAAATGTGCATTTTCAATCGTTTACAACATTTCAAATTGGAAGAGTACATTCGAGGAATCTTGAAGTTGTGCATATTTTGTAGCTCTGAAAGCCAGCAGTTCCATTTCTTATGTGACTCTGTTGGAATAGAGTCGTCCCAGTTTGTACCATAATTCCAAGTGTTCTGTATGAGGTTCTTAGCTGATATGTGATAGTCCGCGATTAGACCAAACGGGTCAAATATCGCCATGACTATGCCCAATAATTCTCTCTTTGTCGGTGCTCTTTTTCCATTCCTTTCTTTTTTTTGAAATTCGGTGAAACTTAGTCTCGAATTGAAAAACATCTTGCTTTGTATTCCAATACATGCCCAAAACTTTTTCACTGTTTAGATGCTTCTGTAGATGATTGTTTCTTTCTGGTAGACCTTGACTATTCATGACGTTTTGCAGAGTATCGGAATTCGAGCAAAAATTACGTAGTTCGAAGCCACCATGTTTATGAACGTCCACAATTTGTTTACAAATATTAATTGCTTCTTCCTCTGAACTTATGACAAGGTCATCTACGTAATGGTGTTCTATGATTGCATCTGCTGCTTCTGGGAACCGATCTTTATATTCTTCAGCATTTCAATTTTTAACATAATTTGCGCAAAATGGTGAGCATATGGCGCCGAATATCAATGAGGTCATGGCATAATGTCGAATTGGCTTATTTGGGTCTCCATCACATATCTTAATTTGCGAAAACATCTCCCGTATGTCCGCTGTTACACCAATTTTATTTTGCCTAAACTGCATAAGAATCGATACCAGAGATCTTATTTATTTATTTATTTTACACTGTAAACCTATGTTAAAACTTAGGCTACAGGGAAGGGGAAACAGCCATAGCTGCTGGGGCTTTCGGCTGGCTACTTATTTAAATAAACAAAAAGTATTTTACATCTTAATATTAGTTTAGTTATAAGCAAGTAAATTCATTATTATATTATATAAATTGATTGACTTCATTACTTCAAAATTCGGGCACAGTTTGTTTGCTTATGAGTTTCTAAAGAAGATTAAATAATTTAGATTTCTTAAGGTAATTAAGGATTAGGCTTAAATTCATGGGTGATGGATTAGCAAGGAGCGGAAGGAAATCGGAATTTGGTATATTAAGGCAAAGATTATTAAAAGTCGGGCACTCGTTTAATATGTGCAAAACAGAGGTGTTCGCATTGTTGCAGAAGATGCATTGGTTGCAGGGCGGTTGTCGGAATTTGTTTTTGTGAGTGAGCCTTGTGTGGCCAAGTCGTAGTCGTATTAGGGTCGTTTGTTCCTTTCTCGATAAATTGCAAAAATAAGCGCCCTTAGTAAAATCAGCCATGGTCAATGAACCGTCATTCAGCTGTTTGTACCAGTTGGAGGATTCTAAATGGAGATTAGAATTGCGATTAGAAAAAGTAGACTTTAGGAATCTACGAATTTCTGGTTTGTTAATATTAGGGCTTGTGAGAACTGGAGACATTGTGGCTAATTTGGCTGCTTGGTCTGCAAATTCGTTTCCTGCGATTCCAGAGTGGCTCGGAACCCATAGAATTTTAATTTTGCTTGGGAAGTTTGTTAGAAGTCTGCGGATGTGGGAAATCGTAAATGTCGAATTATCGATGTTTGCTACTGCTTCAATAACTGAAAGAGAGTCCGTAACAACGCAAATTTTTCCTTTCATAAGAAGTCCAATTTTGATAGCTTCAAGAATAGCTACTGCTTCTGCGGCATAGACCGATGAGTAAGCTGGCAGGATCCCCAATTTCATGATATTGGTCTCCGTGGTTACGGAGTAACCAATAACCTCTTGGGATAATGATCCATCGGTATAGATTAACTTATAGTTATGCAAATCTCGTTTTTTAACCAAAAACTCTTTTGTAAAGATGTCCTTTGGTGTGGTTGATTTGTTGTATCTGCTAAATTGTGTATCTAACGAGTTCTCAGATAGTTTCCATGGGGGTCTTGAAGTTGGTAACTTATTTATAGAATTCATTGACAAACCAAGTTTTGAACACAGATTTATACTTTTAAACAGCAATGATGTGTTGAATTTCTTAATTTTTTTTCTTTGTAATTTTATTGACTAGTGGTTTAAGAGGGGTGTCCTGGCAGCGTGCGATTGAATTGAAGAGGTTAGCTGTCATATAATGCACTTTTGATATAAAAGGGAGACAATTGGTCTCCACGTAGAGGTTTTTGACTGGTGTAGATGGGAAGGCGCCTAATGCTAGACGTAGGGCTGAGTTCATAATTGTTTCTATAGGCCTTAGTGTGGATTTCGCAGCGTTGCCATAAAATGGGAGACAGAAGTCTATTTTAGACATACAAATGCTATTAGCAACCTGTATTAAAGTTAGAGGGTGGCAATTGTATTTGGAGCTGGCAAGACATTTGATGATGTTAAGTGACTTGTTTAGCGATTTTTGTAGCTTCTTAATGTGTGGTCCCCATTTGTATTTTTCGTTAAAAGATAGGCCTAAGATTGTTATTTCATTTGTTGTGTTGATAGTAGCTAAAGTTGTATCAATATTGGCTTGGCAGCTAATCTTTCTGCATATGTGTATGTGTTTGCATTTGTTAAGCGACAGGGAGGCTCCTGAAACTTCACACCAGTTTGTTATCTCAGCGAATAGAGGATCCAGATTAACTGTTGTGTGTTTGCTTTTGTTCAGGTCGATCAGGATGTTGAAATCGTCAGCATAAGCGGTGAACTTCAGATTTTTGTGTTTTTCTAATATATCCGCGACATTGTTAAAAGCGATCAGGAATAAAATGACTGAAAGTGGTGATCCTTGCGGGATTCCATTGTGTAGAGGTTGTATCTCGGAGAATGTTTGGTTGGAGCGTACACGAATCTTTCGGTTGGTCATAAAATTTGTAACGTAGCGGATAATCGTGTGACCGCAGCCCCATTCGGTTAGCTGGTTAACCACTGTATGGATTCCTATTTTTTCGAACGCTTTCTCGAAGTCCAGGGAGATAATAGATAAGTGTCTTTTTTCGGAAAGGGCTCTGTTAATCAGAGCGTCTACGTACAGTAGACAGTCTGTAACAGTTTTCCCTTTTTTGAACCCCATTTGGTTACTATTGATGAGTTTGTTTGATGTAACAAACCACCATAGTCTTTTGGCTATTATTTTGTCTAATACTTTTGCTAGGCAAGGGTTTAGAGATATGGGTCTATAGGAAATTATATCTGTTTTGTCGGTACCTGGTTTGTGGATAGGTATAATTGTGCTGGTCTTGTAGGATTGGGGTATCTGTGTTTTTAATATGTTATTAAATAAAGTTATAATTCTATTTTTAACATTTCCTGAAACGTGTTTGATCATCGCGTAATTAATTTTGTCGTGTCCTGCAGAATGACCCTTTAAGCTGTTTAAAGCTGAAACGAATTCCAAATAGTTTATGTCGTCCTCCATAAATTCTGCTGATTTATGAGGAGGTCCAAAATGTGTCTTGTTGAGGATTTCGTGTTTAGCTTGAAGGAAAGCAGTTGAAAAATTAGAATCCTTTGAGCGTGTAGACCAGTGTCTGGAGAATGCGTTCGTGATTTCATTAAGGTTAGTTACTGGATTAGGGTTTTTTATGCAATGGATAGTAGATGCTCTATGGATTCCGCAGAACTGTTTAATTTTGTTCCATACAGTTTCGGTTTTTGTGTTAGGTGAAATGCTAGATGTCAGGATGTGTATGCTATCTTTTTTACTTGCCCTAATTTCAAATCTGTACTTTGCATTGATTTGTTTAAAACTTATTAAGTTTTCAATGCACATGTTCCTGTTGAACTTTTTCCACGCTATGTTTTTAGCTTTTTTTAGGCTTTCAAGTTTTTTATTCCACCACGGAACATTGTATCTTTGTTTAGGAGGTTGAGTTTGGGGTATACTACTGTATGCGCTGTTCAGAATAATTTTTTTTATATTGCAGGCTTCTTTGTTGGTATTTGTTGCTATAGGTGTCCTGCCGTTGAATTCATCCGTAAGTCGTTCATATTTATTCCAGTTTGCTAAATTAGTTATAAATCTTGGCGTGTATTTGTTATGATGTTTCTCATGAGTTGGAAACATTTGAAGAATGATAGGGAAGTGATCGCTACCCTGGAGAGTGTCGCTTATTTTTAAATTACAGTGAATTTTAAGTACTGGAGAACAGAAGGCTAAGTCGACGTGGGTGAATGAGTTGTGGGTTGAGAAGTGTGTGGCTTGACCATTATTTAAAATGATGTAGTTGCTGTTAAGTAAAAAATTACCTAGCAAATTTCCTCTGTGGTTATTTTTGGGGGATCCCCATAGGGAATTCCAGCTATTGAAATCGCCTGTTATAAGCGATGGAGTATTTCCGTTTGGGAACATCGTTTCCAGATCAAGTTCTGTGAACTTTTGAGTTGGTGGTATGTATGCTGAGATAATGGCGAATTTGAGGGAAGAGTCCACCTCAACTGCCACGGCATCAAATATATTTCCTATACTGATGGGATGATGTTGGATGGATTTATGTATAAGTAGGGCTACGCCCCCTTTGCTTATAGTTGAAGCAGTGTTATAAATAAGGAAGTTGACGGGAACAGGGAATGTTTTGCCAATTGTTAGGTGTGTTTCTTGAATGGATATGATAAGGGGTCTATGTTTCTTAATTAATAGTAGTAGCTCATTATAATTATTGCAATAGCCGTTTATATTCCATTGTAATACAGAGATAGACATTAGATATAGTAATTAGTATAAAGAATCTTAGAGCTAGTTAATAGGTAGTTGTTTATTTATTGGTAATATTAGAGTTAGCAATAGCCTTAATTTTGGATCTTGTTAGCATGTAATCTTGTTTCATTAATCTTTTTTCTTTTTTAGATAACTTAATGGGGTATATTTTAGTATTAGAGTTACCCTTATCGTTTGTAGAAGGCTCAGAGCTTTCAGAGGCTGTGGACATAAATTCATCGTTATTATATTGTAGTATGGGTCGTCTGTAGCTTGAAGATGGTTGGTCGGCTAGTTTTTGATGGGTTATTAATGATTCTGATGGAATTGAAGTTTTGGATGATGTTGTAGGTTGAGTTGAAGTTGTTTTTGTGGTTTGTTGTAGAGAACGCCCATGGTTAGGGCTTGCCACTGTGGAGAATAGAGAACCGTCATGTTGGTGTCTGGATCTGTAGATTGCCCACGCTTCACGGTTGTTTACTTTTTGAAGTGTTTTGATCGCTTGTACTTCTTTGTGCGATATGAGAACAGGGCACGTTGCATCTCTGGCGTGATGGTTGTTGTTGGCGAATTTTTTTTCTCTGCAGTTTATGCAGCTTTCTTCGTTTGAGCATACCTCTCCTAATTCGGTTTGGATATGGGCTGGTAGACTACACTTTAGGCAAGATTCAGGCAGCTTGCAAAATTTAGCCGTGTGTCCAATACGTAGGCAATTGAAGCAGCGCCTAACTGGTGGGATATATGGACGAACATTTACTCGTTCGTATCCGATGTAAATAAATTCCGGAAGGTCCAGAGTAGAGAAGGTGATTGCAATTTGTCCTGTTTCTATTGGCACATTCTGGGTAAATCTAGTGAATTTTTTCACCTCGATAATTTTTTGAGATTTAAGATTATCTAGAATTTCTTCTACCTCAATACCTATTAAGTCTCGGCAGTATATCACGCCTTTACAGGTGTTCAGAGATCTGTGTTCTGAGACTGAGATGGGTATGTTGCCAGGAATTTCTTTAAGCTTTAATAACTTATCTGCTTGGAGTTGGTTTTTTGTCTTGATTAGGATTTTTCCGTCTCTGAGTTTTTTACATTCAGAAACTTCTCCGCCTGCAGTTACGTCAATAATTTTTTTAAGTGTGAATGGTGAGACTTTTGCCAGAGATCCGTCACCTTCGTCATTGGCTCGGGTGATGATTAGAAATCTGCCGTCGGGTGCGGGGGGCCTCTTCCAGGGGGGGTCAAGCATTGCTGCGTTAGATATTAGACGCACGACGGTTTGTTGGTCGATGAGAGCACTTGTCACTGATCTAATTGCTGATAAGAGTTCTATTGCTAGACTCGGATGGTAATGTTTTCGAAAAACGAAGGTTTAGGGTTTGAGAGAGCACAAGAATCGCACAACCGTTTGCTTTGACTGCCGAAATTGAACTGACCAGAGATCTTAAGTCGTCAGGACCCTTAAGTAATGCTTTGTTAAGTGACATACCCTCGACTTCTGCAGCCGCGTCGAATACAATACGCATCTTGTCTGGTTTGTGCACTGTTTGCACTGCGAAATGAGGTATGTACCATACAGGATCGGAAGTGTCGTTGATTTCAGAGTTACTCAGCTCTCGTGCGTAGTCCTTTGAGAGATACTTAGCCATTTCATCTTTGTACTTCTTTCCAAATTCCAAATTGGCGCTCATTTTTGTTTCGATTCCGTGTAATCTCTTTTCAGCCATTTTATAACTGTTTGGTAGTAATACGTGTTCTTTCCATGGTAATCCTATCATAAATCCTTTTCCCAATCGAGTCGTTTTCTCAGCCAAAAGTGCCATTGCCCTCGTATCATCAACGGATTCTATTGGAGGTAAATTTGACAAAATTTTCAGATTCGACAAACTCCGTGACCATATCCTGCCATTTAGCCTCGTTTGCCACAAAATGTATTTTTGATGTATTCGAAGAGTGGATTGTTGACGATTGACAACTTGGACCATAAGCTAACCATCCCAGCTTTGTATTAATTGCTACTGGTTGTGTTTTCTTCCTTTCGACAATTTCTATTGGCAATCCTAAGTGAGTGTTGTCAAGTCCGATTAACAAAACTGGCTTAGCGTGAGTATAATCAGCTACAGGTACATCGGCGAAGTGTTCAAATTGATGTTTTGAAAACGACTGACTTGGCAAATCCAAATTCTTAACGGTTTGTACGTTCTTCAGATCAAATTGTACTTCATTGTGAACACCTGCTATTTCAAGTCGAACTCTTTTTGACATCTCTACACTTTTCTTGTTGTCATACCACTGTAGAGTTAATGGGAACCTTTTGCCTTTTAAGCCCAATTGATCTGCAATGGCTTCATCCAATAGTGTTATGGCACTTCCGTCGTCAAACATTGCGTGTCTCTACCTTTCCATTTGGTCCATACAAATTAACCGGAATAATTTTAAACAGATATGCATGCGTGTTCATAGACTCTGGGCAGCAATTAAGTAAAGGCTTTGACTCCGTCGGTTGAGCTGGTTGTATTTGTATAGAGTTGTGTAGACTTGTATGATGTGTGTTTTGACAACCTTGAATTGAGCAAATTTGCTTGTTTCTGCAACCCTGTATGTTGTGTCCATTTTTAAGGCAGCTGAAACACAAGCGGTTTTCCTTTACAAAATTCCATCGGGATTTAACATCGGTCTGTTCATTCCAAGTTTCGCAAGATTCCAAACTGTGATCTCCTTTGCACAAGATACAACTTGAGCTAACACTAGTATTTGCAACTAATACGGGTTTCGAATTTCGTGGAGTTAATTGTTTTCCTGATACTTCCATCACCGCTGGTAAGGGACCAACTATTCTTGCAGTATAGCTCAGCCAAATAGAAAAGTTGCTAATAGACGGACACCTGGATTTACTTTCTTCGCTTTTTAGCCAGTCCATCTGTAAATGCATCGGAAGCTTAGTCAAAAGTTCTTCTAAGAGGATAGGGTTATGCAAATGTTCGTTATGATTCGAGGCTGTTAAAAAATGAACTACTCCACGAACATTTGTTGAGAACGCTACAACCTGTTCAGGTTTATTATACGCAACCTTTGGGAACTCTCGAATTTTCGCTAGTTGAGCGCGAATTAGCAATTCCGATCGCCCAAATCGGAACTCCAGTTCCTCCATAACGTTTTGTACATTGTCAGGATAGATCAGTAGGGATCCAACTGCCTCTTTAGCATCTCCAATCAAGCACCTTCGTAAGCGCATTAAATTCTGCAAGTTACTGTACTGAAAAATACTTGTGGAATTATCAAAACTTCTTTTAAATAGCGGCCATTCCTCTGTATTGCCTGAAAACTTTGGAAGATCAAGAAGAGTTATATTGTTCTGTGTCATCTGGTTAGTGACTGCGGTAAATTCCGAAGTAATTTGTGGTGTAACCTTTTCTTGTGAGTCTTTCTCACTCTTTGCATTGTTGTTTTCCTGCTCACGCCAATCACGCACACACTGAAATTGTTTCTGTTGTCGATCATAAAGTGATTTAATTTCCCGTTCATTGTTAAGCACTCCCTTTTGAATGCTCTTCATGTCTGATCTGATGCTGTTCATGTCTGATCCGAGTGCTTTTAACATAGCTAGAATTTCCGAACTGTCGTTTCTTTGCTCTCTCCTTCCATCCTCATCTTCACTTACACTTTGGTGTGTAAACGGTTGCGCTCAAGTCTTCGCGATCTGATTCGTCAGAATCTTCCCTCTTGGAAGCCATCTTTTTACTTCTTAAATTATAATTACTCATTCAGTGAACTTATTTTGCGATTCGTTGGGGGTGTTTTATTTGCCCTGGCGGCTAGCTTTGCCCCTATTCACAGCCGTCTTCAATCACAAAATTATTCCACTTTCAGAGACAATTATAACAGAATAAATTTGTCACTCCAACACTTATGCACATTAACTGTTCACATTTGCATTCAGTATGTGTCCTCTATACACACTAATGCAGTTTTCCGTTAAATTTCACAACTTCCAGAAACTTCGGACAAATTTGGCGTCCGTTATAAAGAGTCGGTATGCTTACAGACAAAATCGGCGTCGGGTCCGTGGCAGCAATACTAACACTTCCTATTCATAATCTGTTCTCTATCCTTTTTACATGGGAGTATGCTTACAGACAAAATCGGCGTCGGGTCCGTGGCAGCAGTACTCACTCATGTCCTCTATATTTTCCGCTTATTGGATTCCCATTGAAGCAAGCTTACAGACAAATACGGCGTCGGGTCCGTGGCAGCAATACTTCAAATTTCCTCCAAGTCCACGGCAACAGTAGATCACGCAAAAATTGAGAACGCTTCACAATTTATAGAACAAAATTGAAAGATGTAAAACAAACTATTCAAATGTTCCAACTATATTTATTCTTGCAAACGTGCGTTTCAATTTTGTGTTTCTTGCGCGTCTACATTTTCAAACCCAATCCTCTCTTCTTCTTGTTCATTAGTGTCACCAGAGCTTTACAAATAATCGATAATTCTTCTTAACAAATACAAAGTTCTCACATCTCTTTAAATAATATTAAATTCAGAAAACAAGGATTTCACACTTAGTTCAAATTCTTACAAGAGTCCTTTACAAGAATATTTGTAAATCACCGAAACACCGGACTAGGGGGTTTCCGCTGCGCGAGGGAAACGGGTGATTTCGAATGGGAGTCTTCACCGGAGGTGGGAGTAGAGGAATACGCAGACGACTTTAATAACGCAGGATCCTATTCCTAGGCTACGATTCCTTTGTGTTTCGCGTCGGAGGCGAAAATTCACCGGGCTGGACCTTCGGGCGAGGCCAAGCTGGGAGAATACTTTGTGGATGTGGGAGTGGGGTGGCTAGGTTGGCGGATCCGGCGGGAAGGGTGTCCACGCTCGAATCCCCAAGACTACGGAGGAGGAAAGGGGTTAGTGGGCAGGTCAGGCGAGAAGGGTTTTTTTTTTTTTTTTTTTTTTTAGTAGGTAAAGCTTGAAGAGCCGAAGTCTGGGTCTTTCACCCAGTAAAACCCTTAACCTACTCTCCGTTTCCCATCTCACTTCGCGAGGGGGAGATGGCCTGAAAAGCCGCAACTAGTAATTAAACTAGGTTAGACGACGGTTGCGCTGACGTTCAGCGCGACGCATGGATTTCATGACAAAGACTGTCATTTTGCTGACGGCATCCCAATTGTTTTGTGAGCCCAGTAGCGTAATCATCAAGTCAGAGACCGTGAACGGCTTCCCAATTGCTAGGCTGAGCTCATGCCTTATAGCTTCAAGTTTCGGACATAAAAAGAAAACATGTTCTGCGTCTTCGATTGCCCCAGTACACAGTGTGCAGAACGGGTCGGTCTCGTGCCCAAACCTATGAAGATAGGATTTAAAGCAGTCAACAGTCAACAGTTGCGTCATGTAGAAGTCAACCTGTCCGTGCTTTCTTTCAAACCAACGCTCCACATCGGGCAACAGCTTGTACGTCCACCTACCCTTTGTGCTTCCACTCCACCGGTTTTGCCACGCTGAGACCACGCGGGCTCTAGTCTCCTCGATCGATGCATATTCGCCGGCCAGCTCCTGCGCCTGCTTTGCGAGCAGGACAAGGGGCGTCGTGGCGGCTAGAAATAACGCGCTATCCTCGGAAATGGTCCGAAAGCCACAAATGACTCGGAGTGCGGCGCGCCTGTATGCCGCCCTGCACGTGCGGCTATAGATAGGCGAGGTCATGGCCGGAGCCCAGATCGGTGCCGCATACATAATAGTGGATTTTACCACACTGGCAAGAAGGCGCCTACTCTGCTGTTTAGGCCCGTTTACATTCCCTAACATCCTAGCTAGGGACGTGGCAACTTTAGCCGCTTTGTTGCCCGTCACTTCTAAATGGAATTTGAACGTAAGCCGGTGATCCAGCATTACGCCATGGTACCTAATGAAGGGCTTGGACCGTATAGTAGTCCTACCCACTGTTATCTGGGCGGTTTCTACCACCTTCCTGCTGCTAATCAAGACGGATTCCGTCTTGTGCTCGGCTAGCTTCAAGCCATTGGCACATAGCCAGTGGGAAGCTTGCTCGATGGACGCATTTGTTACAGCTTCGGCTTCATTTAACTGCTTCGCTACTGCGACGACGGCAATATCGTCTGCGAAGCCAATGATCGTAGCTCCTTCAGGGAGCTGTAGGTTAAGTATTCCATCGTACATGCAGTTCCAGAGGGTAGGGCCCAGCACAGAGCCCTGAGGAACTCCTGCTGAAACTGCATAGCTTCGACGGCCCTCCTCAGTATCATATAGAAGCTGTCTGTTGCTAAGATACTCTGAGACTATGTCCACCAGATAGCTGGGGACCTGTAAACGTCTCAGGGCCGAAAGTATCCGCTCCCAGTTCGCTGTGTTAAATGCGTTCTTAATATCCAGAGTAGTCACCAGGCAGTATTTTTTGCTACCACCTCGCTAACGTGCTCCCTGGATTGCCTCAGAGGCCAGTTTGTGTACCAGCCCGATCGCGTCCACTGTGGAGCGCTTCTTCCTAAAACCAAATTGATTGTGGGATAAGCCCGGACCCTCGGACAGTGCAACTTCGATGCGGTTGCAGATGAGCCTCTCATATACCTTTGCCACCGTGTCAAGCATGCAGAGTGGTCTATAGGCCGCAAGGTTGTCATTTTGACTGCCCTTGGGTAATAGTACCAGTCTCTGCATTTTCCAGGCTTCAGGGAACGTTCTCTGAGCAAAACAGGCATTGAAGAGCTTGACAAAGATCTCTAATCTCTCCGTCATTATGATCTTTAATGCCTTGTTAGGAATCATATCTGGGCCAGGGGCCTTTTCGACTTTGATTCTCCTAACTTCAGCCAGGACTTCCGCAGCATTTGTGAACGTGGAAAAATTCTCACTTTGAAGCGGGGAGGGCTCTTGCTGTGGCAGCAGTGCTACACTCGGCGGGAAGAGGTGCGCCACTATGTTGCTGAGCTGCTCAGGACATGTTGGGGTGGGCTGGCTGAAGGCCGCCAACTTCCCCATTACCAGCTTGTACGCTGTGCCCCAGGGACGTGTGTCTGCGTCATCGCATAGTTTAGCGAAGCATTGTTTCTTGCTCGCGGAGATCTTCTTTTTAAGAGCCGTCCGCAAGGATTTGTAGAGGCGTTGGAGTGAGGCGAAGTTCGGCCTACCTCGAGAGCGCATATATTGCCTTCGTGCCTGGTGGCACTTCCTGCGCGCCTCCGCTATGGCATCGATCCACCAATACACCGGGGGACACCCATTACCGCCAGCACGTCTCCTTTCCATGGAAGCTGCGCATGCTGACCAAGTTGCTTTTTTAATGCATACAGCATTTTCGTTGGCGTTCTTACGCTCGTCATACACGAGATCTTCCGCCATTAAGATCAGGGCCTGCGGGTCGAGGGTAGAATCTCGGAACCCAGTGGACGCATTTGTGTTTTGCGTTTAAATCGCCCGTCTCTTATTTCCATGGTGATGGCCCGGTGATCGCTTCCGGTATATATCTCTGAGACTTGCCATGCTGACGTCCTGGTTAAGGTTGGGCTCATAAACGTGATGTCGATCACTGAACCCATTCCCGCCTTCTCGTAGGTGTTGGCTGACCCTGTGTTAGCCAGAGTGAGGCCTGACCGGGCAACAGCGTCCAACAATATGTGGCCTCTATGGTTTGTGTGGCGACTGCCCCACTCCGTTGCCCAGGCGTTGAAATCGCCGGCAATGATGATGGGGTGTCGACCTCTGGCGTCCTCGAGAATGTCGTCCACAATGCTGCCAAATGTCTGGGAGTCCACGCTGGGTGCAATGTAGCACGAATAGATGGTAAGGCTACCCACCTTCGCCCTGACAAAACCTCTGCCTGAATGCCGGCATTGGATCTTCATTGGTCTCGGGCTGCAGCTCCAAATTGCTGCACCACCTTGGGTGTTTTGAAACCAAATCCCATCGTGCTTACTTGCGTATGGCTCGCTCAAAATGGCCAGGTCTATTTTTGAGGCTCGCACTTTTTGTGCAAGCAAGTCCTGAGCCGCTCTGCAATGGTTCAAATTCAATTGGAGAATTTTAATTTTCCCTTTGCTTTGAGAGCCTGCTGGTAAGCTGGGCAGCTTCTGCTAAGCGTGTGGTGCTTGCAGTTTGCGCCATGGGTTTTTGCGCATCGTAGGCAGCGTGCCTCTTTGCTGCAGCTTTTGGACTCGTGATCGAGCCCACCGCAGTTAAAGCCCGCTTTGGACAAATCGACCTTGCTACGGCAGTGCAAGGCCATGTGACCAAATGCGAGGCATTTATAGCATCGCTTTGGCTCAACGGACTTACGGACCCTACAGTGCGCCCAGTCGATGCGGATTTTTCCTTCTGCTAGTGTTGATGAACGCATTGCAGCTGTTATATAAACATATTTCAGTATTTTATTTGGTATATTTTGTGCTGCGACACACTAATTTTTGGTATTGGAAGAGATCGAGTTTTTTTAGTATGTAACAAGAAAAGACAAGAAGAAGAACCATGTGTAATTTATAATAAAGAAAAAGCTCAAAATTAAATACAGTCCACTCGAAGGGGAAATAAGGTGTTGTCTTATGGCATCTTATTCTGCACCATATCTTTGGTCATTCGGAACCGGATAAGTTATAGATTACCATGGAGCAAATGAAGATAGTAAAGGCGGCCAGAAGCCGCGCTAAGGCAAGCCTCACGCGCTTGCTAACTGCGTCACGATCCACGTGCGGGATCAAATTGGGAACTGGATGAGATAACTGTGCTTCTGGACAGGCTTCACATCGTTTGGAAGGAGTTTGAGACCCTTAGCGACAAAATGGCCCTTTTCGACGAGGAGGAGGGATATGTTGATCCAGCGATCGACAATGATAAGTATGAAGAGAAGTTCTTGCAAGCTAACACATTGCTTCAGTCTTTAAAACGAGCTAGAGAGTCATCAATGGAGAGTCGTGGAGAAAGTAACAACGGAACGAACTCTGAAAACAGGGACGGTGCTGCATCAAGTGCATCAGGGATAGGAAACGAAAACTTTTTTCGTTTTCTACAACAACAACAAGAGCTCAACCAACGTTTGGCTGAGCAACACTCTGCGTTCTTGCAAACAAATTCGACGGCAAATGCAATCCAGAACGAACTGCAAAAATACATATCAAGCTGTTCTCTGGTGACTACAAGGAGTGGCCAGCATTCAAGAACATCTTTGAGAGTACAATTCACAGCAAGCAGCATTTGACGAACATACAAAAATTCCACTACTTAAAAACATACATTACGGGAGAAGCTGCGGATTTGATACGTCATATGCCAATAACGGATACAGCCTACGGAGCTGCATGGACTTGTCTAATTGAACGCTACAATCGACCTCGTCACATCGTCAATACCTTACTGGAAACCTTTGTAAATTTACCGTCAACATCCAGAGCAGATGTTACAGTTCTGCGCAATGTGACAGATGGCGCAGTAGGACAAACAACCAGGGACTGCTGGGTTATACATTTAATCCTGGCCAAGATTGACGCTGAAACTCGACGCAAATGGATTGAAGGAAGTCGTGAACTGGAATCTCCATCCGTAAACGATCTACTAAAGTTCTTAGACCGACGCTGCGAGGAATTTGAACTCAGCAAAAGTGAGGCTGACGTAAACTTCAAGTCGGGGCAACAACAAAGCAAAGCCAAGCGATCCTCATACGCTTTGGTATCGACGGAGGAAGGTGCTTGCTTGAAATGCAACTCTAAGGATCACAAGATCTATGTTTGTCCAAAGTTCGATGCTTTATCTATAGATCAGAGACGCACGTTTGTTAAAGCAAAATCCTTGTGCTTTAACTGCCTCAAGCCTGGGCATGTGTCACGCAAGTGTGAATCCAAATTTACATGCAAGATTTGTCATAATCGTCATCACTCCTTACTACACGCAGAAATTTCTAATTCGCAAGCCGCTGTGGCTCGGACACAGAAAAGGGAGGAGGAACCGCCCGTTCTCAGCTCTCACGAAGCTACAACTTCGACCATCAGCCACATCGCACGTGTGCAAATCACTCCAGGAACCAAATCCACGTACTCAGGATCAACAACTGGTAAACAGCCACAAGGGTTACGCAAGAGTGCGTTGCCAACTGCCTTGGTGTTGGTTCGAAACGCCCAAGGATCGCATATCATCTGTCGGGTGCTACTGGATAGTGGATCGGAACTGTCTTATATCTCGGAGCGGTGCATACAGGCACTTGGGCTAGCACGCTCGCCATCACGTATTTTGGTGTCTGGAATTTCATCGATCAAGGCTGAGACAACTAAAGGCTGCAGTACACTGGATATGCAGTCAAGGATCTCTGAGCATAAAATGAAGGTACGTGCCCACGTACTCAGCAAGATTACTTCCAGGTTGGCAAGACACAATATCGAAGCCTCAGCACTTAAGGCATTCGATGGCTTTGAGCTTGCAGATTCTGATTATCAATCGTTGGCGCCAGTCGATATTTTATTTGGCAGCGATTACGTATGGTCCGTGTTCACAGGACAAAAATTATTTGACAGTAAAGGAAACATCATCGCCATTTCTACAGTGTTTGGATGGGTCATAACCTCTATCATGACCACCGGATCTTCATCGACAACAACAATGCACACGGCCGTTGACATTGACGCGTCACTGAGACGCTTTTGGGAGCTGGAAGATATCAACCAGGAGTTTCAACGGAAACCAGACGACGACGAAGTTGAACAACACTTTATGAATACACACACTCGGGATCACAAGGGGCGTTACATAGTCGAACTTCCGTTCAAGGAACAGTTTTCAGATACACTACAAGGAGCACTTGCAAGATTCAAGGGTGTGGAACGCCGCCTAAAGCAGGATCCAAACCTGCACGCACAGTATGTTCAGTTTATGCGTGAGTACCTTAGTCTAGGTCATATGCGTGAATTATCGCCAGAAGACACTCAGAAAGGGCCTAGTTTTTACTTGCCACACCATCCAGTAATTACCCAAAAATTGAGGGTAGTATTCGACGGCTCTTTTAAGGATACTAATGGAAAGTCCTTAAACGAAGCGCTGCATATTGGTCCCAGTATTTTGCGAAACTTATTCCCGATTTGTATACGCTTCAGAATGTATAAGTTTGTGTTTTCTGCAGATATTGTCAAAATGTATAGACAAATCTGGGTGGCGGCCAATCACTGCAACTACCAGCGTATTGTGTGGAGAGAAAATAAAACACTACCTATCAAGCACTATGAGCTTTTAACTTACGGCACCTCTAGCGCACCATTCTTGGCTGTGAGGGTCCTGGATCAGTTGGCTAATGACCATAAGAACAAGTTTCCAGTTGCTGCCAAAATCTTAAAGGAAGAGTTTTATGTGGACGACGTACTGACGGGAGCATACACTGAGGAGGAGCTAATTTGCAATCAAAGAGAATTGATCCAACTAATGAAATGTGCAGGCATGGAACTTGGCAAGTGGGTCTCCAATTCCCCGCGCATAGCAACCAAAGGTCAAGGCAAGGAACCCAATTCTGCAGCAAAGGTTCTTGGCATTCATTGGGATCCGCACGAAGATACATTATCATTCAAGGTGTCCCTCTCAGCAAATCCACGCAACACCAAACGACAAGTGCTGTCGGACGTGGCACGCATCTTTGGCCCACTGGGTGTTCTGTCGCCAGTGGTGGTACAATTTAAAATGCTGTTTCAAGAGTTGTGGCTACTCGATCTTGGTTGGGATACAGAACTTCCTTCAAAAATTGCTGACTGGTGGAACAAATGCCGGAGCGATCTAAATATAATTCAAGAACTACGTATACCAAGATTTGTTGACAACGAGGTAGATCACATCGAACTGCACGGATTTTCGGATGCCTCCATCAAAGCATATGCCGCTGTCGTCTACAGCCGAGTAGTGCGAGCAAATGGCACTATCTCCGTTTCACTCATAGCTGGAAAAACCCGAGTTGCTCCGCTCAAGCAGCAATCACTACCTCGCCTCGAACTGTGTGGAGCTCTGCTACTAAGTCGGTTGATCATATCAATAAAGGCTGCTTTACAACACAAGGACGTCGAAATACACGCATGGTGCGACTCAACCATCGTTTTGGCTTGGCTCTCGCACTCACCCTCGAAGCTAAAAACATTTGTTGCAAATAGAACCTCGGAAATTCTAGATGTTTTGCCACGCAATGCCTGGCACCATGTAAATACAAAGGAAAATCCCGCCGATTGCGCCACAAGAGGCATGCTTGCTGCAGAATTGCTCCATTTTGACCTGTGGTGGATGGGACCTTTATGGCTACAAGATCCAGAAAAACTCGCGGTAAAGTTGAGCTGCTCCAAATTCTGTTCTTCTTTTTCAGAAAAACATGGCCAGGAAGAAGTGAAGACCATTGTATTGACGACTCAGGAGGTGGATTCGTTTTCAACAATAGAAGAGTTGGCTCAACGCATCTCGTCTTGGACAAAACTGGTTCGAATTGTGGCTCACGTTTTACGCTTTATTCAAAGGACCAAGGCTAGCAAATCAGGCACGCTGTCAAGTGGAAAAGGGCTCACCTTTGAGGAGATCCACGCTGCTAGCATTCTTTGTCTTCAAGTGGCTCAGGCAAGTTTTAAGGATGATAAGGCTTTACTATTGGAAAATAAGCCACTTCGGAGCCGCTCCCAATTGATCAAGCTTTCTCCGATTGTCTGCAAGAACGGCCTTTTTCGAGTCGGTGGACGACTAAGGCAATCCCAGCTACCAACTGATGTCAAACATCCTATATTGCTTCCGAAATCGCACCGCATCACAAGAATGATATTGGAACATGAACACACTGTAAATCTTCATCCAGGAGTTTCTGCTTTGTTTGTCATTACTCGTCAAAAATATTGGATTTTTGGAGCGCGTAATCTTATAAGGAATCTGGTGCACAAATGTATCAAATGCTTTCGCCAACGTAATGCCACAGCGCAGCAATTCATGGCCGATCTCCCAGGCATTCGAATAACAGAGGAACTACCCTTCCAGCACTCAGGCTGTGATTACGCTGGACCATTCATTTTGAAGGAAAGAAGAGGACGTAATCCCCGAAAGACTAAGGGCTACATATGTCTGTTTGTCTGCCTTGTAACGTTAGCCATTCACTTGGAGTTGGCCACCGACCTTAGCACAGACACCTTCTTAGCCTGTCTCCGACGATTTATGTCTCTTCGAGGAAAATGCTCGCAGATCTTCAGCGATAATGGCACAAATTTTGTCGGTGCCAAACGGATTCTGGACGACATGCAAGAACTTTTATTTTCACAGGAGCATCAACACACTGTGACCCAGTCGCTGGCCAATGATGGAATCAAGTGGAGCTTCATACCGCCACATTCTCCGCACTGGGGAGGAAAGTGGGAGTCTTCAGTACGCTCCGTGAAACTACACCTTCGACGCGTCGTGGGAAAATCCATTTTAACGTTTGAACAAATGCAAACCCTGATTGCTCAGATTAGTGCGATTGTGAACTCGCGACCGCTTTGCTATACACCTGATACTGATCTCACATACTTGTCTCCAGCTCACTTTCTCATCGGACGCCCATTCAGAACTGTTCCAGAAGGTGATCTATCTCATTTGCCTATCAATCGCTTGGACTACTGGCAGCACCTGCAATCAATGTATCAGGGATTTTGGAAACGCTGGCACCAGGAGTATCTTACAACTTTGCAACAACGTCACAAGTGGAACAATAAGGAACCTAACATCGCAAAGGATAATATTGTTCTTGTGAAGGATTCAAATCTCCCACCAGCAGCTTGGATACTGGCTCGTGTAGTGGAAGCACACCCAGGACCAGATGGACTTGTACGCGCCGTAAGGCTTAAGACGTCTACCGGAGAGATGACCCGACCCATCACCAAGCTAGCAATACTCCCTAATTCAGAAACCATGTTTCAGGGCGGCCCGGGATGTTGATGAACGCATTGCAGCTGTTATATAAACATATTTCAGTATTTTATTTGGTATATACACTAATTTTTGGTATTGGAAGAGATCGAGTTTTTTAGTATGTAACAAGAAAAGACAAGAAGAAGAACCATGTGTAATTTATAATAAAGAAAAAGCTCAAAATTAAATACAGTCCACTCGAAGGGGAAATAAGGTGTTGTCTTATGGCATCTTATTCTGCACCAGCTAGGATCTTCTCCGCAAGAACGGGCGGGATGCTCATCTTGGCTGTTAACGTGCCCCCGTATGCCTTCCTTAGGGAAGGAATGGCCGCTGGTGGAATATCGCCTTCGTGATTGGCGAAAACTGCCTGTATTATGTCGTCCTTCGACGAAAATTCAGCAATGTCCCTGATCTCTACCTGGACTAGCTCCTTCAACTCCTTAACCTCTGCCTTATCAGAAAGGGTCTCCTGCATAGCCTTCTGTAGCCTGGATGTGGCTGGGTCGGCCGTTTTCATCATTTTGATGAGAAGCTCGCCCCTACCAGTCATCCGTATGCCTTTGACGCAATCTTTGTGTTGCTGTAAAGTTGGGTTATTTTTCACCAACTTTAACACGTCGGCATACTGCATGCCCTTTCTATGCTGCTGCTGCTTTTTTGGCTGCTGTTTCTTCGGTTTTTTGGTAACCGTCGACCATTCCGCACCCTCCTTCCTGCCATTGGCCACATGGCTCTGCGGGAGAGGGCCGGAAATCGAATTTTTTTTTTTATAAATGTGGAAATTTTATGGAGTCGAATTTTGAAGGTTTTATTGTAAATACGATGGTAGGGGATATATATGGCGTTAATGGTGCTGATACTTTAAATATGGTATTCATACGCTATTATAAAAATAATAATTGGCCATCACAACCCTTGACGAGTCACACCCTGTTGGCAGCACCGGATGTAGACTGGGCTTCCATCAGGTCTTGCCAACGCATTCGGGGTCGTCCTCTCCTCCGTTTCCCAAAAATTACCGCATCAAACACCTTACGGGCCGGAGCGTCTTCTTCCATACGGGCGATGTGACCCAGCCATCGGAGTCTTTGAACTTTAACTCGACTGACTACATCAACATCCCCGTACTGCTCAAACAGCTCGTGGTTCCATCTAAGGCGATAAGCATCGCCAACGCAAATCGGACCAAAGATTTTACGGAGAATCTTTCTCTCGAACACTCCAAGAGCGGCTGCATCGGATTTCACCACTATCCAGCACTCGCAACCATATAAGAGTATTGACTGTCGAGGGAGAGCTCTACTGTTAAAATGCCAACTGACCCCAAAGTAAAGTGTGACTCTTCGCTTAATCTCTAGGCTGACATCATTTCTGCTAGTTATAGCAGTGCCAAGGTAGATGAATTCCATGACGGACTCAAAGCTATAGCTGTCTGCAGCCAGCTGAGAATCAAGACGCCGCGATTCTCTGCTTGATCACACCATAAACTTTGTCTTGTCCATGTTCACTGCTAGTCCTACTTTAGCCGACTCTTTTTCAATAGCCCCAAAGGCTGCTGTAACATCACGCTCACGCTATCCAAGCTCAGACATGGCGGCATGTAGGCGATCTCGACGGGGACTATCGAATGCAGCCTTGTAATCGACGAATATATGATGGGTGTCGATCTGGTTCTCATGTGACTTATCCTGGATTTGGGGCAAGGTGAAAACCTGGTCAATAGTGGATTTGCCAGGCCTGAACCCGGACTGATAAGGTGCAATCAGTGTTTCAGCATGGGGTTTCAGGTTTTCACACAGTACGCTCGAAAGGACCTTGTATGCGACTGGAAGAAGACTAATGCCACGGTAATTGGTGCGCAATGTGGCTTCACCCTTCTTCAGGACAGGACAGATCATGCTGAGGCTCCAATCTTCGAGCATGCTCTCCGTACGCCATATCTTGCTGATAAATTGGTGCATGCTCCCTACCAACATATCACCAGCTGCCTTAAACAATTCAGCTGGCAGGCCATCAGCACCTGCAGATTTATAGTTTTTGAGTCGTTGGATTGCATCCTTGACTTAGGCAGGGCTAAGGGTCGGTACATCTATACCAGTAACATAGATTGGGGCTTGTGGATCATAATCTTCATAGCCCGTGGCAGAGCCAGCTAACAGGCTTGAGAAGTGATCCCTCCATAACTTCAGCACAATCTCTGCATCTGTGACTAGGTTTCCGTCATTGTCCTCGCATGCAACTCCTCCAGTCTTACAACCTTGGGTTAGACGCTTAACCCTCAGATAGAAGTTAAGAGCTTCATTTCGGCATCTGCTGCTCTCTATGCTCTCACACTCTCGTCTGTTGTGATTGCAGCTTTCCGATGTGCAGCGTTCAAACCAGTCCTCGACGTGCAACCTTCGCAACACATAACCGTGTGCGAATCTTAGCTGCAACAAGATAATGGTCGGAGTCGATGTTGGGACCCCGACAGGATCGCACGTCGAGTGCGCTAGATGCATGCCTTTCATCGATCACAACATGATCGATCTGATTTCTGGTCAGTCGATCGGGAGATAGCCACGACGTCTTATGTATGTCTAAGTGACGGAACCCAGTACTACGAACTACCATATTACCATGCTTTTAATCTGAGACCATTGCTCGACGTGGTCTCATGTAGACTAAATCCCCCGACGGTGGCACCAAAGATGTCTTCTCGCCCCACCTTGGCATTAAAGTCTCCAAGGAGGATTTTAATGTCATGAGAAGGACAGCGGCCGTAATTTCGGTCGACCTTCGCATAGAAAGTATCCTTGGCAACATCGTCGTTTCCTTCGGTTGAAGCGTGCGAGTTAACATACCCCTAGTTAACCCCTCTCACTGGCCACATGATAACAGCGGACCCGGAGTTAACATGCCGTAGTTAACATACCCCTGTCACTGGCCACAGAATAACAGCAGACCCGGCAACCCTAGTGCCGATGGACAACAACAAATCGCCAACATGCCAGAACTCTGACGAACACACACATTCTCATGTACTTCTAATTACCTTGTATTAAAAAATCACTTTTATTTTGTACTCCGAACAACACGGTCGTTTTCCTTACAAGCTTCTTTTCCAGCATTTTCCAGGGCGAAATTCGCTAATGGGAGACACCCTTGTACTTCCTCGATCACATGACTGTGACTTGCGCGCATATCAGGCTGATTTTGAAGAATACGGATCGTCTCTCGCTTATTGGCAGAAAGTGAGTGACTCGGCGCCGCAGTCTAGCGCCACAACGAAGCCACAGCCAAATTCATCCCTTTCTTGATGGCAGCTGTAGTAAATGTCGCAGTCCTTCTTCTTAATAAAACCTTGCTCTATCCATTGCATTTCCTGGATAGCAATGATATCAGCCCTTCATTTTTTAAAGGTATCTGCTAGTTTTTGAGCAGCACCTGGTCTGTACAATGTTCGTACATTCCAAGTGCATACTCTCAAATCATTGTCCTTTTTTCGTTTGCCATGGTCGTCAACGTTAAATCGGTACCGTTCCGAGGCTTCTTCTGCTTCTTTCATTGAACTTTTGTTTTTCCATGGCTGGATTTCAAGTCCTACACCACAACATAGTTTGAAGGGTTAGGACTCTCGTCGCGCGCATTAGTTTGCCACTCAACGGAAGTTGAATGGCAATCCAGGGGAACCACGTGGAGGTAGTGCGTCGGCTTAAGGAGCTTTCTGGTATTCACCAAGTTGAATGCAATCAGACATTTTGCCTTATATGCTCTCCCCCATACGGTACTATATGCCTACAGAAAAAATTTCAAGTCGATATTCCTACTGGAAGTATTTTTGGCCGCCTTCTCCATACAAGACCAACCACTGTGCGACGTCGGGTTAGATTCCTTTTAGTAGTAGTTGTAGCCCTTTGCTGCTCTTTAGTTGGTAGGTGTAAAAGTTCTTTTTTGTTTCCTCCAGGTAATTCGACACAGCTCGAAAGTGTTCTTCATATTTGGTTTGAACTTTAGTTTCGTGGATGTTTCCTTTAACGTAAAACGAAGCCATCACCAAAACCACAAAAAACTTCACTTCAATTTACCCAAACCACAAAAACTGAGTTAAAATGCTATGCTAGCGTGTGTTTGTCAGTGTGATGAGGTAGAAACTCGCTTTGTATACGATTTTTGGTATGTCGAACGGGATAAAAAGAATCCTATATCCTGTTCCTGGCTCTAAGCTATCTCCCTACCAATTTTCAGCCAAATCTGTTCTGCCGTTCTTGAGTTATAAGTAGTGTAACTTACACGACTTCCTTTTAAATATATAGAATAGATATTAGCAACATGAGCAGAAGTACCCACACGTATCCTGCCTTTTCGCGAAATAAAACTCGGCTATTTTCGAAGTATTTTAGTTATCGGCGGAGCGATATAAAAACATGTCTGTTGTCATAGACAATTCACATTTCAGTCTTCGAGACTGACGACATGTATTTAAATCTAAGCCTATTAAATTTATTTAATTAGTTAACATAAAGTTTATAGAAGGGTCATTGCCATTGTTGCTAGGTGGACAGGTTACAGATTTTAATCTCTGTGAATGTTTTTATTCCGTATGTACCCCGGTGCACCAGTTATAGCTCTCAGTGTCTTTGATTGCGTCCTCTGGACTACTTCTATGTTATTATTATTAGGGGGGAAAGGTTACCTCGACCCAACTGGATCTATTGTACCCCCTATCTGAGCTTAGAGCTCACCCATCAACCCGGCTCCTTCGATAAGGTTAAGGAGCTTTATCGGGTCGATGCTTCCAGAGGTCCCAAGTGTAAGGAACCTGGACCCGAGGGTTCTGCTCCTCAGGCTACTTAGTGCTGGGCAATCTGCTATTATGTGTAGGGAGGTTTCATCCTCGCTATCACAGAATCTGCATGTTTTTCTGTTTGTAATCCCTATATTAAATAGGTGTCTCCTTAGTTTGCAGTGTCCGGTTAGTAAGCCGGTAACTATCCTAAGTGATCTCTTCCCTATTAGTATAAGTTTCTTAAACCTCTTCATGTCATAATTGACGATGAGGGTTTTGGCTTGTCTTTGGCCTGTGGTGTCTTCCCAACAGGCTTGCCTCATATGTACCTCTTCTGTTCTTAGGAAATCTTTGACTGTGTGTCTGCCTATGCCACAGTAAGGCTCGGGTTCTATAAGGGGTCTTTCCGCCCCTAGTTTTGCTAGCCTGTCGGCTAGTTCATTCCCGGATATGTATTTGTGTCCTGGAATCCATCTTAATGACAGCCTATTGTTGCTGCCAAGAAGGTTCAGCTTTGTTCTTACTTCTCGTACCAGCTTCGAGGTGATTCTATTGCTGCATAGTGCAGTAATAGCCGCTCGACTGTCCGAGAGGATCGCAATGTCCTTGTTTGTGTACCCACGCTTCATATTGAGCTCTGCACACCGTCCTATGGCGCAAACTTCAGCTTGGAATATGCTGGTGTATTGGCCCACGCTTCATATTGAGCTCTGCACACCGTCCTATGGCGCAAACTTCAGCTTGGAATATGCTGGTGTATTGGCCAAACGATTCATGGTATTTGATTCGTGGTCCTACTACTCCAAGGCCAGTGCCTTGGTGTGTTAAAGACCCGTCCGTATACCATGCTATAGTGTGACTCGCCATGGAGTGTACTTCCTTCATGGTGGTCCATTCTTTCTTGTTGCTCAGATGAGCAGAGAAATTCTTTTCAAAGATAAATTCTACTGTCATTTCGTCCCTGGGGTGTGAGCTCAGGGGAAGTTCGACTAGTAGTTTTGCTGCATCCCTAGAACTGAGGATGCGGTCACTGCCATTACCACAAGAAGTGATTCTTAGTAGGGTGGCCTTCCGCTGTAACTCTACTACGCAGTGAAGCGGAGTGAGTTCCATGAGAACTTCCAGTGCCGCAGTGGGGCAGGTTCTCATTGCTCCTGTCATACATATGCATGCCAATCTTTGCAGCCTTTGGAGCTGTTTCTGTGCGGTAACGAGCCTAGCTCGCTTACCCCAGGCTACTGACCCGTATGTGAGTATTGGCCTCACAATTATAAGGTATAACCATCTGATAATTTGGGGTGAGGTCCCCCAAGCTTTCCCTGCAATTTTCCGACAGGTGAAGAGAGCCCTGAGGCACTTATCCACTGTCTTTTGCATATGGATTGCAAACGTTAGCCTTCTATCGAAGGTAACTCCGAGGTACTTAACTTCCCGGCTTATTGCTACGGGAGTACCTAGTATTATGATTTGTCTCATCTTCTTTAGTTTGTACTTCTTTGTAAAAGGAACAATGACTGTTTTTGCGGGGTTGAGGTTAAGCCCAACTTCCCTGCACCAGTCGAGCGTTATCTTGAGTCCGAGTTGGACAATATCGCAAAGCGTTTCTTCAAATTTCCCTTTGGCTACTATTACTATGTCATCGGCATAGCCCTGACATTGTATTCCTCTGTCGGCTAGTTTCTTTAGTAGTTCATCTACTAGTAGGCTCCACAGTAAAGGAGACAAGACTCCACCTTGCGGACATCCTCTGCTTGTAGCAACGGTCATTGTGCTGTTGCCAATGGTCGCCATTGCCTGCCAGGAGCTTAACAAGGCTCCAATCCACCTTCTTGTTGTCGCGTCTATATTCCTTCTGGCGAGGGCCGCTAAGACAGCATCATGCAACGCATTGTCAAAGGCTCCCTCTATATCCAGAAAGGCGCAGATTGCAACTTCTTTGTTGTCTACTACCCCTTCAAGAGTGTGACAAAGTTGGTACAGTACAGTGTCTGTTGAACGACCTGCCCTGTATGCGTGCTGCTTGGGTTGCAGCAGACAGTCCTTAAGAACTGTGCTCCTAATATGGTAGTCTACCATCTTTTCCAACGTTTTAGGGAAAAACGAGGTTAAGCAGATAGGTCTGAAGGACTTTGGGTTGGTGATGTCTTTCTTCCCTGCTTTGGGGATGAAGACCACCCTAGCTCTACGCCACGCATTTTGGATGTGTCCAATTGCTAGGCTACTTAGCATCAGTCTCCTTAAGCGGGTTAGGAGTAAATCCAGTCCCTGCTGCAGGAATGATGGAGAGATACCATCCAGACCAGGTGACTTAAATGGCTGGAAGGTCCCAATTGCCCATTTAAGTCTCTCCGGAGAGACTAGAGACTTGGCAATTGCCCAGTCCTCTGCGCTTGGTCTGAAGTGTCTTGGAGTGGACGATGCCTCCATTGGGTTGGACGTATCTTCCGCCAGGGGTGAGCTCCCGGGGAAGTGTGTTTTAAAGAGTAAAGCTAGTTTATCCCTGTCGTCGGAAGTGTAAGAGTTGTCACATTTCCTCAGGGCTAGGTTACTTTCTGGTGCAACTTTGGCCATAGCCTTGTGCAATCTTGCCCCTTCATGGGCAGTGCTGATTGCCTCACAGAAGTCTCTGTAGTTCTTCCGTTTGGCCTTCCTGATCTCTTTGTTGTAGAGCGTCAGGCTTTGTTTGTATTGTCTCCAGTTATCCTCGCTCGTTTTTGCTCTGTTGAAGAGCCGGCGGGTGGAGATTCTGAGCCGTTCCAGGTTGTCGTTCCACCATGGGGCGTCTCTATCTGCTTTCCGTCTGCCAAGAGGGCAACTGTCCTCAAAAGCATTGGTTATCTTCTTGCAGAGGTTATCCACTGCCTGATCTAATTCTAAAGAATGTCTGGGTATACCTGACGGTTCGTTAGAGAGATCGAGCTCAAGGGAGGACTTGAACCGATCCCATTTTGTCTTCTTGGGATTCCTTTTGGGGGCGTCCCTAGCGGTGTTGAAGTCTACTTCAAATCTAATGATTCGGTGATCCGACATTGATTCCTCTGACGACCAGGACCAGTTCTTGATAAGTGGTCCAAGAGACCTGCTCATCAGGGTTAAGTCTAGGACCTCTTCTCTTACTCTAGTAATGAATGTCGGTGTGGACCCGACATTACCGATTTCTAGGTTACTATTTACTATAAATTCTATTAGCTGCTCACCTCTGTTGTTGACTTCGGTGCTTCCCCATATCACGTGATGTGCATTGGCGTCACACCCGATGATAAGGGGCATCTTCTTCCTCCTGCAGCATTCCACGAGTCCGATGATTTCCGGTGGTCCGCATGCTGCATCCCCAGCAAAATACGCCGATGCTATGGCGATCGCTGGTAATCTTCCTGCGCCGCTCACAGTTACTGCGACACAGTCACTGCTTAGGAACTCTGAAAAGATATTATAGTTGATATCTTTTCTTATTAATATGCATGCTCTGGGGTGTGCACCCCGTTGGTCGCATATTACCTTTGATTCCTTGGTGTACAGGCCTTTAATGCCCTGATTGCACCAAGGCTCCTGTATGAATGCTAGCCCGAGGTGTTGGTTGGTGAACAACCGGGCCAGGACGGCTGATGTCGCCTTGGCTCGGTGTAGGTTCACCTGGGCTAGCCTCGTGCTGCTGTGTGCAGCCATCATTGGAGCGGATGCTCCATATTTGGTGAAGGGGGCGGGTGTTCCCCTCCACTACCATCCGTCAGAGTGACGTCGGCCTCCATATCGTCGTTACTGTCGGAGGGCGTAGGATGCTCCTCATCCTCATTCCTCACAACTGTAACGGCGCTAGGGTCCTCCTCTGTATCCATAGGCTCCTGTGGCTCGTCGAGGGATTCCTCGACCTCCACTTTGCCATCTGGGGGACCAGAGGGCGGTCCTTCCGTTGCGGCCACCTTTGCTGCCTTTCTCAGCCCACTCACCGAGACGGTACCGAACCTAAAGTTGAGCTGATGCCCTCTAGCTACGATCTCGTCTCGGCTGAGCTGGTCGATCCCGATGACAAGGAGTGCTCCGCCTCCATCGTTCCTCCGGGAGACCACTCTCCAGGCGTCCGTCTCCAGCCTGTTCTGGCGCCCGAGCATCATGAGGAGTTCCTCATTATCTCTTTCCGCGCTTCTGGGGCAGAAGACCGTGACGTTATATGCCGCGGGGATATCTTCTCCCACCTTGGTTTCTAGGGGCACGCCCTTCCACGTCCTGAGCAAGGGCACACGGCCCTCAGCCAGTCCGCTGAGTCCTGGTCCAGGCAGTCGATTATGAGGTATCCTACCCTGAAGTGGATGCCCCTAAACGCAACTGCCGTGTCCCATGCCGACGTGATTACGTCGTCCATGATGGCCTCCTCCAACTCGGACAGCTCTTCGTGGCTCAAGTGCACCTGTGGGAACTCCGCAGGTAACACCGCCACTCTTACCCTCTTGGCAGCCTCCGCATAGGAGGTGTGTGTGCCAGTTAGAGGGGCTGTGGAGATGGAGGGTGGCTGCTTCATCCGTGCTGCCGCCGCCTTTGAGGTGCAAGGCTCCTCAAACTTTGGGCAGGAGGGAGTTGCCTTGACCTCATTAGTGCCCTCTGACTTCGACCTTTTTGGGGTGTCTGTCGGAGGGGTGAGGGTGCTGTTACCCCGCTTGCTGGCAGGTGCACTACTTGGGGCCGCTGGTCGTGGCTCCTTTGCCTTCCTCAATGCCTCGTCAGGTGACATGCCCTGCTTGAGGTATCTGAGGTACCATTTAGCTTTGGACCCCGGCAGGCCTCTCCTGTTGGGGTCGTCTATGCCTCCAGGTTGTCCTCTGGCAGGGAGGACATCCGTCCTCGCGGCAGGCCTGGTCCTCTGTCCAGCCGCGGGGGGTGGGCGAGCCAGCCGGGATGGTCCTGCTGGTCGCGCACGTTCCCGGACTGGAACAGTTTACCGTTGTGGGGGATGTCCCACATCTTACGTCCGAGACGCACTCCTGGCGGTGGCTGCGCTCCTGGGTGGGGATGGTCCCACCTGTGGTCGCTCCCCGTCGAGGAGTTGGTTTTCAAAGTGTCTTGCGACACTCGAGGCAGGTTTGTCCTGCGGCAATTTGGTGTTCGTATGTTTTCTCATAATCGAATCCCGCGAGTTGCGGAGAAAGTAAGGTCCACCCGGGCAGAGATCCGCCATACCCGGGTAAGGCGCGATTAGGACAGGCGGTCGCCACTTGCCTGAACCCTCCGTGAGAGACTGCGCTAGTTGTTAATCCGGGCCCCCAGCCAGGCTGACTATCGGCACGGGTCGGATGACACCTTAGTCCGGCACCGGAGTGAGATTGTGGGAAGGGAAGTTGGTAGGTAATTGTGAGGGAAGAGGGGTGTGTGAGGCTACAATTTAAAGACGGCCAAACAAGCGTCTTATCAGTACACCGACTCCGGTGTACCCGCTGTTTGTCCGGGGTTGCTTATTAGCTTGCGCTTATTCACAACTAACCTTGCGAAGAAGGCCGTTCGCTATCCGCAACCTGCGACCCGCTTGGTGGCCTCAGCTAAGCCCCCCCTTGAACATCTCACTAGTTCGCGAGGAACAGATACTTCTATGTTACTAACGCCGTATTTCCAAATTGGTTTGAGAACTGAATTATACAAAAGTACCTTGTACTCCAATTCAAGCGGAGAGCGGGTATTTATTAACCAGTGTATGCTTCTTGCTTTTAATTTTAATTGTGTTATCTTGGCTTGGATGTGCCCAGTTGTTTGCAGAATATGAACGTTGTTTAGAGATGGTGGGAGCAAGTTTGTCTATTTAGGGTAAAGGTGACGTGTTTGCACTTTTGCTCGTTAACATTTTACCTAGCCATTTCTTCAAAAGCCCGAGATGATGCTGTCTCTTCGTTCCTGCATTCCCACTCTCCTGTTCGTGTGTGTAATGGCGATTCGCTTTCGATTGGTGAGCATATACCGGATTTAGCTTTCCACAGTGGATATCGTCTGCTGTTTGGGGAGAGGTGCTGCAAATAGAATATTTGGGATCGATTATTTTCATCTTCTAGGGCTGTGCGTAGAAAATAGTTGGCTGTTTTAAGCCGCTCCTTCGAGGCAGGCGATCTGTGGGCTTGCCACTCCCTCCGAAGCCTTCTCTTATTACGTAGCAGTGTGTTGATACGCCCAGAAGCTCGACTGCTGCTAGAATTATAATTAAAATTACAAGCCGATATAATAGGTATGGAGTGTTGTACAGCTAGTGACATAACAGACACTAGTGCTTCAACTGAGCTGTCAATTTCTTCTTTTTGGTACATGTTTGGGAAGCCATCAATATGGGTACTTACATACTTTCTGTATTTAAGCCAATCTGTTTTACTGAAAGTTACAAGATGTGTTCGTTTTGAAAGCTGTGGATGGCGAGTGATTTGATCAAAGATCTGTTAAGTGTTCCACATGAAAATGACCTCTAGGCAATCTTCTTATGACGGCAAAACTCATCAGATCAGGCTTCTTATTAGGAAGTGTTGGCCAATATGTAGGCTTTTCTAGAGAGATAAGTTCAAGCTTGTTTTCCTTCCTTTGGGGTTGGTAAGTAGAGAGCCCCAATGGTCACCTAATAGGCCAAAGAACTGTACAAATACATCTTCGGAAATGGAATAGCTTGGTGGGCAATATACAGCGGACAGATTTAAGAAACCGTTTTGGGTATCGATGTGAATTGATGTAGCTTGATGGCAACTTGCCATCAAGATGGTTTGTTTTATAAAATCTATAGCCATTAAGAAGAAAATAGTTTTTGTTTGTTAAATTAGTCTCTGATATAAACATGGCGTCAATATCATACTGATCTGGGAACTGCGACAGCTCGTATTTGTGATGTGAAATGCATTCCAGAAACATATTTTTAACCAAACCATCTAAACATTCTTTTGTTTGATTTGGAGATTCTGAAGGCGCATAAGTTCCTGCAGCGGTTGCTGTATTGCTACCATTGTGTTGATTATAGCTACCAGCATTGATAAGGCAATTGTGTGTTAGCAGTCATATGTTGGCCAGTAACTTCTGGACTGTGATTTGGACTGTTTGTTTCCGCACTCTTTCATCAGTGGTTGGTGAAAGCTAACCTGTCAGCTAAGAGGCTGAGGGGTAAGTAAACGCCTGGGCAAAAGTAACTCGACTGGTCTAGTCGAATTTTAAGTCCTTATAAACAGGACAACCTCTATCATTTGCAGTGTGCCTTCCCCCAAAATGACTAAATTTTTTGGCAGAATTGTTCTTCCTAGTTAGAGAGAAGGCCTTAGTTAAATGCGCTTTGCCGCAGGCAACACAGACTGACCTAAGTCCTATTCCTGACAATTTGTGCATTGTACCATGGGCCATTGGCCCATTCTGAATATTATTGAAGCTTATAGATTGGATGAACTTTTTTGTTTTTTATAACCATTCTTTGCGGATTTGGAGTTGGAGCATTGTTGAACATTGGCTGCGGAACTTTGTTTTTATTTAATATATTCCTAGCCTGTTTAACATCAAAACCTTTTATCTTAAGTCCAGCTATAATAACCTCATACATAGGGACTATTAGCTCGATTCCTTTGATAACTACTTGTAATCCTTAGCAACTTTTATGGTGGTTGGTGTAGTTAATTAATTTTCTGTTGTCGAGGTGTTTTGCCACTGATAAAAAGAGTTGTTCGTCGTTCAGTTGTATTTTTGTTTTATTTATGTTACCCCTTTTTAACGCTTTCATGCCCACTATTGCTTATTAACTTTACATTTCAATTTCGGTTACGATTCAAAATTTTTGTGCACTTTTCTTATGGGGAGTTCCTCTTATTAATGTTCTTTAATTTTTTGTAGTTTTTGCAAATGCAGGTGCAGCGTGTGCTGAGTTATCGCTAATGCTTCGATACGCTGCCGCTGCCGAAAAATGTTACCAAAAAGTGCCGTGAAAATAGTGCGATTAACTAAAATTAGTGACAAATATTAAAAAAATAAGTACGTACAATTCTTTAAATTAGGTAAAACTTTGATAAAAGTATAAAGTTGGGCTTGAAAATTGTTTTATAAAGAGTGTGGATTTTTTCAAGAGTAGATGTTGCCTACCGGCAACATTGGTCATAAGAGGTTCGCAAGTAATAATTTGTTTGTGCTTATTTAGGCATGTGTCTGAAGGGATTAAAATTAAAGTTTAATAAAATATCACAAGAGGAATATAAAAGCTGTGATGAACAGATGATTTCTTTCTAAGGTGAAAAATAGTTAAATTTATTTATGCATTATATGAGTTTTTAATTTAATTTATATTTTAGATCATCATAGTTTAAAGCAGTATCTCCCTTAACAACCGCACGAGGTGACCTTTAAAATGTTTTCTAGAGCTGGGGTGTCTGGCATTATACATATTTTATTTTTGCCTTTACGTTGGAGACGGAACCTGTAAGTCTTATGGACTTGGATTGTCTTCATAGATTGTTTTGCATTTAGCTTCAAACATTACTGTCAATCAAAACTTTTAACTATCTTTGATAACTGGTTTACTTGAGTAAGCCTAATGATAGCATCAAAGGAAATGGGTATCTTAGCAGTTGGCACAATTCGCAATAACCTTCTTAAAAATTGCAATCTTCTTAATGAAAAACAGTTAGCTGGCAAAGGCAGGGGATCTTTTGACATAAATGTCGAAGCAACTATAACTTGATTTCGTGTCGCTGGTATGATAATAAATGTGTTCAGCTTATTTCAAATTATATTGCTGATGCACCAGTTTCTGAGTGCATGCGTTGGTGCCGCAATGAAAAAAGCATGGCTCAAATACCTCGTCCAGCTTTTGTAGATAGGTATAATAGAAACATTGGTGGTGTGGATCTATCAGATATATATGCTATTAGAATTATACAAAGTAAAAAATCGCTCAAAAAAATGATACATGCGTATGGCGTTTATTGGTGTATAAATGTGTATAAACAAAACACATGCCACTTATAAGTTTTCAACTAGATATTGCTAATGCTAATATTGCTCAATCCCAAAAAGAGGTCGGCATGCATTTGCTTTATAAAATTTTAACTCTCCAAGCTCATCAACTAATCTTGTGGAGCGAAGTTCTCCAGCTTCTTCCAAAGGGATTAAATCACCAAAATCTTCATTTCCAAAGACGTCTTATTTTATGGCTCCAGCAAAGGCAACAAGATACGACCAAATTGGTCACTGGGTTCAGTGGGGATCAAAAGGTAGATGTTGAATATGTACTAAAGGCTTTCCTAGGTCAAAATGTTAACATTTTATGCCCAATTGTGCTCAAACCCAAATACTAATACAGAAAAATAAATATTGTTAATAAAAATCTCATAATTGTATTTTCTTGTAAAGGTAATATTACTCGTATATGTACGTATTTATTTATATATATACAACATCGCAGTAAGGAATCGAATCCCACGAGTTGCAGAGAAAGTAAGGTCCACCCGGGCAGAGATCCGCCATACCCGGGTAAGGCGCGGTTAGGACAGGCGGTCGCCACTTGCCTGAACCCTCCGTGAGAGACTGCGCTAGTTGTTAATCCGGGCCCCCAGCCAGGCTGACTATCGGCACGGGTCGGATGACACCTTAGTCCGGCACCGGAGTGAGATTGTGGGAAGGGAAGTTGGTAGGTAATTGTGAGGGAAGAGGGGTGTGTGAGGCTACAATTTAAAGACGGCCAAACAAGCGTCTTATCAGTACACCGACTCCGGTGTACCCGCTGTTTGTCCGGGGTTGCTTATTAGCTTGCGCTTATTCACAACTAACCTTGCGAAGAAGGCCGTTCGCTATCCGCAACCTGCGACCCGCCTGGTGGCCTCAGCTAAGCCCCCCCTTGAACATCTCACTAGTTCGCGAGGAACAGATACTTCTATGTTACTAACGCCGTATTTCCAAATTGGTTTGAGAACTGAATTATACAAAAGTACCTTGTACTCCAATTCAAGCGGAGAGCGGGTATTTATTAACCAGTGTATGCTTCTTGCTTTTAATTTTAATTGTGTTATCTTGGCTTGGATGTGCCCAGTTGTTTGCAGAATATGAACGTTGTTTAGAGATGGTGGGAGCAAGTTTGTCTATTTAGGGTAAAGGTGACGTGTTTGCACTTTTGCTCGTTAACATTTTACCTAGCCATTTCTTCAAAAGCCCGAGATGATGCTGTCTCTTCGTTCCTGCATTCCCACTCTCCTGTTCGTGTGTGTAATGGCGATTCGCTTTCGATTGGTGAGCATATACCGGATTTAGCTTTCCACAGTGGATATCGTCTGCTGTTTGGGGAGAGGTGCTGCAAATAGAATATTTGGGATCGATTATTTTCATCTTCTAGGGCTGTGCGTAGAAAATAGTTGGCTGTTTTAAGCCGCTCCTTCGAGGCAGGCGATCTGTGGGCTTGCCACTCCCTCCGAAGCCTTCTCTTATTACGTAGCAGTGTGTTGATACGCCCAGAAGCTCGACTGCTGCTAGAATTATAATTAAAATTACAAGCCGATATAATAGGTATGGAGTGTTGTACAGCTAGTGACATAACAGACACTAGTGCTTCAACTGAGCTGTCAATTTCTTCTTTTTGGTACATGTTTGGGAAGCCATCAATATGGGTACTTACATACTTTCTGTATTTAAGCCAATCTGTTTTACTGAAAGTTACAAGATGTGTTCGTTTTGAAAGCTGTGGATGGCGAGTGATTTGATCAAAGATCTGTTAAGTGTTCCACATGAAAATGACCTCTAGGCAATCTTCTTATGACGGCAAAACTCATCAGGTCAGGCTTCTTATTAGGAAGTGTTGGCCAATATGTAGGCTTTTCTAGAGAGATATGTTCAAGCTTGTTTTCCTTCCTTTGGGGTTGGTAAGTAGAGAGCCCCAATGGTCACCTAATAGGCCAAAGAACTGTACAAATACATCTTCGGAAATGGAATAGCTTGGTGGGCAATATACAGCGGACAGATTTAAGAAACCGTTTTGGGTATCGATGTGAATTGATGTAGCTTGATGGCAACTTGCCATCAAGATGGTTTGTTTTATAAAATCTATAGCCATTAAGAAGAAAATGGTTTTTGTTTGTTAAATTAGTCTCTGATATAAACATGGCGTCAATATCATACTGATCTGGGAACTGCGACAGCTCGTATTTGTGATGTGAAATGCATTCCAGAAACATATTTTTAACCAAACCATCTAAACATTCTTTTGTTTGATTTGGAGATTCTGAAGGCGCATAAGTTCCTGCAGCGGTTGCTGTATTGCTACCATTGTGTTGATTATAGCTACCAGCATTGATAAGGCAATTGTGTGTTAGCAGTCATATGTTGGCCAGTAACTTCTGGACTGTGATTTGGACTGTTTGTTTCCGCACTCTTTCATCAGTGGTTGGTGAAAGCTAACCTGTTAGCTAAGAGGCTGAGGGGTAAGTAAACGCCTGGGCAAAAGTAACTCGACTGGTCTAGTCGAATTTTAAGTCCTTATAAACAGGACAACCTCTATCATTTGCAGTGTGCCTTCCCCCAAAATGACTAAATTTTTTGGCAGAATTGTTCTTCCTAGTTAGAGAGAAGGCCTTAGTTAAATGCGCTTTGCCGCAGGCAACAAAGACTGACCTAAGTCCTATTCCTGACAATTTGTGCATTGTACCATGGGCCATTGGCCCATTCTGAATATTATTGAAGCTTATAGATTGGATGAACTTTTTTGTTTTTTATAACCATTCTTTGCGGATTTGGAGTTGGAGCATTGTTGAACATTGGCTGCGGAACTTTGTTTTTATTTAATATATTCCTAGCCTGTTTAACATCAAAACCTTTTATCTTAAGTCCAGCTATAATAACCTCATACATAGGGACTATTAGCTCGATTCCTTTGATAACTACTTGTAATCCTTAGCAACTTTTATGGTGGTAGGTGTAGTTAATTAATTTTCTGTTGTCGAGGTGTTTGGCCACTGATAAAAAGAGTTGTTCGTCGTTCAGTTGTATTTTTGTTTTATTTATGTTACCCCTTTTTAACGCTTTCATGCCCACTATTGCTTATTAACTTTACATTTCAATTTCGGTTACGATTCAAAATTTTTGTGCACTTTTCTTATGGGGAGTTCCTCTTATTAATGTTCTTTAATTTTTTGTAGTTTTTGCAAATGCAGGTGCAGCGTGTGCTGAGTTATCGCTAATGCTTCGATACGCTGCCGCTGCCGAAAAATGTTACCAAAAAGTGCCGTGAAAATAGTGCGATTAACTAAAATTAGTGACAAATATTAAAAAATAAGTACGTACAATTCTTTAAATTAGGTAAAACTTTGATAAAAGTATAAAGTTGGGCTTGAAAATTGTTTTATAAAGAGTGTGGATTTTTTCAAGAGTAGATGTTGCCTACCGGCAACATTGGTCATAAGAGGTTCGCAAGTAATAATTTGTTTGTGCTTATTTAGGCATGTGTCTGAAGGGATTAAAATTAAAGTTTAATAAAATATCACAAGAGGAATATAAAAGCTGTGATGAACAGATGATTTCTTTCTAAGGTGAAAAATAGTTAAATTTATTTATGCATTATATGAGTTTTTAATTTAATTTATATTTTAGATCATCATAGTTTAAAGCAGTATCTCCCTTAACAACCGCACGAGGTGACCTTTAAAATGTTTTCTAGAGCTGGGGTGTCTGGCATTATACATATTTTATTTTTGCCTTTACGTTGGAGACGGAACCTGTAAGTCTTATGGACTTGGATTGTCTTCATAGATTGTTTTGCATTTAGCTTCAAACATTACTGTCAATCAAAACTTTTAACTATCTTTGATAACTGGTTTACTTGAGTAAGCCTAATGATAGCATCAAAGGAAATGGGTATCTTAGCAGTTGGCACAATTCGCAATAACCTTCTTAAAAATTGCAATCTTCTTAATGAAAAACAGTTAGCTGGCAAAGGCAGGGGATCTTTTGACATAAATGTCGAAGCAACTATAACTTGATTTCGTGTCGCTGGTATGATAATAAATGTGTTCAGCTTATTTCAAATTATATTGCTGATGCACCAGTTTCTGAGTGCATGCGTTGGTGCCGCAATGAAAAAAGCATGGCTAAAATACCTCGTCCAGCTTTTGTAGATAGGTATAATAGAAACATTGGTGGTGTGGATCTATCAGATATATATGCTATTAGAATTATACAAAGTAAAAAATCGCTCAAAAAAATGATACATGCGTATGGCGTTTATTGGTGTATAAATGTGTATAAACAAAACACATGCCACTTATAAGTTTTCAACTAGATATTGCTAATGCTAATATTGCTCAATCCCAAAAAAGAGGTCGGCATGCATTTGCTTTATAAAATTTTAACTCTCCAAGCTCATCAACTAATCTTGTGGAGCGAAGTTCTCCAGCTTCTTCCAAAGGGATTAAATCACCAAAATCTTCATTTCCAAAGACGTCTTATTTTATGGCTCCAGCAAAGGCAACAAGATACGACCAAATTGGTCACTGGGTTCAGTGGGGATCAAAAGGTAGATGTTGAATATGTACTAAAGGCTTTCCTAGGTCAAAATGTTAACATTTTATGCCCAATTGTGCTCAAACCCAAATACTAATACAGAAAAATAAATATTGTTAATAAAAATCTCATAATTGTATTTTCTTGTAAAGGTAATATTACTCGTATATGTACGTATTTATTTATATATATACAACATCGCAGTAAGGAATCGAATCCCACGAGTTGCAGAGAAAGTAAGGTCCACCCGGGCAGAGATCCGCCATACCCGGGTAAGGCGCGGTTAGGACAGGCGGTCGCCACTTGCCTGAACCCTCCGTGAGAGACTGCGCTAGTTGTTAATCCGGGCCCCCAGCCAGGCTGACTATCGGCACGGGTCGGATGACACCTTAGTCCGGCACCGGAGTGAGATTGTGGGAAGGGAAGTTGGTAGGTAATTGTGAGGGAAGAGGGGTGTGTGAGGCTACAATTTAAAGACGGCCAAACAAGCGTCTTATCAGTACACCGACTCCGGTGTACCCGCTGTTTGTCCGGGGTTGCTTATTAGCTTGCGCTTATTCACAACTAACCTTGCGAAGAAGGCCGTTCGCTATCCGCAACCTGCGACCCGCCTGGTGGCCTCAGCTAAGCCCCCCCCTTGAACATCTCACTAGTTCGCGAGGAACAGATACTTCTATGTTACTAACGCCGTATTTCCAAATTGGTTTGAGAACTGAATTATACAAAAGTACCTTGTACTCCAATTCAAGCGGAGAGCGGGTATTTATTAACCAGTGTATGCTTCTTGCTTTTAATTTTAATTGTGTTATCTTGGCTTGGATGTGCCCAGTTGTTTGCAGAATATGAACGTTGTTTAGAGATGGTGGGAGCAAGTTTGTCTATTTAGGGTAAAGGTGACGTGTTTGCACTTTTGCTCGTTAACATTTTACCTAGCCATTTCTTCAAAAGCCCGAGATGATGCTGTCTCTTCGTTCCTGCATTCCCACTCTCCTGTTCGTGTGTGTAATGGCGATTCGCTTTCGATTGGTGAGCATATACCGGATTTAGCTTTCCACAGTGGATATCGTCTGCTGTTTGGGGAGAGGTGCTGCAAATAGAATATTTGGGATCGATTATTTTCATCTTCTAGGGCTGTGCGTAGAAAATAGTTGGCTGTTTTAAGCCGCTCCTTCGAGGCAGGCGATCTGTGGGCTTGCCACTCCCTCCGAAGCCTTCTCTTATTACGTAGCAGTGTGTTGATACGCCCAGAAGCTCGACTGCTGCTAGAATTATAATTAAAATTACAAGCCGATATAATAGGTATGGAGTGTTGTACAGCTAGTGACATAACAGACACTAGTGCTTCAACTGAGCTGTCAATTTCTTCTTTTTGGTACATGTTTGGGAAGCCATCAATATGGGTACTTACATACTTTCTGTATTTAAGCCAATCTGTTTTACTGAAAGTTACAAGATGTGTTCGTTTTGAAAGCTGTGGATGGCGAGTGATTTGATCAAAGATCTGTTAAGTGTTCCACATGAAAATGACCTCTAGGCAATCTTCTTATGACGGCAAAACTCATCAGATCAGGCTTCTTATTAGGAAGTGTTGGCCAATATGTAGGCTTTTCTAGAGAGATAAGTTCAAGCTTGTTTTCCTTCCTTTGGGGTTGGTAAGTAGAGAGCCCCAATGGTCACCTAATAGGCCAAAGAACTGTACAAATACATCTTCGGAAATGGAATAGCTTGGTGGGCAATATACAGCGGACAGATTTAAGAAACCGTTTTGGGTATCGATGTGAATTGATGTAGCTTGATGGCAACTTGCCATCAAGATGGTTTGTTTTATAAAATCTATAGCCATTAAGAAGAAAATAGTTTTTGTTTGTTAAATTAGTCTCTGATATAAACATGGCGTCAATATCATACTGATCTGGGAACTGCGACAGCTCGTATTTGTGATGTGAAATGCATTCCAGAAACATATTTTTAACCAAACCATCTAAACATTCTTTTGTTTGATTTGGAGATTCTGAAGGCGCATAAGTTCCTGCAGCGGTTGCTGTATTGCTACCATTGTGTTGATTATAGCTACCAGCATTGATAAGGCAATTGTGTGTTAGCAGTCATATGTTGGCCAGTAACTTCTGGACTGTGATTTGGACTGTTTGTTTCCGCACTCTTTCATCAGTGGTTGGTGAAAGCTAACCTGTTAGCTAAGAGGCTGAGGGGTAAGTAAACGCCTGGGCAAAAGTAACTCGACTGGTCTAGTCGAATTTTAAGTCCTTATAAACAGGACAACCTCTATCATTTGCAGAGTGCCTTCCCCCAAAATGACTAAATTTTTTGGCAGAATTGTTCTTCCTAGTTAGAGAGAAGGCCTTAGTTAAATGCGCTTTGCCGCAGGCAACACAGACTGACCTAAGTCCTATTCCTGACAATTTGTGCATTGTACCATGGGCCATTGGCCCATTCTGAATATTATTGAAGCTTATAGATTGGATGAACTTTTTTGTTTTTTATAACCATTCTTTGCGGATTTGGAGTTGGAGCATTGTTGAACATTGGCTGCGGAACTTTGTTTTTATTTAATATATTCCTAGCCTGTTTAACATCAAAACCTTTTATCTTAAGTCCAGCTATAATAACCTCATACATAGGGACTATTAGCTCGATTCCTTTGATAACTACTTGTAATCCTTAGCAACTTTTATGGTGGTAGGTGTAGTTAATTAATTTTCTGTTGTCGAGGTGTTTGGCCACTGATAAAAAGAGTTGTTCGTCGTTCAGTTGTATTTTTGTTTTATTTATGTTACCCCTTTTTAACGCTTTCATGCCCACTATTGCTTATTAACTTTACATTTCAATTTCGGTTACGATTCAAAATTTTTGTGCACTTTTCTTATGGGGAGTTCCTCTTATTAATGTTCTTTAATTTTTTGTAGTTTTTGCAAATGCAGGTGCAGCGTGTGCTGAGTTATCGCTAATGCTTCGATACGCTGCCGCTGCCGAAAAATGTTACCAAAAAGTGCCGTGAAAATAGTGCGATTAACTAAAATTAGTGACAAATATTAAAAAAATAAGTACGTACAATTCTTTAAATTAGGTAAAACTTTGATAAAAGTATAAAGTTGGGCTTGAAAATTGTTTTATAAAGAGTGTGGATTTTTTCAAGAGTAGATGTTGCCTACCGGCAACATTGGTCATAAGAGGTTCGCAAGTAATAATTTGTTTGTGCTTATTTAGGCATGTGTCTGAAGGGATTAAAATTAAAGTTTAATAAAATATCACAAGAGGAATATAAAAGCTGTGATGAACAGATGATTTCTTTCTAAGGTGAAAAATAGTTAAATTTATTTATGCATTATATGAGTTTTTAATTTAATTTATATTTTAGATCATCATAGTTTAAAGCAGTATCTCCCTTAACAACCGCACGAGGTGACCTTTAAAATGTTTTCTAGAGCTGGGGTGTCTGGCATTATACATATTTTATTTTTGCCTTTACGTTGGAGACGGAACCTGTAAGTCTTATGGACTTGGATTGTCTTCATAGATTGTTTTGCATTTAGCTTCAAACATTACTGTCAATCAAAACTTTTAACTATCTTTGATAACTGGTTTACTTGAGTAAGCCTAATGATAGCATCAAAGGAAATGGGTATCTTAGCAGTTGGCACAATTCGCAATAACCTTCTTAAAAATTGCAATCTTCTTAATGAAAAACAGTTAGCTGGCAAAGGCAGGGGATCTTTTGACATAAATGTCGAAGCAACTATAACTTGATTTCGTGTCGCTGGTATGATAATAAATGTGTTCAGCTTATTTCAAATTATATTGCTGATGCACCAGTTTCTGAGTGCATGCGTTGGTGCCGCAATGAAAAAAGCATGGCTAAAATACCTCGTCCAGCTTTTGTAGATAGGTATAATAGAAACATTGGTGGTGTGGATCTATCAGATATATATGCTATTAGAATTATACAAAGTAAAAAATCGCTCAAAAAAATGATTCATGCGTATGGCGTTTATTGGTGTATAAATGTGTATAAACAAAACACATGCCACTTATAAGTTTTCAACTAGATATTGCTAATGCTAATATTGCTCAATCCCAAAAAGAGGTCGGCATGCATTTGCTTTATAAAATTTTAACTCTCCAAGCTCATCAACTAATCTTGTGGAGCGAAGTTCTCCAGCTTCTTCCAAAGGGATTAAATCACCAAAATCTTCATTTCCAAAGACGTCTTATTTTATGGCTCCAGCAAAGGCAACAAGATACGACCAAATTGGTCACTGGGTTCAGTGGGGATCAAAAGGTAGATGTTGAATATGTACTAAAGGCTTTCCTAGGTCAAAATGTTAACATTTTATGCCCAATTGTGCTCAAACCCAAATACTAATACAGAAAAATAAATATTGTTAATAAAAATCTCATAATTGTATTTTCTTGTAAAGGTAATATTACTCGTATATGTACGTATTTATTTATATATATACAACATCGCAGTAAGGAATCGAATCCCACGAGTTGCAGAGAAAGTAAGGTCCACCCGGGCAGAGATCCGCCATACCCGGGTAAGGCGCGGTTAGGACAGGCGGTCGCCACTTGCCTGAACCCTCCGTGAGAGACTGCGCTAGTTGTTAATCCGGGCCCCCAGCCAGGCTGACTATCGGCACGGGTCGGATGACACCTTAGTCCGGCACCGGAGTGAGATTGTGGGAAGGGAAGTTGGTAGGTAATTGTGAGGGAAGAGGGGTGTGTGAGGCTACAATTTAAAGACGGCCAAACAAGCGTCTTATCAGTACACCGACTCCGGTGTACCCGCTGTTTGTCCGGGGTTGCTTATTAGCTTGCGCTTATTCACAACTAACCTTGCGAAGAAGGCCGTTCGCTATCCGCAACCTGCGACCCGCCTGGTGGCCTCAGCTAAGCCCCCCCTTGAACATCTCACTAGTTCGCGAGGAACAGATACTTCTATGTTACTAACGCCGTATTTCCAAATTGGTTTGAGGACTGAATTATACAAAAGTACCTTGTACTCCAATTCAAGCGGAGAGCGGGTATTTATTAACCAGTGTATGCTTCTTGCTTTTAATTTTAATTGTGTTATCTTGGCTTGGATGTGCCCAGTTGTTTGCAGAATATGAACGTTGTTTAGAGATGGTGGGAGCAAGTTTGTCTATTTAGGGTAAAGGTGACGTGTTTGCACTTTTGCTCGTTAACATTTTACCTAGCCATTTCTTCAAAAGCCCGAGATGATGCTGTCTCTTCGTTCCTGCATTCCCACTCTCCTGTTCGTGTGTGTAATGGCGATTCGCTTTCGATTGGTGAGCATATACCGGATTTAGCTTTCCACAGTGGATATCGTCTGCTGTTTGGGGAGAGGTGCTGCAAATAGAATATTTGGGATCGATTATTTTCATCTTCTAGGGCTGTGCGTAGAAAATAGTTGGCTGTTTTAAGCCGCTCCTTCGAGGCAGGCGATCTGTGGGCTTGCCACTCCCACCGAAGCCTTCTCTTATTACGTAGCAGTGTGTTGATACGCCCAGAAGCTCGACTGCTGCTAGAATTATAATTAAAATTACAAGCCGATATAATAGGTATGGAGTGTTGTACAGCTAGTGACATAACAGACACTAGTGCTTCAACTGAGCTGTCAATTTCTTCTTTTTGGTACATGTTTGGGAAGCCATCAATATGGGTACTTACATACTTTCTGTATTTAAGCCAATCTGTTTTACTGAAAGTTACAAGATGTGTTCGTTTTGAAAGCTGTGGATGGCGAGTGATTTGATCAAAGATCTGTTAAGTGTTCCACATGAAAATGACCTCTAGGCAATCTTCTTATGACGGCAAAACTCATCAGGTCAGGCTTCTTATTAGGAAGTGTTGGCCAATATGTAGGCTTTTCTAGAGAGATAAGTTCAAGCTTGTTTTCCTTCCTTTGGGGTTGGTAAGTAGAGAGCCCCAATGGTCACCTAATAGGCCAAAGAACTGTACAAATACATCTTCGGAAATGGAATAGCTTGGTGGGCAATATACAGCGGACAGATTTAAGAAACCGTTTTTGGTATCGATGTGAATTGATGTAGCTTGATGGCAACTTGCCATCAAGATGGTTTGTTTTATAAAATCTATAGCCATTAAGAAGAAAATGGTTTTTGTTTGTTAAATTAGTCTCTGATATAAACATGGCGTCAATATCATACTGATCTGGGAACTGCGACAGCTCGTATTTGTGATGTGAAATGCATTCCAGAAACATATTTTTAACCAAACCATCTAAACATTCTTTTGTTTGATTTGGAGATTCTGAAGGCGCATAAGTTCCTGCAGCGGTTGCTGTATTGCTACCATTGTGTTGATTATAGCTACCAGCATTGATAAGGCAATTGTGTGTTAGCAGTCATATGTTGGCCAGTAACTTCTGGACTGTGATTTGGACTGTTTGTTTCCGCACTCTTTCATCAGTGGTTGGTGAAAGCTAACCTGTTAGCTAAGAGGCTGAGGGGTAAGTAAACGCCTGGGCAAAAGTAACTCGACTGGTCTAGTCGAATTTTAAGTCCTTATAAACAGGACAACCTCTATCATTTGCAGTGTGCCTTCCCCCAAAATGACTAAATTTTTTGGCAGAATTGTTCTTCCTAGTTAGAGAGAAGGCCTTAGTTAAATGCGCTTTGCCGCAGGCAACACAGACTGACCTAAGTCCTATTCCTGACAATTTGTGCATTGTACCATGGGCCATTGGCCCATTCTGAATATTATTGAAGCTTATAGATTGGATGAACTTTTTTGTTTTTTATAACCATTCTTTGCGGATTTGGAGTTGGAGCATTGTTGAACATTGGCTGCGGAACTTTGTTTTTATTTAATATATTCCTAGCCTGTTTAACATCAAAACCTTTTATCTTAAGTCCAGCTATAATAACCTCATACATAGGGACTATTAGCTCGATTCCTTTGATAACTACTTGTAATCCTTAGCAACTTTTATGGTGGTTGGTGTAGTTAATTAATTTTCTGTTGTCGAGGTGTTTTGCCACTGATAAAAAGAGTTGTTCGTCGTTCAGTTGTATTTTTGTTTTATTTATGTTACCCCTTTTTAACGCTTTCATGCCCACTATTGCTTATTAACTTTACATTTCAATTTCGGTTACGATTCAAAATTTTTGTGCACTTTTCTTATGGGGAGTTCCTCTTATTAATGTTCTTTAATTTTTTGTAGTTTTTGCAAATGCAGGTGCAGCGTGTGCTGAGTTATCGCTAATGCTTCGATACGCTGCCGCTGCCGAAAAATGTTACCAAAAAGTGCCGTGAAAATAGTGCGATTAACTAAAATTAGTGACAAATATTAAAAAAATAAGTACGTACAATTCTTTAAATTAGGTAAAACTTTGATAAAAGTATAAAGTTGGGCTTGAAAATTGTTTTATAAAGAGTGTGGATTTTTTCAAGAGTAGATGTTGCCTACCGGCAACATTGGTCATAAGAGGTTCGCAAGTAATAATTTGTTTGTGCTTATTTAGGCATGTGTCTGAAGGGATTAAAATTAAAGTTTAATAAAATATCACAAGAGGAATATAAAAGCTGTGATGAACAGATGATTTCTTTCTAAGGTGAAAAATAGTTAAATTTATTTATGCATTATATGAGTTTTTAATTTAATTTATATTTTAGATCATCATAGTTTAAAGCAGTATCTCCCTTAACAACCGCACGAGGTGACCTTTAAAATGTTTTCTAGAGCTGGGGTGTCTGGCATTATACATATTTTATTTTTGCCTTTACGTTGGAGACGGAACCTGTAAGTCTTATGGACTTGGATTGTCTTCATAGATTGTTTTGCATTTAGCTTCAAACATTACTGTCAATCAAAACTTTTAACTATCTTTGATAACTGGTTTACTTGAGTAAGCCTAATGATAGCATCAAAGGAAATGGGTATCTTAGCAGTTGGCACAATTCGCAATAACCTTCTTAAAAATTGCAATCTTCTTAATGAAAAACAGTTAGCTGGCAAAGGCAGGGGATCTTTTGACATAAATGTCGAAGCAACTATAACTTGATTTCGTGTCGCTGGTATGATAATAAATGTGTTCAGCTTATTTCAAATTATATTGCTGATGCACCAGTTTCTGAGTGCATGCGTTGGTGCCGCAATGAAAAAAGCATGGCTAAAATACCTCGTCCAGCTTTTGTAGATAGGTATAATAGAAACATTGGTGGTGTGGATCTATCAGATATATATGCTATTAGAATTATACAAAGTAAAAAATCGCTCAAAAAAATGATACATGCGTATGGCGTTTATTGGTGTATAAATGTGTATAAACAAAACACATGCCACTTATAAGTTTTCAACTAGATATTGCTAATGCTAATATTGCTCAATCCCAAAAAGAGGTCGGCATGCATTTGCTTTATAAAATTTTAACTCTCCAAGCTCATCAACTAATCTTGTGGAGCGAAGTTCTCCAGCTTCTTCCAAAGGGATTAAATCACCAAAATCTTCATTTCCAAAGACGTCTTATTTTATGGCTCCAGCAAAGGCAACAAGATACGACCAAATTGGTCACTGGGTTCAGTGGGGATCAAAAGGTAGATGTTGAATATGTACTAAAGGCTTTCCTAGGTCAAAATGTTAACATTTTATGCCCAATTGTGCTCAAACCCAAATACTAATACAGAAAAATAAATATTGTTAATAAAAATCTCATAATTGTATTTTCTTGTAAAGGTAATATTACTCGTATATGTACGTATTTATTTATATATATACAACATCGCAGTAAGGACATACCAAAGGACTTAGAGTATCGAAAATCGAAATGAGTTAAATATTCTCTACGTGTCCCCAGTTTTATTTAGCACTAGTTGCCCGTCCCAGCTTCGCCCGGTTTTTTTTTTAAAGTTGCAAAAACTTTGGTTGTTCATTATTTGCGGGAAGTAAGAAACCAATTCTGTGATACACCTGTCCTTGGATGGTAAAAGTAGGTGAAAATCCAGGCATTACGACCTCCTTATCTACTTCAAATGACGTCTTCATCTGAAAGCAAGAATTATACCTTCTAATCCTGCTTAAAAACCGGCGCGATTCGTTACTGTCGTATAAAAGTAAAGATTTGAGAGGTTCCTCTGGCTCGCCAAGTAATGGAATTTCAACCTTTCCACCAGAACAGCACATACCTGGAGTTTCTTCTTTCCATTTAAGTGCTTCACAATATCTGCATTTTTTATCCATTCTCCCAATGATATCCACTCGGTTATTAACATAGTCGATCAAAGGGTCTTACTCAAAAGAGGCACCATTAAACGCCTCCCACGTTCTCATTGGTAACGTACGTGTTCTTTCTGCCTGCCGCTCAGCATTTAAAAGACGTCGTCTTTGTGAATCTTCGTCAGACCCTGCTGCAAACAATTTCGCGTGACGTTCAGCATCTAAAACTCGACGTGTCTGAGTCTGTTCCACTGTCTCAGCAGATCTTTAAGATGCGTGGCGTTCAGCATCCAGGGTCTGACTGGCCCGAGTCTGCGCATAGGTCTCAGAAGCTCTTTGAGTCGCATGACGCTGAGAATCTAACATCTGACGCGTCCGAGTCTGCTCTTCAGATTCTTGGCCTCTAGCAACATTTGCAGCTCGAGCTCTGCTAGAAATACTGCTTAGATTGGATTTACGTTTGCGTGGCATATCGAAAACAATAACGGGAGTTTTAAAAACTAAAACGTAAGACAATTTTTGTATAAGAACTTTGATAAAGCAAACCTTTTTACTTAAAACGTAATGCCTACTGCCTACCCCATAAGAATGATTGCGTGATTATTCCGTTTCGCCACCTGCTGCTTACCACCTAAGAACGATGGCGTGATTATTTATAGCCTATTATGATTTCTAGGTTATCATCTATCACCATACCAAATTTCATCAAAATCCGTTCAGCCGTTTAGGCGTGAAAGAGTAACAGACAGACAGAAACATTTTCACATTTATATATTAGTATGGATGAAAGGATTAAGGACTTTACCAAAAATTTGCTTGCTCCAATTGTATCAGTTATTTTTTTAACCGATCCAGCACAGTTTGCCCGACTTACAAAAATTGGTAGTGGTTTAAGTTCCTTGGGTCACTAAGAATAGAAATTCAATTTCTTGTCAGCGCACCTTGTCTTGTCTTGCTTATCTTCTTGGTAACTTTGGATTTGGTTTTTATTTCTACATTGCGATCGATTCCTGCCAGTAAGAGCTGACGAAATTGGTTTATTGTAGTGTTTGTTATCTTATGTCTTTTTTGGCGATATCTCAGTTCTGATAACAAGCTGCAGTGAGGTCTCGGAGTGTTTGACGGAAATTATGAGCGCTACGCCAATTTGCTTTAGTAGTCGTCAAGAAGCTTTGCCGCGTGTTACCTTCAGAACCAAGTCTAGCTGCTTCTCAATTCAAAGACTAGCAAACTGTAATATTCGAAACTATTGTCGTAACAGTCTTACTCTTTCTCAACTTTCTGCTTTATTTATTGCGGCGTATATGTTCATTTATATATCTGGTAGTTCGCATATTAACGAAAACTTGTATCCATTATTCCTTTTTGTAATATATACACTTCTTTGGCAGATCTTGTCACTGAGATTGCATCATATAAATTTTTCCACCCTCAAACTCAATAACAAACGGCAGCCAAACTTGAACAAGACGTAAAGAAATTAACACTAAATAGCCGCCAACAGCAAGACAAGCTATGGAATAAATATCCACAGTAATCATGTCACCACCCTTCATTATTTGAGCACCGCGATTTATGTCAATATTTTCTATGGTGAGCACAACAATATTAATCTCTAATTAATATCAGTATCAAAACGTTCCCAAGCTCCGAAGAAATGCATTGTTTGTTTCGATACCAACCAAACGGGGAAGGAGAATAAACTCAATATACACGACGAATTAGAATGGATTGTAAATCAGTTGAATAAAAATTTTCCGGGTGCTGCTATCGTGCACTAGGCTCACTACTTGCTCTTCTCGACTTGGGGATGTTACGATGGATAGCAGTATATCGCACACAGGTCAGACAAAGTCCTTACTACGGCATATACTATTCGACCCACTCACGGAGTTGGTCTGGATGCCGTCGGCTCGGCACCTAGCAGATTCGCACTTTCGCGAGAATCGAAGCCCGGTTGCATACTTTCCCAAAAGTACCGTGAGCAAAGGTCATAATATCTCTTTATTTATGCATTTATACAGTAGAATCCTGTTATAACGACTCCGCTTATAGTGTCCGACCGGGTATTGCGACGAAAACTCGATGGCTTGATTGGTCCCCAGGCAGACTTATACACTTATATCCTTTTGCTTAGTGCGTCTTCCGGGTATAACAACGAAAACTCGTCGGTCCCTTGAAAGTCGCTATAAGCGGATTCTACTGTAATTTGTATTATGCAATCCAGCACATTATTTTATTCTTCATAGTTAATCATTTTTATAGCTTCGTTACACTCCTCGAATGCTCCTTAGAAGCGTTTGCAATGGGAAAACTCATTTAATCGCGTTATGTTTTATGTTTTGATTTCGCATGAGTTATCCACAACAACTTTTTTTCGCGCGTAGTCCCACGGCCCACTACCCGCCCAATCGACCGAGGGGTGACCGCCGTGATTCGTACGGCACGATTCGCGAAAATTTGGACGCGATTTTTAAATGAAAAAAAGGAAAAAATTTAAAAACGAAAGAAAAGTTAAATTTCATTTTAATATTAAATTTAACGATCTAATTTCGTGCCAGAAATGTTAGTATTAATCGCTTTAGAAGCTGCAGAGAGTCAGAAGAAGATACTATAGAAAACAGTCTATTATAGTCCGAACAAAGTACCCTGAAAGCCACGTCATAATAAGATCTACAAAGATTTAAAACTAAAGTAACATAATTTCTAGTAAATCTACTTGGAACCGAGAAATTTAGTCTACTTAACAAGTAAGCACTGTCAATTTCACCACGGATAAGATTGTGAATGAACACAGTACCAAGCATCGTTCTACAATTAGTAAGGGAGGGCAAGTTAATAGGGAGCAATCTATTAGGATAGGAGGGTAGGAATAGGTTGGCATTCCATTTTAGGCGGGGTAGGGCAAAAATTAAAAAGCTTTTTGGACTGATTCTATACGATCAGCGTAAACTCCATATTGGGGATACCATACGGCGGACCCATACTCAAGGATTGGTCGGGACAACGATATAAATAAAGTCTTGGTAACGTAAGGATCCTCAAATTCCTTCGACCATCGTTTTATAAATCCAAGCATTCCCCTAGCTTTATAAACCACCTTCGAAATTTGAAGTAAAAATTTAAGCTTAGGGTCAAAGAGGACGCCAAGAACGTCAACAAGCGTTATTCTTTCAAAGGTTCTCCCACTAAGCGAATAGGTGACATTATGCGGATTGACCCGACAAATCGTCATCAGCTTGCACTTAGTACTGTTTAAATTTAATAAGTTATCTTCACACCAGTTTTGAAAATTGTTCAGGTCTGCTCGAAGGTTTAAATGACAGGAGTATTCATTACAATGCAGACACAGTTTTACATCATCCGCGTACATAAGTACGCCGGAATGCGGAATGACAAATGGAAGATCATTAATGAGCAGGGTTTCCTTATGATACACCAGAGGTAATTTGAGAAGACAACTTAAGGAATTTTTGAAAAGCACAAAGGGACTAAGTAACTAGAGATCCAACTTTACAGATCAACTGGAAACCCTATCATGTCAGGTTTGCAAATCAATGGGAAGTGATTTACAGAGTCAGATGGTTTACTGAAGCTTACATCGATTATTTCCTTAGTGATGAACCGTCATCAATTGACAAAAATATAAAACATACTGAAAAATACCAAAGACTTCGCTTTTGCCCGCTTCTAGTCTATGCTAACCCTATAAGAACAAACGAGTTAACTCAAAAAATTTAATAACCACTCAGTTCAAATCGGTTTTAATTATCTAAATATTGTGTAGTCTTATAATTAAAAAAAATTGTTTATTCATCAATGTTTTGGTGGTAGTTGTTTACAAGTGCGGTGCACGGTAAATACATCTTAAAAAAATAAAGTAAAATATGGAAACGATGTGTTTTTCTAAAACTTCGAAATCCGTTGGCGGAGAGTGAAAATTTTGCACCGTTTTTTTGTTATTAACAATTAAAGATGCAATTTGTAGTACAAATTCGGGTCTGAGTGACCGGTCACTCAAATCCGAATTTGTACTACAAATCGCATCTTTAATTGTTAATAACAAAAAAACGGTGCAAAATTTTCACTCTCCGCCAACGGATTTCGAAGATTTAGAAAAAATCACATCGTTTTCATATTTTACTTTATTTTTTTTAGCTGTATTTACCGTGCACCGCACTTGTAAACAATTACCAGAATATTTTCCTAATTTATATTCTACATACCTAATTCCAATCTACATATGTTAATTCAACATTAGATGTGATCTGTGAGAATGTGGTGTCATTCATGATTACTGTTTTCATAGATTTTCGAAAGCATGATATGGTATATTGATTAATTATCAAACTACGGTCTTATTGCAAATTTAATTGACAAGATAACGTTGTGCCTAAGAAGTTAAAGAAATGGATGAATTTTTAAACGACGTAGTTCCTCAAGAAGATTTAGAGGTAACGAGTGTGATTTAATCTTTGTTGTTTAGGCATGAACATTTTTTATTATACAGAGGTTTGAAAAAAATATCACCACGAACTAGAATTGGATGGAGAAGTTACCACAGAGACAAAGTTTGAGTACGCAAGTTTTGGATTAAATCTTGAGTGAAAACTGACCTTTTTTTTAAATTTTGTTGTTAAACATGGTAGGTACGCATTCTGTCTGGTTCGTAGTCGCTATACAAACGACATTAGAAAGGTGACTTTCATTGAGTTTTTAATTGGTAACATATATATATAGTAATATTTTATTAACGACATAGGGAATCATGATACTGGAAGAATTGGCCCGAACGCATCCAGATGGAAAGCGGGATTATATTTATTACCTTGCATTTGGAAATGCTCGTATTAAAGAGTACACATCCGGTTTAAAATATTGCAAGGCGTTTTTGGATATAGAATCCAATGATCAAGTGCGCGCTCTTGAGGTAAATTGCTAATTAGCTATACATATGTACATACATATGTATTCAAAACCATAGTTATTAAAAATTCTTTATTTATTAGGAATACATTAAAAAACAAAGTGATAAGGAAGTGGCGAAAGGCATGGCCGTCGCCGGCGGAGCAGCGCTTGTACTTGGCGGAATATTGGGACTAGGCATTGCTATGGCTAGAAAGTAATAATCTTTTAAATATTTTTAATTAATTCATTTTCCAATAATAATTAGCTAAAATTATTATTGAAAATTAAATTAAAAATTTCGTTATAATAGCTACCATACTAATACAACTCGTTTATTTTTTAGTAAACAAAAAAGGGAAAAATAGTATGTTAATACTTTTACGGAAACCTATTCCCTCCCGTAAGGAGCACATGTAGCGGTTCTCGTGCTTAAAATATTGTTCTTAAATATCCGTTTTATTTCTATTATTAAGGTTAAACGTGTTAAATAAATAAATATTCAAAACGTTACAAACAGATTAAGGTACCTTAATCCCTGTGCGAAAGGCGACTGCTATTTAAAGTCTGACGTTGTGTAAGCACAACCCTGCAGTTTTAAAATTATCATAATTATATGATTTCAAAGAGTCTACAATTTTGGCAAGAATCAAGGAAAACAAGGTACATATAGTTTTAGTCAAACGTTTGCAACGTAGTGAAGAAGACACAGAAGACCACATAAACTATATATGTAAATATACACTTAAATATCAATACATATGCACAACGTTAACATTGGGGACGTTTTTTGTTTTAAACAATCAAATGTCTTCAAATTTTATGGCATGCAACGTCTACTCCAGGGGCATTTAAAAAATTCAGTAAATTACGAATTATTTTTGAAAATTTATTTTCTATTTTAAAAATAATAATTTTTATTTACAAAATTATTTATTTATTTAACAAAATTAAATCTAGCATACAATACTAAATCTAATGTATTTCTTAAGGAGTACTAGCTGGTAGTAGGCCCTAGGACTCCGGGTTAATCGAATAATTAAAAAAAAAAAAACTTAAATATTTAGGTTGGTTTTAAGTACGAATTTGTGAAGGTTAATTATGTTTTCTTGTGAAACCATTTTTAAAGTGTCTGAAGGTTTTTGTTCTTTGAAAATAAGAGCCGTGACGCTCTCCAGAGGACGGCATGAGTTGAGCAAATTATCAATTTCCAGGCGTCCGCCGCAAAGGCAGACGGGACGTGGTGTTCCTGTGAGGATATGTTCGTGTGGTGCACGAGTATGTCCGATGCGCAGGCGTATGAATGTTGAACATGCTCGCTTACCAAGGTAGGCAGGCAGAGAAATTTTTGTGAAGGTATTATTAATGGAAAAATATCAGTGGTCAAGTAATTCCCATTCACCAATTTGTTTATCCTTAAGGTGAAGTCGGATTCTATTTCTTAAGTCCTTGCTGTTGAAAGGTGTAAAAAGAAAAGACGGTTTTTGTCTCATGTCCTGGGCGGCCTGATCTGCCAGTTCGTTGCCAACGATTCCTTGGTGGCTGGAAGAGTTATATTGTTGGTGGTGGAAAGTTTTCTAATCTCCACGATTGTGGGATCGGTGTGCCCCCAGTTCCTTAAAGCAGATAAGGTGGAAAGGCTATCAGTACAGATAACAAAGTATCCAGATTGTTTCGTGGCGAAGAGGCAGGCTTGTAATATGGCGAAGGCTTTAGCTGTGAAGATAGAGTTGTACTGAGGTAGCATTCCTCCTGAGATTATTTTGCCTTCGCTGTCGACAACAGCGAAGGTAGTTGATTCGTCTGTTTTTGATCCGTCGGTGTAGAGCCTTGATTTTGAGCCGAGTTTTTCCTGTAACGATCGGAAGCGGGTCTGGAATTCTGATCTCGTGGTGTTCTTTTTTGAGGCGTTATGCAAATCCAGGTTCACATTAGGTTTTTTACTGTTCCAATAAGCTGGGGGTTTAGCAGTGTTCATATGTTTGGGCGGTGGTAGGCCAAGCTGGGTTGTGTAGTTGGCACATCGCCTAAGCGTGGATATAACTTTGTAATTCCTTTTTGCTTAAACAAGGCTGAAAAATCTTTTCTTAATAGAGCATTTTTTGTCAAATGCAGTTTGGGAATGAGCTGCATGGTCGTTTCTTCTCTGCGAGCCTGAATGCGCGGTAGTCCAGATTCGGTCAAAATACATGGGAGAGGTAGGAAAAGCGTTAATAGCACGTCGAATTGCACCATGGTATGGAGCCTGCAATTTGCTTAAGTGTGATTTAGCACACCATCCGTAAACTGGTAGGCCGTAGTCTGTTTTGGAGAGCATCAGGGCACGAGTAATCCCTAAAAGCGTATTTATATGAATGCTGGTATATTTTGATGACAAAAATTTTATAATATTAAATCTAATCTCGAGGTGCTTTCTTAATTTAATACAGTGTACATTAAAAAGGAGTTTGGTATCGAAGGTTAGGCCCAAAATGGTTAAACTATATACATTTTCTATTATTTTGTTTTTAAAGTTTATATTGGAAAGAGAGCATCTGTGTTTACGGCAAATGTTGTGCTGGGGCGTCCAACGTTGAAGGCAGCAAACTCCTGGTAGGCAGCGACGGCTGGCGGTGTAAGCTGTGGGGGCGAGAAAAAACACTCGGCGATCGCGGAAAAGGAAAAGACTTGGAATTTCGGTATTAGCGCGGACCGGCCGGGCGTTTATTCATGCGGTGACGATTTTGGAACTAACTTATGCTATTCTAAGCTAGGCGCTTGGAGGCGCAGCGGAGACTTCTTGCGCTCGGGGAGTGGAGAGCCTGGACGGCCGAGCGCGACATGCATAAAGCTCCGGGAGAGGGAGAATGCGGTGTGGGGAGAAGCTCCGGGAGAGGGAGAGCGGGAGAGGCCTGAACATTCCGCCCCCTTTGCAACCGATGGCGGTGCAACATAATCAGCCCTGGTTGTAGGCGCCGGACAGGATCTAGCCGAAGATGGGCTGCTGGCAATGTGGAGCAGCGTGTGATGCTCCTCATCGCACGTTCTGCACCGGTCACCGCTACGGCAGTCCTCTTGCGAATGCTCGTGGGCAAGGCAATTTGCGCAGTACTTATGAAAAAGAACTGCCCGTAGCCGCTTCTCCGCGCTCAGCTTGAGTAACCTCTGGCACCTCTTTAGAGGGTGGATCCCCCCTGCAGACTCGGCACCGGTAGGACTGCGTGCCTCGAGTCCGCCTGATCTCCAATATCTGAGCGTTGGTCTTACGTGGAGCCATTGCCTACGGGTTTTGGCGGTGGAATATGAAGAAGAAAAAAAACAAAGGAAGATTTTTTATAATGGAATGATTCGGGGCTTACGGACTTCCGTAGCGACGTTTGGATTACTGGGTAGAAGTGCGGGAAGCCTCTCCGGGAAGGAGAACAGTTTTGGCTACTGGACGCCGGACAATGCCGCGCGCCGTCCGGATGTCGACTACGCGGACGTTGCCATCGGCTCCAGGAAAGACGGAGTCGATTCTACCGAGTCGCCACTCATTTGAGGACAGATTGTCGTCTTTGATGACGACCATGTCCACGACCCGCATACTCTCGGTGGGACACTTCCACTTGTTGCGCTTGTGGAGCTCTTTAAGGTACTCGTCCTTCCATCGAGCGCGGAATTGCTGATGGAGAGCTTTCAAGTGTTGCCACCGGTTCAATATGGTCTTGGATTCCCCCTTTACTTCGGGCTCCACTATGGATAGAAGAGGGCCGCCGACAAGAAAGTGCCCTGGTGTCAACGCTAGAAGATCAGTGGGATCCTCTGACATGGGAGATAGCGGTCTGGAGTTTAGACAAGCTTCAATCTTCGCTAGCAGAGTGGCAAGTTCTTCAAAAGTATACTTCCGCGTAGCTGTGCATTTATAGAACAACGCCTTGACACCAGCTTCCCATAGGCCGCCCATATGGGGTGCTCCTGGCGGAATGAAATGCCAGTCGAGCTGCTGATGACTATAAGCATCAGTCAAAGACTCTTTAACGGCCTGGAGAAAATCTCGGGACAGTAATGTGGCAGCGCCAACAAAGGTCTTCCCATTGTCCGACTGCACTTGGCGAGGACACCCTCTTCTGGATACGAACCGAGCGAACGCCGCAAGAAATTTCTCGGTCGTCAGATCTGAAGTAGGCTCCAAATGGATAGCCTTGGTGGAGAAACAAATGAAAACCAACACATACCCTTTTGTAATAAGACATGCTCTACCAGTGTAATTCTTTATATCGAAGGGCCCTGCGTAGTCCATCCCCGTGTACGTGAAAGGACGGGAGAATGACACTCGTTCTCTTGGCAAATTTCCCATCATCTGAACTTGCAATCTCTTTTTGTAGATAACGCAGACCTTGCAGGCATTGATAACTGCCTTCACCAAGTTTTTAATTCTCGGAACCCAATATCTGGACCGGGTAAGACGTACCACCAACTGATTACATCCGTGTAGCGTTATGAGATGCGTGAACTTTACCAGAAGCCGAGAGAGTGAACATTCGTACGGGAGGATTATCGGATGTCGTTCATCGTAACGCAAACTTTCAGAGGCTGTGACACGGCCACATGCCCTTATCAGCCCCTCCTGATCTAGGAAAGGGTTTAAGGAGAGGATCGAACTGGAAGGAGGCACCGGAAGCTTCTGACTCAAACAGCGATACTCGTTAGTTAAATACCTGCGCTGAGTGCAGAGAATCATGAGCCGTTCGGCGGCGACAAGTTCCTTGGCCTCCAGACGGATCTCTGAAAGCGGCGATTGTTTTTTGCACCGACTGATAAATCGCTGGACATACGCGAGGACCCTCAACGCTCTATCCAATTTGGAAAAACGATCAAGGATGTCTTCGTTCGGAATATACGCCACGTGGGCTTTGACTGCTCGCTTTTCGATTTCGGTCACGGGTAGGTCGGTCCCCTGGCTAGGCCATTGGGTGCGTGGTTTTTGCAACCAAGTGGGTCCATGCCACCAGAGAGAACTACCGACAAGCTCTGGAAGCGCCACCCCTCGACTAGCCAAGTCAGCGGGATTATGTTCGGATTGAACGTGAGACCAATTGGCTGCCTCTGTGGACTGAGTGATCTTCGTCACTCTGTTGGCAACGAAAGTAGTCCAATGGCAAGCTGGCTTTGCTAACCATGCCAACACAATGGTGGAGTCGGTCCAGCAGTGGAGACTCGAATTCAGCATCGGCATGCTGGGAAGGATCGCTTCAGTCATTTCGGCTTGCAGTAAAGCTCCGCACAGCTCTAGTCGAGGAAGCGACACAGTTTTGACTGGCGCAACACGCGTTTTGGCGGTGAGCAGGTGTACCATCGTGGTATGTCCCATCTCTACGCGTACGTAGATCGCAGCGCCGTAGGCTTTCTGCGAGGCATCACAAAATCCATGATGCTCTAAGCGGAATTCTGGACGAAAGGAAACCCATCTTGGAATCCGGACCTGATCAAGGACCGAATAGCTCTGTAGAAAACTGTGCCACCTTTGGCAGAACTCAGATGGCAGCTTATCGTCCCACCCCAGCTCCTGAAGCCAAATCTCTTGCATAAAGATTTTGGCACATACAACAAATGGTGCGAGCCAGCCTGCTGGATCAAACAGTTTGGCGATTTGGGAAAGCACCTGGCGTTTTGTGTGGGAGATTTCTGTGGGTAGATCTGGTGGAACGAAGAAAAATTCATCGGACGTCGCTCTCCACCGTACACCGAGAGTCTTGGCTGTACTTTCAGTGTCGAGATTAAGGAAATCGCTGTTCAGAAGATGATCGGCTTGGATATGAGCTAACACCTCTTTGTTGTTGGATGTCCATTTCCTTAACGGAAAGCCCGCGGAGTCTAGGGCACTCTGTAACTCTTTTATTGTGAGCTGAGCATCTTCAGCAGAGTCAGTTCCCGAAAGGACATCGTCTACATACATTGCACTACGAATGACCTTGCTCGCTCTTGGATGGCTGAGCTGCACATCAGTCGCCAGCTGTTGTAGGACTCGCTTTGGAACGGGGTATGCTTCGGGTCTACCCAGATCTGTCGATACATTTTCTCGATATCGGCACTGTAAACGTATCGGAAATATCGCCACTTCAGAATTTGAATGGTCAGATCGGACTGTAAGACCGGGCCAGCATGAAGGATATCATTTAGACTGACCCCATTGTCTGAAGGGCTGGAAGCATTGTACTTCATTTTGTGTTGGCTGTCCCTCTTTAAACGCTGCTCGTTTCTGAAGAATTAAGCCAACGCGAAGGATCTGGAGTGTCCCAGGGCGGACTTTACGTTCTCCGGATCACGGAATGGAAGGCTTACGATATATTTTCCACTATCGTCTCTCGTGGTTGTCCGGAGGAAATTTTCCTCACAAGCCAAATCTGACTCTTTTGCCATTTTTATTGGCAGATCCTCCACCTACCAAAACTTGGTGAGAAGTTGATCCAGGTTTGAATCGAATATATGGGAGATTCGAGTGGAGAAAGCGGAAATTTGCTCTTGCCTAGCAGCTGGTACTGGTCCGGTAAGGATCCATCCGAATATAGTCTCTTGACCAAGAAGAGAGCCACAGATGTTTGCTCGGGTGCCGCTTAGGAGTATGGAAGGCAGCAGATCAGCCCCGATTAACACATCTATCTGTGCACTCTCATAGAATTTCGGGTCCGCCAAAAAAAAATCGGGAAGCTCCCGTAGGAAATGCTGCGGAATTGAGCAGGACGGAAGTTGACCAGCTAATTGTGGAAGGACATAGGCAGTCGCGTCTAGCTGCAGGCCAGGCCTGGTCGGAAATCGAATTGAAAACTGGCAGAGTCTTTTGGATTCTGCTGCCAGTGTTTGGTTTAAGCCGGAGACGTGGGCTCGAATGAGCTGATGAGGCAACTTAATCAAGTTGAACAGCCTCTCAGTCATGAATGTCGCCTCCGATCCAGAGTCGATCAAGGCACGAGCCTTGAAGGTTGATCCCAAATGACAAATGTCAATAATGGCGGTGCCCAGCAGGACGGATCTATGACCCGTGGCAAAATAATTTTGCACCGTGGACGTTGCGGCACTGGTAGTCGCTGGAGCGGTCGTAGTTGGTCTTGATGTGGGCGCGGAAGTTGGAGTTGAGGGCGTTGGAGACGCGTTACCTCGATGAAGTAGCGTGTGATGGCGGCCGCGGCATGTGAAGCAACTATGAGTGCTGTCACAGTCCCGTAGCTGATGTCCTCGTGCGAAGCAGTTCAGGCACAGCTTTTTGCCTTTGATATATGCGGACCGCTCATCGACAGACATCCGGAGAAACCGTGCGCATGTCCGCACTGGATGGTTTTTTCTATTGCACAAGTCGCAGCGACTGCTCCCAGAGGGAAAGTGTTAACTTTGGAAGTTTGGCGGAGACCATATAAACCAATAGGCAATCCCAATTGTCGGTGCTAATATCGCTCGTTTCTAAAGCAGTAAGGCAACTCTGGATGGTGTCTTGAAGCTCTCGCAAAGCTGGCCCAGATTCCTGAGTGATGGACTGCACATTGAACAGTATTTTCAAATGACTGTTTACTAACAACCGTTTGTTTTCGAAACGCTTAGTTAGGTTATCCCAGGCTGAGCGAAAACCATCGTTAGTCAAAGGCGACTTTGCCACAATTGTGTGTGCTTCGCCACTCGTTTTAGAGTTCAGGTGGAACAATTTCTCGACCGGCGTCAATCTTGGATTGTTAATGTAAATCGCCGTGAAAAGGTCCCTAAACGTCGGCCAGCGAAGATAATCGCCGGTGAAGACCTCGGTATCGCACGGAGGTACCCGACAACCTGAAGGAACATAGGTCTGGGACGGATCAGCTTGTGTTTAGGGGGTTTGTGGAGCTTGCGCAATAAGATCCTCTATGTTCGCGCCACACCTTTCGTAGACGCCGTAGCAATAATTGTATTTCGCTCGGAGAATTGGCAAGCTGTCAGCTGCACTGTCTCCGGCTGAAATCAGGCGTACATTGCACTCATCGTACTCTTTCTTGATGCGCTCCCACAATGCTCGGACCTCTTCGCGTCGCATATTTAGCATGGACATGCTCGGGGGAGTCGGCGACGGAGTGTTGCATCTCGCTTCGAATTCACTGAGTCGATCTGAAACCTCAATGAACTGATTCAGCGCAAGATTGGACGCAGCTAGAGCCATTTTTGTGTCGGAACGAGTGAGCCTTCCTTGGGGAGAGGGAGTCTTATTGGACGGTTTAGGTGTGGGCGGCTTGACAAGAATCTTTGGAGTTTTTGCTGGTGGAATGGGAGATTTCTTATTCACACCTTCACTGGACATGCCAATAAACGAAACCCTGATTGGAAAACGAGTGTGTTGGTCGTAAGAAACAAACTTTAGACCTTTGCTCTTGGAGTTGCACTCTTGAGCAACTTTGGTCTTTAGCTGACTTGAGGAATTTGTCTCGCTATAAGGAAACGGTCTATGGAAGCGACGATAAATCGAAAAAAAAAGAAATATATGCCCAGTGGAAACGGGGTATATTTAAATTGCACAGGAGCGATTATTAATTGCCAAAAAAAAAAACCCCAGAATAATTAAATAATATTTACTCTTAATGTTTGGGATATGCACTATAAAAAACGGGATCATTTTTTTTTTGATGCTGGTATTTATTATTTTCTCTAAAGGAATTAATGAAAATATTACCAACTGTGGAGAAGACAGAAAAAACCAAAAAGGCTAGTTTATGCGGAGAATGGATGTTAATTATTTATTAAAAAAATAATTTATTTGCAAAAATTTAATTTATGAGCGATCAACAATGGTGTGCCGTACGGAGTGACGTTCACACTTAAATTTTATGGAACCAGACAAAGAAATACATTTTTAAAAAAATATTATTTTATGTTGCTGGACAACAAAAAAACAAATCAAATAATAATAAATTAATCTCCAAGTAATTTGGTATTTTTAATTTAATTTGATTGTAGTATTAATTTTGTGTTGTTGTTGGGATTGGAATTTATTTATTACAGCTCAGAAATAATTTATTTTGTCTTTGGAAAAATTTTCTATGTTTAAGACCTTATGTCGTGTGTAAAGCCCTTGCACTGGATGTCGTGCAACGGCTCCCTAATGGGTATGGGTGTGTATGTGTATGCAGTTGGGATGCTGGATTTGGATATATGTAAATGTATATATGTACGTATGTGCGTTCGTGCAGTTCGCGCTCACGCCAAAAAATGTTGGAAATAAAAACACACTGAAACCAACAAAGTTTTCCGAGTCGGTGGTGGATTGTAATTATTTATTTTATTCTACACGGAGGCCGACGGAAAACTTTTAATGTTGGTATATTTTCGCTGTAGGAAGTAGAAAATATGTATGTATATGGAATATATTTGGACCCTGCAGTTCCAAAATTGCTTTGTCGTCGATGAAGTGTGCGAAGCCGCACCGACGACAGCGGGGGTAGCAACCGTAGCCGCAGCGACGCGAGTTCATAGAGACATTTTATATGGCACCGCCGTTTTCGGGATACATGTCGCTCTCGATGAACTTTTTGTCCGTTTCATCGAACGAGTCGTCGGTGGCTTATACGAATTTTGTATGGAGAAAATTCGTATAAGCCATCGTTGCTTTCGTAGCTGACGTGGAGGCGAAGTTTTCATCGATGGCTTTGGCGAGGATGTCCTTAGCGAAATCATCTATGTCAAGCCTAAAAATGTCATCCCCAAATTCATATGAAAAACAATATATATATACAGCTGACCCGCAAACGTTGTTTTGCCACCAGATGACTTTATAATTTCTCTACAAAATTTACTCAGTTCTAGACTTATGTATTATAAAGTCATCTGGAGCGCTATAAACCATGAGGGAATATAAAAATAACAAAAAGCAAACATTATTTTTAATTAGTTATTATAATTTATAACACTATTAAATAATACCAGTCTCTTAATGCTATAGCGTGAACAATATTTTTTGTGAGTCCATCTTTTGCTAATACAAACAAGAACGGAAGCTAGCTTCGGCAAGCCGAAGCTTATATACCCTTGCAGTCATCAAATATGTCGATATGTACTTAAAGGCTAAACAACATCGAAGCTAAGACTGTTTTTCTATTCATTTTCCATATTTTCGACTATAGATCTTATGTGAGCTATATGATATAGCTTTCCGATTTTGATCAAATTTAATTCGTAATTCAAGAGTCGTTAGAAAACTTTATATTCCAAAAAATCATGCGTATCTGATAAAAAACAACGATATTATAATTTTATTTCCGTTATTTCTATATAGATTTTTCGATCTTTCCTATGGTACCTATAAGATATAGTTGTCCGATTTTTATGAAACTTTTTTCTCAATATAAACGTGGTTAGAAAACTTGATATTCAAAAAATCATGCTCGTGGGATAAAAAACAACGATGTAATCAATTTATTTCCATTAATTCTATATATTTTTCGATCTCTCCTATAGCAGCTATATGATAGAGTTATCCGATTTTGATCAAATTTAATCCGAAATTCAAAAACTGTTTGAAAACGCCATCTAGAAGAAATCAAGTCGATCTGATCAAAAACAACAGAGTGAGAATTTTTTATTTCATTCCCTTGTATTGGAGCTATCCGATATAGTCGGCCGATCCGGCTCGTTCCGACTTATATACTGCGTGCAACAACTACACAACTTTTGGGAAAGTTTCAGCACGATAGCTTTAAAACTGAGAGACTAGTTTGCGCGGAAACGGACAGACGGACAGACGGACAGATGGACAGACGGACAGACGGACAGACGTACAGGCGGATTCCGATTCTGCTCGTGATGCTGATCAAGAATATATATACTTTATGGGGTCTGAGGTGTCTCCTTCACTGCGTTGCAAACTTCTGACTGAAATTATAATACCCTTTTGCTCTGCAAGGGTATAACAAACTGGATGGTTAACCCACTCGAGAGCATGCCACGTATAATTGTCCGTGTGAAAAACATGGTGTTCTTAAATCTAAGCCACAAATAGACATCGTTTGACCTTGGGATTTGTTGATAGTCATTGCAAATGCCAATCTAATCGGAAACTCAATTCGTTTGAATTGAATTGGCGCATTAAGTATAATAGGAATCCTTGATATTAGTATATTTTCACCTCTGAACTTTCCATTTAAAATGCTGGCTTTGATCACGTTGTTCATTAATTTTTTGATAACTAATCGCGTACCGTTGCACAGTCGGGGCGGGTTCAAATTTCGAAGTAGGATAATTGGAGATCCAACCTTTAATTTTAAATTATGCGTTGGCATGCCTTGCGAATCCAGTGAGTTCAAAAACTCTTTTTGAAAATGTATTGCTTCGCTGTCGTCGCAAACTGTATCAATAGATTTATATGATACTAAGTTCCCTGGCAACAACATTTGTATCTTTTGATTTAAACTGTCAACGTCTACATTTTTTGCCGCTAAAATTGCTCTTTCTGCAAGCCACTCATGATTTACGTACTGTGAGTGTGAATCGGGAAATATTTGTTCAATTAGAGTATCTTGCGAATCAGCGATTGTGCAAAAATCGGTCGGTAATTTTACGTATCCAGTTTCATCTATACCATATTTTCCATCACCGATATCTAAGAGTTGTTTTGAAAATGTTTCAGCGGATGGATCTCGAAGCATTTGAACGCGCATATTTACTTTTAGCTGTAATTTTTCATCATTACGCCACAATGGAGATGATTTTTGGCAAGCGTTGATCTCATCAGCGTATGTTGAACGTGGAATGACTGGAAGTGTTTGTCTGAAATCACCTGAAAGGACCAACAGAGTTCCGCCAAATAGATTGTCGTTGTTTTTAATATCTTTCAATGTCCTGTTCAACGTCTCAAGCAAAACAACGTTTATGACGCTCTCCAATATCCGCTAATATTCGTCATATGACGATGCGTCTGGCATAAAATGAATCCAGGTTATTATAATCACAACGTGCATTCACGCGATTGGCAAGTGCGCTTCCGGAATCCTCTCCGCCCATAAAGTAGATTTGTAAGAATTTATGTTGTTCATTTGGCATTGGCAGCAGTGAGCCCATTTTATGATAAACTTGGCCTCTAATTTTGAATGTAGAATTGTAATTTTGACCATTTGCATTAGTATTTCGAACTATTTCTGTTGCTCCGAACGATGTTATTTGAAAGCATGAATTAAATGTTCGAATTGACTTCAGGAACACGTTAGAATATGGATCCGTGCCGATAAGTAAGCCGTTCAATGGTTCAGGTGGTGTTTCAATTTCTGGTAGTTGCACTTTTCCTGACGCGCAACACATCCCAGCTGGCTCATTTTTAAATTTCAGAGCATGACAATGCGGACATTCCTTGTCCATAGCACCAATTACCACTTTTGAGTGAGCATAATGCTCAATATCGGGCTCATACTGGAATGCTAGACGCAGTAATGAATTATATATAAATTCTCGATGTACCTGTTGTCGTTGATGGTCATTTGTTCTGCGTCTATTGACTGTGACACAGCGTGGTTGTCGTTGTTCTAATCTTCTGACTTCATTGCGTTCAGCTCGTGTAACTTCTGGCTCTTCTCTGACTTGATTGCGTTCAGCTCGTGTATCTTCTGGCTCTTCTTGATGCAATTGCGCTATTCCTTCGGATCTTCTATTTCGCATGTATCGAGATCTACTTGTATCACGGCTCAAAGTACCCGCTTTGCATTTTCTTGGCATAGCTCACTGGACAGAACACTCATAAATAGAATTAACTTAATGATGAAGGATTTTTTCACCAGTTTAAATTGATTTAAAATGCTATGGTAGCGTGTTTCTGTCAGTGTGGAGAGGTAGAAACTCACTTTATATGCGATTTTTGGTATATCGAACACGATTTGGGAGGATGAAAAATAGACGTTGGGTAATTGTCAGACTTACTCAATACGCTCACAAATTTTCATGAGAATCGGTATAGCCGTTTCGGAGGAGTAAGGTCACAAAAACTGTGACACGAGAATTTTATATATTAGATTTAATTCTTTTTTATTTTATTAATATATCTTATTTTGTAATATAAGAAATAAGTACATAAATAATATGAAATTCGAAAATTTTTGTTTACCACTTCTGTGGAGTATTTGCAGGACATCGGCTGTTTTTCGTCCATCTATGGTACAAATATTTTTATTATTACATGTTATATATTACTTTTTTTTAATTTATAGCAAACTTACCTTTCAAACGAATTTATGGGACATATGTATGGCTGAATCCTAAAAAGATTTAAATAAGTTTGTAGTAAAAAACATAATGTTTTTGTAATATTAACGACACTTACATGATTTTTAAACATTTCCGCTGCCCGTTGCACAAGTGAAGTAATTTCACAACCAATTGTAGACGCACTACTTAAAAGAATGACGCAGGTCAATTTCATTTTTCTCCGAACGAAAGAATAGAAGACAAATTTGGTGTCGGGCCGCCGTCGTTTGCAAGCAACGATTCGTGTTATAAGAGTGAGAAAGAGAGGAACACTTAGGAATATCCCTTTTCCTTTCCTACACACATGATTGCTTAATTGCCAAAAGTCCACAGTGGACATCCAGAACTGCAGGGGATATATATGTATGTATTTTTTTGGCGGAAAATTTATTAAAAAATATTGCCGGCGGGTATGTGTTGAGCTTTCGATTTTTACTTGGTGGACTGTATTAGAAGAAAAGGTGTGCAAAATATTTAGCGTAGGAGTACAGTGAAAAAAAAACACTTTGAAATTGGGGGCCCTTTTTCGGCAGAACACTTGGAATTTTTTCACAGAAATTATTTTTTCACTGTTCACTTGGAATATTTTGCACACTTTACACTTTTCGTTATATTTTGGAATTTTTACTTTTTATTAAAGTTTGCAATTTTAGCTCTTTATTAAAGTTTGGAATTTTTTGCTCTTTGATGTGTACTTGTATGTACATATGTGTACGGTTTTACTTTGATGTACGGGCCAAAGAGGAATTGGAAGAATATGGCGGCACGATCAAAGAAAAACGGAAAATGGAAGAGATCTTAATAATTACCGTTTTCGGATTAAATCGGACTTGGATTTTAGAAAAAATCATGCAGAAAGTCAAACGAAACAGTGTTTTCGAGTGGCTGACTCCAGACCTGCAAATTAATATAGATCTTCGTACTTATCTTGAGCAATTTGAAGAACTCCTTCGGGCGCTGGGTCAATCTGGCTCGATTGGATCAAAAAATGTTGTGCTGGGGCGTCCAACGTTGAAGGCAGCAAACTCCTGGTAGGCAGCGACGGCTGGCGGTGTAAGCTGTGGGGGCGAGAAAAAACACTCGGCGATCGCGGAAAAGGAAAAGACTTGGAATTTCGGTATTAGCGCGGACCGGCCGGGCGTTTATTCATGCGGTGACGATTTTGGAACTAACTTATGCTATTCTAAGCTAGGCGCTTGGAGGCGCAGCGGAGACTTCTTGCGCTCGGGGAGTGGAGAGCCTGGACGGCCGAGCGCGACATGCTCAAAGCTCCGGGAGAGGGAGAATGCGGTGTGGGGAGAAGCTCCGGGAGAGGGAGAGCGGGAGAGGCCTGAACAGCAAATATGAAGCAGTTTACATTTTTCTATAGCTAGTGAGGCCCCCGAAATGGCTCCCCAAGAATCTATGTCACTCTTACAGTATTTAAATTTTTTAGTATGGTAAACAGAATTGCATCATCTGCATATACTGAAATTTGAATATCTTTATGTCTATTTAAAATACAATTAAGTTTATCAAAGACAATAATAAAAAGAACTACAGAAAGAGGGGAGCCTTGCGGGATGCCGTTATAGAGGCTGTGGGTGTTGGAGGTGTTGTTGTTGACCCGAACTCTGAAGGATCGATTGGTCATGAAGGCCTTTATAAGGTTATAAAGTCTTGGACCAACGCCCCAGCGCTCAAGCTGGCTTAGTACGGAATGAATCCCTACGCGATCGAAGGCTCTTTCAAAATCTGTCACCAATATAGAGACGTGATTTTTCGTGGAAAGAGCGTTCGACGCGAAGTGTTGAATACGCAATAAGGCGTCTGTTGGGTCATCGCAGAAACATCTCTCTTAAAACTTATATTAGTTTCGATAAACCTTTGAAATGTATTTAAATCTCCCGCGTATTATCTCTACATTCTTTGTATTCACCATTCTTGCATTCTTTGTATTCTTGCATTCTTGCATTCACCACGAGTCGGCCGCTGCGCCGGCACGAAAATGGCATTATTAAAAATTCGATCGTTTGGAGCACACGCAATTTGCAACCCGAGTTTTTATTTAAAAAAAATCGCTAAATCGACCTAATCACACCGCCCAAAACACACCCCCCGGCAAGAAAACGCTCTTGTCCCTACATTTTGATTAATTTCACTTAAATTGGATTTTTTCGTCGTTGGATTGCTAAATCGTCATCCCCCTTTTTTCGTCGCTTCGCACAATTGCCATTTACCGTTGATCTTCGCCTCGCTGGAAGCTGCCTGGAACATACGCCGATCGTTTGCAGTTGGCTCACTCGCACACAAACCTGGAACTTGTCGCTGGCACCTATAGCACCCAATTGGAACTTCGCTAGATAACCAATAAGTATTGTATTATATTTCGTCGCCACAGTACTTGAAGGTACCTTGTCTATTTTGTTTCGCTACAAAGAGCGGAAAAATTCTATTGCAACAATATGGGTCTCTATCAACTAAAACAGCAGCGTGTAAATATTCGCAGGAATATTTCTCGGATCGGTAGCAAACTACAGGGTAAACACGAGGATGAACATTCGTCGGATATGTCCAAGGGTCAGCTAAACTGCTGGCTTGGAATCTTGGAGGCATACTTCAAACAGCTGATGGCGGTCCAAATCAAAATAGAGGAGCTTCACCCTTCGGATTCATCGCGCGGTGAGCTTGAAGATTTATACGTCTCACTCAAAGTTGGGATTTAAGAGCAGCTTGGAGAAGATTTTCAGAACTCCACTGTATTCGAAAAGGCACCCAATCATTCCCTTGTATCGTCAATGAAACTACCTAGAGTCGAGCTCCCCAAATTTGACGGGAATTATGCTGGCTATAAAAACTTCATTACATCGTTTAAGCAAATAATAGATCAACATGCAGGCTTATCGAATATTGAAAAATTCAATCAGCTTATCAGTAGCTTGTCTGGAGCAGCTTTAGAGACAGTCAAGGCCTTTCAAATTATTCCCGATAATTCGTGCCGTTGTCGCAGTGCACCGTCTTCGGAAGTCCTCTCCGGCCGACAAACCTTTGGAAACATGATAAAAAGGTTTCAGTTGACAAGTCGCTAACAAGTTCAAGATGAACAGCTTTGGACGCAAAACACACAAATACAGCGACATAGGACTTATATGGTTGCTTCCCTCGGATCTTCAAAGTGGTCATGATTGGCCCACAAAAATCTACTCAACACACTATAAAGGGACGAGCTGATCTTAGTCTATCAGCAGGCAACTGCCCCAAGATTTGTGAAAGCAGCTTTGGTTTGTATCGAAAGCAGTGCAAGCATTGGCGAACAACTTTTTTACATATCTCCCGAGCATTAACCACCCATATCCGCTCATTGAGAAGACTGCCTAAGTCTTGCGCGCCGACATGGAAATTCCTTCTGTGCAAATGTTCAACGTAATTCTTTAAGAACTGCGACTGTTTTCTGAGTAAGCACGGAAATTTCGCGTCAAATGGATTATCGGCTTGCATCATTCGCCCGCCGACTCTCACCAAGCTAAATGTCAACTTTTCTAGCTAGACTTCTTGCAAAAACGGGCACAACTTCTGCAAATTTGGCGCGAATAATGACTTCTTGCGAATTTTATCAATGACTTCTGCATACTCGAAGTCCTGCACAACCTGAATGATTTTGTCAAATGCCATTTTCAGCTCAGCTGCTGTGAGCAGTATATTCGCTTCACGAGCCGCTTTCCGACATATCGAAGTACATATCCAATGACCCTCACTATCTTAATGTACGACGAATGTTTTTCTATGTGTTCTAAAAGATTGCATGCGTGGTTCTGCACAGACAAGAGCTGATTTTCTAATTTCCAACTCTTGCATCCCTTGCGATAGTTCAAAATGACTATTAATAGGCCACTTATCTTCTGGTTCAGTTAAAAATGTTGGACCGTTGAACCACATAAGATCCTTGAGTTCCTCGACTGATGCTCCTCTTGATACAATGTCTGCCGGATTTCGCTTTGTCGGAACATGACGCCAAATTGAGTCTTTGCTCCAATCCTGAATCTCAGCTATTCGGTTCCCCACGAAAACTGATAAACTCGACGGATGAATCTTCACCCAATGAAGGACTATTTCCGAATCCGACCAGAAAGTTACTTTTTCAATTGGGCTTGATACTATAGGCCTGATTTTATTCAACAGATCAGCTGCAACATGAGCCGCACAAAGTTCAAGACGGGGAAGTGACCTTGTTTTTTAAGTTGCTACCTTGGATTTTGCCGTTAACAACATGGCTTTAATTCCATCAGCTGTGCTTGTACGAACATATATACAAGCACCATTAGCTTTAATTGAGGCATCGGCGAATACGTGCAGTTGAATTGGTTGAGATAGTGAAGTTTTTAAATATCTGGGAATCCTTAACTGATGGAGGTGCAACAAATTAACTTTAAATTCCTCCCAGCTTGTATGTAACCTCAGTGGTACCGACTCATCCCAATCTAACTTTTCCATCCATAGCTCCTGCAGTAGAATTTTTACTTTTGTCACTAAGGGACATAGAAGACCAAGGGGATCAAATAACCTAGCTGACACAGACAAAATATTGCGTTTTGTAGCACGAAGATCTTGAAATGAATCCTCCAACTGGAAATGAAATTCATCTTCTTTGGGAAACCATCTTATTCCTAAAGTTTTTGTTGGATCCGATTCGGCTACTGCCAACGACTTGTCTGAGCTTTCGGAAGTACATAGCTCCGCACAATTGGAATACCATTTGGCGAGCTTCATCCCGGCCCCATGCAGGATTGATACTACATCCCGTTGTATCGTTTTTAAATCCTGTATACTTCCAGCACCAGTTAACAAGTCGTCGACATAGAAATCCTTCTGAATCACTGCTGCTGCTGCTGGGTTAGACGACCTTTGCATCTGAGCTAGCCGCATCAAACATCTTATGGCCAAAAATGGTGCAGACGCGGTTCCATAAGTAACCGTATTGAGGCGACACATTTGCAATGGCTTAGAAGGACTTCTTCTCCACACTATGAGCTGGTAATTCCGGTCATCTTCATGTATGCTGATTTGGCGATACATCTTCGTAATGTCCGCAGTTAATGCGTATTTATGGAAGCGAAATCGCAACAAAGTGGAAAACAGTTTCTTTTGAATGGTTGGGCCTACCATCGAGATGTTATTTAACGCAACTTGTGTAGTTGTATGACTTGAAGCATCAAAGACAACTCCAAGCTTAGTAGTTGTACTTTGAGGGCGCACTACACACTGATGCGGAATGAAATAGTGTGGAGGAGTCGGGACCCCATAATCAATTGGTGACATATGCCCCAAAGCGAGATATTCCTCCATAAAATCAATATACATTTTCTTTAAATTCGAGTCTCGTAATAATCGTCGTTCCAACGAAAGGAATCTACGATTAGCAACTTCAAATGAGGATCCTAAGGAACTAGGTTCTTTTTTAAATGGAAGTTCAACTTCAAATCTTCCATCTGACAAAATTTGGACATTTTCAATAAAAGATTTCTCACACATTTGTTGTTCCTCTGTGTAACGTGCTTGGAAATTTCTTAAAGGCATCTCTTCTAAATTCCAAAACTTTTGTAGTGTGTCGTTTATGCTACTTAAACTTTCTTCCTGACATTTAAAACTGTTAACAATTGGCCCAACTGGTGTTTTGGGACACCGATATCGTCCAGACACAATCCATCCTAACAAGGTTTTTTGGAGTGTGGGATGCTCAGGGCTTTTCTTAATTTGTCCAACTGCCATTAACTCGAAAAACGATTCTGCTCCTATTAGCATGTCTACCCTTTATGGCTTATAGAACTGCGGGTCTGCCAAGTTAATATTTGATGGTATATCCCAGCCCTGAATTTCTATTGCTTGATTTGGCTGATATCCTGAAATTGTTGTGAGTATGCAGAAATTTGCCATGTAGTCATTGCTATTAAACCTAGATTTTATAGCTGTGTGAATGCTTTTCTTAACTTCAGTATGCTGTTGACCGATACCAAGTAAGTTCACATTCGCATCATCTTTCTTTATATGCAGATTACTAGCGAGCTCCTCAGTCACAAAATTTATTTGCGACCCTGAATCTAGTAGGGCTCTAGCTAGAATGTACTGTCCATCTTGGCGTTTGACATGTACAACTGCAGTAGCAAGTATTACCTTATCTGGTACTGTGGCATGCATAGCATGCGAAGTAGATGAGCTTTCTTGCACTAATTGAGATGATTGCTGAGTACTTGACGATGAAAACTTATGCAATAATGCGTTATGCCCTTTTCCGCATATCCTACATTTTGGAACTTTACATTTTGAAACTGTATGACCTCTTTTCAAGCAATTTATACAAAGGGGAACACTTTTTGCAAATTCAAATCGTTGCTGAACCGAAAGAGCTGCATATGGCTGGCAACCTGTTATCTCATGTTCTCCAGAATTGCAAAATTGACAACTAGAACTGCGTAAGTTTCGTTTTTCAGCAGCGCAGTTAAAAGAATGCTTAATATTTTTACTCGTGTCAGCCCTGCGGTCTTGATTTGGTTTATTTTGCTTAAACTTACTACCTTCTTCTCCAGACAACTGCTGAAATCTTCGATTTAATACCGATTGACAGTCACTCCACTTAGGCAGCTTTAAGTAGTCGAGCTGTTCTTCCCATTTCGAGCGAGTCTTACCGTCAACTTTCGACAGCACTAAGTGGATAAAAATAGCATTTGTGATGTCTTCATGATTTCCTAATGACAATAGAGAGTCATAAACCGCTGATGCTGTATCAATAAGTTCCCTCAAAGCAGCTGCTGAAGGTTGAGAGACCCGAGATAAATCGAACAAAGTCGCGATATTATCAAAAAATATAAGGCAATCGTTATCATACACACGTTTGAGACTTTCTAAAGCATTAGGGTAATTTTCCTCTGACATTTGGAATGCTTTGACTGTTGCAGCTCCAGATAAGCATGATATGAGGTGGTTAAATTTTTCGATGTCTGGTAGAGAACTATTATTGTGTACCAAAGTATTAAATAGCCCTATAAAATTTTTAAACTCGGAATATTTTCCATCGAATTTTGGAAGAGACATTTTTGGAAGTCTACAATGAGAAGGCGCTGTTGTGCTACTTTGTTCTGTGACACTGTTCGTAGCGCGTGGTAACAGCGATTTTAATTTTGCCTTCGTTATTACGCACAATTCTTCCAATTCCATTCTATAATCGTCCTCGTCATCTTTTAATTCGATTTTATTTTGAATCGTTAATGCATCTTCAACATATTTTTCTAACATTTCCCGACGACATTCGAGCTCACACTGGTCTTTTGAGATTAAGTTTTTCTCAATAGATATTTTTATGAGGGTAATGCTAGCTACTAAATTGTCTCGTCGTTTCAGCAATGATTCCAGATCATTGGACCCTGATGCTGGAGGAGCCATTTCAATATTTTCTTTTTTAAATATAGATTCAAAAAAAGCTACTTTAAATTTTTATTAACTGGACACTAAATAATTTAAAATGTCTCACAAGTTATTTTCACCAAATTCACCAAGTATTTTATGGGAGAGTGAATAAAAATTAACTGAGCAACTGTTCTTGGGAATTCACAAATTAAAGCTGAGGAAATGTAGAAGAGCACTTTTCTTTATATGTACAATAAGTACCAGCTGAGGCGAAATTTATTTTAGGTACTGTAGTTAGTAAACTTTAAAATATGTAAGTAAGCCACGAACAATATTTTAACTAAAGTTTGTTTGCATTAATTCGAAAAATTGTTTATTCAGCACCAAATAATTTATATGTATGTATATGTGCTTGTAATAAACGAATTTTAAATAATCAAAAAAATGTACAGAGTACCTGCAAGTTATCACGGGGTGAGATAACACTTTTTACCAGCTGCTTATCCATGCCAAAATTATTTTTTGTTTTTTAATTTTTTTTTCCGGCCGACGCGGTTTAATTGGTTTTTTTTACCGCTTGTCCACCGATTTCTGTATGTATGTATGTTTGTGTACGTTCCCTGCAGTTCCAAAATAGCTTTTTCCTATATGAAATCCGCGAGGAAGCACCGAGGAACCGGGGTACGGAGGTATGCCCGCACCGAGGAATTGCGCGAGGAATTTTGTATGGGATTCAAGTTTTCTTCATAGGTGCAGCTCTCGATGAACTTTTTGGCCGTTTCATCGAACGATTCTTCGGTGCCTTATACGAATTTTGTATGGAAAAAATTCGTATAAGGCATAGAGGAATTCGTAGCGGAAGTGGAAGCGGGGTTTTCCTCGAGGATCGCCCTTAGGGAAATCATATATGCCAATGTTCAAAATTTCATCCCCAAATTCATATGAAAAACAATATATATACATATTTTTTTTTATTTTATAAAATACCTTATTTTGTAACATAAGAGATAAGAACATTAAAAATATGAAATTCGAAAGATTTTGTTTACCATTTTTGTGGAGTATTTGCAAGACATCGGCTGTTTTGCGTCCATCTATGGTACAAAAAATATTTTCGTTATTACATATTATATATTACTTTTTTTAATTTAGCGCAAACTTACCTTCCAAAGGAAATTATCGGACATACATGTGTATGGCTTAATCCTAAAAAGATTTAAATAAATTTGTAGTAAAAAACATAATATTTTTGTAATATTAACGACACTTACATGATTTTTAAACATTTCCGCTTCCCGTTGCACAAATTAAGAAATTTGACAACATATTGTCAACGCACTTCGCAAAAGAATGACGCAGTTCAATTTTATTTTTCACCCTTTTGGTATACCCTTCTTTTTGGGTATAGCCGACCATAAATGACACGCGAGTTATATTATATGTATCCACATATATTTGTAATCATTGTAATGGTTACCTCGGTTCCATAATTTAAATAATATTATATATATATGTATACATATATATATATATATTATATGTTATATTATATTTATATTTGAAGAACTTTAACATCAGAAGAGTATACATAAGTCGAGCGCCCCTCAGCCGTATTTTCCATCGAAAACTAATTTTTTGTTTCTAACGGAGAATGACAACAGTGCAATTAGAAAAACGAAAGAATAGAAGACAAATTTGGAGTCGGGCCGCCTTCGGGTGCAAGCAACGAAATCGTATTATAAGAGTGAGGAAGAGAGGGAAAGTTAGGAATATCCCTTTCCCTTTCCTACACACATGATTGGCAATTGCCAAAATTCACTTGTGAACAGCCAGAACTGCAGGGTTATGTATTGCACTTCACTTGTCCACTTTTTCCGTATATATATGTATTTATTTGCACGTCACCGTTTGCTGATTTTATTTAACAAATATTAACTTTATTTGTTAAATTAGAAACCAAACACTGTTTTAAATTTGTTGCCACTGTTCACTTGCAATTGTTTAAATTTGTCTAAATTTGTCTCTGCTCGGGCGCCATGAAGATTCACAATAGTTTTTGTGAGACGATAATATTTAACACTGCCAAATTTAAAGAACAAAATGACACGAATTCAACACGGGAAATATGACAAAGTTTATTGGTATATAAATTTCAAATTGAATAGCTTATAGAAACGACTTAGAGCGGGTGCGTGCGAGACGATCAGAATCTAAACGAGACTGGCTTCCTTTATTTCATCTCCTACTTCTTTTCCTTCTTCCCGCTACTTCATTTTCTCTTATACTTATTTTCTATTTGCTTCATTACATTCCATTTCATTGAGTTTCTTCTGATTTAATTTTCGTATGATATTGTAACTTAAGTAAAGGGCTGAAATCAGCCAACAGAGTCATTAAGCTTTGCGGGCTTACCCAAATGGAGTGAGTGTATAGCATTAATTGATAGGCATTGTAAATACCTAGAAACTTCCGACCAGACCGAAGCCGGTACGAAGGCGCACCATGTAGTTAGTGGCGGTAAACATCGCTATCAACAAGGACAACGTTTAGGGGCCAGCTTTAATTGTACCACTTAAACCTGCCTCTATTGTTCCGATGTTAATCATAAAATATTTAGCTGCCCCCAATTCAAAGCTCTTACAGCGGTATGAGGTAGCTAAAGGACAATTTCTCTGTCTAAACTGCTTAGGCAAGGGACATCATCTGTCCAAGTGTCCTTCTAGCCAGAAATGTCGTTTGTGCTCTCGATCACATCACACTCTGCTTCATCGTGAGAGTACAAATTTAGCTCAGCAAACCCGCTCGGAACCACCAGCCAGTGTTGACGTTGTTTCTCAAACTCATATAGGCTATTCACAAGACCAAGTCATCTTGGCCACGGCCATGGTCTTGGTAAGGGATGCAAACGGTAGTTATAGAGTTGGTCGAGCATTACTTGATTCATGCTCGCAAGTTAACTTTCTGTCTGATAATTTCGCGCAAGCCCTTCGGTTACCACGGAGTAACAGCAATATAAATATCTGTAGCATCGGGGACAGCCAAACTCGGATAAGACAACTGGCAACAACAGCAATTAAGTCTCGGCTTAACAATTTTGAACTTTCGCTTGAATTTTGTGTCACTAAGCATATCGCATACCAGCCAGATGCCGATATTGACACCTCATCTTGGAACTGGCCTCGAAATACTCCGCTAGCGGACGATACATTCTATAAAACTCGCCCAATAGATTTGCTGTTAGGAACTGAAGCATTTTTCGACGTAATTTCAGTCGGACAAATCAAACTTGGTCCTAGGCTTCCTACCTTACAAAAAACCTTGTTTGGATGGGTGGTCACTGGTCGCTGTAAACGAGTCAGCCCGACAACATCGCACTGTTATTCTCTTACATTAGAGGAATCGATAAACAAAAACCTGGAAAGACTTTGGCAGTTAGATGAAGTGGAAAAGGTGGACAAGGTCTCCCCCGAACATCGTAGTTGTGAGCAAGCCTTTCTGAAAACAGTACATCAGGAGTCGAATGGTAGAGTAGTCACACAGCTGCCGTTTAAGGATGATCCTTCAATATTGGGCAAGTCCTACGACACAGCTCGTCGCAGATTTGAAACTCTTGAGCGTCGTTTAAGGGGATCACCTGAAGTCAAGGCTGCGTATGTGGACTTTATGCGAGAGTACGAAGAGCTCAATCATTTAACACTGGTGCCTAAGCCCAGGTTAGATGAGCCTCACTTCTATATTCCACACCATTGCGTTTTCAAACCAAGTAGTACCACAACTAAATTGAGAGTTGTTTTCGACGCGTCATGTAAGACTTCTACTGGAGTATCGTTGAATGACCTACTTATGGTGGGACCAACAATACAGAGTGATCTGTATACATTGCTTATTCGTTTTCGGACCTTCAAATATGCCATTACTGCCGATGTTGTCAAGATGTTTAGACAGGTCTTAATTGATTCGCCACATCGCAAATTTCCATATATTTTTTGGAGAGACTCACCAGAAAAGGAGTTAAAAACGTATCAATTGAACACCGTCACCTACGGTACAGCGTCAGCGTCGTATCTTGCCATCCGCAGCATGGTCTATCTTGCCGACTTGTACGGCACAAATAATAAAGCTGGTTCAGAAGCGTTGAAGTCATCGTTTTATGTGGACGATTTTCTTTGTGGTCATGATACCTTAGACGGACTTAGGCGAATTAAACGCGAAGTTACTGACATTTTGAACAGAGGTGGTTTTAAGCTAAGGAAATGGCACTCAAATCACAAGGAATTCGTGGACGACCATAACTTGAAACCTCTGAACATCGAAGACACTGAAGTCGCAACTACGCTGGGTATGAATTGGAACCAAAGGGATGATGTATTTCTGTTTGAATTCACACCTAAAAAGGCAGTTTCGGTGACTAAACGCGCCATACTATCGATTTCGTCATCACTCTTCGACCCTCTGGGTTTGATTTCGCCAATCATCATAACAGCAAAGATTTTATTACAGGAGTTATGGTTGATGAAGCTGAACTGGGATGAATCGGTTCCACAAAACATCGAACATGGGTGGAAATCATTTATCGAATCGTTATCGTCACTTGAAAGGCTCCCAGTGCCGCGATATTGCTTACAGCCAAACGAGGAAGGATTCGAACTTCATGGATTTAGCGATGCCTCGATACGTGCCTATGGCTGCTGTGTCTACACACGCACGATCGATTTGAATGGCAAGGTTGTTGTGAGATTGCTTACATCAAAGGGCAGAGTGGCTCCGACACGAAAACTGTCTTTGCCAAAATTGGAATTGGCAGGGGCACATCTTTTGGCGAAGCTGATCGCAAGAATCCGTGAAATCCTCACAAATCTTCGGTACAAAATATTTCTATGGTCTGATTCGCAAATCGTTCTATATTGGCTAGGACAGCACTCTGCTACATTATCAACATTTGTAGGAAACCGTGTATCCGAGATACAGGAGTTGTCTGCTGATTGTACTTGGCGATACTTTCCGACAAAGGTTAATCTGGCGGATATGGTATCCAGAGGATGCACGTCCTTAGAACTAGCCGACTCAATTTGGTTCACTGGACCCTCTTATCTACAACAACCAATGGATTACTGGCCAAAGGACAAACGAGGTCAGATAGATCCAGAAGTAGTCTCATGTGAGAAGCGTAAGGCAGCATTCGTGGCAAAAATATATGACAATCCCTTGCTCAACTTAGTCGAAAACACTAGCTCTCATCTTCGTTGCCTTCGTATCGTAGCATGGATGCTTCGGTTCGCATATACATCACAAAAAATAGAATCATTCGATACAACCTTTCCGTCACCAACAGAGCTGAATCGAACATTCCACTGCATCATTTGGAATCTACAAGGGCAGTCATTTTCTCAGGAGCTTCGATCTTTACACAGAGGCGCCATAGATGGATTTGCGCTAATGAAGGTCGGTGGCAGGCTACAACAATCGAATCTGCCAGAATCCCAAATACACCCAATCTTGCTCAGCAGCAAGGACAACTTCGTTCGGCGCTACATCAAACATCTTCACATCACAAATTATCACGCGGGTCCGAAGGCACTAGTTGCTATCATTCGTCTTCGTTTCTGGATTGTAAATGCTCGAGATGCAGCCAGACGCGTTGTTAGATCGTGCATACATTGCGTTCGTTATAAGCCACAGCTGTAGCGACAAATTATGGGAAATCTTCCGGTGGAGCGTCTAACAGTTTCAAGACCATTTGCACGATACGGTGTTGACTTTGCTGGACCAGTCAACATATACATGCGCATAAGAGGAAAGGGCCCAACAAAGGGTTAAATATGCATATTCGTATGCTTTGCGTCAAAGGCCGTCCATATCGAATTGGTTTCGGACCTTTCAACGGAGGCATTTATAGCGGCCCCAAAACGCATGATTGGGAGACGCGGACTACCAACCGACATATTTTGTGACAATGCCACAAATTTTGTAGGGGCTTGTAACAAATTAAAGGCTCTCCACGATTTTTTGTTTAAAACCGAAACTAAATCAGCTATCCTTTTGCTCAAACGAATTTATAAACTTTCGATTTATACCCCCCAGGGCTCCACATTTCGGAGGACTATGGGAGGCCGCCGTGAAGAGTGCGAAGGGACTATTAAATCGTTCTATCACAAACGCGCGCCTAACCTTCAAAGAACTCAGCACGGTTCTTATCGACATCGAAGCGATCCTAAATTCGCGACCCATAACGCCACTATCATCCGACCCTAACGATTTGGAGGCCCTCACTCCGGGTCACTTCCTCGTAGGAAACTCCTTGCGTGCGTTGCCTTAAGACCCGTCTGAAGGCGAAAACATCGACAACTTGGAGCGTTGGAGAAGAGTCAGCGCAATAAAGCAACATTTTTGGCAGCGATGGGTATACGAGCACGTAGCAGAGCTGCAGATGCGATCGAGCTGGAACAAGGTGATGGATAACGTGGCCATTGGAAGTATGGTCATCGTCCATGAAGACAACGTGGTTCCACAACGCTGGATAATGGGTCGAGTTGAAGCTACTACGTCAGGCAAGGATCGTCGAGTTAGAGTGGCTGACGTTCGCACATCCAAGGGTATCATAAGGCGTCCTATACCTACATAAGCTGGCACTATTACCTGTCTGTTGAAATTCACGAGTGTAATTTCAATGGGGCCGGGATGTTGGGTCATCGCAGAAACATCTCTCTTAAAACTTATATTAGTTTCGATAAACCTTTGAAATGTATTTATCTCTACATTCTTTGTATTCACCATTCTTGCATTCTTTGTATTCATGTATTCTTGCATTCACCACGAGTCGGCCGCTGCGCCGGCACGAAAATGGCATTATTAAAAATTCGATCGTTTGGAGCACACGCAATTTGCAACCCGAGTTTTTATTTTAAAAAAATCGCTAAATCGACCTGATCACACCGCCCAAAACACACCCTCGGCAAGAAAACGCTCTTGTCCCTACAGCGTCCATAGTACTATGTTTTTGCTTGAATGCAACTTGGTTATGTGAGATTAGGTTATTGCGGGTGATGAACCACATAAGTCTGCGGGCTATGATTTTTTCAATTGTTTTTCCTAAACAGGATAGGAGGGAGATGGTGCGGTAGCTGTTAATTTCGGCAGGAGGTTTATTGTGGGTATATTCCGGAGTTAAACATTTCATTATATATATCTAAAAGTCTATTTTTGAGGGAGTATGGCATTTCTTTGAGCATTGGGTAGGATATACTGTCTGCACCAGGGGTTTTACCTTTTGACCTGACCTTTTGACACACCAGAATCGCACTTCAAAAATCGAAATGGCTGTGGTGGCACACCGGCCAGCCTCTTTACGTCGGACCGAAATTTTTTCGAAGAAGAAAGAGGGGATATCCTGGAGGTAAAATTTTCCAGACAAATCCGTTTAGCAACAAGTACAGATTTTTTAAAAACTGCATTGGCTCTTTTATAATTCTTTAGGTTAGAGTCTGACATTCTGGACTTGTAAACCGCGAACAAGTATTGCTTTTCATTTCGAAGTTTCTGAAGTGTGCAATTCCACCACGGAACTGCTGCCTTATGCACGACACGTTTGGTTTGTGGAATACTGCAGTTAGCTGCGGACCTAATCCCTTTGGTTAATCGTGCAACTTGGTGGTTTAAACAACCGGTCTTCCAACTGATTGCTGTTAGTACGCACTTCGATCTATAAACATCCCAGTTAGCTAAATCTAGTTTATATTTAGGAAGGGGAGGGGTGGGGTCAGGACTAAAATTTATGGAAAAACTTATTGATATGGGGAAATGATCACTGCCGTGAAGGTTGGCCAAGATCGACCAACTGCACGTATGTGCTATCTGCGGGGTGGTTAAGGAAAGATCTACATGGGTTAGGGAGTTGTGGGTGGATAAATGTGTGGGAGATCCATCGTTGAGGACAATCAGATCTTGTTCCGCTATTAGTTTTTCAATTTTTTTGCCTCTGGTGTTTGATTGAGGAGAGCCCCAAAGAGGACACCACGAGTTAAAGTCCCCTAGAACGATGTATGGCTGTCTAACTGTGTCAAGAATAGCAGATACGTCGAGTGTAGAAAAGCTTTGATTAGGAGGAATGTAAACATTGACGATCTGTATGTCAATGCTTACATTGAGCTCCAAAACAGAGCAGAGGATGTTAGAGTTGATGTTGCGGTGTTTGTGGGGGAGGTTTTGTTTAATAAGAATACCGATACCTTGCTTAGCACTGATATTCTGCGGTAAATTGTGGAAATAACCAACGTAGCCTTTGGGACAGACAAAATTTATAAAGTTAAATGGCAGGTTTGTTTCTTGTAAACATAAAATGTCGGGCGATTGTTCTTTTATTAGAATAGAAAGTTCGTGGTAGTGGTTAAATATTCCGTTTATATTCCATTGCGAGATTTTAATTGGCATAGATTCAATTAAAAAAATAAAATAATACTAAAATTGGTATTATAGTGGTGATAATTAATGCAAAGGGGAAAACTGGACTATGAATCCGGTGATTCCATAGAATCAGAATAAGAAATCGGATAAGATACCTGAGACGTAGAGATAGTTGGGGATTTAGGTAAAATTATATTGTTGGATTTTTCAGTAAGAGCTTTAATAACATTGGAGTGCGAGCGGATAAAAGAGCTTGGGTTTTGAGTATTGGGTACAGTAGAGAGAGAAGGCTTGTATGAGTTTGAAAGAGAAGAGGTTGGCATGTTGGTAAGAGAGATCGTGTTGATCTCACTATCAGGCTTCGGAGTTATGGTACTTTTGTCGGTTTTCGTGTTCGGGCTTCGGGCAGTTGTAGAAGACGGGCTTGCTGAGCTGGCGATAGAAGCGAAGGTAGTCGATGCGTTGTTCTTATTGTTTTGTTGTTGTAGAATAATACGGGCTTCACGGAAGCTGCATCTCTTACTAGTTTTTATGCAGAGAAGTTCTCTCTGGTATTGATATTTTGGGCATGTTGGAAAGGAGACAGGATGATCGCCACTACAGTTCGCGCAGAAAATGCGAGTGCAGGGCACTGGAAGATGAGGAGAGAGGTTACAAGAAACGCAAGTTGCGGTGTTTTTGCAGTGTTTCGTTGTGTATCCCAGAAGTTGACAAGACTTACACCTCATCGGATTAGGAAAATATTCCCTAACCTCTACGGTATGCCAAGAGACGTCAAGCTTACTCGGTAACTTGTAAGAGTCAAAAGTAACAAGTATTTTGCCAAAGGGTTTGACGGCAAGTCAATGATTTTCGTAAATTTGTAAACGCTGTGAACATTTTGCGACTTCAGCTCTTCGACAATTTCTGTTTCGGGAACATTGATCAAGCAAGGGGCATAAACTGTGCCTTTAACATAATTAAGGGGGTCTTCCTATGTGATGGGTTGAAAAAATCGATTTTTTTTTTTCATAAATTGCTCCCTTAACATGTCTAAAATACGGTAGTAAAGCGATTTTAGAAAATTCGAAGTCGTTTTAAAGATACAGCAGGTAAAAGAAAGAGCGGTTCGGAGCGCTGAGTTGGCAGTTAGAAACTTTAAACGCGTTTTTCTCAAAACTGTGTTTTTCAAACTTTCCTCCATTGTATCTCAGAAACGGCTGGACCGAATTACTTGAAATTTACAGGGCGCACTCAATATATGTAAACGCATGGAATGAACTATTATCAATCGAAAATTTTCAGAACTTCGATTTTTTTATAGCAAAAAACAAAAAAAAAACGCCTAATTTGCAACTTTTTTTTCAAATGTCTATCAAAAATCCAATTTTTTTTATACTCATTTGATTATAGGTCATTCCGTGCTTTTAAGCCTACAAATTAAAACGCCGTTTATTTTTTTTTTTTCTGATAAGCCGATCAGCCGGAATCGTGGAGGAAGTGGAAGCTCTTTTTTTCGAGGCGGGGGTGTTCAGAGCGCTGTAACTCTAGTTTGACTGAATATTTTTAGCTGAAATTTTTTATTTATACTGTCCAAATATGTGTTAATAAATAATAAAAAAACTTGAAGCTCTAAATATTTACTGGTCGTAGAAAAAAAATCCTAAAATATCCCTAAAAAACAGGCCGTCACATAGGAAGACCCCCTTAAGAGATTGGTGAAGTTTGATTTCCACATCAGTTATACCAGGCAAAGCAGAAACCTTGGTAAACTTATCGGCGACTTCACGGGAGTTAACCAGGAGAAGCAGATTACCATCACGTAAGGTTGATATAGAGGAGATTTCTTTGCTTATAAGCTTAAGAGAGCGGTGGATTGCGAAACAAGAGAATTCGGATAGCGCTTTAGCGGATTTGGATGCAACGACTATAAATCGTGGGTTTTTTTGCTGGGTTAAGGGAAGTTCAGGGAAATCGACGGGAAGTTTTTGATATGGTTTTTTTTTTTTGCTTTGTGGCTAGCGCTAAGGCTGGCAAAGCGGTTATCCCCAAGATTTGGTGGCCCGGGGGCCATGATAATTATTTTTCGGTGTGCACTTGAAAAAAAGTTGCTAGAACGACGTGCGCGAAGGGAAGATCGCAGGCCGAAAAATAGGCGAGAGAGTGAAAGAAGCAAATTGCAAGAAACCACTGATAGTTCGGAAGACAACGACGTCTGCACTCGAAGAGAGATAGTCGGTGACTGTCTGACTGAAATTATAATACCCTTTTGCTCTGCAAGGGTATAAAAATGGAGACAAAAAATGTGCGGAATCGCATTACAAGAGAACGGCTGGGCCGATCTGGCTCAAATTATTTTTCAATTGTTTGTACCCGCCAGAAGAAGGTTATAGCATAAGAAAACCTTCTGGAAAAGTTGCTAGCGGCTCAACAGATGTACACAAAGATGTATGTAAAATTCTAAAACACACTACAAAGATCATAGCTGCGTTGATATTGTGTATCGAGGAAGTCGGTAAAAAAATATTTAAACAAAAAAATCGAGTGAACTTAAACAATTGGAAATAATGCCTGCTGTTAGACGAATAAGACTTGGACGGCGTTCGCGCAATGTAATAAATAGTCCGAATTTCCGTAATAGTCGGACGCAAGAGGAACGTGCAGAAATAAATGCATCGACACGTGCCCGAATGGCACAGCTTCGCGCTGCACAAGCCCCCCTCAAGCCCGACAAAATAATAGAGTAAGACGAACCGCAAATGAAAACTTAAATCGCGCTGCATTTGCATACAATTCTGAAACACCCTACAAAGATCATAGCTGCGTTGTTATTGGTTCATTGTCTGTCGTATGTCAGCATTGCAATGCACTGAAGTTTCGATTGGAATCTCCCGGCTTATGCTTTGCAAGTGGCAAAATTAAATGGCCCGTTTTGACTCATCCACCAGAGCTATTGTATTCGCTACTATATGGAAATTCGGCCCAATCAAGCAATTTCCTAAAGCTTGCACAAAAATATAACGGATCCTTTCAAATGACCTCAAATGACATCAACCAGGCTACAATCCAAGTTATAAGGTAATGGCGTCTCTCTTTTATCAAAATTAACAACTCCCAATGATTTCGAGTCAAAAAAATTTCACAAAAAATTTGAATTACCAGTGTTCTGTTATTACTCTGGGGTTATATGAAATCGTGAAATTGGGGCGAGGCAAAGTTCGCCGGGTCCGCTAGTATATATATATTTTTCGATCTTTCCTATGGCAGCTATATGATAGAGTTATCCGATTTTGATAAAATTTAATCCGAAATTCAATAGTAGTTAGAAAACGCCATCTGGAAGAAATCAAAACGATCTGATCAAAAACAACGGAGTGAGAATTTTTTATTTCATTCTCTCGTATGGGAGCTATCCGATATAGTAGGCCGATCCGGCCCGTTCTGACTTATATACTGCGTGCAATAACTACACACCTTTTGGGAAAGTTTCAGCAAGATAAGTTTAAAACCGAGAGACTAGTTTGAAGAGAAAGAGACAGACGGACAGACATGCAGACGGACAGACATACAGACGTACAGACGTATTTCGATTCAGATGGTGATTTTTTTGCCTTTTGCACTGCAAGGGTATACAAAAATTTGGTTGAAACTCTCTTGAAATTAACCGTTTTGCACGGTAAACGAATGGTGAGTTGAGTAGATGGTTTGGAGATTTTTTGTATTATTGAAAATAAATAAAAACAATTGTTTCATTAAAATCTGCCCACACCAATACGAGAAATTTGTAATGACCTTTTAAAGCAGTTAATCCTTTTTTGCATAATATTTAATTTTATTTCTAGTTTCTGTTGGGTCAATGAGCTTTTTCATTAACCATTACCTTGGCGGTGACCAAATAAAATAATCCGCACAAATTTTCGTTTAGTAATTGCACTTATTTATTTTAATGGCATCAAGGCCTTAAATGTAAAAAGTTAATGTTTGTGCGAGTGTTGATTAGGCAGGCAGACCGAATTGTCTGTGCCTTTTTTACAGCGAAAGTATGTTGGGCAAACAGACCGATTTGTCTGTGCCGTTTTAGCCGCGAAAGTATATAAGCCGAAAAGAATGGGCAGGCGATCAGCGACCGTCCCTTCTGCTATCGAGTACCAAAATCGAACTATATAGAAGCTGCTTGCCGTGGATAAAGGCCAGGTAGCGATAAGAAAAGTGCAAAAGGGAGTTAGCAATTACAATATATGACAGTGTTGCCGCGCAGGGCAAATAGAAAAACAAAGGCAAACAGCAAGCGATCAATATACGTTAAGATTTGAAATTTAATTATTTGAATTAGGCTGCGGCATGACCGAACATTTTGGAAAACCAGGGCTTTCAACCAGATCCTGCTTCGGCAGCACGCACAACTTGCGGACTGCCCTTCGAGTGATTCCAGTTAATGTTCGTATCACTGCCACACGAGCAACTCCATCGGATCCAGGCACCAATTCCATGACCCTGGCTAATGGCCATTTAAGCGGAGGCAAATTCTCATTCTGGACCAGGACGACATCGTTGATTTGAAGCGCAGGTTTGGGAGTGCGCCACTTTGACCGTTGCCGTAAACGGAGTCAAATAGTCTTCACGCCACCGTGACCAGAAGATTTGTTGGAAGTAGGAAATTCTCTGCCAGCGGTCCAAACGGTTGAAGTTCAGCTTTGTGACGTCAGACTCAGAGTACAACACCAGTGGAACTGTGCCAAGAAAGTGTGCAAAAATTAGCGCCTCAAGATCTGCCGGATTCTCGGAAAGAGGGAGTAAAGGTCGTGAGTGTACAATTGCCGCAATGTGGCAAACGAGAGTGCGCAATTCATCGAACAATAATAACGATGGGCCAACAGAACGATAGAAATGAAATTTGGACGTTTTTACTGCAGGCTCCCAGAGCGGCGTTTACACGATCCTTGGGCAAGTCAGCCATTATGTGTTGAGATAGCTGTGGTTTGGCTCGAAAGAATATCACGCATTAAGACGTTGCAGCGGACACTGTTTTCCGGCCACCTATCTGCCAAAAGTGAAGGCGCATGTGAGCGAACAGCGCTCGCGGACCAGATGCTGGATGCTGGCGTGGCAGTATGACAGGATGCCACGAACTCGCATCAGACCGAAGCTATCGACGAATGGCAAAAGCGAGGACAATGGGCTGGATGATGAAATTTGCTGCTTAGAATGCAGCCTGCAGTAGTCATCAGACAGGTTGCTCATTTGGACACATCTGATGAGCATCTGAGTGCCCATTTTAACATCTTCGACGGCAAGACCAGGAGGTCTTATACGGTGTGCAAATTTATATACATATCCAAAAGTGCGGGTCATCTTTTGCCAAGAATTAAAAAATTTGCATTTTAAAGTCAAATCCACTTCGGTCGAGACGTCAACCAAAATGCGCTTTATGAGCTCGGAAGAAATCTTCGAAAGCAAGCAAGTCTCAGGCCAATCGTGCTGATTCTTGTGAAGAAGCGCCGGACCTCAGAACCAAAGGGCAGATTCCAGAAGCTCACTCGGGAAAGCAGCTCTTGACAAGATATCGGCTGGATTGATGCCAATTGATGCCACTGGATAGCTCTTGAATTAAAGAAATTCGATTAGCAATAAATACTTGGAAACGTGAAGGTTCATCGCTTATCCATGATAAAGCTACAGCGTAATCCGACCAAAAATAAAACGGGCAATCGAAGAGATCCATGTTGCGTACGTCCCGCATCAGCTGGGCCAGTAACAAGGCAGCGCAGAGCTCCAATTCGGGAACTGTGAGAGTCTTGAAAGGTGCCACACGATACTTTGAACAAAACAGATGCACTTCTCGTTTGCCATCAGCTATTGAAACCAGATAGATGCATCCTCCATAGGCGTCGATGCTAATGTCACAGAATCCGTGAACCTCAATAGCACTATTTGGATGCAACGCATGTCGAGGAAACTTCAATTTCTGGGTACGACCCATGTCAGATGACAACTTCAGCCACGATATCTTGAGTGCCTCAGGAATGCTCTTATCCCACTCCAACTTTTCTCTTCAGACTTGTTGCAGGAAGAATTTGGCCTTGGCGACTACAGGACCAATGAGACCAAGATGATTATAAATCCTAGCAATTGTGGACAACACCAGTAGTTTACAAGGCTTTGAAGAAACCTGTATGGGAGAAAAAGAGAAACGAAACACATCCGCTGCAGGGTCCCAAGAATTAACCAGTGTCTTGGTAAAGTCGCTCCCATCGTTAAACTTCAGGAATGTTTCCTTCTCCGAGTCAGCAATTTGATTAAGGACATCGCGGTCGTTGGAACACCATTTCCTGAGTTTAAAGACATCAAGTTGGTGGTTTGAGACATGATTTCGAGGACCTGCTGTGCTGATTTCCCTCCTGTGATCAGATCGTCAACGTAGAAGTCTCGCAAAATGGTTTAGGAGCCGATTAAAAATGAGCTCTTCTCATCACTCGTCAATTGATGCATCGTTCTAACGGATAAAAAGGCTGCAGGCTTAGTTCCATAAGTCACGGTATCCAGCTTCAATACCTGCACCTCCTGGTCCGGTGAGTCACGCTAAAGAGTGCATTGAAGGTGGCAGACGTCACCAGTCAATGCAACAGGAAAGTCCGAAACTGTAACAGCGTGTTGAACAGCTTATATTGAATGGTAGGCCCTGCCATTAGAACCTCGTTCAGCGAGTATCCACTTGACGTTTTGGCAGACACATCAAAAACGACTCGAAATTTAGTCGTAGTGCTATCTTCTTTGAAAACGTAGTGGTAGGGAAAAAAATATTTGCAAAGACTCAAGGAGTCAATTTTACGGAACACTCACCTGAGTCCAAACGACAAAATTTGGTCATGAAATGAGCCACACACTCTAGTTCTTCTTTGGTGGCTGTGACCACGCCTTCTCCTCAACTCTCAACCTCCCAAAAGCGACGGACTAGCTCATCCACACAACCATCAGCAGCAACCAATTCACGCTGCACAGCTTGATTCTGTAATGCAGATGCCTTGATAGAAGACCTCCTGTTATGATCCAACCAAGCCTCGGTTTCTGCGATAGGGGTAACCCATCAGCTAACTTAATCTGCCCTACAGATAATAGTTCAAACAAGAAAGGAAGCTAGCTTCGGCGAGCCGAAGCTTATATACCCTTGCAGTCATTAAATATGTCGAACAAAATACATAAAGGGTAAACAGCATCGAAGCTATGACGATTTTTCTATTAACTTTCCATATTGTTCATATGACAGCTATATAGTCATGTACACCCACACATACCCTAACTTTAAGTTCATGTATTTACAGTTAGTACACGGCAGCTAAGCTTCCACTTAAAAGCTTGAAGCCTAGCTTATGCTAAGTTTAGTTTTTAAGCAGACTTGGAACAGTACGCACGTACAAATAAATTAATTGTAAGACTAAACTGAAGTCTTTTTTTGTGAAACCTCTGTTACTCGACAAGGAAGTCGAAAGAGGTTTCTTATCGAATACCGTCACTATCAGCCTATAACCGATTAAGAAGTCGTGGCTGCAGGCATCGATCTACAAATTTCATAGCTGAGACGAAGAGGTCTCAACTTTCCATTTAACTGGCGACGAGGATTAAACAAATACTAAGCAGTAAAACCAGCCATCCGTAAAAATTTGCAGTACAACAACGCACCTGGTGGTAATAACTTTTTGGATTCTGCAATACACGTGGTCCAACAAGCGTAGACCAACGTAAAGATTAACATAAAACATATCTGGAAAGCTTTCATCGGCACGCGGATACGAAGACAGGCTCAAAGAAGAAATTAACACACATCAGGAAATCTTTAATAAGATCAAGGTAAACCAGATAGCTAAACAAGAGGAGCCTATAAACCTTTTTTTTTTGAAAGCTTTTATTGATGAAAGAACATTGTTAAATAAGAAGCAGCCAATTACTAATAATTTAAAAATATATATATACATAAATAAATAACAAAAAAAAAATTAAAATGAATGAGAATAGCTTAGCCACGTTTAACTCAACCTTAAATTGCATAAAATTAATACAAAATTTTGATGGTACTGATACAAATGAATTACCAGATTTAATAGCACAAATAGAAACAGTTCTCCCAACGTTCAGTGTTTTCGACGCGCCTACCAAAAGCATTTTATTTGGCTTTATAAAAAACAAATTTATAGGACTATGCAGGCCAGTGCTTCATAGACATGGGAATATTACCGATTGGGAGCGGTTAAAGCAGATAATTTTAAAACATTTTGGTGAAAAAGAAACTAGCGACGTTTTAATGGATATGTTAAAACTGTGTCGAGTTGAATCAACCGTAGAAGAATATTATAGTAGAATTAATGAAGTGTCTAATAGAGTACATAATCGAATACTAATCCATAATGATGATACATACTCTACTTCCGAAGTAAACCGAATTGCACTCCGCGTTTTTAGAGACAACCTACCTGAACCTACTAAAACAATGATATTCGCGAGAAATCCGCAGTCTTTAGATGATGCTTACAAAATCATTGAAGATGCTAGACATCAAAGCTACACATTATACGGGCCGACTCGAAAGAATAATAAATACAATAAGCCAAACTTTAGAACCAATTTTAGTAACGATAATAAAAATGTGAACGAATTGATAGTAACACAAGGTAGTTCTGGTGAAGCTAGCGGTGACCAACAAGATAGTGCTACAAAAACTGAAAACCGAAGATCTGAAGGTGCATTTAGCGCAAATAATAGAAAGCAGTGGTATCGCAATCAGTCGAATTATAACACAACATCCAACTCTACTCGAATGTCGACAAACAACAGAAATATGCAAGTTTCTGAGCAAAGCAAACGTACCTTTGAACCAATGGACCTTAATCAGTCTAACGTAAATTTTCAGATAGAGGGGCAAGACGATTACCATATATAAAAATCCAAGGTAAAAAGAGAACACTACTCTTTATTATTGACACAGGAGCTGAATTCAGTGTTATTAATGAGAATATGTGCCACCCAAAGTGGAAAACAGATATAGAACTAGAAGTTAATGCAATGGGTAACAAAATTAAAATACACAAGTTATGCAGGTTCCCTTGTTTCCAAGAATTTAAAGCTGAAAGCTATATTTGCGAGTTTTTAGAATATAATTTTCACAATGCTTTCGATGGACTAATAGGCTGTAATATACTTAATGATATGAATGCAGTCATCGATTACGCAAACAAAAAGCTTAAAATAAATGACGTTTACCTGGACCTTTTTATACAACAAAATCCAGTAAATATAAATATAAACAGCTTAATTCAAATTAATCAAACTGACCCACAGGCAAGACTCTTAATAAACAACCTTATAGAAAAATTCGGAAATATTTTTTATAAAGAAGGTCAAGACTTGAGTTTCACAAGTGAAATTAAGCACAGAATAGTAGAAAGCGGTACATAAAAGACTACTCAAAAATTGCACAGCCCTTGATAAAATACTTAAAGAAAAATGCTAAAATAAACACACATGATCAAGAATACACAGAAGCTTTTCAAAAACTAAAAACCCTAATAACAAGCGACCCGATAGTCGTGTACCCAGATTTTAATAAACAATTCACTGTAGTAACAGACGCAAGTAATTATGCTTTAGGCGCCGTGCTCATGCAAGGAAATAAAGTAATTTCTTATGCTAGCCGTTCGCTTAAAAATCATGAACTTAATTATAGCACAATAGAGAAAGAGCTTCTTGCCATATATTGGTCAACAAAATACTTCAAATATTACCTTTACGGAAGAAAGTTCATAATCAAAACCGACCATAGGCCCCTAGTTTGGCTTAACAATCTAAAAGAACCTAACTTAAAACTACAGCGCTGGAAAGTGCAATTAAACGAGTTCGATTTTGACATAACATTTATAAAAGGCAAGGAAAACGCTTTGGCAGACGGACTTAGCAGGATTGTTGAAGCATCATCAGAGGAACTTGACGAAAACGTACAAACAAAAGTAGATATACATAACACTGATATATTCACGCTAGAGATAAATAACAGTTTACCAGACATTACACATAATACAAACGTAGAAGATGAAGATTTCTCTAAAAGTTTGGTTCAATTATTTACTAACGAAACTGACGATTTGGCAACCGTTCACAGTGCAGATTCCGACGATCATAATTTTATAAATATTACCGAAAAATGTCTAAACGTCTTTAAAATCCAAATAAAAATTATTGAGGCAGAAAGTGATTCAAGTACATTCAAAATTTTGCATAAAAAAAAAAATAAGACACATTTTTAAAACAAGTGGTGATGAGGAAAATATGCTAAAGTTCATGCAAGAAAAGTTGCCTGAAAAAGGCCTAGTTGCTGTATTCTCAGAAAACCTAAGTTTATTTGTAAAATTTCAAGAAATTTATAGACAGTTTTTTTCAAATAATAGAAATTTAAGAATTCTCAAGTCGTGTATACTATTAGAAGATATAAATGATAAAGAAAAAATTCTAAAGATAATTGAAAACGAACACTTAAAAAATAATCACAGAGGTATTAACGAAATATTTGTATCTATAAGAGAAAAATACTACTACCCAAATATGCAAAAAGTTATACAAAGTTATATTAATAATTGTAAAATATGTAACTTAGCTAAATACGATCGGCAACCTTTAAAATATAATTTAAATATAACAGAAACGCCAGAAAAAATTAACGATATAATACATATAGACATTTGGTACCCTAAAAGAAATGTAATGTATCTCACGTCAATTGACAAAATGTCTAAATATGCGACGGCTCAATATATTAAAGATAGATCCTGGATCTCTTTGCTTAACGCGATAAAATTAAGAATTCAATACTTGGGGAAGCCAAAGAAGATTGTAACTGATAACGAATTTAACATAGTTGTAATTAAGCAATTTCTCCAAGAAAATAATATAGATGTGCACTTTACAACTCCTTACAAGAAAACCGGAAACTCGGACGTGGAACGATTACATCTAACACTAAATGAACATATAAGATTGTATAACGCGGATCCAAACAATACTGACACAGTTCAAGAAAATGTCCATAAAGCAATTATTTGTTACAATAACACAATACATTCAATTACGAATACTAGACCAATAGATTTATTTAATAACATACTTTGTCATGAAGATATTGTAAAATTGTATGAAAAATTAGTGAAAAATAAGCAGAATCTAAATGCGAATCAAAATAATGTAAATGAGCCAAACTTCGCAAATGTATACGTTAAGAATAATCAAGTAGGAAAATCCAATCCAATTTATAAAGAAATAAGTAACCATAATCAAGCTGGTAACTACATGGTATCTAATGAAAACCCAACAAAAAAAAATTTATAAAGATCAGGTAAAAAGAAGATATAAATACCAAAATGAAAATGATACAAATTAAGAACCTTTTTTGTACACACCTATTCAATATTTAATCCACTGAAAATTTCAACAATATTGTCGAAACTTGTGCTGGGGGAGTCATGTACACCCACACATACCCTAACTTTAAGTTCATGTATGTACAGTTAGTACACGGCAGCTAAGCTTCCACTTAAAAGCTTGAAGCCTAGCTTATGCTAAGTTTAGTTTTTAAGCAGACTTGGAACAGTACGCACGTACAAATAAATTAATTGTAAGACTAAACTGAAGTCTTTTTTGTGAAACCTCTGTTACTCGACAAGGAAGTCGAAAGAGGTTTCTTATCGAATACCGTCACTATCAGCCTATAACCGATTAAGAAGTCGTGGCTGCAGGCATCGATCTACAAATTTCATAGCTGAGACGAAGAGGTCTCAACTTTCCATTTAACTATATGATATAGTCGTCCGATGTTGATGAAATTTAAATTATAACTCAAGACTCATTAGAAAACTCTATATTCCAAAAATCATCATGTCTGATGAAAAACAACGAGGTAATCATTTTATTTCTGTTATCTAATATATAAAATTCTCGTGTCACAGTTTTTGTTACCATACTCCTCCAAAACGGCTATACCGATTTTCATGAAATTTTGTGAGCGTATTGCATAGGTCTGAGAATCAACCAACATCTATTCTTCATCACCCTAAATCCTGTTCGAAATACCAAAAATCGCATATAAAGTGAGTTTCTACCTCATCACACTGACAAAAACATCATTATTTAGTAAAATCATTAATTATATTTATGAGTGTTTTGTCCAGTGAGCAATGCCAAGAAAACGCAAAGGGGGAGATTTTATCCATGATAGAAGTAGATCTCGATACATGCGAAATAGTAGATCCGAAAGAATAACGCAATTGCATCAAGATGAGCCTGAAGATACACGAACTGAACGCAATGAAGTCAGAGAAGAGCCAGAAGATACACGAGCTAAACGTAAAGAATCAGAGAAGAGCCAGAAGATACACGAACTGAACGCAATGAAGTCAGAAGATTAGAACAACGACAACCACGCTGTGTCACAGTCAATAGACGCAGAACAAATGACCAACAACGACATCAGGTACATCGAGCATTTATATATGATTCATTACTGCGTCTAGCATTCCAGTATGAGCCCGATATTGAGTATTATGCTCACTCAAAAGCGCTAATTGGTGCTATGGACAAGGAATGTCCGCATTGTCATGCTCTGAAATTTAAAAATGAGCCAGCTGGGATGTGTTGCGTGTCAGGAAAAGTGCAACTACAGGAAATTTGAAACACCACCTGAACCATTGAACGGCTTACTTATCGGCACGGATCCATATTCTAACGTGTTCCTGAAGTCAATTCGAACATTTAATTCATGCTTTCAAATAACATCGTTCGGAGCAACAGAAATAGTTCGAAATACTAATGCAAATGGTCAAAATTACAATTCTACATTCAAAATTAGAGGCCAAGTTTATCATAAAATGGGCTCACTGCTGCCAATGCCAAATGAACCACATAAATTCTTACTGATATTGTTTAATAGTGTTACTGTCGTAATTGTTTAGTTAATGATATATAACTATAAGTAATAAATTATAATAACTTAAAAATAATGTTTGCTCTTTGTTATTTTTACATTCCCTCATGGTTTACAGCGCTCCAGATGACTTTATAATACATAAGTCTAGAACTGAGTAAATTATGCACAGAAATTATAAAGTCATTTGGTGGCAAAACAACGTTTTCCGGGTCAGCTAGTTTCTATATAGATTTTTCGATCTTTCCTATGGCAGCTATATGATAGCTCTGATAGGACTCTGATTTTTATAAAATTTTTTCTTGATTTAAGAGTATTTAAAAAACTTGATGTTCCAAAAATCATGCTCGTGGAATTAAAAACAACGACGTTAATGGAGCTTTCCGATATAGTCGGCCGATCCGGGCCGTTCCGACTTACAGGGTGCGGCGCTTAAATCCGGACAAATTTGAATTTGAATTTCCCGCCACATAGTCATTCCGCCAGAGATCGCTACTGGCGTTCTTGTAAGCCATGGGCATCTAGTAAATAGTCATAACCTAAACAAGAAAGGAAGCTATTGTAGCTTCGGCAAACCGAGGCTTATATACCCTTGCAGTCATCAAATAAGTCGAACAAAATACATATAGGCTAAACAACATCGAAGCTACGACGATTTTTCTATTCATTTTCTATATTTTCGACTATTGTTCAAATGACGGCTATATGATATGGTCTTCAGATTTTAATGAAATTTAATTCGGTATTCAAGAATCGTTAGAAAACTCTATATTCCAAAAATCATGCATGTCTGTTGAAAAACAACGATGTTACAATTTTAATTCCGTTATTTCTATAAAGATTTTTCGATCTTTCGTATGGCAGCTATAAGATATAGTTGTCCGATTTTTATGAAACTTTTTTCTCAATATAAGGGTTGTTAAAAAACTTGATATTCAAAAAATCATGCTCGTGGGATAAAAAACAACGATGTTATCAATTTATATTCATTAATTCTATATATATTTTTCGATCGCTCCTATGGCAGCTATACGATAGAGTTATCCGATTTTGATCAAATTTAATCCGAAATTCAACAACAGTTCGAAAACGCCATCTTGAAGAAATCAAGTCGATCTGATCAAAAAAAACGGTCTGAGAATTTTTTATTTCATTCTCTCGTATGGGAGTCGGCCGATCCGGCCCGTTCCGACTTATATACTGCCTTCAATACCTACACACCTTTTGGGAAAGTTTCAGTAAGATAGCTTTAAAACTGAGAGACTAGTTTGCGCGGAAACGGACAGACGGACAGATGGACAGACGGACAGACGTACAGACGGATTTCGATTCAGATCGTGATGCTGATCAAGAATATATATACTTTATAGGGTCTAAGGTGTCTCCTTCACTGCGTTGCAAACTTCTGACTGAAATTATAATACCCTTTGCTCTGCGAGGGTATAAAAAATGGATGTTACGTACAAGTGCGGAGTACAACCGAAGAGCCGCGACTATCGAAAGTCTTCGCGCTAGGCGTTCGCCGACAGAAATAATTCGATTCTTCGGGTACCCGAGATCAACTGTATACGATATTACATCCAAGTACAATGCTTCTGAAGAGTCAAGGGAAGGTTTTTCTAACCCAGCGAGGAGAACTCATTCGAGGGAATGCATTTCACGAACTCCGGCAGTCGTGGAAAAGGCTCAGGCGCTGATTTTGGAGGACCCGGGACAATCGTTGCGGAAATTGGCATCAGTATTGGGTGTCAGCGAGTGAAGGAGGACCTTCGTTAAGCATGGTTCGCTCGCTGACACCCAATACTGAGGCTGAGAACCAAGATGCAAAAGGCTATGATGCTTAGGCCCGCAAATTCGACAGCAGCCTGACCTACAATTGCGCATTTGATGCCCCTTCTTCAAGCAATTAAGACAAAGCGCCAATCGAATGACAACTGTTGTCACACACAGCACATCCATTTCCCGAAGTGTTGGTGGCAATTAAGATGCTCCTGTTGCGGGTTTTTTCTGACTGTGAACCATTTGAGTGTAAAGCTCCAGTGTGCTCTACATTTTTCAATTTTTGACAACGCTTGGACAAAAATGTAGTGAACTTATCAATCGAAGGGATTTCATCTATCGCGGCAGATTCTTCCCACTTGGCCTGAGTTTTGCTATCTAGTTTCTGCAGTAAGACATGTACAAGAACGCAGTTCAAAATTTGTTCAACCGAACCCATTGACTGAAGAGCACGAAGATATGCATTTATTTTGTCGGACATGTCTCTCAGCTTCGTGGCAGACTGCATGTCCACTTTAGGGAGACCAAAATTGCCATTATGTGAAATTGGAAAATTAGGTGCTTATTATTGAAACGATTATTCAACAAATCCACATATTTCCAACGAACGCACTGTATCCAAGGCGGAACCCTTCAGGCAAGACTTTAAGAGCTGCAGCTTCTCAATATTGGAGAGCATAAGGTCGTTGTCGATGATGGCCTTGAACATGGATTAAAAGTCGGCAAATTCGGTATAGCCACCAGAAAACTCAGGCAATCTCAATTCAGGCAACTGAGATGTTCTAGCCGCTGACACAGAATAAAAATCCATAGACGGCTCTGGCCTAAGTGTGGAACTACGAACTGCCGGATGTTTTCGCTTACCCAATTATCGATTTAAAATAATTTTTTTCGAGATGATCTGCTCCTCAAAGTCATCGCGAAACATGCTGCCGTTTTCGTTGAAATCCAGCACCTCAAGCCTATCATGGACCTGGAGAAATGTATCCTTGCTCTCGTCCAGGCGTTCAACACGAAGTTCCAGTTCCTCCTCACTCATTTCCTGGAGCTTCTCGACGGTCAGGGTCTTCTCAAAGGCTTTAGCTTTAGAAAGCATTGAGCGAGCCTTCAATTTATAATATTTTGATCTCACAACTGAGCAAAAAGCGTTGTGTCGTTGATATATTTGGTTTTTATTATTTCAAAAATTTATCACTTGCAAACTAATCAAGTTCCACTGTGCACTGATTAGCGTTATAATTGTGCGTCTATTTGCATTGGGGGACGGTGGTCCAGCAGGTAGAGCGCTGGCCTCCGGTCCGGAAGGCCCGGGTTCAAGTCGAGCCCCAGGCTCCCCGAGAAAAAAGAAACGGTCTCTTTTTCCAAATCTCCACCACTTCTATGCTCTATCGCTCACTTAACATTAGTAACAAATTTCGGCTCCCCGGACCCGCACACCCCCTCGTCCACGTTACTATGGACCCAACAATAGAATTTTCGTCACTCCTAGATGGCGCCAGGTGGCATCCCCACTGCTAGGATAAGTCGCTACTGGCTTATCACCGGTACGATCGAAAATCAATGATAACGAATCCTCTACAAGAAATTGTAGGGGCTCTAAGCTCCCGGGTGGGGTAAAAGAATGTAAATTTTTTTTTTGCATATGGGACATTCTTTTACAATTCCGATTTTTGTCAAAATTTTTTTCAAGTGTAGGAAGCAAAACAAAAAGACACGTGTATCGGTATTTTGCTTAAAATTTTTTCTTACAAAGATCATAACTTTTGACAATATAAATGGTTTTCTCTATCCTTGAACACGTTAATTCTATTAATCGTATCGTTACAATTTTTTTTTTATTATTTAGTTCAAAAATTCAGCTTTCAAAAAGTAATTTTATTTTTTAATTTAATTTTTTATTTATAAGAATTAGTAACAAATTAATCATTATATCGACATTTCAATGCCGATCCCACAACTTATTTAATTGAAAAAAAATCAATTTATTATCCCTATGTTCAGCTTAATAAACAGAAAAAGGAATTAGAGTGGGGTCTTCATCAGATCAAGAGAAATTAAATAATTTTCGACTCTTCGCGCAGCGCGTGCTCTACATGCTGCCTCAGCGCGATCAATGTTATTTTTTATCTTATTACCTAATAGAGACCCCAGTCTAAATCCAAGTGTTTTTTATTAGGAATGACGTATAGAATTAAATTGTAATTTTCCTAATTATATATGTTGTGGGGATCAGCTTTGAAACCATTAAATTGTTTATAATTTTTTTTTCTGAACAAATAAAAAAATTGCAAGTAAAAAACTTGAAAGGCAACATTAATACCTATTGAATAAAAAAAAAGTTTTTATTGTGTGACTGCTGGAAGCGGAGATAATATATTTCATATATAGAAAAAAATAAATAAAAAACAATTTTTTTTGAGTAAAATCCTTTTACACGTGTCGAATAAAATCTTCTATAAAAGCTGAAAAAAAAATTTTCATTCAATTCTGAGATATAAAAAAATTTTTTTTCTCGAATCCGTAAAAAATTTTTCAAAAATAATTATTCTTCTATTTTTAATGATTTTTTAAAAATGACTAGAAATACGCATTTTAGCCGTATTTTTCTCTTTTCCATACAAATTTTTTCCGACATTGTCACCTTCAAAAAATCATTAAAAATAGAAGAAAAATTATTTTTGAAAAATTCTTTTTGCAGTTCCTATTATTTTTGTTTAAAGAAACTTTTTGCATCCAAAAATTTTAGTTTCGAAGCCGAGGGAAAAAGTTTTTTTTTTACTTTTTTGTTTAAAATGGCCCTTTTCAATAAATATCGAATGAGTTGAGAAAAGTATGGTATCATTCAAACGGCATTTGAATTACCTTTCCATTGATACCAAAAGTTAAAAGAAGCAAGTTCAAGTTTCGAGTATATTTCACTTTTATTTTGTCAAAATATATATGTATGCCGACCAGTGTATATACAATATACATAGGCAATGAACTCTAGAAACGAAAACGTTTTGTCGCCGCTGTAAAAACGTTTAAAGCGGGAACGACGACATAAAGAGGAAACAAAAATGCACGATGCGCGGGTGTGTGCGAGACTCTACCGACCCTGCAGTTCCAAAAGTGGCTTGTCGTCGATGACATGGACGACGACCCACCGATGCCAGTGTCCGTAGCACCTGGTGCCGAACTGATGCCATTTCATAAAAAGCTTTTGTATGGCATTCTAGGATTTGACATGCATGTCGCTCTCAATGCCCATTTTGTCAGAGTCATCGAACGAGGCATCGATGGCTTATACGAATTTTGTATGGAGAAAATTCGTATAAGACATCGATGATATCGTAGATGGCGTGGAGGCGATATTATCATCCATGGCTTTTGCGAGGATACCCTTAGTGAAATCATCTATGCCAATGTCTAAAAATGTCATCCCCAAATTCATATGAAAAACAATATATGTATATATATTTATTTTTTTTTTATTTTATTAATAAATCCTATTTTTTAACATAAGAAATAAGTACATAAATAATATGAAATTAAAAAGTTTTTGTTTACCATTTATGTGGAATATTTGCAGGACAACGGCTGTTTTGCGTCCATCTATGGTACAAAAAATATTTTTATTGAAGTGAAACTTCTTTAGGCGCGTTATGGAAAAAAAAACCGATTCATGACCGTCACGAAAAAGCGAGGATCCCCATCCCTTTCTAACCGCTGACGAACGATGTCTCTATCCTCCTCTATCCTTTCTCGACCGTCACGAAAAAGCGAGGATCCCCATCCCTTTCTAACCGCTGACGAACGATGTCTCTATCCTCCTCTATCCTCGCTCTCAGCGCGCTCGCACAAAGTTGAGAGCATAAGTTGAAAACGGGGTGAGAGGTGTGAATGTCAAAAGGAATTCAAATCGAACAAGTTGCATTCAGATATTAAATGGCACCATAATTTCTATCCATTTTATTTGACCTAGAAATGAAAACACATATTGATATGTATTTGTCTTCTTCTTCTTCTCAATCAGTTTGTTAACTTTTGAGAGTCGCCAGCACATTTCGAGACCTCTAAAATTAAGCGTCTAAAAAGGCTTTTATTCGGTTTCCTACAGAATTTCAATTTTAAAAATGAGTAGTGATGAAGAAGTTTCACTTTTGTTGTGCGTAGGCTGAACACACCCATTTTTTATTACATATTATATATGTATTACTTTTTTTAATTTAAAGCAAACTTACCTTTCAAACGAATTTATCGTACATACAGGCTGTATCCTAAAAAGATTTAAATAAGTTTGTAGTAGAAAACATAATATTTTTGTAATCTTAACGACATTTACATGACGATTGCATCGCCCGCTACCAGCCCTCACTATTATCGGAATTTTAAGGCTCGTTATCTCGTAAACGGTGCGAGAAATCGAAAATTTGTATTTATTAAAAAGTGTTTATTTACCCAAAATGTGTCCTCAAATCTCCCCCTAGCGCGGAAATGCATGACGTGCATGTAAGAGTTTTCCGCTGATTTTCCGAGGAAATTTCCATTTTCCAAGGTAAAAAACCTTCTGCCCCTCCTAAGGGGGTTATTATCTTACGAAAAAACCCTTGATTTGGTTCCCAAGTTTTTTTGGGGCTGAGATATAGCTGGAGTCAAAATTCCGAAGTATTACCCACTTTAGTTTTAGGATTTTTTGAATTTCTATTGTTTCACTATCACGTCACCAAATATGTTGGGTCAATGAGCTTTTTCATTAACCATTACCTTGGCGGTGACCAAATAAAATAATATTGCACTTATTTATTTTAATGGTATCAAGGCCTTAAATGTACAAAGTTAATGTTTATGCGAGGATGGATTAGGCAGGCAGACCGATTTGTCTGTGCCTTTTTTACAGCGAAAGTGTGTTGGGCAGGCAGACCGATTTGTCTGTGCCGTCTTAGTTGCGAAAGTATATAAGCCGAAAAGAATTTCTATATCAGCGACCGTGCTTTTGCTAGCGAGTACCAAAATCGAACTATGTAAAAGCTGCTTGCCGTGGATAACGGCCAGGTAGCGATAAGAAAAGTGCAAAAGGGAGTTAGCAATTACAATATATGACAGTGTTGCCGCGCAGGGCAAATAGAAAAACAAAGGCAAACAGCAAGCGATCAATTTACGTTAAGATTTGAAATTTAATCACTTGAGTTAGGCTGCGGCATGACCGAACAGTTTCAAAAGCTTCTGTTTTCTGCTCTAGAACACGTTAAATCTCTAAAAGTTGGTTTTCGGGAGATATACGGAGTTTTCAGTTTCTGGGGCACCACTGATTTGTCCCACGCTCTCTTTACCGTCCATGAACTATAACAAAAACTTCCTGTATTTCCATTATGAGAAAAAGGATTGTACCGTTTTGCGTAAAAATAAAAGAGTAACTTGCTAAGAGAAGGTTAAACAAGACAAGAAGCTAGCATCGGCAAGCCGTAGTCATCAAATATGTGGTTCACAATGCATAAAGGCTAAACAACATCGAAGCTTTGACGATTTTTCTATTAATTTTCCATATGGCAGCTATATGATATAGTCGTCCGATTTTGATGAAATTTAAATCGTTATTCAAGATACGTTAGAAAACTACACTGCGCGTCATCAGATTAGCGCCCCTGAGCATTCTCGGGTAATGTCCAATATTATCCAAACTATCAAGGCTAAAGCCATAAAACTTTTTTTTTACGATACTTTTAATAATATTCTTCAAAATAAGATAAGGTACATAATGATAAGTATAACAATAATATTTTTTTTATTTGAAAAGAAAATGTATTCCAAAAATATGAATTTAATTTTGCGTCATCAGATTAGCGCCCCCTGCTTAAATTTAATGAATTTTCACTTAATGCTTAACAACTAGTATTGTTTTATGTTTTATCTTATTATTTACTTATTTTCTAATCAAATTAATAGTGGGTGGTCCCGCCCCCGTTTTCCAGGACCTCACAGATCCTGCTGGGAAGTGACTCGTACAATTTCTCAATGTATTGTAATGAAATTGAAGACCAAGCTTTTTTAATCTCGTCGATGAGCTCCAATATGTACTATACTGCTTTCCAGACTCGTATACTTTTCTCGAGAGCCATCCCCACACGTTCTCTGTTATATTTAAGTCCGGAGAGAACGGCGACCACTCCAGGACATCAACGTTTTGGCCCTGTATCCACGATTTTACAGATCGGGCAGTGTGGATTGGAGCGTTGTCGTGTTGAAAACGCCTTTTAAGATTTCCAAAACAATTTTGGAAATGTGGGAAAGCCGTTTTTAAAAGATTATTATACGCCACGGCGTTCATTTTCGGGGTGAGAAATTGCAACTCATAGGTGCCATAATAGGATACGGCTCCCTATACCATTACGCCACCTACCCGGCTATGTAAACGATCTAAAATATGCTCTTCTTTACGCCTGTCATGGAAAAAGTAATTAAATTTATTTTCATCGGAAAAGACTACAAAGCGCCACTCCTTAGACCATATCATATGCGAGCGAGCAAAATTTAGGCGCATTTCCTTTCGTAACTTATTTAGTTGTGTTTTTTTTTTAGTTTTAGTCTTTTCAAGTGTTCTGCTTTTTTTATGACTCGTAATACCGTGGACTTGCTAGCTTCCACACCGGTTTTTTCATTAATTTTGGCCAAAACGTTGATGTCCTGGAGTGGTCGCCGTTCTCTCCGGACTTAAATATAACAGAGAACGTGTGGGGATGGCTCTCGAGAAAAGTATACGAGTCTGGAAAGCAGTATAGTACATATTGGAGCTCATCGACGAGATTAAAAAAGCTTGGTCTTCAATTTCATTACAATACATTGAGAAATTGTACGAGTCACTTCCCAGCAGGATCTGTGAGGTCCTGGAAAACGGGGGCGGGACCACCCACTATTAATTTGATTAGAAAATAAGTAAATAATAAGATAAAACATAAAACAATACTAGTTGTTAAGCATTAAGTGAAAATTCATTAAATTTAAGCAGGGGGCGCTAATCTGATGACGCAAAATTAAATTCATATTTTTGGAATACATTTTCTTTTCAAATAAAAAAAATATTATTGTTATACTTATCATTATGTACCTTATCTTATTTTGAAGAATATTATTAAAAGTATCGTAAAAAAAAGTTTTATGGCTTTAGCCTTGATAGTTTGGATAATATTGGACATTACCCGAGAATGCTCAGGGGGCGCTAATCTGATGACGCGCAGTGTATATTCCAAAAATCATGAAAAAACCACGATTTTATAATTTTATTTCCGTTAAAAACAACTACGTTATAATTTTTTCCATTATTTTTATAGATGTATATTGTTTTCGATCTTTCTTATGGCAGCTATATGATAGAGTTATCCGATTTTGATAAAATTTAAATCGAAATTTAATAGTAGTTAGAAAACGGCATCTGGAAGAAATCAAGTCGAGCTGATCAAAAACAACGGCGTAAGAATTTTTTATTTCATTCTTTTGAATAGGAGCTATCCGATATAATCGCTCGATCCGGCCCCTTTCAACTTATATAATGCGTGCAATAAATACACAACTTTTGGTGAAGTTTCAGAAAGATAGCTTTAAAACTGAGAGACTAGTTTGCGTAGCAACGGACAGGAGGACAGGCGGACAGAAGTATTTCGAATCAGATTGTGATGCTGATTAAGAATATACATTTGGGGTCTGAGGTGTCTCCTTCACTGCGTTGCAAACTTCTGGCCTAAATTATAATACCCTTCGCTCTGCAAGGGTATAAAAAGGAAGCTAGCTTATATACCCTTGTAGTCACCAAATCTGTCGAACAAAATACACAAAGACTAAACAACATCAAAGATATGTCGATTTGTTTTTTAGGAAGTTTCTATATTTTCGACGCTTGTTTATATAATATAGTGATATAGTCGTCCGATTTTAATGAAAATAATTCGAAATCCGGGAGTTATTAGAAAACTATATTCTAAAAACTATTAAATTATTATCTGATGAAAAACAACAATCATTTGATTAAATCGAAAAATCTACATAGAATTAACGGATATACATAACTTTGTTTTTCATCAGACAAGCATCATTTTTGAAATATGTATGTGTCGAGTTTTCTTATGACTCTTGAATTTCAAATTAAATTTCATAAAAATCAAACGACTATATCATAAAGCTGTCATATGACATAGTCGAAAACAGGGGCTCACAAAAATAGTCTGGGGCCCGGGGCAAAAAACTGCGGGGGCCTTCAATTTTGGGAGATTGTCATATGTATGGCGCCTGGGGCAAATTTCCCCCAAGGGTATATAAGCTTCGGATCGCCAAAGCCAGCTTCCTTTCTTGTTTTTTATACCCTTGCAGAGCAAAAGGTTATTATAAGTTCAGTCAGAAGTTTGCAACGCAGTGAAGGGGACACCTCATATTCTTGATCAGCATCACGATCTGAATCGAAACTACTCAGACCCCAAAAAGTATATGTGTTCTTGATCAGCATCACGATATGTCTGTCCCTCAGTAAGTCTGTCTGATTAAGGCTATCCTGAAACTTTACCAAAAGTTGTGTAGTTATTGCACGCAGTATATATGTCGGAACGGTCCAGATCGGCCGACTATATCCCATACGAACGAATGAAACAAAAAAAATCTTACGCCGTTGTTTTTGATCAGCTCGACTAGATTTCTATTAAAATTTGTTCATACTTTAACTCTCAGTAAACCGTTTTTTGGTAGAAGACATCCATTGCTTGCAGTCCCGGCTATAAATTAAAAAAAAAACAATTTTAGCCTCTTTGTTTCTTAATTTGGCATCATCACTTTATTTTAGTTTATAAGAAAACACAAATTTCAGCGGGCCAAACTTCCAATCTAAGCAGTAAAGCTGGTAAAAACGACACTTAATTTATTGTGGTCGTTCATTTCACCTCTTTTACTTGTAATCCTGGGGGAAGAGACTGCTTGATTTTGTCAGCTTTTTCCTTATCCTGCACGACGAGGGTATAAAGAAACCGTGAACAGCGGATTTTAAATTTAGTGTTGGTCAAGTTCTTTTTAATTTTAACAGCGCGTGCATCTGAACGACGTGCTTTGTTAAGAAAGTCTTTGACCTCTTTAATTTCTCGTGGCATCTACATTTTAAAACAATTTATATTAAATGAAATTTGCGCTAAACAATAAAAATAACTTACATTGATTTACTCAAAAGGAATACAGAAAATTAGCAACCTAACGTGCTGTTCCATCCACCGCAGCAAAAGAAAGGAAAAGGAAAAGATTATATATATTTTAAATATCGATTTCCGATGCTAGAGAGCTAAGGTGTCGTTACATCCAAGTATTAGTTAATGCCCGATTTCCATTTCCATGTTTCAGAGAAATGACCCATTTTCACTAAAAAAATTCAGTGCTCAATACGAAATCAGGTAGTCTTGACGGAATGGTTGTGCGTTAAGAATGGTCTTAATAACTGTATGTTGCGAGACTGTGAGAGATTCGACCATTCATATACACTAATCGGCATAATTAATTTGACAAAATAAAAGTGAAATATACTCAAAACATGAACTTGCTTCTTTTAACTTTTGGTATCAATGGAAAGGTAATTTAAATGCCGTTTGAATGATACCATACTTTTCTTAACTCATTCGATAATTTTTGAAAAGGGAAATTCTAAAAAAATCTACTTTTTACACCTTTTCCCTCGTCTTGAAAACTACAATTTTTGGATACAAAAAGTTTCTTAAAACAAAAATAATAGTAACTGGAAAAAGAATTTTTCAAAAATAAATTTTCTTTAATATTTATGATTTTTCGAAGGTGACAATGTCGGAAAAAATTTGTATGGAAAAGAGAAAATTATGGCTTAAATGCGTATTTCTGAACATTTTCAAAAAATCATAACATGTATAAGCTAATTTTTTTTTTAAATTCTTTTTGCTGTTACTATTATTTTTGTTTTAAAAATTTGTTGCATCTAAAAATATTATATATTTTACTTCTATTTTGTAGGGTTGTATTTTTTAAATTTTACCAAGGATCCCTAATTTTTTTCAAAATGAAATGTAGCCTAAAAAACTTGTAAATGGGTTATAACATTTATTAGAAAATAAAATAAAAAGGAGTTTGAAATCTCTAGGGCGGGGGCAGCTGCCCCCATATATATATATCATATTTCAAACTAATATTTTTATTATTTTGATTAAAAAATTAATTGTTTTCTTTTAAATTAATTTATTTTGACTTTAGCTTAACAACTAATAACGAATTTAAGTATTAGGCATTTATTGAGCACCGTCATTCGCATAAAATAAAATGAATTATATACTTTCACGTCCTTTCCATACTAATATATAAATGTAAAAATGTTTCTGTCTGTCTGTTACTCTTTCACGCCTCAACCGCTGAACGGATTTTGAAGAAATTTGGTATGGTGATAGATGATAACCTAGAAATCCTAATCCATACTTCCATACTAATATTTAAATGTGAAAATGTTTCTGTCTGTCTGGGGTAGGCAGTAGGCATTACGTTTTAAGTAAAAAGGTTTGCTTTATCAAAGTAGTTTATAACAAATTGTTTTACGTTGTAGTTTTTAAAACTCCCGTTATTGTTTTCGGTATGCCACGCAAACGTAATTCCAATCTAAGCAGTATTTTAGCAGAGCTCGAGCTGCAAAAGTTGCTAGAGGCCAAGAATCTGAAGAGCAGACTCGGACGCGTCAGTTGTTAGATTCTCAGCGTCATGCGACTCAAAGAGCTTCTGAGACCTATACGCAGACTCAGGCCAGTCAGACCCTGGATGCTGACCGCCACGCATCTCAAAGAGCTGCTGAGACAGTGGAACAGACTCAGACACGTCGAGTTTTAGATGCCAAACGTCACGCCCAGTTGTTTGCGGCAGAGTCTGGCGAAGATTCACAAAGACGACGTTTTTTAAACGTAGAGCGGCAGGGAGAAAGAACACGTACGTTATCAATGAGAACGTGGGAGGCATTTAATGGTGCCTCTTTTGAGTATGCCCCTTTGATAGACTATGTTAATCACCGATTGATTATCATTGGGAGAATGGATAAAAAATGCAGATATTGTGAAGCACTGAAATGGAAAGAAGAAACTCCAGGTATGTGCTGTTCTGGTGGAAAGGTTAAAATTCCATTACTTGGCGAGCCAGAGGAACCTCTCAAATCTTTACTTTTATACGACAGTAATGAATCCCGCCGGTTTTTAAGCAGGATTAGAAAGTATAATTCTTGCTTTCAGATGACATCATTTGGTGTAGATAAGGAGGTCGTAATGCCTGGATTTTCACCTACTTTTACCATCCAAGGACAGGTGTATCACAGAATTGGTTTCTTACTTCCCGCAAATAATGAACAACCAAAGTTTTTGCAACTTTATTTCATGGGCGATGAAGAAAACGAAGCTGATCGCAGGTGTCAAATATACAAGGAATCGAAAGGGATACTGTTTTAAAAATCCAGAAAATATTGCATGAACATAATCGCCTTATCAACACTTTCAAAACAGCACTAGAAAGAATGCCGGGAGAGGATTATAAGTTGGTGATGCACCCCGATCGCACACCAAGTGGGGAACATGAAAGGCGGTAAAATGCACCGTTAATAAATGAAGTCGCAGCCATGGTTACAGGCAAAGAGTTTGCTTCCCGTGATATAGTTTACAGGCCCGAGATGACATATTAACAAGGGTGCCTGATACTCATAAATTTTATGATGCGTTGCAATATTTGATCATATTTAGTAAGGGGCAAGAGGGGTACCACTTTCAAATTCCCCAAATTAATCCTGTAACAGGTCTTCCCTTGCATAACAAAAAGGTTTCATGCATGGATTTTTATGGCTACAACATGATGATACGAGAAAACAACTTTAACATTGTACAAAGATGCAAGCAACAGACCAATCAGTTTTACGTTGACATGTACGTTAAAGTTGAAAGCGAGAGGTTACGGTACATATCATTAAATCAAACTAAACTAAGAGCAGAGAGTTACATCCACCTTCAAGACGCTGTGGCAAATGACGCTAATTTAAATCCAAATAACTTAGGTCGCATGGTAAATGACGTCCCAGCTTCGCCCGGGTTTTTTTTCCACCAGAACAGCACATACCTACAGTAATAATACGTTAATACAAATAAAAAAAAAAAGGACAAACTATTAAAAAAAAACCCGGGCGAAGCTGGGACGGGCAGCTAGTTTCAAATAAATTCAAATAATCTATTTTCACTAGCGAGATTTACGAGGCCAAATGACAGGTAGAACCCCCGAACCTTCACACATACACATACATGCGCAAAAGACTTTTTGAATCGGGTTTCGTCGGCAAAGGGTCCGAGAATGAGCAGACCCAACCCTGCAGTTCTGGCTGTCACCTGGTGTCTCGTGGCATTCAAGCAATCAATGTGTAGGAAAGGAAAAGGGATATTCCTAAGTTTCCCTCTCTTTCTCACTCTTATAATACGATTTCGTTGCTTGCACCCGACGGCGGCCCGACTCCAAATTTGTCTTCTATTTTTTCGTTTTTCTAATTGCACTGTTGTCATTCTCCGTTAGAAACAAAAAATTGGTTACCAATGGAAAATACGGCTGAGGGGCGCTCGACTTATGTATACTCTTTTGATGTTAAAGTTCTTCAAATATTAAATATAATATATATTATATTTTTTATATTTTCAACATTATATAAATTATTAAACCAAGATAAGCATAACACAACATTGATTGCAAATATAGATATAATATAACTCGCGTGTCATTTATGGTCGGTTATACCCAAAAAAGAAGGGTATACTAAAAGGGTGAAAAATAAAATTGAACTGCTCATTCTTTTGCGTTGTGCGTTGACAATTAGTTGTGAAATTACTTAATTTGCGCAACGCGCAGCGGAATCGTTTAAAAATCATGTAAGTGTCGTTAAGATTACAAAAATATTATGTTTTTTACTACAAACTTATTTAAATCTTTTAGAATATACAGGCTGTACGATAAATTCGTTTGAAAGGTAAGTTTGCTTTAAATTAAAAAAAGTAATACATATATAATATGTAATAATAAAAATATTTTTTGTACCATAGATGGACGCAAAACAGCCGTTGTCCTGTAAATATTCCACATAAATGGTAAACAAAAACTTTCTAATTTCATATTATTTATGTACTTATCTCTTATGTTACAAAATAAGATTTATTAATAAAATAAAAAAAAATTAATATATATATATTGTTTTTCATATGAATTTGGGGATGACATTTTAGACATTGGCATAGATGAGGGTACCCTCGCAAAAGCCATCGATGACAACATCGCCTCCACGCCATCTACGATATCATCGATGTCTTATACGAATTTTCTCCATATAAAATTCGTATAAGCCATCGATGCCTCGTTCGATGACTCGGACAAAATGGTAATCGAGAGCGACATGCATGTCAAATCCTAGAATGCCATACAAAACTTTATATGAAGTGACATCAGTGCGACACCAGGTGCTACAGACACTGGCATCGGTGGGTCGTCGTCCATGTCATCGACGACAAGGCACTTTTGGAACTGCAGGGAAGGTACAATTATACAAGGTAGTCTCGTCGGCTGCAGAATTGTTCGGGTTCACTCCCCTATCGACCCGAACGCTCGGGTTTTCATAGGAAAACACTCTTTCTCTCGCTCTAATTGTAGTGTCGATAGGGGAGTGACGAGCCGACGAGACTACCTTGTATAGTTGTACCATGAGTAGACCGAAAAAGAACAGAAATGATTGTTCTTCGGTTCAGCACGAGCAAAATTTGTATTCGAGCAAGTCAATCGGTTGCTCTTAGACTTTTTGCTCAAAGTCTGAGTGAACAACACTTACCGCACGAATCGTTTAACAGTTATTTACGATCTATGTTTATTATTATTATTTATTGAGGATTTATGGAAGATATAGTTGTGGGTTAAATTGGTGTGTCCGAGTCTGATTATGCTAAATTTCTTAAAGGTGTACGTAAGGAGTTATTGAATATTTCAGGATAAGCTCTTGTGTGCCTAATTCATTTATAGTACGGTGATGTTTTTCTTAATGTGCTTTCGTTTAGTATTTGTGAGTTATATTTGATGCATTCATTTATATCTGATTTGTTGTAGTTGCGTTCGGTGATAAGAGGGAAGTTGTGTGCGTTTTTAGCTGTTTTGTTTGAAATATCATTTCCTTTTATCCCGCAGTGTCCGGGGATCCAAAGCAGTGTCAGTTTGTCCGTTTTGTATTTTCCTACTATGTTTCGAATTGAGTTTGTGTAATAGTTTTGGTTGTTGGTGTTGTTAATTGCATTTAGAGAGGATAGGGAGTCGGAAAATATAACGTACATATTTCCTTCTGTTTTGGCTAGCATATAAGCATGTGGCGAGGATTGCCTCAATTTCCGCAGTAAAAATTGAAGAGAATTCGGGGAGCAGTGTGAAAAGAATTATTTCGGTATCAGTTGTGACAATATATAATACGCCTATTGGTGATATATGCTTGTCGGGTTAAGATTCTCCTTGTCCATGTCTTTTGATAATTTTTAGACGGTTGTAGATGGCGAATAAACTTGAGCGCACGACTGCCTGTTTTAGACTGCTCTACAATCCCGAAAAACTGCACTGTCACCAATGTTCTAGTGCACATACTGGCATCTCTGTCTCTCGCAGTGGCTCAAGCATACACGCACGACAATCGCCTAGTGCGTAACCCTTTTTCAAACCTAAACCCTCACGCACGATGTTCGCATCGAACTATTCTGAACACCTGGTGAATAAGTAGAATAAAGCGCACTAACGAATAATCGTTAGAGTGCAACGAGAAGAATCGTTACACTTGATTTGATTCCCCATACACTGACTACCATCATTTATGATCCGACACGGCCATTCTGACACTTACACGTCCTCGTGTACTGCAGTCTTACACATTTTCTTTTTATTTCAAAGTCTTTCTTTATTTTCATCTATCTAAACGATTCAAATAATTTTCAATTCTTACTATCATTGCATAATCAGATTAATTTTAACATTTTATTCATTTGCATCTCAGCAATTCAAAATTCGACTCTAGTTATTCCCACTATGATTTCCTTTTGATTAAGAGCATAGTTTCGTCAAGAGCGCCACACGCCATATTCCAACTTTCGTTTTTCACTTGTGCTTGCCCAATAACGCAGTTATCTCCAATCTCAAAACCATATCTTCAAACTATACATTTCAATTAAATATTGTCATACAACAGCAACGCATAAGCTTTACATCCGCCAGGTTATTTCCAATCAAATTCTCAAACACCATCACTATGGTCTTCCGCCATTCACAAACATTTTCTTATCGAAGTCTATTGCAACTTCATTACAACCGTTCCATACTATATATGGACACTTCATCTTCACATAACATATCCTCTTACACGGATATCTTCACATAACATATCCTCTCACACGGATATCTTCACATAATATATCCTCTCACACGGATATATTATAACAGTTTCAACAAGTCTCAGGCGGGTACTCCAATTCACTCGGAACATAACCATCTGGCATCTTTCTTAAATCTTCATGACAATATTTTTAAGTTCTCTTATTATGCAATGACTTTAAAACATACCTATCTCCTGCTAGTACTTCACTAACCAAAAATGGTCCTTTAAACTTTGCATCCAACTTTGTTTGATGGCGTTCTTCGTTTTTCAGTAAAACAAAATCTCCAATTTTATGTCGTTCAACTGCTGCTTTATTTTTGTCGAATCTAATTTTGTCGTAACTGGCTCGGTTGTTCATACTTACAATTGCCCTATTTCTAGCATTTACTTTATCAACTTCTATCTCTGTGTCATACGGTGGAATCAAGCCTAAAGGACGAGCCTCTTTGCCGACAAGCAACACTTGCGTTGGTTGTACTACTAACTGTGCAATTCAAAGCAAGTTGTACCTCACCTAGAGCATCTTGCCAAGAGCGATGGCTTGACTCAACTGCTGACAGCAAATTTTTAAGTGTGCTCATCACACGTTCAACTTGCCCATTTGCACGGCTTCCTCCTGTAGCTATAAGATGAAGTTTAACCTTTTGCGATGTACAAAATTCTGAAAATTTCTCACTAGCAAAACATCTACCCTGATCAGCTATTATACGGTGTGGTATGCCAAACAAAGAAATAGATGATTTCATTGCCTGTATACAACTATCAGAATCTAACTTCAATGTATGAAACAAATAAACGAATTTTGTTAAGGCATCAATTTGTACTATCACGTATTCCTTAAGATCATTCTTCCCACTTAATTTTTCCAGTAATGTCGATATGCACCGTGTGCCACGGCATGTTCACTTTTGGGATTGGATGTAATTCGGCTTGCACCTTTCCCGATGAACCCTTTACAGTTTTACATGTAATGCAGCTATCGACAAACTCCCTAACATATTTATTCATCTTAGCAAACCAATAATATTGGTAAGTCTTGTCAAGCGTCTTTTTCCATCCCAAATGCATGATAGATTCGTGCACTTGATTGATTACTGACCATCGAAAGGCATGGGGCACTACCGGCAAACAACGGGTCCTTCCATTTCTCTGAACTTTACGAAACAAGACACCTTTTCTCAACTCATAAGTCTGTGCAACGTCGTCTGTCAACTCTTTGGAGTTAAGTTTGTTTATGATATCAGTAATTTTCAAATCCTGGCGCTGTTCAGCGGCAAGCCAATCACTTGAGATTTCTGCCAAGTTTACACGCTTTTCAGGAATTAAAGACTTTACAACTTTGGTGGCTTCTGGGACATGATTTCTAGATAAAAAATCTACATGCGCCATGCGTTTTCCTTCCCTATATTCAATTTTGAAGTCAAACGACTGCAAATACGCCCACCAACGATGCACCCTTGATGTTAGATCTTTCTTTGTCCTCGATGATTTAAGAGCATTACAATCATTATACACTACAAACTCACGACCAACCAAATAATGGCGGAACTGTTTAACTGATTCTACTACTGCCAGGGTTTCTAATTCGTATGAATGGTATCTAGACTCTGCAGGGGAAGTAGTCTTACTAAAATACTCAATTACATGAGGACTACCATTGATTCGATGCAGTAACATAGCACCATAACCGTAAGAGCTTGCATCTGTGTGTAACTCAATCGGATGTTGTGGATCGAAAATAACAAGTACGGGCTCATTTGTAAGGATAGCAATAATATTTTTTCTAATTTCTTCCAACTCGCTATTCCTAAACACACTTTTACTCGAAGTTAGTGAATATATCGGTTTCATAATCTGTAAGAACCGAGGCACAAATTTTCGAAAATAAGACGCTAATCCAATAAACTGCCTTACGCTACGAATTGTTTGCGGTGGTGGCAAGGAATTTAACGCAAGAATTTTTCGCGGATTAGGCCTTAGCTCTCCAGCTCGTACCTCATACCCCAAATACTGTACAGTAGTTTTCAAAAATCCACATTTTGATATATTAAATGAGAATCCAGCTGCAGTCAATACATCCAACACAATCCTCAATCTCTCCATACCTAACTCTATGGTAGATGACACCACCATTATATCGTCCAAATAAACGATTACATAAGAATGTGCAAGATTTCCCAATGCGTTTATAATGGCTCGCTGAAAAACAGATGAAGCGTTCTTGAGTCCAAATGGCATTGCTAGATATTCATAATGCCCTTCCGGTGTAACAAACGCCGTACATTCAACAGAGTCAGGGTGAATGGGTATCTGATGGTATCCACTTGCCATATCCAGACAAGTAAAATATTTTGCACCCGCTAGTCTAGCAATCTGATCGTTAATAAGTGGCAAGGGATATTTGTCAGAAACCGTATTGTTGTTTAGTTCACGGTAGTCAACGCAAAGTCGATCCGATCCGTTTTTCTTTTTAACCAGGAGTATAGGGCTAGCATAGGAAGAACAACTAGGTCGAATAATGTTACAGTTTAACAGTTCTGTTATCCTTTCACGTACTATTTCTTTTTCATTTGGACTTAAACGATATGGACGCCGCTGCACGGTTTTGTTAGGATCAATTAACCTAATGGTCATTTCTCCCGTATTAACCTTTGTGCAAGGGATTCCATCAATAAATGCAGCTGAATAGTCTTTAAGTAATTTAATTAAATTTTCTTTGTCATTACCAATTAATTCAGTATCAATTTTAAGAACAGAGGCAGAAGGCTCAGATACTTTACAAACATTTACAGATTTTGTCTTAACGAAATGAAATTTATCAGGTGTCAGTATGATTTCGTATCCATGACTAAGGATTTCTCTACCAATTACAATATCATTTGTGAGATGCTTATCTGCTATGACGTGAAACAGTATTTCAACAATATTTCCATTAATAATACATTTGGATAGCTTTTGTTGATTGCTGAAAATGCCAGCGTCACCAATACCTCGTATTACAACAATATTTTTAATAATTTTTCCATCAAATTTATCGGCAACGCTACTTCTCATCAACGAACATTCGGCCCCGGAGTCAAAGCAAATCAGAAAGATCTCACCTTGGTGTGTCAGAACTCCTTTTGGCTCAGATACAAAACATTGATTACATTTCTTCTCGATAACTGCTCCAGATTTAGTTGAATTGTTTGTGCACCGATTTGCAAGATGCCCAAGTTGTCCACACCGATAACAGGTTACCTTCTGCAAGTCACGATGCTGTTTGTTTTCTGATCAAGACCGTTTGAGTTTACACTCCGCCATTTTATGTCCTGTTTTCTTGCATAAGTGACACACAATTTTAGCTCGTTTGACGTCACCGCTATTACCATCAGTACATCCGGCACTCCGCTTTTTATCAAATGTAAATGCTTTCAGTTCCATTTGCAGTTCACTTCTTGTTTGTACAAATTAATGTATTTCTCCCGCGAAGTCCACCCGGCAGGTATTAAACTTCTTCGAGGTTCCCGCGCAGTCGTCACTGTGTGGGTAGCCGGCTGGCTGTTATCATCTATTGATATAGGATGATTATGATGGAAGGGTGACTGCCCTTCTTTACCTGCTGGCCTAGAGACTCAGTCAAGTTTGGAATAATAAAGTGTCTAACGGCGGTTGCCGGAGTTATTCAATGAATGAGCTTGTGCTCTTTATTCAGCTTCTAGAATGGAACTGAATACAGGGAATATTCTTAAGGCTAACATAAGCTCACAGCGGCCACGCAAATATGCTGTGTTTGCCGTCTGTGCACGAGCGTCCGGTCCATTGCTTGGTCGGCAGTTTGGCCGGCGCGACAATGTTAACGTAACTATGGTCAACGACTCTGGTCTTGCTGACCACAGTTAACTACTCCCCCCTCTAGGTCAAGGCCGCTCTCGGCCGTTCGTAGTTCGGCGATCATTTCTCCTATCTGGATCGCAGATCTTTTTGCCCCAGTAAGACGGAGATACGCAAGGCCGATGCAGATGAGTGCGCAGCATATTGCTCCGGCAATAATTACTGCGAGATGCGTCTGGTGGTCGTCGATTTCTTCTCTGAACTCCTTGATGAACTCCAAATTTTTTTCACTCAAGCGATGAAGATAAGGGAGGCTGAGGACATCCTGGCTGGCGCTGATGTTCAACAGAGGGAAGCTGGCCGCCCCTGGGGCTCTCTTCTGAGTGTTAGCATGATTGCTGAAAAGGGTGTCGTTTATCGTGGCTTGTTTTTCAAAGGTGACGAGATGTGTGCCATGTATCCAGACTTCCGTCCCGCTGTCCACTCGGACTTTGGCAGCTCGATTGTTGATAATTACGATCCCTTCGTCCACATAAGTTATTGGTTGAAGATCGCTGTCTTGTATTCGGCAGTGCGCCACCCCACCTGTATGCAGTTCTTTAGCGCATGAACTCTCTGTTGCCAAGCGGCAGAACGTGGCTCCTGGTGATACGGAGCAGTTCCGCGATGACGTTATCTTTTATCTGCAAAATCGTCTCACCATGGGCGACCGGGAAAATTGTTATTTTCTTACAGGCTAGTTTAATTTTAGGAAATTTTATAATGAAATGTAACATGTTAGCGAACTGCAGAATCTTTACGGACGAGACAGACAAAAGATGGGTGTGTTGGTGGGTTCCTCTAGCCAAACTGATTTTAAGTCTTCGTGATCTAAAATATTCGGACTAACAATATTAATTTTAGCAAGGGTTATTGCAAGCATCAAATTCTGTAATTCTGTCATTAGCATTCGGTTTCTACAAGTAGTGTCTCATATAAATGTCCAGTATTTATCTGTGACTTTTTGGCTGATCTCAAAATTAAATTGACGGTAGAGGTTAGTTGATTGATTTGGTTTTGAATTTTAGTATTGATTTGGATTTGTCTATTGCTTGACTCAACTAACTTCATTTCAGTGAATCTGTTTTTTTCTAAGTCACCGGCATCCGGTGTCCCTGCTACGACCTTTAGCATTGATCCTAAGAAGTCCAAACTCCTAGCTACTCTGTGATGAACGCCCAAGGACTCTAGCAAATCTTGGAGGTGAGCGGTATCCACGCTTAGAAGCTTCTTCATGTGGGATAGCGGAACCATGTCGATCATGCTGCTCGTCTCCTCTATCACGCGCGCATATTCTGAGAGGTTCGCTGTGTGTGTGACGAATGCGAACTCTTCCCATACTAGGACTTCACCATCAACGATGGGAATGTACTTGGCCTGTGAATAATCAGTAATGTGAGCCGACGCCAAGGATATAAATAGACAAACTATGGGTCCGAACCTGTGGGATTAAACTTTAGCTTTTTTTTTTGCTCATAAAGAGGTTTCCACCACCACCGAAATAAACTTAAAACAAACTATGCCATTGGCTATGAACCTTGTAGTTATGGTAGTAATGAATTATGCCAAGTGGCTTAAAAGTGTGATAAAAAAGGTGTTATAAAAAATGAATTAAAAAAGTAAAGGACATTGTTTGATTTTATCATCTGAGATTGTCCTTGTGGACCATCTTCCCCTTAATGAGGACCGTGGTCCCCAGGTCCGCTTCCACAGCTCTTTCCTCACATAAGGGTGTGAGTTTATTCCCTAGCCTTCTGTTGGATTTTACTAATACTTTTTCACCAACGTCGAAGACCCTATTCTGACGAGACGCATTTTCCCTATTTCTGAGCTTTTCTTGTGCTTTTTTTAATCTATCTTGTACTTCATACTGCGGACTGTCCGTTTGAGTCTGAAGCACATCAGCTGGTCTCTTGTCGATGACCGAGTGAATAGACTTGTTATACCTGGCAGTGGCCAGTAAAATAAGCTCAACAGTGTCGCTGATGCCTTTGTCAATTTTAAGGCATCTGGCGAGTTCTGCCAGAGTGTTGTGAAAGCGTTCCACCTGGCCGTTCGATACACTGTCCAAAGTGGTTAGTCAACATGGCTGAGATTGTATGTGAATTCAATGACGGTTCATTGTCACAATAGATCGTCTTGGCCTTTGGGAAATAATTCATTAACTGTAACAGTGCAGGCTTGAGATCTTCAATCGTTCTAGAGGGGATAGGCTGCACGACTGCGAACTTTGAGAACTTATCGATGCATGTTAGAAAGTATTTTCTGTCCGTTGAGAAGATATCAATATGTAACATCTCCCCTGCACAGGAAGGGATCGGTGACTCGCCGATTTCCTGTTTCTTAGGATGCCTATCATATTTGGCCCTCGCGCAGGTTTTTCAGTTTTGAACTATTTCATTGGCTAGTTTAGCCATTTTGGGAAAGTAATACTCGGAGAGTACCTGCTTGACGTTTTCCTGTGCCGATCGGTGTGCCCTATTATGTTCGGCAGTCATGATTTCGCGCCTCTCCGTGGCTGCGAAAATATCCGTTACACGGTTTTTACAGTGCCAGAATTTGGTGGCTGGGAATTGCCGAACTAAATCATCCTGTATCATCGCTAGCGTGTGCAGATCGCAATGAATGGCGTTTACGCCTTTAGCAACAATAATGTCTGCGAGCTCATCCAGTAATGACTCTTTGCAGGAAAAGTTGATCGCGTGTCGTCTCTTGTTTCCGAATTGTACGAAGCTGCGTTTTAACGGAAAGCGTGCCTCTTCTAGAGTTATCTGATTTTGAAAACAGTTTAAGGGTTTATCCGTTGTTTCGATTGTGTGGGTCAGGGAGAGTTCGCTGTGTATAGTGGCAGCGCACGATTCAGCCTCTTGTTCCCTTATCACATTTATGTAGTTGCTGCCGAGAAAGTGCATCGGCAACAAGATTTTCTTTACCAGGCTTGTAGTGAATACGCGCACCAGACTCGTCAATGCGAGCTTTCCACCTTTTGATTTTTGCATTCGGGTTGGATTCCGATACCGCAAAGGTTAATGGCTGGTGATCGGTAAAGATATTTTTATCTTTAACGGCATATAAGTAGTGCCGTAGCTTGGCCAAAGCCCATACGATGGCCAATAACTCCCTCTCATTGGTGGCATAATTGATCTCTCTGTCTTTTAATGATCTCGAAATCATTGTTATGGGGCGTCCTTCTTGAGATAGGACTGCGCCGATACCATAGGCCGAGGCGTCCGTCGTTAGATCGAACGCCTTTTTGTAATCTGGGTATCTCAGCATCACGTCTTCGGATGCCAAGATGTTTCGCAATTTCTGAAAAGCTTGTTGCTGTGTTTCAGAGAATTGTACCGGAATGTTTCGTGGCCTATGCCTACTAACACTTCCGTTTTCGCCCTTTAAGATGTCTGAGATGGGTCTTGCGATTGCTGCGAAGTCCTTTATGAAACATCTATAATAGCTTGCCAGGCCGAGGAACGATCTGACTTCAAACACGGATTTTGGTTCCGGGAAGTCTTGAATGGCTTTGACCTTCTCTGGGTCGGTTGTTGCACCGCTACTGGTGACTATGAATCCCAGAAAATGTACGCTTTTTTTAAAGAAGCGCGATTTTTCTACTGACACCCTCATGTTGGCTTCATAAAGACTTTTTAGTACCCAATCTACATGTGTGACGTGGGATTCTTCGCTTTCTGAATAAATAATCACATCATCCACATATACGTAACAAAATTTGCCGATTTGCTCGCGCAAAATGTCATCAATCGTCCTCTGAAATATGCTGGCTGCATTTTTCAGGCCAAAAGGGAGTCTTCGAAATTCATACTTCCCTCCGTTTACCGAAAAGGAATTTTTTTCCCGATCACGTTCCGCAAGCATGATCTGGTGGTAGCCCGATTTAAGGTCCAGTGTCGTGAAATATCTGGCCTTGCCCAAATTCCCCAATATCATAGAGATATTTGGCATGGGGTATTTGTCAGACACCGTTCTTTCATTTAGTTTGCGAAAGTCGATTACTAGTCGCATGTTCTTGTTACCTTTTTCATCAGTGCCCTTCTTGTCTACTATCCATATTGGATTGTTGTACGGAGACACTGATTTTTGAATTATGCCATTGTTTAAAAGATTTTGAATTTCTTTATTAACAAAATCAGCCGCCCGGGGTACGGGTACAGTTTGGCATAAATGGGCTCTTCATTCTCTGTTCTTATGGTGGCTACAACTGAGGTGTTATATGGCAGAGCCTGGTTAGGGTCCGCAAAAGCCTTTTTTCTGCTCTTTAACATTTTCATGAAGGCGTCTCTAATGAAAGGGGGTGCACTAGAGCAATCTACGTTAGTAAAGTTGACATCAGCGCAGGTGTGGAAGGAAAGTTTTTCGACTTCCGTACCCCATTTGAGAATCCCAGTTTCTAAGCAAAGCGATGCTCCGGCCTGTTTTAACAGGTCGAAACCGATTATCCCATCGAACGATGTTAAGTCCGGTAGAACAAAGAATGTGGCCGTAATGTTAAAAATTGAGACGAGGCATTTCTCCGCTATGTGAGATGCGCCATGGATTGATTGGATGCTGAAAGGAGATTCTACTGGACGGACGCCTTTTAGCCCCTTGAAAGGCTTAATAAAGCTTTTAGAGGCGCCCGTGTCTACGAGGAATTTTTCAATTCAACGTTCCCCGCTACTCTCCGTCTGAGGTAGGGAAGCAGGGAGTTTGATCTAAAAAATTTATTACATCTGAATCGTATTCCTCACTGGCATCTTCGATTTTCGATGCTGCACTGGAGGCTACGCTGGCATAATTTTTTCCTGCCTGTTCTTCACCCTGGGAGATGTGGTTAACCCTTTGCTTCTTTTGTATGTTCGTTCGGTCAGACGTAGCTGGCCTCCTACTCTGGTAAGCTGGGGCTGGGGGATGCTGTAACATCTTAGAAAGGGATGGGTCAACATCCATATGTTCCTGTTGGGGCCTATTATTGCGTGGTTCGGTATGAACCTGCGCCTTGTGTTGCTTACTAAAGTGCGGGTTTTTGTTGGTGCCAAATTGTTGGCCTGGCTGAGAGGGGATCTTGTCCTGCTGACGTTCTGGCGTCTTGTGAGCTGGCCTACGATCCTTTTCCTCTTGGCTTCTTGCAAACGTTGTTGCGAAGATGTACCTCTCGTGATTGGATTCAACTTCTTGTGCCAAGGCGAGAGCCGTCGGCATGTCTTTGGGCTTCGCTGAGAAGAGCACATCTGTAAGGCTGCGTTTGAGCCCGGAGATGAACACTCGCAAAGCATCCTCGCGGAATTTGTCGCACAATACTTTGGCCATAGCTGCTTCGTAAGACATGTTGACCTTGTTTGTTAATAGGGTGAGCTTCTTCTCGACCGCATCATAATATTGTAACAAGGTTAGGCCACCCTGTCTTAGGGTGCCCAACTCTTGCTCGATGACATGCATCGGTCGCTTGTCACTGTACGTGAAGTCCAAGCGACTTATAATCGCGTCGAAGTTCAGCACAGTGCCAAACGAAGATAGCACGGCATCAGCGGGACCCCTAATCTTACTCCTAATGATTATGACCGCTTGGTAGTGTCGGGAGCTATGTTTTTATTTGAGTGGTCGGGGCTGGTTCTGACGCAGTGCTTACTGCCGCTACTCGCCCGGCCAACTCCTCAATTGTCTGCCTAAGTGCTTGCTCTGTGAGCTGGTTTTGGACGGCCTGTTCTGCAAGGGCATTGCTGACGGCGGCCTGAATAACGGTTCGGAGTTGTTCGGGATCCATGTTTGTAGGGGGGCTGGGGGGCTGCAACTTACGGGTGAAATTTGACCTTCTTCTTCACTCTTAGACCCCGAGTCACTTGAGTTTTGCTTATTCTCCCTATATTGGAGGAACGGGGAGCTCATATGAAGCTATAAAGAATTTTACCAATAAAGAATCCCAAATCGCTGAAAGAAAGATTCATGTCTTTGCCTTATTTATTATGTCTTTTATATTGAAGGCATAGATCGCCCACGGGCAGCTGAATTTAACTGCACGGAATTTTGCGCGCGTATGCAAAAGCGCTGCACAAACAAAACAAAGTCGGAGGGCCCTGGGATCGTATTTCCTTCGAATAAGCGGAGCAATAAAAACAAAACAGTGTCTGCAGGGCGACAAAGTATGCACCACTGCATGAATTTTTACATTAACTACACAGTGAGAAAAAAGAGTCACCGAAGTATTAGGCGAAATATCGATGCGCCGTTACACAGAAAAAAATTATAGGGCAAGAATAAATTTCACCACTCACTATAACTAACGTGTTTATTTTTTATTTCTTTGTCAATTAAATCTTGTTAATTAAAAAAAGATCTTGCAGGGAAAATTATGTGCAATATTGTTGTATTTTTAAGTTTTTAATATTGGGGATGTTGGGTAAATTTCCTCCACCGGACACAATAAAAAATAAACCAACTGTGGCCATCAATTTACATAATGAGATTTTTCGAAAGCTCACTACACACTTTATTTATTTGTATCTTTTAATCTTGGTCCACTTTATTGTTAGATGGACAGAATTTAATGCTTGTGTTTTTTTTTTTTTGCACTAATCCGAATTAATAATATTTTTTTTGAAGACCTAAAAGGTTTGGCCGAAGGACCCACTTACATTTTTTGTAAATTGTGTGTGTTGATTTTTCTTTGGCTGCGTTTCTCCCACGCCGCCGTCACTTTTATTTAATATTTCCACGTCCGGTAGGGTAACTAAATACCACTAGTTTAGCGCCAATTAATGTATTTCTCCCGCGAAGTCCACCCGGCAGGTATTAAACTTCTTCGAGGTTCCCGCGCAGCCGTCACTGTGTGGGTAGCCGGCTGGCTGTTATCATCTATTGATGATGTAGGATGATTATGATGGAAGGGTGACTGCCCTTCTTTGCCTGCTGGCCTAGAGACTCAGTCAAGTTTGGAATAATAAAGTGTCTAACGGCGGTTGCCGGAGTTATTCAATGAATGAGCTTGTGCTCTTTACTCAGCTTCTAGAATGGAACTGAATACAGGGAATATTCTTAAGGCTAACATAAGCTCACAGCGGACACGCAAATATGCTGTGTTTGCCGTCTGTGCACGAGCGTCCGGCCCATTGCTTGGTCGGCAGTTTGGCCGGCGCGACAATGTTAACGTAACTATGGTCAACGACTCTGGTCTTGCTGACCACAGTTAACTTACATTTGACGAAAACACCATACGCTGCAAACGGTTGTCAAAATTGGCCATATGTGCAAGTACCGATGACACAGCAATTTCTTCGATGCTCATATTGCGCCATGTTGTGGTAAATGACGTCACCATACGGCTTGCGTACACTGCAAGGCACTCGTTGTGGGCTGGACGATTATTCAGCAGATTCAAAAACATAGCTGCCGGCGTTTCTTTAATTTCAAAACGCTGTATAAATAGTTCTTTAAACTGCTCCCAATTGATGCCTGGATAGCAGACCTGTGCAAGCCACGCCGAAGCACTACCCTGCATACAACTACTTAACAGCATGATAAGTGCGCTGCAATCAATCTTCTGTTCGTCCATAATAATGCTTGCAGTTGCACACCATTGAGTCGCATCAGTCCCAGTTAAATCATGATTAAATTTTGGCAAAACCACGGGATTTTGTGGAAGCCCAGACGCTTGCATGACTTTGTAGTTCCACAATAGCACGCCACTGGTCTTCAGAAAATGCAGGAGTTTGCACTGATCCCACTTCTGATGTCGGGTTAAGATTCTCCTTGTCCATGTCTTTTGATAATTTTTAGACGGTTGTATGGCGAATAAACTTGAGCGCACGACTGCCTGTTTTAGACTGCTCTAGAATCTCGAAAAACTGCACTGTCACCAATGTTCTAGTGCACATACTGGCATCTCTGTCTCTCGCAGTGGCTCAAGCATACACGCACGACAATCGCCTAGTGCGTAACCCTTTTTCAAACCTATAACCTCACGCACGATGTTCGCATCGAACTATTCTGAACACCTGGTGAATAAGTAGAATAAAGCGCACTAACGAATAATCGTTAGAGTGCAACGAGAAGAATCGTTACACTTGATTTGATTCCCCATACACTGACTACCATAATTTATGATCCGACATGCTTATATTTTTGTTCGACGAGTGAGTGTTTTGAGTTTAATATAGTTTTAAAGTTTTTTTGGGTAGCATGTATCTCTCTAAACTGAAGGGGGGTTATTTTTGCTTCTATTAAAAGATTATTTCTTAGTGTTATACGATGAGCAGAAAATGCAAGTCAGATGGCTGTGTGGTAGAAAGTTTTTATTTTGTTTAGGATGGACTTTGGAGGTTTTTCGTATAGGTGTATTCCATAGACAATTGTAGTCATTAGAATGGTTTTTACCACGTAAAGAATTGTGGTAATATTGGATTCGAACCTGTTGTTGGATAGACACTTGATTATGTTAAGCCTTTTAGTTTTCAATGTGGTTGTTCCATTTGTGTTTCTTATTTATTGTTACTCCTAGCAATTTTAGTACATCTACGTTTTGCATTGGAATTTTGTGTATTTGAAATGAAAAGTTGCAGTTCATTTTCTTGCATACATGTAAGTGTTTGCATTTGGCTTCTGATATAGAGGCTCCTAAGTATTCACACCACACCACCTTCAGGGTGGATCTATACCTCAATATAGATATTAGAATAGAATTAGAATTAGAATATTAGTTTTTTTGTTTAATTTCTAAATAATAGTGTAATCGTCTGCGTAGGCCGTGAATTGACAGTTATTTTGTCTTCTTATTATTTGGTTGAGTTTATTGTAGGCTATGACAAAGAGGATAACCGACTAGGGTGAGCCTTGCTAAGGAATTTGTTGGTAAGGACTGTAATTTTTCAGTTGGTAAGGGAGTTGAATATGTATTTTGCTATCATTGGTCCTATTTTCCAAACTTTGAGTTCGTCGATGACGGTGTGGATGCTTACTGTGGTGATCCATACCGGCAGCGAAGAGCGACGGCATAGATGAGAATGACGCGCTCTCTCAAAAGAAATACAGTTGAATCCCGATAATTCGTACCCCGCTAAATCGAAAATCGCGATAGTTCGTAAAAAATTCTGTTCCCTTGAAAAAAATCCCTTGAAAAAAATCTCGATAAATCGAATTCCTGTCTAATTCGTAAAAAAAGTGATCCCCTTGCCATTTCGAATTATCGGGACTCGACTGTAGATTAAAGCATTAATGTACAATGCAATTTGTAGTAGGATGTTTACCTACAATACCCACTGTACCACATGTAGTAGGATGTTTACCTACAAGACCCACTGTACTATGTATAAAATGAGAGTTACAGTTAAAGACCAGAGATGTATAGCCATCTCTCCCGCTCTCATAGAATATAATAAGTTAATGATCATGTATTGCGAGCTCGCTCACGCGGCTGAACGAGGAGAAGAAGGAAGAGAATAAAAAGGCATTCGGCGTCAGACACTTAAAAGAAACAGTCGCATATTTGAATAAAGTGATTAAAGAAATAAAACTAAAGTCTTGTTGCTGTTACAATATCAGAAGTGGTACTTACTCACAAGGCCTGTCACAGATTTAAGTCAATTCACTGTGGTTCAATTAAGATGATGGCTAAGAGTGCTTGGGCTGCGAACCTTGGGTTCAAAAGCAGAGTTAATGGCGCGTCTGCAGGCATATTCTCTGGTAGCGCGTGGCGACCCTCCAAGCGGGACAGCAGAGCATCAAGAGCAGGCACTAGCTCTAGAACTGGATGAAGCCGAGTTACTACCGCTCCAACCAGGAGACCGAGACATCGAGGAAATTTTGATCAACCCCTATTCGACGACGGCACAGGCAGTGGACGGCATCGGCATGGAGCAGCTTTCCGTTATCAAGGTCGAAAAAAGCTACGTTGCAGAAGATTCGAGACGAAATTGAAGCAAACAAGGCAGTATTAATAAAAATCCAGGCCGAGATCGCTGGCGCCAACAAAGACAAGCTTGTTCATGTCCAGCAGAACGACGACGACGGCGGCAGAAATACCGAGAACGACGGCGACGGCGGCAGAAACTTCCCGAACGGCGGCGACAGCGACAGAAACTCCGAGAACAACAGCGACGTCGGCAGAGGCTTCGAGAACATCGACACCCCTTTCAGTGCCAGTGTTGTAAAGAAAACAGCAGACAGTGAGGATCAACGCCAAATCGCAAATATAAACAAACGTTCAGAATCTTTTACAGCCTCGCTTGCATTAGCAAAAGAAGTCACAATGGATTACGACGGTAACTGGTGCGCCCGAAAATGGCTCACACAATTGCGAAACATTGCTAAAGTGTATGATTTGGATACCTCGGGTGTGCGAATGCTTCTCATTGCCAAACTTAAAGGAAAGGCTCAAATCTGGCTGCACGCAAATTGCACACGTGTTTTGAAGCCAAGCGATCGTTTGTGTGAGCAGCTAATCATGGCGTTTGGAACGAAGATGTCTAAAGGGGAATTTAGAAATAAAATCCAAAATCGTCGTTGGAGATCAGATGAGCGGTTCTCTGACTACTTCAAGGAAAAAATCATGCTGGCGAACGACATCGACATCGACATGGAGGAACTTCTCGAGAGCATCATTGAAGGAATTCCTGTTCAGGGACTGCGCGACCAGGCTCACATCCAATGTTTCTCCGAGCCTATGCAGATACTGAAAGCCTTCTCAGGGGGTCGCTTGCCGGAGCACAGGCAGATTGGCAGTTCTTCGCAACGTTTTTCGGATAAAAAAGCTGATCTGCGTTGCGCTAATTGCAACTCGAAGGGGCACCTTGCAAAGGAATGCCGTAAACCAAAAAAGGAGTCAGGATCCTCCTATGCGTGTGGAAAGTTCGGACACTTCGTGGGACAATGCCCGGATCGAAAGAGCGCAAATTCAAGTAACAATTACCTAAGATACTTTAGAATTTTTTTTAACAACAGTTTTGAAGCCCCATTAACGACAGCATGCCTCATAGACACAGGGAGTCCTATCTCATTTGCCAAAAAAAGCGTTATATCCACTAAAGTTAAGAAGGAGATAGTTTCTGAAAACTACTTCGGGCTGAACGGAAGCCAACTGAAAATATTTGGGAAAATTTTATGTTATACATTAAAAGAAAGAGTAAAATGTTTTTTTCACTTTTACATTGTCCCCAACGAGTCTATGAGTCATGATGTGGTTCTTGGAAGAAATTTTCTGGATGCTTGCAATTTGAAATTGGATCTGAATACTTTAAAGATGGTTACGGTTGAGCCTGAATATACCGAACGTATCTTAACAAGGAATAATTACAGTAGAAGCCTGTTATAACGACTCCGCTTATAGTGTCCGTCCGGGTATTGCGACGAATTAAATCCTTCTGCTAAGTGCGTCTTCCGGGTATAACGACGAAAAATCGTCGGTCCCTTGAAAGTCGCTATAAGCGGATTCTACTGTATGTGAATTCTGATCTTAGTGAAACAGTTAATGAAACAATTAGTGAAACAGTTAGTGATACAGTTAATGAGACAGTTAGTGCTATAATTTGCGAAACAGTTAGTGATACAGTTAGTGAAACAGTTAGCGATACAGTTAGTGAGACAGTTAGTGAAACAGTTAGTGATACAGTAAGCAAAACAGCCAGGGATACAGTTAGAGAAATAGTTAGTGATACAGTTAGTAAAGCAATTAGCAAAACAGTAAATAATTCAGATAGAGATAAAGGTTTAATACCGGTTAGTAAAATAGAAGCAAACCAAGAAGAAAATTTTATGTCCCTAACTATTAGAGAAATGTTAAGCATAAATTATATGGATGGCAAACAAACCGATTACATATGCGGCGCAATTGATAATCAAGGTCTTAACCGTCAACTGAGAGAAATAATTGAGCACAACTATATTAGAGTAGAAAAGCCAAAAGAACCGTTTATTAGAAGCAAAATAAAGCTCACGTTAGAAAATACGAAGCCTTTTAGCTGTGCTCCGCGATGACTTGCTTACGCAGAGAAAGAAAAACTGCAAAAGTTATTGGAAGACTACGTAAAAGATGGAATCATACAACCGAGCGAGTCCGAATTTGCTTCCCCTATAGTATTAGTAAAAAAGAAAACCGGGGACATAAGACTATGTATAGACTTTAGAAAACTGAACAAGGTTTTAGTTAAGGATAATTACCCAATACTCCTTATTGATGACCTACTCGACAAATTAGTAAACAAAAGAGTGTTTTCAAAACTTGATCTGAAAAACGGCTATTTTCACGTTTATGTCAATAAATAATCTATCAAATATACGTCCTTTGTAACACCTTTAGGACAATTTGAATTTCTTAGGATGCCAATGGGTCTGAAAACTGCATCGGCGGTGTTTCAGAGGTTCATAAACAAGATTTTTGATGATCTTATTAGAAGCAATAAAGTAATAGTATATATGGACGACATTATGATTGCTAGCAAGGACACCAACGAACATTTGCAAATCTTAAAGGAAGTGTTTTTCAGGTTAGCAAAAAACAAGTTAGAATTGCGAATGGATAAGTGCGAGTTCCTACAAACTAGCGTTAAATATTTAGGGTTTATTATAAATGGCGAAGGTATTAGAGCTGACGACAAGGGTATAGAAGTGATTAAAAATTTTCCTATCCCGGACAAAACACAGTCCGTTCAAAGTTTTCTCGGTTTATGTTCATATTTTCGCAGATTCATTAAGGATTTTTCAACAATAGCAAAACCGTTATATGACCTTTTAAGAAAGGATGAAAAGTTTCAGTTTGGAGAAAAGCAAATGATATGTTTTGAAACACTTAAGAAAAAGCTTGTGGAGGCACCGGTGTTAGCCATTTACAATTACAAAGACGAGGTAGAATTGCACTGTGATGCTAGTTCCCAAGGCTTTGGAACCGTTATTTTTCAAAAAAAGGAAGACGGAAAACTGCACCCCATATTTTATTTTTCTAAACGCACAACCGTCGCTGAATCGAAATACCACAGTTTCGAGCTCGAAACAATGGCTATCATTCACGCACTTCGCAGGTTTAGAATATATTTATTTGGTCGACGTTTCAAAATTATTACCGACTGTAATTCTCTCACACTAACACTTAATAAGATTGAACTTAATCCACGCATTGCTAGATGGGCTTTAGAGCTTCAGAGTTACGACTACGAGTTGATACATAGGGAAGGGAAAAGAATGCAACACGTTGACGCTTTAAGCAGATGTACAAATATTCTAGTCGTGGAAACCAACACATTTGAAGATAACCTAGTTATTTGCCAAGCCAAGGATCCAAAAATTCGAAGAATAAAAACACAATTAGAGGAAAATGAGCATAAACTCTTTGAAATGAGAAACGGAATAATTTATAGAAAAAATAACGATGGTAGATTGTTATTTTACGTACCTACAATGAGATTGGTCATATAGGCAGAGATAAGATGTTAGAAGCTATTTCGAAAAGTTATTGGTTTCCTAACGCTAAGAATAAATGTTTAAGTCATATAGAAAACTGTCTCAAATGTGTAGCCTTTTCCCCCAAGACCGGCAAAGAAGGGCTTCTACATTGTATTCCAAAAGGTGACAAACCCTTTCAACTAATACATATCGATCATTATGGCCCAGTTGATTCAGGCAGATCAAAAAAACACATATTTGTTATCGTCGACGGTTTCACGAAGTTTGTTCGGTTGTATACAACCAAGACCACAAACTCAAAGGAAGCTATCACAGCATTAAAAGATTATTTTAGAGCATACAGCAAACCGAAGTGTATAATTTCAGATAGAGGAAGTTGTTTTACTTCTAGAGAATTTGATGAGTTTTTGTCAGAATTCGAAGTTAAACACATAAAAATAGCAACGGGATCACCACAGGCAAATGGTCAGGTCGAAAGAAGTCTTGGACCAATGATAGCAAAGCTAATCGAACCAGAAAAAGGCATATACTGGGACTTGGTAATAGACAAAGTAGAACATGTGTTAAACAACACACAGCACCGCAGTATTAAACAAACTCCAAGCAAATGTTATTCGGTTTAGAACAAAGAGGACAATTGGTAGACGAACTAAAAGAAAAATTAGAAGAAAAATGCAGAAGAAAATAGGAATTTGGAAAATGTTAGAGAAGAAGCAGAAAAATGTTTAGAAAAAGCACAAACGTACAACAAAAAGCAATATGATAAAACAGCCAGAACACCGTCCAAGTACGAAATAGGAGATTATGTAATGGTAAAAAATTTCGATAGCACGACAGGCGTTTCTAGGAAACTGATTCCAAAGAAAAAAGGTCCTTATGTAATTGCAAAAGTTTTAAGACATGACAGGTTTCTGTTAAAAGACGTTGAGGGATTTCAGGTATCACGCAATCCGTACCAAGGGGTTTGGAGCATTTCAAATATTAAGCATTGGATAGGAAACAAAAATAGATAAATTGTACAAGAAATTAATTATGGTCAAATTGTTAAATGAAAAAAAAAAAAATGTTAGCATAAGGAAATACTACCCTAATATAATATAATATAAGATAAATTAATTGTGAAATAAATTATAAATGTATTTCTACGCTCACAGTGATCAGGGGATCATACAGTCAGGATGGCCGAGTTGTAGTAGGATGTTTACCTACAATACCCACTGTACCACATGTAGTAGGATGTTTACTTACAAGACCCACTGTACTATAGAATAAGAGTTACAGTTAAAGACCAGAGATGTATAGCCATCTCTCCCGCTCTCATAGAATAGAATAAGTTAATGATCATGTATTGCGAGCTCGCTCACGCGGCTGAACGAGGAGAAGAAGGAAGAGAATAAAAAGGCATTCGGCGTCAGACACTTACAAGGAACAGTCGCATATTTGAATAAAGTGATTAAAGAAATAAAACTAAAGTCTTGTTGCTGTTACAAATTAGAGTTAGTTGCCTGGTAACGCCCGCAGTGCTGGTGCTAATAAAGTGTGGATCAAAGACCGTATTTTTAATTGTTATTTAAGTCGGAAATCAGGCGTTGTTACACTGGCAACGAGGAGAAAAACTGGACTTTAAATATTTACCAAGTATTGTATAAATACTACCGGCCAAATTAATGAAAAAAAGAAATAACTGGAAGGAAGAAAAAAAACTGACGCGTGTCTCGCCGTTATACATATATATGTAGGAGGTGCGAAAAGGAAAAAGGGTGAGAAAAGAAAAGGTGGACAGCACAAGCCGATTAAATTCCGGCGGCAGCACTAAGAAAGTCTGTGCCTAAGAGAACGAGATTAAAATAAGAGCAATCGCAAAGTGTAATTTTCGCATTAGAGAATCTGTTCCAAATGGAACGAGATTAAGCAGGGTTAGCCGATTAAATTCCGGCTGCTGCATTAAAGGAGTCGGTTCCAAAGGGAATGCGATCCAAAGAAAAAGAGCGGCGTTAGCGGATTAAATTCTTGCTGTTGCATTAAGAGAGTCGGTTCTAGAGGAAATGCGACTATATAAAAAAAAGAAGAGCGAAACATAATTTGAGATGTTCGCATAAAGAGTCTATTAAAAAACGGAATGAGATCAATAAAAAAAAAAAATAAGTACGAAATTGCTTATGGCCATCTAATTTGAATTATCTTTCATTTTATACTAAACATGACCGAGTTAAAACCATTCCTGTGTCAGGGAATGGATAAAGCGCTATGGAGAACAGAGTGGGAGGCGTAATTGCGCGCGTTTAATATATATATTGACACTGAGGAGATCACATCCGTATATAAGAAAAGGAACAAGCTTCTCCACCTGGGCGGACCGCAGCTCCAGGCTGTAGTCTACAGCATTCCGAGAGCATTAATTCCTTTTGTCGAGGAGGAGAAAAATTATGTCTTAACACCTCTTATTACCAAACTGAACGAGTATTTTTCACCGCAGCGCAACTCGGCTTTTGAGAGACATTTGTTTCGGTTGATGACCCCAATAGACGGAGAATGTTTCACAGAGTTTTTGATGAGGCTTTGCCGCCAAATAGTTAAATGTTCATTTGGAGAGACCAAAGAACAGATAGAGGACATCTGCCTAAAAGATAGAATCATCGATGTCTGGGCTTCGTTGGAGCTAAAAAAGAAGCTGTTGGAAAATGAATTCCCTTTGGAGGAGGTCATAAAAACATGTAGTATCGACGAACAAGTTAATAAACAAACGCAGTCGATGATCCCGCAATCGAATGCAAGTAGCGTCAACAAAATAGTTCAGCGCAGCGCGAGTTCCGAATGTGGCAGATGTGGCCAAAAAGGGCACCAAGATAATAGTTTGGACTGCCCAGCCAGGAACGCGAAATGCAGGAAATGCGAAAGGATTGGACATTTTTTATCGGAAATGCCGTACAAGGAAAAGGAAGCCATATGACAAATGGGAAGGTCCAAATAGAAAGCGACGACAATATGATCATTCTACAATCAAGTCCATATTTAGTGGTTCTAAAAATTACCCGGATAGTCCAAAAGACGCGGAATTATTCAGAGTGCAATATGGATCATCACGAGAAGAAGAACTTCCATGTAAAATAGGGGGCGATGCAGTCACTATGATAATTGATTCGGGCTCGAAGTACAATCTAATAAGCCAGTCGGATTGGCGGCAATTGTGCGAGAAAAGGGCAGTAATGTTTAACTCGCGCTCGGAATCAGCCAACCAGTTTCGCGCATATGCTTCTGATCATCTACTTAAAGTGCTACAAGTTTTTGAAGCGCCGATTTCGGTGCTAAACGATCCTGAACTGATTGCTACTTTTTACGTCATTGAAAATAGTAGACAATCGCTTTTGGGACGTGACACAGCAATTAAACTCAACGTTCTAAAACTGGGTTTAGACGTACATCGAGTTGAAAAGGCCGAGCCTTTCCCCAAATGGCGTGATGTGTCGGTCAAGCTCTTCATTGATAAGTCAATAGTCCCAGTGAAGCAACCAATGAGGCGGGTGCCAACAGCGTTGGCAAGTAAAGTCACCGATAAATTGGAGGAAGCCTTAAATTTGGATATCATCGAACCAGTATTGGGCCCGAGCGCTTGGATATCGCCAGTTGTGATTGCGTTTAAGGACGACGGAGTTATCCGGGTATGTTTGGACATGAGACGCGCAAACAAAGCAATACAACGAGAAAACTACCCGTTGCCAACGTTCGAAAGGTTCATGACAAGTATTTTTGTGCCAAGTATTTTTCACGACTGGATTTAAAAAGCGCTTACCATCAGCTGGAGCTGACCGAATCCAGCCGAGAAATTACTACCTTCATAACGCACCGCGGTTTATTTCGATATAAGCGGCTGATGTTTGGCGTGAATTTAGCCCCAGAAATATTTCAACGGTTAATGGAGGAAATGTTGGCCCCTTGTCAGAATGCGTTGAATTACATTGATGACGTGATAATATTTGGCAACAATATTGAGGAGCATGACAAATCACTCGCAAAGGTTAAGGAAATATTTCGAGCCAATAACGTATCACTAAATGAGAAGAAATGCATATTTCGAGTACAGAAATTGAAATTTCTAGGTCACATCCTCTCGGACAAGGGGATCGAAGTTGATCCCGAGAAAGTGAAGGTGATTACAACGTTTCGAGCGCCCAAAAATAAAGAAGAGGTCCGCAGTTTTCTAGGTTTAGTCACATACATTGGGAAATTCGTATCTGATCCGGCGGATAATACAGAGCCTTTGAGGAAATTACTGAAAAGCCATGAAACGTTCTATTGGGGCAAGCCACAGGAAGAAGCATTCCAAAATCTCAAAGCTAAGATTTCCACAGTTCCAATGTTGTCATACTTTAACCTGCAGGATAAAACGTGTTTGATCGCAGATGCCAGCCCAGTGGCCTTGGGAGCAGTGTTAGTGCAATTTGATAAATCGAATACTGCACGCATAATATCGTTTGCTAGTAAGAGTTTGTCGTCGGTGGAAAAAAGATATTCACAAACAGAAAAAGAATGCCTGGCATTGGTGTGGGCTGTGGAGAAATTTTATTATTATTTTGCGGGATTACAGTTTGATCTGATAACTGACCACAAGCCACTGGAATCAATCTTTAAACCAACTTCGCGACCTCCGGCCAGGGTTGAAAGGTGGTTGCTGCGATTACAATCTTACCAATTCCGTGTAGTATATAAGGCAGGAAAGGAGAATATTTCCGACTCACTATCAAGACTTTGCGAAGTAACCGATACAGACCCTTATGACTGGGCTGGTGAGGAACACACATTTCGCGTGGTGTCAGCCTCGATTCCTAGATAGCTCTCCATATCGAAGGTCACAGGGATGAGCACCCAGGATGAGGAAATAATAGACGTGATCACATGCCTTGGTCAGGATTCATGGAACTCAAATATGTCTAGCCCGTACTATCCATTTCGTTTAAAACTCTCGATTGTGGGAAATATTCTATTGCGGGGCACAAGACTAGTAATTCCGCAGAAGTTACGTGAATCAGTACTTGAACTCGCTCATGAAGGGCATCCCGGGATAAGCGCTATGAAACGGAGGCTTCGTTCAAAAGTTTGGTGGCCGTGTATGGACAAGGACACAGAACAGTATGTTAAGGAGTGCCGCGATTGCCTTTTGGTATCAATGCCATCAAATCCGGCCGCCATGAAAAGGCATCCGTTCCCGAATGGACCCTGGAGATGCTTAGCGACCGATCTTTTGGGCCCTTTACCAAATGGTGAGAATGTACTCATACTAATACTATTTCTCGCGGTATATGGAGTTCAAACTCATCAAGTCGATATCATCGAAAACCATTATTGAGGAAATGGAAGAGATCTTTTCCAGATTGGGGTTCCCGGAAACATTAACGACTGCTAATGGGAGGAAATTTGTCAGCGTCGAATTTAAAAAATTTTGTGAAAGCAGCGGCATTCGACTAATGCCAATTCCCCCATATTGGCCCCAGGCTAACGACGAAATCGAAAATATGAACAGATCTCTGGTGAAACGCCTAAAGATAGCTCATGCCAATAACAACAACTACAAGAAAGAGATTCAAAAATTTGTATTAATGTATAACGTCACTGCACACGGGACCACGGGCGCACCACCAACAGAGCTAATGTTCAACAGAGTGATAAGGGACAAGAATCCTGGCATACAGGATCTCGTTAGCGAAACGGTTGATTCAGGGACGTCTGGAAGAATGAGAAAGGGAAAGAGTTAGCAGACAACGCTAGGAAAGCGGGAGAGATCGATATAAAAGTGGGTGACAAAGTTCTCCTAAAAAACTTAGTATTCCCGCATAAGCTGACGCCAACATTCGATACGACCACATATGAAGTAACTAACCGAGAGGGAAATGTTGTTCAAATTTCTGGTGGTGGTAAGTCGTACACCAGGAATGTAAGCCATTTGAAAAAGATCATCGGCGCAGACTCATCGAAGTCGTCTAATTCGGTGAGCCCCGATGTTGAGATGTCTCCCTCAGCTATTTAGTTACAGTCGGTTGCCGAAACTCTGACGCCACAGGAAACTCTGGCATCAAAGGACCTCCCTGGCCCGAACGACAACCTGAAGCTCCGTCTGGAGAAAAAAAGAAGGGGTGTGGAGATCCGTACCGGCAGCGAAGAGAGACGGCATAGATGAGAATGACGTGCTCTCTCAAAAGAAATAGATTAAAGCATTAATGTACAATGCAATTAGAGTTAGTTGACCTGGTAACGCCCGCAGTGCTGGTGCTAATAAAGTGTGGATTAAAGACCGTATTTGTAATTGTTATTTAAGTCGGAAATCAGGCGTTGTTACACCTACTAAACATCTGCATGATTACATTCATAACATACGTCTCAATGAGTGCATTCCAATGGAGAATGGAGTGAGTGGAATGCTAGAAATGAAATGACATTGTATGAGTACAAGCTTGTGTTCTTCTCATAATTTGAGACGTCAAACGAAATGAAAGAGAATGAACGAAACGAAAAGTGATATGAAAGATTGGGCAATGCCTTGTATACTTGAATCATTCGAGTTGTTGCTTAGGAATTCGGTACATTCCTTTCTTGAGAACTGCAGCACAAAGACGAAAATATGGACAACCAATTAATAAAAGAAGTCGAAATAAATTAAATCGAAGAAAATTGACTGCATTTAATTTATTTTTATTTCCTTTTATTTATATTTGCAACTCGAATCATTCGAATGAAACGTCTCTGTTTTCAATGTTCTCAATTCATTCAATTCGTTTTCTTTTTCCTATGCTTTGTGCAAATGAGTAAGCGTAAAAGAACCAACTCGCTCACACCACGTTGGCTTTACTTTCAATTCACTCAACTCATTTTGAGCATTGTGCATTTGAATGCATGTTTTTTTGCCACTCATGCAGATGTCTAATGCCTACCCTGTCAAAGACTTTAGCGAAGTCTAATGAGATAATGGAGACGTGGTTTGTATTTGATAGGGAGGAAGTTATCTGGTAATCCAGTATAGCTAGTGAACCAGATACTGATTTTCCCTTTTTGAATACAAATTGACGGCTGTCTACCAGCTTGCCGTTTGTTGCTAGGCACCAAGGCCGTTTAGAAATAATTTTATCTAAAACTTTGGCTATGCACGGGTTGAGGGAGATAGGGCGGTATTTTTGAGTTAATGATGTTGTTGAAAAGTTTGAAGAGTTTTAGCATTAGGCTTGTGGGTAGGTTTTTTATCATGGTGTAGCTAATACGATCTCGGCCAGGGGTTTTTCCTTTTAATTGGTTGATGGAGGCTAACATTTTGATCATGGTAATGTCCCTTTCGATACTCAGTGCTATTTGAGATGATATGCTGGGGTTTAGATTATTTTTGTGTTGCAAAATACAGTCTTGCGCTGAATTCGACCAATGGTCAGCAAGAAAGTTGGCTATTTAATTTTTGTCGAGAATGTTTTGTGTTGGGTTAGTGATGCAATGGATATCGAATTTTCAAGCCGCAATATCGATTTATGTTTGACCATATTTTGGAGATAGATGATTTTGGGCTTATCTCGGCAGTGAAGTTTTGAACAGATTTTTGTTTCCTAATCTTAAGTTCTCGTTTAAGTCGGGCGTTCGCTTTTTTGTAGGCAAGTATACTTCTCATGCCAATGTTTCTTTTAAGATTCTGCCAACATAAGTTTTTTTTTCATTTTTAAGTTTTTGAAGGGCTTGGTCCCATCATGGGACAGATTTCTGTATCTTAAATGTTTGTGTTTGGGGGAAGGTTTCGTTAGCTGCTTGTATAATTATTTTAGTTCGCTTGTTCTTTACTTGGACGGCGTTCGCTCAATGTAATAAATAGTCAGAAATTCCGTAATAGTCGGACGCAAGAGGAACGTGCAGAAAAAAAATGCATCGACACGTGCCCGAATGGCACAGCTTCGCGCTGCACAAACCCCACCTCAAGCCCGACAAAATAATAGACGATGAAGCGACCAACTATCCGACAGAATTTTTGGACTCACTGGATGTGCCAGAATTTGCAACTGAAGGCGGGGTCAGTTATTATAATGCTGCGGAATCTAAATCATCCGAGATTATGCAACGGTACGCGGTTTTCCGTTAAGAAACTAATGAACAACGTGATTCAAGCGACGATCATCAAGGGTAAATTTAAAGGAGAGGAAGTTCTTATCCCAAGAATTCCGATTATTCTATCAGATCTTCCATTCAAATTTAAGAGGATTCAGTTCCCAGTTCGATTGGCATTTGCGATGACAATCAATAAATCCCAAGGCCAGTCGTTGGAAGTCTGCGGGATAAATCTGGAATATCAATGTTTTTCACATGGACAGTTATACGTAGCCTGTTCGCGTGTCGGGAAGTCGTCATCATTATTTATGTTTGCACCGGATAACAAAACAAAAAATATTGTTTATGACATCGCTCTCCAATGATTTCGAGTCAAAAAAATTTCACAAAAAATTTGAATTACCAGTTTTCTATTACTACTATGGAGTTATATGGAATCGTGAAATTGGGGCGAGACAAAGTTATTATATAATATTAACCAGTCTTCGCTTATAACACTCAAGGTGAAGACTGGTTAATATATTTGAATAATAATATATGTTGCCTTAAGTATTGTTGGCTGGTGAGCCCCAGCTTCTATGCCAGCTGTTAAAGTCTCCAGTTATAAGTAAGAGCGGTTGTATAGTATCCTGAAGGTTTCTAAGGTATTGGATCTTAAGGGTTTTATTGGGTGGTATGTACGAGGAGACTATTGTGAATTTCATCTTGGAGTGAACTGTTACTGCTATTGTGTCGAAGTCGGAAGCATTGATCGTAACGTTTTGTTGTTGTATGGAGTTGCGGGTTAAGAGCGCCACACCTCCATATCTGTAAGGGGCCGTATTTCGTGGTAAAGGGTGTAGGTAATTGGGATGGGAATACACTTGGCCCTCGCTTAACACGGACTCTTTTAGCAGGAACTCGGTCTTACAAGGTTAAGAATTTGCTCCCATCCCCCTCCGAACACGCTAAAAACCTCGTTCTCACACGTTTGCAAAATATCGATAATGAAATAGACAGATTTTTTTTGATAACGAGCAACTTTTTTAATATAATACCAACTTTTAATTTTGAAAATATATATGTTATGCATTTATTAAAGGCATATTCATAATAACTTTCGGTTAATTTTGAACCAATGTATGAAACTTTAATAAAAACAGACCAAATATAATATGAACAATAAAAAATTTTTATTGCTATGAACTTTGAATTTTGAGAACGTAACCCCGTATTTTATACTGAAGGCATGTTTCGCTTAACACGATTTCGCTTAACACGAGGATTTCTAGTAACGTAACCCCCCGTGTTAAGCGAGGACCAGATGTATTTTGTATAAGGTATAGGTGGGTATCTTGTAGGGATATAATTTTTGGAATGTGGAGTTTAATCAGCGTTTGCAATTCATTATAATTGCCCGCTCCAAGACGGGACACTTTTTATGGCTCTGTAACAGTTAACAGACCAGAGACCAGTTCTCTCCAGAGGCACTCTCATCTCGCTTTCTCGGTCTGTTAACTGTCTCCACACCGCTCTGCCGCCCTCGCCTGCATTTACATCCAACTAGTGTAAAAACTGACCTAAGAAAATAAAGTGCATTTACGAGTGAAACTCTGTAAAGTTTTTCTTATTTCCCGCGACGCGCAAAGACATCGCAATTTCGAGTGCTTACTTATTTTTGTCCAGAAGAAAACCATCCACCTTCGTTCATTTTTGGTCCTTCGAGCCGGATCCAGGTTAAAAGATCTGCTTCACCGGTGGATTTTTCTCAAAGATAAGTACGAATTTTTATATATATATATATATGCGATCGCCATATTGGCTTCGCATAATTTCCAAGTCCAAGTTCATTATATATATATGTACATGCGTATGCACACTCCAATGCATACTTAATTCCAAAAACATACTTAATTCCAAAACGATCCCCGTATTGCGGCTTCGTTTAATTTCCAACTTCCTACGGCAATTATTCCAATTGCATAATTACATATATTAGGTTGTTTGGTAATGACATACTGGTTTTCACATTCAAGTTTTGCGCTTCGGTTGCGAAGTCAAATATAATCGTATCTGGCAAAGGTATTGGCATCACCTTTAAAATGACATATAGTTCGTTTACATAAGCATCCACGTTAAATAATTACAATCGATTGAAATGGAGTTCTCAAACGCAGAAATTCGTGCAATTTTGAAATTTTATTTCGCACAGGGAAAACCTGCTGCGGAATCTCGCAGATAGATTATTGCTGTCTTAGGAGATAACAAACTTTCGATTCAAACCGCAGAACAGTGGTTTAGGCGATTCAGAAGTGGCAATTTTGATTCCGAAACACCCAAGCCTTCCGGACGACCAGTGACCGTTGATACGGATAAAATCATGGAAATAGTGGATCGAGATCATCATGTGACTATTAGAACTATCGCAGAGGAGCTGAAACTCAGCACGGAAACCTTCCAAAAAAAATCTTTTCGACCGTGTATCAATCTGCGAATCTTTGTTGCATCGTATTAAACTCGACTCATTTCTCGATCGGTTAGTCACTGGTGATGAAAAATAGATCAGATATGACAACATAAAGCGTAAAAGATCCTGGTCGAAGCACGGTGAGTCGTCTCAAACGGTGGCAAATCCAAGACTGACGGCTCAGAAGGTGTTGCTGAGTGTATGGTGGGATATCAGAGGAATTATCCATTATAAAGTGTTTCCCTATGGAAAAACCATCAATTCTGACCTCTACTGTGAACAACTGGAGCGATTGAAGATTGCACTTGAACAAAAGAGGCCAGCCATGGTGAATCGTAAGGGCGTTGCGTTCCATCATGACAACGCCAGGCCCCATACATCTTTGGTGACGAGTCACAAGCTACGGGAGCTTGGTTGGGAAGTGTTAATGCATCCACCTTATAGTCCGGACATTGCCCCAAGCGAATACCATCTTTGTATACTTTGTATAATTTGTATAATTTCCAATTGCAAATGTTTTCCAATTGCATTCCTAAGTACAGTCCACATCTCCAAGAACATCAAAATCATTAATAAAACATTTACAAAGAAATTAAAATCCAATAAAAATTAAAACTAAAAATTTTAATTTATTAATATAGTACTACATACACATATATAAATTCCATTAATATATATACATATATGCATCCCGTTTTAGTAACTATATTATAACATCCAATACCAGCATACATATACATTTCTTCTAGCAAGTGAAAAGTGCAAAGAGAAATAAAAATAAATTGCAAATTAAAATTATTTTGTGTGGGCAAATATTTTTTGTCCAGTGTGTGTATTCCAAGTGAATTCCAAGTGCTGCTTATGTAGTAAGCAAGGAACGAAAGCTCTGCATATATGCACGTTATGCGTCCAGTAATATTTATATCGCGATTTTTTGTTGATATATTTTTGATATTTTCTAATTGGTCACTCTGATTGAAATACTCGGTAAAACAAGAAATGAGCGCGGCCAAAAGCTATTTTTCGGAGATTCAAAATCACACAACAACTTGCAACATTTGCAGTAAAGTTGTAAAAACGAGCGGCCACTCGTCAAACTTGCTCTCTCACCTGAGAAACAGGCTTCGGGATGCTTATCTCAAGTGTACAAAGGTAATTAAATCATAAAAAGTGACATGTGTGTATTTCCCCGAAACTTCGTGTTTGATATTTTTCCCGCGAATTACGTGTTTTATTTGCTCTAGTTTGTGTGGGTTTTTTTCCCGTAAATTTCGTGTAAGTGGTCTGATTTTCTCTAGTGTGTGTGGGTTTTTTCCTGCTAATTTCGTGTTAGTGGTTTGATTTCAGTTAAAATCTGAAAAAGGCACAATTGTATGCAGATGCATATGTTGATATACACATATGTATGTATATGTATACTATATACACATAAAAATATAATTTAAAATAATTCTACTGTTATTATATTTTCAGAAACCGACAAAAGTTGACCAGCTCAACAGAAGGATTGAGCAAATGTCCATCGAGAACGCATTTAAGTGTTCGTCAACTTCTTAAGGTAAATATTGTTGTAAATATTACGTTTATTATAAATTAATTAAAAAATATTTGTTTTTCTTTTAAGAAAAACATGATGATATTACAGAAGCGATCGTTTTTATGAACTGTAAGAACAATTTGCCTGTCCGGACCGTGGAAAAAGAAGGATTTACCAACTTCATAAATAAATGTGTACCGAAATACAAAATCCCAAGCCGGTTCCAGGTAAATTTTTCGAATTTCATATATAATTACTAGCTGACCCGGCAAACGTTGTTTTGCCACCAGATGACTTTATAATTTCTGTACAAAATTTACTTAGTTCTAGAATTATGTATTATAAAGTCATCTGGAGCGCTGTAAACCATGAGGGAATATAAAAATAACAAAGAGCAAACATTATTTTTAAATTATTATAATTTACTACTTATAGTTATATATCATTAATTAAACAATTACGACAGTAACACTATTAAACAATTTTGCATTTATATTTCGAACTATTTCTGTTGCTCCGAACGATGTCATTTGAAAGCATGAATTAAATGTTCGAATTGACTTCAGGAACACGTTAGAATCTGGATCCGTGCCGATAAGTAAGCCGTTCAATGGTTCAGGTGGTGTTTCAATTTCTGGTAGTTGCACTTGTTGCATGACAATGCGGACATTCCTTGTCCATAGCACCAATTAGCACTTTTGAGTGAGCATAGTACTCAATATCGGGCTCATACTGGAATGCTAGACGCAGTAATGAATTATATATAAATGCTCGATGTACCGGTTGTCGTTGATGGTCATTTGTTCTGCCTCTATTGACTGTGACCCACGCCATCGTCGTTGTTCTAATCTTCTGACTTCATTGCGTTCAGGTCGTGTAACTTCTGGCTTTTCTCTGACTTCATTGCGTTCAGCTCGTGTATCTTCTGGCTCTTCTTCATGCAATTGCGCTATTCTTTCGGATCTTCTATTTCGCATGTATCGAGATCTACTTGTATCACGGCTCAAACTACCCGCTTTGCGTTTTCTTGGCATAGCTCACTGGACAAAACACTCATAAATAGAATTAATGATGAATGATTTTTGCCCCAGTTTAAATTGATTTAAAATGCTATGGTAGCGTGTTTTTGTCAGTGTGATGAGGTAGAAACTCACTTTATATGCGATTTTTGGTATGTCGCACACGATTTAAGAGGATGAAAAATAGACGTTGGGTAATTGTTAGACTTACTCAATACGCTCACAAAATTTCATGAGAATCGGTATAGCCGTTTCGGAGGAGTGAGGTCACAAAAACTGTGATACGAGAATTTTATATATTAGATATGTACTAGCGAGTAAATATGTAGCTTACTCAAGGGGGTGTGCGTTGAATTTGACATTGATCAGTCGAAGTGGCGTTCGTTAACCACAGACAACGCAAATAACATGAAGGCAGCGTCAAATTTATTTTTGGGAGACAGCAAACACGTCTCATGCTTTGCACACACCTTACATTTGGTGGTGGACGATGTGGTGAAGACTATTTCATCTTTTTCAAAAGTTTTGGATAAGGTCAAAAAAATTGTAATGCATTTTAAGCACAGCTCAGCAGCAATGGACATGTTGCGCAAATTGCAGGCCGACGAAGGAGTACCAGAAGGTCGAATAAAAACTCTCGTCCAAAGTGTGGACACAAGATGGAACTCATGTCTGGATATGCTTATTTCTTTTCTAAGCGGTTCAAATAAAGTGGCGATGTTTCTAATAAGTAGGTCAACTTCTGTAAAAGGATTGCCAGAGATGCTAACGTCTTCCGAAGTGGAAATATGTTAGGATTTTTGTGAACTGCTTACACCTTTCAAAGATGCGACCGAGAAAATAAGTGGCGAAAATTACGTCACCGTGAGCTTGGTAATCCCACTGATATCGTTATTATTGGACAAAATTCGCCAAGTAAAACTAGAGTCGGCCGACGGAATTTTGACACAGGATGCGCTATTGAAGAAAGCTGAGAAAAGATTCAAAACATTACAAAACAACAAGATTCTTGTAAAATCGTCCTTCTTGGACCCAAGGTTCAAAAAAGTTTACCTTGCACCTCTTACAGCCCTTGAAGCTGTTAAGGACATTACATTTGAAATGTCTGCAAATAAAACTTTTGAAAAAGTACGTAAAATTAAGTTGTCACTGACATTAACACCATTATGAAATACCTCTTAGTAACTCTTTATTCTTCTATAAAATAATCTGAAATATAAAATAGTTTAATATTTATATCTTTAACCATACCTTTATTTTCAACTTAAAATAATTCTTATGTATTTTTAGGATTCACGGTTTCTTGAAAACACGGTAGAAGAAGAAACCGATTATAAAAATGAAGGATTCCTGAAGGCGCATATGAGATCTATTGCAACGCGCAACGGAAGCAACGGAAAACGAGGAAATAAAATTGTTTTTGGGTCTTCCATATACTTCTTGGGATAGCGACCCGATCGCATTTTGGATTTCACAGTCAGAAACATTGCCAGGTCTATCAAAGCTGGCATTGGGCTACCTTATCACAACAGGTAGCTCCGTACCGTCAGAGAAATTGGCTTCCGCTATAAAATGTGTGGTATGTGACACCCGAAGCCGCATGACGGACCTTCACGTCGCACAAAGCGTATTTTTAAAATCTTTAAAAAACGAATATTGGAATTAAGTTTTGGTTAAAATTTAAAAAATTAAAAAATATATCAAAAATACTTGATATATCGATATTTTTGGGTGATAAATATTTTTATCAATTTGATATATTTTTGAAAAACGATATATCACTTAGACGATATTTTTTACATATCATCACAACCCTAGCGTCCAGCATAATTTAAATCAAAGAGCAATAAGTAAGTAAAGAGTGTTTTTAAAGTAAGTAAAGAGAGTGCTTTTTACATCCAAGTATATACATGTATATGTATGTCAAGATCACAACTTGAAGTAAAAAGGCAACATACTAATTACACAATATTTCCCCTAAACATATCATCGATTAAAATTACGCATCACAAATCTATGCATGCTCTTATAATATTCCCAGCTGATATTGATATCCATTTTATTTATTGTAACGAACTGCTTTTTAACTTTCGCTCGCTATATAAACGTGCGGCTAGCTCAGCTGAGTTTGTGTGTTCGTCCCACCAAATTTATTTTAGCGTGACCCCGAAACCAAAGAAGTACACAGAAGTGAGGTTATATTTAGAATGTAAGATGGGTTTATTGTTCGTAGATTTACAACTTGATATCTGATTTGTGGCTCTGCTGTCTGACGACTCGATTCGACGCCGGTAGTGGCTCCCACGTCGACTTCTGCGGCGGCACGCCTGTCGTGCGTCCTCTGCCTTTCCGAGTCTTTCGGGCACCGGTCGCGTACTAGGCTCGCTACGAGTCTCTCACAACCTTGGAGGATGTTAGTCAGAACCTCCCTAGCGGGGCTAAGCAGTGATGCCTGCATTCACCACTCTTCGCTCCACCCCGGAGTTCGGTCGGGACTTCGTCGGCCTGGCCCTCGGCAGTTCCTCACTCTCGTATGGACCGACACCGGGTACCTTTCGCACAACTCCACTGGATCTTCGTCGGCCTGGCCCTCAGCAGGTCCTCACTCTTTTATGTGAACCGACGCCGGGCACCTTTCGCACAACATCCACTGCCAAGACTCCACCAACTTCGTCGATCTTGATTCCGGATATCCTGGCACTTGGTATTCACTTGGGTTTCACTTCGCGTTGGTACGGTCACTTGCACGACTTTCACTTGACTGTCCCGACTGCCTGCACGCGTCCTCCTTTTATACGCCATCCTGTTCCCGTAATTTCCCTCCATCGGTGGCGTGATCGGGTTTAAAGTGCAGGAATAGTCCCGTTAATTCACGGTCTCTCCCTTTTGTGCGGGTCCAAAGTCCGCAAGTGCACCGTTATAACGGGTACAAAGTCCGCCGCGGTACCCTTAGTTTACGGTCTCCTCTCTTTGCGCGGGTCCGAAGTCCGCAGACTCACTGTTGTTGGGTCCAAAGTCTGCAGACTCACCGCAGCATTGAGTCCAAAGTCCTGAGAGCAGTCATTTCCTTCCTTGCTCTGCAAACCGCGCCTCCCGCTGTTGCTATGCAGCTCCCCTGCACTCAAAATTGTGAGGAGTTTTACAACTCCTTACATCTCCCCCTTCCTTCGGAAACTTTTAAAAGTTTCGGGCTACGGAATGTCCTGGGGAAAACGTCCTCGAATTCCTTCCTTCCCGCGACGACCTTCAACTCCTGAGTGCGGCCAAGGGCCTCTTGGATCTCAGCCGGACAGTCTCAGCTTATTAGACCCTACCTGGTCGTTCGGCATCTCGACTGTGGCATCTTGACCCCCTTCCTCCATCCTTGTGGCCGCTGCAACTCCGCACGCCACTCCTTCGTCGACCTCCTTCTGCCACGGCTGAGAGCTCCTCCAATCTCAGCACCTAAGTCTCAGCTTATGTAGTCTTCCCGTCGTTGGGCTTCTTGACTAGGGCATCTTGACTAGGGCATCTTGACTGTCGAAAACTCCCAGCGCGCGACTCCTTCCGATCCTCGTTTGAATTCAAACCGTTTCCCGCGTAGTATTTTCCCCGCGCACAATCGATAACTCCCATCGATCGATCTCGGCGTTGCTACTCCTCAGGGCTGCAGTCATGATCAGTGTGACCGGCCAGCGATATTTCCAGTATTTTTTGTTACCATCGATCGCACTATCGATCGACCGCCGTTATCGAGGCGACCCCATTCCCAATTTCCGCTGGCCTCGTGGTTTTGTTTTGGTAAGTAACTTGATTTAACCTCGCTCTCCTTTATTTCTCACCATTTTTGCCTTCTCCTTTCAGCATGCTTCTTTGCTGGGTCGAGCTTCAGACGCCTCCCCAATGTATATGTGCCGGGGCGCCCACCATGATGCAGCGCGTCCCGGCAGGCCAGTCAGGGTCATTGACCCGTATGGCCCTCGTATTTTTTCGTGTTGATTTTGGTGTGTGTGTTTTTCTAACCCGTTGCCGCTGTTGTTGCTCCCGCTGCGGTTGTTGCTGCTGACCTCCGGTCGCGTTTTTTTTTTTTTTTGGCTTGTGCATATACCCTCCTCTGACCCGCTTCTCGCGCTCAAGGCGCTCGCGCTCCAAATACGTGTGTGTGGGTGGCAATATTTCGATACTCCGTATTGTCCTCTCCATTTCTCGCGAAACTTACGTACAGTGCGCCCCCAGTATGACGATCACCACTATTATTTCCCCTCGGTTGTGCTCGGCTTCAGCTCGCTAACGTGAGCCCTCTTTTCTTTGCCACTCTGGCTGTGCCGTAAATTGCAAATTACCGGGGAAATAAAATTAGTGATTGTGAACGGCCCGTCATATCTGGGGGCCAATTTCGCCGTGAAGCCGTCCACTGCTTTAGACAGGTGGTGCTCCTTGGCCCAGACCTTGTCGCCAATCCTTGGCGTCCATGGCCTCCTTCGCAGGTTATAGTGTCGTGCCTGATCCTGCACTGCCTTCTCCATGTTACGCCTGACGACTTCAAAAATTTCCGAAAGTTTTTGTGCATTTTCCTTTGGTGTTTGTGTCGCCTTTCCGGTCCCGATTGTGTGCTCGTCGAAAAGAGCTTTTGGCAGCCTGGGTTCTCGACCCTGGGTAACGAACGCTGGCGAGTGCCCGGTGGACTCCGCCACACTGGTATTCACCGCCAGCTGTAGTTCTGGCCATTTGTCGTCCCAGGTCCTCTGGTCGGCCCCCGCGAACTGGGAGATCATCGTCTTAACTGTCCTGTTTGCTCTTTCTGTCGGGTTTTCGTGAGGTGTGTATGGTGCAGTGAATTGGTGTCGCACCCCCAATTCTTCCAGAAATCTTTTAAACGCCCTGCTGGTAAATTGCACCCCGTTGTCCGTGATTAAAACTTTAGGGACGCCATACCGCGAGACGATTCTCTCCCCTTATCGCCTTCTGCAGTGATTCTGTGGTCGCCTTCCGCATTGACACCAACTCGGTCCACTTCCGGGTATTTCTGCGGGTTCTGCTCCACCTTGTCTCTCATCTCTGCTATCCAATCGCGTCCCTGTTCCGCAGTCTTCGGGCCTGCCTTTTCTGTTTTTATTCGGCGGCATTCCGCTGGCAATGGCTGTCTCGACAGGACGTCCGCTACGACATTAAGTTGGCCTTTTCGGTAGAATATTTCAAAGTCGCCCATCTCGCAATCCTTCCGGACGGGCTCTCGATACTGTTGAGCCATTTCAGTGCCATATGATCCGTGATGACTTTAAAATGATATCCGTCCAGGTACAGTCGCAACTTCCTTATGGCCCATACAATTGCCAAGCATTCTTTTTTTTGTCGCGGAGTAATTTCTTTCCGCTCCATTCAGGGAGCGACTTTAATAGGATATTCTCTCTCGCCTTGTTCAGAATGTTGGGTGAGTATGGCGCCAAGCCTATAATCGCTGGCGTCTGTTTGTAGGACAACCGTTTTCTTGAAGTCGGGACACGTCAGGATTGGGTCTGCGACCAGCCTGGCTTTGACCGCTTCGAATGCCTGCTGGTGGCCGTCGGTTCATTCCCACTTCATCTTTTTTCATGGCGAAATCGGGTACGAAGCATCGATACCACGATGCCACTCCTAGGAACTGCCTCAGTTCCTTAACGTTAGCTGGGGGTTCTATCAACGCTAACGCCACTACCTTCTCCGGATTCTTCCTTGGTCCGTGATGCGATGCACCAAGTACTGGAGCTCCTTCCTGAATTTGCACTTGTCCACATTCACCTTCAGTTTTGCTGCCCGCAGTCTTCGGAACACTTCCCTCAAGTTCCTTTTGTGTACCTCCAGCGTCCGTCCGATGACGATAATATCGTCCTGATACGCAAATGCGTGCGGCATCACCTTAGGCCCTATGACCTGATCGAGTGCCATTTGGAACGTTGCCGACGCTGAGTGCAGCCCGAATTGCATCACTTTCCATTGGAAAAATCCCTTTCTTGGGACGGTGAAAGCAGTTGCAGCATTCTTTCGCCTAGTGACTCTGGCTACCGCATCTCCGGCATGGTTGGGGTGGATTGTTTATATATCCCGGCCGTGCGTTTCGCTCGTCTGGCTCCTCTTGACAGCGCCTGCACGTTGCTGCTGGTTCCCTCCTCATGGCCGGCGCATGGTATCGGGCTTTCGGGATGTTCTCCTGCTCGAACCGCTCCCTCTGCTGGTCGAGCTCCTCAAATTCGTCCGCTAATGCCATCAGGGTATCTAGGTTCTGGCACCTGTAGGGGCGTATAAACAGCCGTAATGCTGGGGTGCTATTTTCTTTAACCCGCTCCAAGATCTCGTCCTTGTTCATACCCAGGGGTCGCATCAGTGTCTGCATGTCTACCATGTAGTCTTTGAAGCTTTCACCGTAGTTCTGCTTCCTCTGCCTGACCTGATCTGCGAGTTTGCTCATGAATCCCCTGGGCAAGAAGAACTCCTGGAAGCTCTGGCTGAATCCGCCCCAGGTCTCCCAGAACCTGTTATTAGCGATGAACCATTTTAGCGCTCTGCCCTGAAGGAGCTCCGGCATCGCCCTCGGAATTTGGTTGATGTCCAGCCCGTACGTCATGGCCGACCACTCTACTTGTTCGAGGAATTCCAGGGGCTTCTCATTCCCGTCGTAGCGGAAACTCCACTCCCTGACTTGTTTTGCGACTTTGGCATACTCCTGTCCTGGTCTGCCATTTTCCTCGCGTTGTTCGCGGGTGACGCTCTTTCTCTCTCTGCTGTTCTCCCGTCGGTCGCGGCTGCTGCTCCTGCCGGCGTTCTGCATGCTGCTCACGTCCAGGCTGCGCACCAAGCCCTCGGCTCCGGTGACTTTTAGGCCGACCGACGGGTACTTGGCGTAATCCTCTTCCAGGGCCGGCAGAATTGCCAGCGCATCAGGATCATGCTCGGAACGGTCTATAAATTCGGCCAGTGTCCGTCTCATTTCCTCTACAAGGCCCTCTAGCTCGATGCTTGCGATCGCCGGGAAATCGTCCTTTTTAAGGTTATACAACCAGGACTTCCCCATTCTAACTCTGTTTTTTGGTTTTCTTTAGTCCGAGAATCACGCTTGGGCGCCAGATGTAACGAACTGTTTTTTTACTTTCGCTCGCTATGTAAACGTGCGGCTAGCTCAATTGAGTTTTGTGTATTCGTCCCACCAAATTTATTGTAGCGTGACCCCGAAACCAAAGAAGAACGCAGAAGTTAGGTAAGATTTTAGAATATATATGATGGGTCTATTATCCCTTGGTTTTACAGTTGGATGTTCGATTTCTCTTCTCTGCTCGCGGACGACTCGATTATCCCTCGTTTGACTCCGGTAGTGGCTCCCACGTCGACTTCTGCGGCGGCACGCCTGTCGTGCGTCCTCTGCCTTGCCGAGTCTTTCGGGCACCGGTCCACTGCCAAGACTCCACCAGCTTCGTCGAATTCGAGACTCGCAGACGCACCCTACAACTTACCTTGTACCCTCGGGATCTCAGCTTGGCAGTCTCAGCTTATGTAGACGTGACCGTCGTTTGGCTTCTCGACTCGGCGATCTTGACTGCGGATTTAAAGACACTGGGTATTTTCCTTGGGTTTCACTCGCTTTGGTACGATTGACTGTCCCGACTGCCTGCACGCGTGCCATCCTGGTCCCGCAATTTCCCTTCCTCGGTGGCGTGACCGGGTCCGAAGTGCAGGGCAAATGGTGTGATCAGGTCCAAAGTGCAGGACAAGTCCCGTTAGTTCACGGTCTCTCCTCTTTGTGCTGGTCCATAGTCCGCCAACTTCACCTTTATACGGGTACAAAGTCCAGAACGGTACTGTTAGTTCACGGTCTCTCCTCTTTGCGCGGGTCCGAAGTCCGCAGACTCACTGTTGTTGGGTCCAAAGTCTGCAGACTCACCGCAGCATTGAGTCCAATGTCCTGAGAGCCGTTATTTCCCTTTTTTCCTCTGCATAAAGCGCATCCCGCTGTTGCTATGAAGCTCCCCTGCACTCGAAATTGTAAGGAGTTTTACAACTCCTTACAGCACTTTGGCTCCGCTAGGCAACGGTCACTCGCTGCAGGCGTGTGTAAATTAATTTGTAGCAAATGGATAAACAGTTGGTAAAAAGTGCTATCTCACCCCGTGATAACTTCCAGGTACTCTGTACATTTTTTTGATAAATAATAATTCGTTTAATACAAGCACATATGGGACATTCTTTTATTGGGTTGGCAAGAAAGTCATGTCGTTTTTTTTAATATTTTCAAAGATAATTTATTTATATCAGGACTTAAAATTAATCAATTATGTATTGGCCGTTTTGTTCGACCACTAATGACCATCTTTCGGGCAGCTGCATAATTCCGCGCTCGAAGAACTTTTGGTCTTTTCCAGTAAAAAATCGAGACAAGTGGTTTTCGACAGCCTCATTTGAATCAAAGTTTTTACCATTCAAAGAGTTTTGAAGAGAGCGAAACAAATGGTAATCTGAAGGTGCTAAGTCCGGACTATAAGGTGGATGTGGTAGCACTTCCCAATTCAGCTCCGTTAATTTTTGCCGAGTGACCAAAGATGTGTGGGGCCTAGCGTTGTCAAGGTGAAAGACTATACCCTTGCGATTAGCTAGTGCCGGCTCCTTTTCTTTAATTTTTCCGCCAAATTGAATAGCTGGCGACAGTACACATCTGAATTGATGGTTTCATTCCGTCCCAGCAGCTCAAAGTGCACTACACCCTTCCAATTCCACCAAACAGACCGCATAACTTTCCTCTGATGGATATCGGCCTTTGATGTGGCTTGGGCTGGTTCATCTTTCTTGCTCCATGATCTTTTTCATTGGACATTATTGTAAATCCCACTTTTCGTCGCCAGTAATGATCCGCTTCAAAAAATGATCGTTTTTAATCCGTTGCAGCAGAGAATAGCAGATGTTGATACGCTTAGTTAGGTGAATTTCCTTTAAGTTATGCGGAACCCAAACATCGAGCTTGCTTACGTAGCCAAGTTTCTTCAAATGGTTTTCAACCGTTGTATGCGACACACTGAGCTTCTCTGACATCTCCCGCGTTGAATAACGCCGGTTTTCATCCAGCAAAGCCTGAATTTGTTCGTCAAAAACGGCCCATGGTCGACCAGAACGTGGGGCGTCTTTAACTCCAAAATCTCCAAGCCTGAATTTGGCAAACCAGCGCTGACATTGGCGATCACTCATGGCATCTTTACCATACACTTCGCAAAATTTTTCGCGAGCTTCGAAAGCTTTTTTTCCTTTTTGGAAGTAAAAAAGCAAAATATGCCGAAAATGCTCACTTTGGTCCTCCATGTTTAATTTGCTATAGCTTCCACAAATGTTATCGAATAATTACCAAATTTTCGTCGATAGTACCTAAGACAATAAGCTTTAAAAAGATACTAAAAAGTGTGACCCTGGTGCTCGATTAGTCGTAAATAAATTAGATTAAAAACGATTACTAAAAAAAACGACATGACTTTCTTGCCAACCCAATACAAATCGTACGGATTCGAGAAAATTTTTTATTTCATATCTCAGAATTGAATGAAAAATTTTTTTTTCAGCTTTTATGGAAGATTTTATTTGACACGTGTAAAAGGATTTTACTCCAAAAAAATAGTTGGCATTTATTTTTTCTATAGGTATATGAAATATATTATCTCAGATTCCAGTAGTCACATAATAAAAACTTTTTTTTATTCAATAGGTATTAAGGGGGGGTAAGGTTTTAAAGGCCAAAAAAAGGGCCATGTTTGGTTTTTTTTTTGCGGCGAAATGAGTAAGTTTATTTTATTGAGCTTAATTACATGTTATTGTTTAACTTTTGAAGAGTATTAGAAAAAAAATTATTAAAAAATATTAAGAAATACGCGTGTGGCGGGTAATCTTCCGAAGCGCCCAAAAAGAAAAAGTTGTTTTGCGGTGAACATCATAGGGCGTTAACGGATCATCTTAAAAATAAAATGTGATATGCGTTGTAAAGATAATGAATTTCCCGAGGTAATCAGGAAGAGATTTTTTTAAATTTATTTTTTGTCTATTTTTGGGAGCACTTGAAAGTGAAAAGTGCGATTTTAGCTTAAAAAATCGCTGTTCATTTATTTTTTAAAAATAGAAAAAAATTAAAAATTAAAAAAAACTCTTCCTGATTACCTGCGTATTTATGTTGAGAATTTGTGTTAAAAATTTGAAAAGGATCGGTTCGGTAGATTTTGAGTTCTGATGTTCACCGACTTTCAAAATAACGTATTCGGCAAAATCGATTCAAAGTAGTTTTATACGTTAAAATACGTCCAAATTCGGTCGTTTAAAACGCTGTAACTCTGTTAGTTTGACTTTATTTAACTCAACATTTTTACACAATGTTCTCGACACATTGGTCATTCAGAAAAAAATAAAAAAAAAAATGTAAAAAAAAAATTTTTTAAAACCTTACCCCCCCTTAATGTTGCCTTTCAAGTTTTTTACTTGCAATTTTTTTATTTGTTCAGAAAAAAAAATTATAAACAATTTAATGGTTTCAAAGCTGATCCCCACAACATATATAATTAGGAAAAATACAATTTAATTCTATACGTCATTCCTAAGAAAAAACACTTGGATTTAGAGTGGGGTCTCTATTAGGTAATAAGATATAAAATAACATTGATCGCGCTGCGGCAGCATGTGGAGCGTGCGCTGCGCGAAGAGTCGAAAATTATTTAATTTCTCTTGATCTAATGAAGACCCCACTCTAATTCCTTTTACTGTTTATTAAGCGAAACATAGGGATAATAAATTGATTTTTTTCAATTAAATAAGTTGTGGGGATCGGCATTGAAATGTCGATATAATGATTCATTTGTTTCTAATTCTTATAAATAAAAAATTAAATTAAAAAATAAAATTACTTTTTGAAAGCTGAATTCTTGAACTAAATAATAAAAAAAAAATTGTAACGATACGATTAATAGAACAAGAGATAATTCATTTAACGTGTTCAAGGATAGAGAAAACCATTCCCATTGTCAAAAATCTGCCAATAATCGTGTACAACATTTGAAATAAAAAGTTTTAAACAAACTGCGCACTGTACACAAGTGATTACTCACAACTGTCCTATCCAAATGAAACGGTTTTCAGCATGCAAAAAACCATGCAGCAGTGCAAAAACTCAAATAAAAAAGTGGGGAAAGCAATAATGAACAAGAAAGGTAGCTAGCTTCGGCAAGCCGAAGCTTATATACCCTTGCAGTCATCAAGTATGTCGAACAAAATACATAAAGGCTAAACAACATCGAAGCTAAGACGATTTTTCTATTAATTTTCCATATTTTCGACTATAGATCATATGGGAGCTATATGATATAGTTGTTCGATTTTGATCAAATTTAATTCGTAATTCAAGAGTAGTTAGAAAACTTTATATTCAAAAAATCATGCTTATCTAATAAAAACCAACGATGTTATAATTTTATTTCCGTTATTTCTATATAGATTTTTCGATCTTTCCTATGTCAGCTATAAGATATAGTTGTCCGATTTTTATTAAACTTTTTTCTTAGTATAAGGGTTGTTAAAAAACTGGATATTCAAAAAAGTCATGCCCGTGGGTTTAAAAACAACGATGTTATCAAATTTATTTCCCTTAATTCTATATATATTTTTCGATCTCTCCTATGGCAGCTATATGATAGAGTTATCCGATTTTGATCAAATTTAATCCGAAATTCAATAACAGTTAGAAAACGCCATCTTGAATTCAAGTCGATCTGATAAAAAACAACGGCGTGAGAATTTTTTATTTCATTCTCTCGTATGGGAGCTATCCGATATAGTCGGCCGATCCGGCTCGTTCCGACTTATATACTGCGTGCAATAACTAAACACCTTTTGGGAGAGTTTCAGCAAGATAGCTTTAAAACTGAGAGACTAGTTTACATAGAAACAGACATACGGACAGACGGACAGATGGAAAGACGTACAGACGTACAGACGTTCAGACGTAGAGACGTACAGACGTATTCCGACTCTGCTCGTGATGCTGATCAAGAATATATATACTTTATGGGGTCCTAGGTGTCTCCTTCACTGCGTTGCAAACTTCTGACTGAAATTATAATACCCTTTTGCTCTGAAAGGGTATAAAAAATGTAACTGCATTTTAGAATCACAATAGAACAGAGAATATAAGTAAAAAAAAATTTTACTTTTAACGATTTTTGTCTTCGCCACAAGCGATCAACCATAAAAGTTGCTAGGGGTCCTATCCAAATGAAACGAAATGTATTTTAAAGTTGCGTTTGTAATTACTATTTCGCCTCAGCTGGTACTTATTGTGCATATAAGGAAAAGTGCTCTTCTAACATTTCCTCAGTTCTTTAATTTGTGAATATCCGAGCTAATTTGCTCATTTAATTTTTGTATTCACTCTCCTACAAAATACTTGGTGAATTGTGTGAAAATAACTTGTGAGACATTATAAATTATTTAGTGTCCAGTTAATACAAATTAAAAGTGGCTTTTTTTGATCTGGAATCAATGTTCAAACGACGAGACAATTTAGTAGCTAGCATTACGCGCATAAAAATATCTATTGAGAAAAACTTAATCTCAAAAGACCAGTGTGAGCTCGAATTTTTTTTTTTTTGTTTTATAGCTTTGCTTTTATTTATTGAATCTACTCTTAATTTTGAGACTAACAATAAGTTGGCGAATCTTAACATTAAAATTTAACTAACAGTATACTAAGACGGCATTCTGGTTGCGCGTCCCTCAGGTCGTTCGCTGGGTGGGTAAGTCATTGCGACGAAGGCGTGATTGGTTGCTCAACCTTGTTAAACCTCTCGCCAGGTGGTTAGCCTTCTGTTCAGCCATCACTTCTTTGACTGGTAGAATGTTTAAGTCGCGGTGTATGTTTTCGTTGCGAACGCACCACGGTGACCCGGTGATAGTTCTCAAGATCTTCGACTGAACTCTTTGAATTATGTCAATATTGCTATTGCTGGCGTTCCCCCATAACTGGGAGCCGTACATCCATATAGGTTTCTTTTGGCTTCAATGTGCCGGCGCCATGTGAGTCTTTTGTCGAGATGTACTCCTAGGTATGTTACTTCGTTTGCTTGTGGGAGTAGGGTGTTGTTTAATGTAATCGGCGGGCAGTTTTGCCTGTTGGACGTAACTTGCTTGCATTTTAGTTCGTTCACTTTATTTCGCCAATCTGACTGCCATTTTTCAACATCGACCAAATGAAGAGCTAGCTGCGCAGTTGCTTGAATCGGGCACCTTGAGGAACTCCAGCTCCAACAGTGAAATAGCAGTGTTGCACCTCACGACAAATTTTCTGTCGTAAAGGTAAGACTCTAAAATCTTGTGGGTGCTGTAGGGGAGCATTGTCTTGATCTTGTACATTAGACATTCTAGCCAGACTCTATCAAATGCTTGAGAGACATCTAAAAATATGGCAGTACAGTACTCCCGTTTTTCGAACGCGTTCCGAATTTCGGATGTTATCCGATTGACCTGCTCAATTGTTCCATGCTTTTCACGAAACCCAAATTGGTGTGACGGGATTCCTTTCTGAATTCTCAGGTATGTGTTTATCCGAGTCATTAGGCATTTTTCAAAGAGTTTAGATAGGCAAGAGAGTAGGCTTATAGGTCTATACGACGTGGGGATAGTGTGGTCTTTCCCCGGCTTTGCTATCATTATTATAATTGACTTTTTCCATCTCACTGGAAAGTGGCAAAGTTTTGCGATGGCATTAAATAGCTGGGTGAGAGTGCAAACGGCGCAGTATGGGAGCTCAATGATCATTTTGGGAGTCATGAGGTCGCAGCCCGGGGATTTTTTCGGATTCAGTTGTCTTTTGATGATGTTAACGATTTCGTTTGGGCGAAACTCGATTGGCTCATGTTGAGGCTGGGGTGCATATGATAGAGTCGGCAATGTAAACGCATTGGTGGCAGGATTGGAAGACATTTTTAAGATGTTTGGCAAACGTGCTGGCTCTGTCTGCGTCGCTGCGCGCCCACCCGCCTGTGGAATTTCTAATTGGCATCACGGTTTCTTTCGGTGAGCTCATAGTTGGGTGAGCTCTCCATAGTGAGTGTTTTGTACTGTTAGTTGACAATTGCTCTATGTAGCGGCGGTCGACATACGTTTCTTCTTGCTGTAGAGCTTGATCAAGTTGACGTGAGGCATGTTTTAAGCGTTGCTTAGCAGATCTGTGACATTGCCATTCTCGACGTAAGCGTCACTTTTCGAGGACGAGCTGTTCGATTTGTAGATTTGTCTTCTTTTGAATGCATTGTGTGTTTGTAGTTTGAGGTGTTGAAACTCGAGCTGCAGAGACGAGTACAGACTCCAGTGAATTAACAAGCCTGTCTACGTTGGCTTCGTCGCTGAGGTGAGGACTCAGCTCAATGTGTGAGCTGATATACTTCCTGTACTTAACCCAATTGGTTTTATGTGAGGTCAGTTTTGATGAGTGATTCCATGTTCCTGGGTGTCGGAGTAGAGTAAAAAGGACAGGCGAGTGATCAGATGAAAGATCCGAAAGGCATTCGGCGCTTATCATATTTTTAGGAATGTTTTTGGTAATCGCAAAATCCAGTATGTTGGAGTGCCAGAAGAAACATAGTCTAGCTTGTTCTTAGCTTTGATAATTGCATTACAGAGCTGCTTTCCTTTTGGGGTCACGAGACGAGATCCCCAGTGTGTGTGCTTGGCATTGTAGTCTCCTGCTGCTATGAAGTGGTCTCCGAGTGAGTTGAAAAATTGCATAAACTCATCTTCGGCTATGGTGAAGCGTGGGGGGCAGTATACGGCGGCTAGAGTTAGTTGCTTGCCAGTATTTAGGTGTATATTTATTGATGTGGCCTGTAGGTAGTTTTTAGCAAATTTCGTATGGTAGTGGTGCTTAATACGGCTTCTGATGAAAATACCAGTCCCGCCGTGTGCTTTACCATCTGGATGATTTGTTCCATAGAATGTATATCCTCGTAGTTGGAAATTGTATTTGTTTGTAAGATGTGTTTCTGAAAGCAGCATTACGTCGATTTGATTGTCTGGAAGGAATTGCGCTAACTCGAGTTTGTGCTGCGAAACGCCGTTAGCGTTCCACGTAGATATTCGTAGGGAAGTCATTATTTGGATTGTTTTGAAACCAGCATTTTTTTTTTTTTTTTACGCGCGTAGTCCCACGGCCCACTTTCCCGCCCAACCGACCGAGGGGCGACCGCCGTGTATCGTACGGCACGATTCGCGATAATTTTGACGCGATTTTTAAAAGAAAAAAAATTAAGGAAAGAAAAGTTAAGTTAAGTTAAATTTTAATTTAATTTTAAATTTAAAATAATAAATTCACGAGAGGAGAGTCGCGACTTAGAAAAATAAGAAAAAGGCCGAGGAAAATTAGGAGGAAGACAATAAGATCTAATTTTGAGCTAAAAAAAGTCAAGAGAGATCGCTTTAAGAACGGCAGAGAGTCAGAAATAGATATAATAGGATAAAGTCTATTATAGTCAGAACACAATACTCTGTAGGGATCATGCAGCTCATAGTTAGATCTACATTGATTTAAAATTAGGGGGATGTAGTTTCTGGTTAATCTACTTGGAACAGAAAAGTTTAGCCTGCTAACTAAGTCGGGGCTATCAATTTTACCACAAATAAGATTAAACATAAAAACTGTTCCAAGCATCGTTCTACGGTTGGCTAGGGAGGGTAAATTAATTATAAGTAGTCTACTAGAGTAGAAGGGTAATAAAAGGTTTGCATCCCAATTTAGGCGCCGTAGGGCAAAAAGTAAAAAATTTTTTTGGACTGATTCAATACGATCCGAATGAACTCCATATTGGGGATTCCAGACCGGTGATCCGTATTCAAGAATTGGACGGACAAGCGAAATAAATAAATTTTAAGTTAAAATCAAATTCCTTTGACCACCTTTTTATAAATCCAATTTGTATAAGTAGATTTTGGTTTCGCATTAGATCTTGCATAGTTGTACGCATAAAAGACATAAACTCCGTAAGGTTTTGTTCTAGACTGCATATCAAAGATTCAAAGTTACTTTTTGGCTGCTCCGGCGGTTGATGCTGCTGAGCCGTGTTCGGTTCATGGTGTGCTGATTGCGGCAGTGAGATTTTTGGGGCTGGGGTAGCCAGTCCTGATTTTAAAGCGCTTGCGTATGTGACATTTTTGGGTCTTAGTGAGGATCTGGCTGCAGTCGAGAAGAAGACTTCAGGGTTTGACCTGGAGGCTATGAACTGCTTATTTTGGGTGCGGGCAGTAGATCCCCTAAACTGGGCAACCTCTATAGTTAGCAAGTAAGACCTTGTATGGCCATATTCTTGGCAGTTCGCACATTGTACCGGGCCATTGCGTTTGTGCGGCTCCTCAACTGTAATTCTGCGGTGCAGCAGGAACTGAAGATTGTATATAGGGTGCACTTCGTATTTTCTTAGGGGCTTAATTTGTGGCTCGAGCTCAACCTTAAAAAGTGGCTGTGGCTTTCTATCCCTGTTAAGGATATTGAAGACTGTCTTGGCGCTAAATCCCTTCTCTTGTAGCGCCTTTGTTATCTCTGCAGGCGATACTTCGGGCTCTATGCCCTTAAGTACGACTTGCAGGCCCTTGCTGCTTTTTAACTGATACGTGTAAAAGTTATTTTTTTTTGTCGGTGAGGTATTTCGATAACACTCTGTAATTATCTTCAGTCTTCGTTTGAACTTTTGTTTCCTGGATATTTCCCTTTACGAGTGGTATTATGTGGAAGTTGTCCTTGCCAATAAGCTCTATAATTTTGTTGACAAGAACGTTGGAACTTTTTTCTCGTATGTAGATTGGCGGGGGCTTAGGCTTCCTTTTTTCGACTTCTGTAGATTCAGGGTCATCCTCACAGTCAAGAGGTCAAGAGAGAGAGAGGCCAAGATTTTAAAACGGTTTGAGTTCGTGGGCGTTTCTATTGCAGCTATGTTAGCATTGCCACGGGTTATTTTGCGTTGAGAGTTTAGGGGGCTCAGCTTCCTTTTGATTTGGTTGTACCGATCCATACCAGTCTGCACAGCCGGCTTAATATTTTCCTTGTTATTGTTCTCTTTTTCGGGCAGCGCAGCGGCAGAAGTATTAATGTTTGCGCTGCTAACTGATGACGTCGTTAAACGCGCTGTCGTTACAGTTGCGGTTGTTGTTGTTGTTACGGTTGACGTTGTCAAAGAAATTGCGGTGCTAGTTACTGCGCTCTTTGGCTGCAGAGTCATCGATGGTAGCGATGGGGAGCGAGATCGCGCTCTTTCGCTCTCTACGTTTAAGAATTCGGTCAAGTTTGGGGTAATTGACCGTGTTTGGGATGAGCTTGCATTACTTTCGGTTGCTTTGAAAGTGAAGTAAGCGTTGTTTCTTTGTACTGAGAGCCGTCTCTCTTATTGCTCACGTTGACGTTGTGTGCGAACGTCGTTTAGACTCATTGCAATCGAGGTTGAGATTGTTCGAGTTTTAAGTGTTATGTTTTATATTAGTTAATTAATTAATCAATATAAACATTAGCGATTTCATCGCTAAAAGCGTCTTTTCGCGTTGTTGTTGATTTACGAACCCAGTCACTGCACTTTTTTGATATTATTGAATACTTTTTTCCCGGAGCACAATAAATACACGTCTGCATGCGACGACGATTCGGCAAAACTGCTGATCAAGAATATATATCAGGGGCGGACGCAGAAAAAAATATTGGGGGGGGGGGGAGGTTCCGAACGAAAATTTTTTTAGTTTGGGGGGGTCCGATCAAAAATTTTTTTAGTTTATATGGTTGAAAGACCGAGTGCTGTAAGGGAATTTGAAAAATTCTGAGATTTTGGGGGGTTCGGACTCCCAGGACCACCCCCCTGGGTCCGCCCCTGATATATATACTTTATGGGGTCTGAGGTGTCTCCTTCACTGCGTTGCAAACTTCTGACTGAAATTATAATACCCTTTTGATCTGCATTTTAGAATCACAATAGAACAGAGAATATAAGTAAAAAAAATTTGACTTTCAACGATTTTTGTCTTCGCCACAAGCGATCAACCATAAAAGTTGCTAGGTGTCCTATCCAAATGAAACGAAATGTATTTTTTGTCATACAACCCGGTCAATTGGCATTTTTCGTGCCTGTATTCCGTGCGGTAAATCGATGATTTCAGCTGTTTACCGTAACCCGTGCGTAGTCGGCAGTTTTGCACTCAAAATGCCAAATTTAACGGGTTTATGGATAAAAAGCACCGTGTGTATCTCTTACGGTAAATACGAGATCACACTCGTGTATAGCTGCACTCGCTGCGCTCGGCAGCTAACTTCACGAGTGTAATCTCGTTCTTACCGCACTTGATACATAAGGTACTATTAAAGTTGCGTTTGTAATTACTATTTCGCCTCAGCTGGTACTTATTGCGCAATTTTTTGATAATATTGCGACTTTATTCGATTTAACTCGGGTTTCTCAACCTTCAGCAGCTGCTTTGAGGGAACTTATTGATACAGCATCAGCGGTTTATGACTCTCTATTGTCATTAGGAAATCATGAAGACATTACAAATGATATTTTTATCCACTTAGTGCTGTCGAAAGTTGACGGTAAGACTCGTTCGAAATGGGAAGAACAGCTTGACTACTCAAAGTTGCCTTAGTGGAGAGATTGTCAATCGGTATTAAATCGAATATTTCAGCAGTTGTCTGGAGAAGAAGGTAGTAAGTTTAAGCAAAATAAACAAAATCAAGACCGCAGGGCTGACACGAGTAAAAATGTTAAGCATTCTTTTAACTGCGCTGCAGAAAAACGAGACTTACGCAGTTCTAGTTGTCAATTTTGCAATTCTGGAGAACATGAGATAACTTGTTGCCAACGTTATACAGCCCTCTCGGTTCAGAAACGATTTGAATTTGCAAAAAATGTTCCCCTTTGTATAAATTGTTTGAAAAGAGTGTCATACAGTGTCAAAATGTAAAGTTGCAAAATGTAGGAGGGCATAACGCATTATTGCATAAGTTTTCATCGTCAAGTACTCAGCAATCATCTCAATAAGTTCAAGAAAGGTCATCTACTTTGCATGCTATCTAGAGCCCTACTAGATTCAGGGTCGCAAATAAATTTTGTGACTGAGGAGCTCGCTAGTAATCTGCATATAAAGAAAGATGATGCGAATGTGAACATACTCAGTATCGGTCAACAGCATACTGAAGTTAAGAAAATCATTAACACAGCTATAAAATCTAGGTTTAATAGCAATGACTACATGGTAAATTTCTGCATAGTCAAAGCGATTTCAGGATATTAGCAAAATCAAGCAATAGAAATTCAGGGCTGGGATATACCATTAAATATTAACTTGGCAGACCCGCAGTTCTATAAGCCACAAAGGGTAGACATGAATTGTTTTTTGAGTTAATGACGGTTGGACAAATTAAGAAAAGCCCTGAGCATCCCACACTGCAAAAAAACTTTTTAGATTGTGTCTGGAAGATATCGGTGTCCCACAACACCAGTTGGGCCAATTGTTAACAGTTTCAAATGTCAGGAAGAAACTTTATGTTAAGTAGCATAAACGATACACTACAAAAATTTTGGGATTTCGAAAAGATGCCCTTAGGAAATTTTCAAGCACGATACACAGAGGAACAGCAAATGTGTGAGAAAATTTTTATTGAAAATGTCAAAATTTTATCAGATGGAAGATTTGAAGTTAAACTTCCATTTAAAAAACAGCCTAGTTCTTTAGGATCCTCATTTGAAGTTGAACGTAGGTTCCTTTCGTTAGAACGACGATTATTACGAGACTCGAATTTAAAGAAAATGTAAATTGATTTTATGGAGGAATATCTCGCTTTGGGGCATATGTCACCAATTGATTATGGACTCCCGACTCCTTCACACTATTTCATTTCGCATCAGTGTGTAGTGCTTCCGTAAAGTACAACTACTAAGCTTGGAGTTGTCTTTGATGCTTCAAGTCATACAACTACACAAGTTGCGTTAAATAACATCTCGATGGTAGGCCCAACCATTCAAAAGGAACTGTTTTCCACTTTGTTGCGATTTCGCTTCCATAAATACGCATTAACTGCGGACATTACTAAGATGTTTCGCCAAATAAGCATACATGAAGATGACCGGATTTACCAGCTCATAGTGTGGAGAAGAAGGTTACTTATGGAACCGCTTTTGCACCATTTTTGGCCATAAGATGTTTGATGCGGCTAGCTGAGATGCATATGTCGTCTAATCCAGCAGCAGCAGCAGTGATTTAAAAGGATTTCTATGTCGACGACTTGTTAACTGGTGCTGGAAGTATACACGATTTTAAAACGATACAACGGGATGTAATATCAATCCTGCATGGGGCCGGCATGAAGCCGGCCAAATAGTATTCCAATTGTGCGGAGCTATGTACTTCCGAAAGCACAGACAAGTCGTTGGCAGTAGCCGAATCGGATCCAACAAAAACTTTAGGAATAAGATGGTTTCCCAAAGAAGATGAATTTCATTTCCAGTTAGAGGATTCATTTCAAGATCTTCGTGCTACAAAACGCAATATTTTGTCTGTGTCAGCTAGGTTATTTCATCCCCTTGGCCTTCTATGTCCCTTAGTGACAAAAGTAAAAATTCTACTGCAGGAGCTATGGATGGAAAAGTTAGATTGGGATGAGTCGGTACCACTGAGGTTACATACAAGCTGGGAGGAATTTAAAGTTAATTTGTTGCAACTCCATCAGTTAAGGATTCCCAGATATTTAAAAACTGCACGTATTCGCCGATGCCTCAATTAAAGCTTATGGTGCTTGTATATATGTTCGTACAAGCAGTGCCGGATTAGCCATATAGCATTGGGGGGCCCCGCGCGGCCGCGCTCCAACTCCTACCTATCTGATCGTAAAAAAAACAAAAATTTAGATAGGAACCTAAAAATAATTTGCATGACTTAAGCGTGAAGCGCTTAGGCTATGCTTTACTCCCATCTGAAAATATAAAACTCGATTTCGTCACGTTATATTTTATCCGAAATTAAACCACATTTCTACCCTTCAAGCGGCCAGATTTTCATTTTTTTATATAGGTATACATTTATTATTATTTTTTTTTTTCGAGGGCATCCGCCAGTTGGATAGAGGCACCTTCGGACATTCCAGGTGCATATCCTTAAATCATAGTCCATTTTCGTTTTGCGGTGGTCGTCAACATAAGGGGGTATCCTATCCGAGGCTTTCGCTTTGGTCTTCACTGGGCTTCTTTCTTTTACGAGGCGGGTTCCAAACCCTGCGCTCAACCGTTTAACGTCCGGGTGACATCGCTGCACACATTAGCTCACTATCTAGCGGATGCTAAGATAGCTACCCAGGAGGTGCCACGAGGAGGCTGTGTGTCAACTTGCAATCATTCGAAGACAGAGGTCGCTCTGGCGGCCACCAAGTTGACCGCGATCAGAAAACTTTACTCTGTACGAATGAAAGCCATCCCATTTATTTTGCGAGTTTACGTAGCCGAGATTGTACTTTTTTTTTATCGATTTTAATATAATATATATAATTGGTTGATTTATTATAAAATATAGATTCATTTTATGAGTGAATATAGCTGACCTTTTTTTGAATCGATTATCATATCGATCATGTTTCGAGAGTATTGAAAGCTAGTAACGGTAGATTAAGAGCAAGGTGTTTCAGAGTCTCAAGTAAAAAAGGCAGGTAATTTAAACATGAACTATTCAAATTATAAACAAAAAGTTATTCAATTAAAAATTACACATTTTATGTGTTCGTCGACATTTAATTTCCTTGAATATCTTTACTATAAAATAAGTGCTTAAGGTATGCATATTTGGATATTTTGGACTTTAAACGTTTTTAAATTACTAAAGGTAGGTGTAGGTATAATACCTACCACGAGAAACGTTGGTATCAAAATCTACAACAATAATTTTAAATTGTACCACATTTCTAAAATGAATTAAGGAACACGATGGGCCAAGAACGTCTTAATCATCTCACTTTGTTGAATATAGAGCATGATTTGCTTAAAGAAGTCGATATTGAAAGTGTTATCTCTAAATTTGCCCATATTAAATCCAGAAAAGTTTATTTGTAACAATTTTGTTTTATTTAATACCCTAAACTTGAGAACCTAAAGCAAAGCAAGGGCCCCTTGACAGAATTTGCTACATGCCCCGCGCTAACTTAATCCGGCACTGCGTACAAGCACAGCTGATGGAATTAAAGCCTTGTTGTTAACGGCAAAATCCAAGGTAGCCCCTTTAAAAACGGAGTCACTTCTCCGTCTTGAACTGTCTGCGGCTCCTGTTACAGCTGAACTATTAAATAAAATCAGGCCTATAGTATCAAGCCCAATTAAAAAAGTAATTTTCTGGTCGGATACTGAAATAGTCCTTCATTGGGTGAAGACTCATCCGTCGATTTTATCAGTTTTCGTAGGAAACCGAATAGCTGGGATTCAGGATTGGAGCAAAGACTCAATTTGGCGTCATGTTCCGACAAAGCAAAATCCGGCAGACATTGTATCGAGAGGAGCATAAGTCGAGGAACTCAAGGACTTCAACAGTCCAACATTTTTAACTGAACCAGAAGATAAATGGCCTATTAATAGTCATTTTGAACTATCGCAAGGTATGCAAGAGTTAGAAATTAGAAAATAAGCTCGCCACGCGTGAAAAGTGATATTCTAGAACACATAGAGGAACTCTCGTCGTACATTAAGACAGTAAGAGTCATTGGATATGTACTTCGATTTATAAGAGGATGTCGAAAAGCGGCTCGTGAGGCGAATATACTGCTCACAGCAGCTGAGCTGAAAATGGCATTTGACAAAATTATTCAGGTTGTCCAGGACTTCGAGTATGCAGAAGTTATTAATAAAAATAAAAAAAAAGTCATTACTCGCGCCAAATTTGCAGAAATTATGCCCGTTTTTGCAAGAAGTCAAGCTAGAAAAGTTGACATTTAGCTTGGTGAGAGTCGGCGGGCGAATGTTGCAAGCTGGTGTTCCATCTGACGCGAAATTTCCGTGCTTACTCAGCAAACAATCGCAGTTCTTAAAGAATTACGTTGAGCATTTGCACAGAAGGAATTTCCAAATTGGCGCGCAAGCATTAGGCAGTCTTCTCAGTGAGCGGATAAGGTTGGTTAATGCTTGGGAGATATGCTAAAAAGTTGTTTGGACAGCTTTCGACACAAACCAAGGCTGATTTCACAAATCATGGGGCAGTTGCCTGCTGATAGACTAAGATCAGCTCGTCCCTTTACAGTGTGTGGAGTAGATTTTTGTATGCCAATTATGACCACTTTGAAGATCCGAGGGAAGCAACCGTATAAGGCCTATGTCGCTGTATTAGTGTGTTTTGCGGTGTCGCGGTGGGCCTTGGACCGGGTCACGCGATCCAGCCAGAGAAATAGCGGGATCACGCTCGACCTTAGCCAAAGAAGAGTAACGGGACAATGGTCGACTTTGAAACCGATCACGCGAGCTAGCCAGGAAAATAACTGGTCGGCGATGGACCTTGGACCCAGACGAAATAAAGACGCCGAGGATTAACAGTACCTGGAGCCCTATATATGCGGGGACCGCAGTTCAGCAGGGATCAGTCGACAAGAAGTCAAACGCGAGTATAGATCAGTCAAGGAGAAGCAAATCACGAGAAGCAGGACAAGACTAAGCACGGAACAGAGGAGTCAGCCAACAAGGAATCAGGATCAACGGCGTTGACAAAGGACACCAGGATCCTCAAGCAAGTAATCTACAAGGAGCAAGATCGCTACGTCGTAAAGTTCGGGACTTTAATTTGCAAGTCTCCGAATTGAGACACAGGTAGCTGAGGTCCTGTAGGCAGCACATAGCTTGAACTAGGCGTCTGTGACGACTACTGGTTAGTAACATTTAGCCTGGGGTATTGCCCGGCGGGTCCTTACCAAGTCTGCACATACGAGTCCTTATTCGAGGAAACGTGACCTCGGTGGGAAAAAGTCAAGAACCAGACGCATACCGTATAATCTACCAGACTGTGATCCGTCCTACGCTTGGTCCGTCTCGAGGCGAGGGTTGCGTTTTGGTGCGACAAGCCGCTAAGGACGCGCAGTTGAGCGAAGTCGTATACGCCGAGAACCCTGCTGTGTCTGCCAGAGTCCTGGAGCAGCAGAACCCCGAGAGCCGAGGATAGAACAGCCCCAGCACGGAGTAGTAAAGACTAGGGTGAAACGTTCGTCTGAACTGGTCGTATCGCGCAAGGATCACTCGATGGGTAACCGGCGTACGCTTGGACCGCCGGTGAGAATTGAGTGAGCGTTCGGTGGACTGGTCGGGTCAGAGCAAGGGACAGGAGGTCGCGGTTGCGAAGGGCATACGCCTCGAGACCACGGCGCCTGTTCACCGTAGTCTGAGAACGGTGACGTTTCCCATAGCCCAGATAGTTTAACTCCCCACGTGAAATACCCGTTATCAACGGCGACAATCGAGTGGGACCACCGGAGAGGCAGTCAAACCCAGAGGAGGCATTGCGAGAAACATAAAGTATCATTCTGTTAGATAGAGACCGAATAAATAATTTTTAAATCTTTAATCAAAGTTGTCTTCTCATTCACTATCTGGCCAATCACGACATATAAATTTCGTGAGACGAACGCACAATTCTGTAGCGAGCCCAATAAAGCAAATAATAAATTTGTAATGCTCGTCACGAAAATGGAAGAACGAAATCAATAGCAAAGCGTCGCGATAAAACAGCGTGTCCCAGTATTTGGCCTCTAAAAGGATCGCTGTGTTGAAACAGCCGCCTTATTCGCCCAACATGTCAACCTGTGACTTTTTTTGTTTCCTAAAACAAAATCGGTGGTCAAAGGAATCCATTTTGAGTCGATTACGGACATTCAGGTGGCCGAGACGATGGTACTCGCGGACATCCCAGTCGAAGCGTTCCAGAAATGCTACAAAACATAATTAATTGTCATACCTCATATGTTAAATACTGGGTCGGAATAAGCAAGCTCCATCACCTGGTAATGAATCTATTAATTATTAAGTTATAATAAATAATTTTAAAACAAGAAAGGAATCTAGTTTCGGCTAGCCGAAGGCATCAAATAATTCGAAATAAATACATAAATGCTAAACAACATTGAAGCTATGTCGATTTAAAGTTTCTACATTTTCGATGATTGGTTATATGACAGTTGTTCAAATTTTATGAAACTTTATTCTAAACTCAAGAGTCATTTCTAAAAATTATGCTTGTCTGATGGAAAACAACCATGTTATCATTTTTTTCCGTTAATTTCCGTTACTTCTATATATATTTTTCGATCTTTCCTATGGCAGCTATATGATGAAGTTATTGATTATTCATTATTAGGTGGCACTACAATCCGATTCGGGTTTTGTCCGACCTCAGCGTCTTCCTCCAGGCGCCTCTGCTCCTCGCCCGCCTCCTCCAATCGGAAATACCCAGTGCAGTCAGGTTTTCCTCCACTTGGTCCTCCATCGGCCCCCGTAGTTGACCCTCGCTTCAAATACTTTCTGAGCTGGAGATTCTTCATTTATACGCACAACGTGGCCGAGACAGCGCAGACGTTGTATCGTGATGCGCCGGACCACGTCCACGTCGTCGTACAACTCGTAAAGCTCGTGGCTCATCCGAATGCGAAAGTCGTCCCCAATCCGAACGGGACCAAAGATCTTGCGAAGAATTTTTCTCTCGAACATTCCAAGCGCTGCTGCATCCGTCAGTGATATTACCCATGCTTCTGCGCCATACAATAGCACGGGTAGGATGAGTGTCTTGTAGAGTGTTAATTTTGTACGGCGAGAGAGGTCTCTATTGCACATTTGCTTACTCAGACCAAAGTAGCACCTATTGACAAGAGTAATTCTTTGCTCGATCTCCAGGCTGACATCATTTTCGGTGTTAATGGCGGTGCCAAGATACGTGAACTCCTTGACGATTTCGAAGGTATAGCTGTCCGCTACCACATGCGAGTCTAGGCGCCGCGCCTCCCTGCTTGTCGACAGTATATACTTCGTCTAGCCCTCTTTTACCGCCAAACCCACTTTTGTCGACTCTTTTTCGATAGCGAAAAAGGCAGCATCAGCAGCAGGCAACATCACGCTTGCTGCGGCCAATGATGTCAATATCATCGGCATACGCAAGGAGCTGGACACTTTTATAAAAAATAGTGCCAGATCGATGTACACCGGCTTTCCGCAGAACCCCTTCCATCACGAAATTGAAGAGGTCGCACGACAGGGGGTCGCCTTGCTGAAACTTCGAACGGTATTAAAAGGTTGGGAGAGGTTCGGTCCTACCTTGACAGAGCTGATGGTGCTGCTCAATGTCATTCTGCAAAGACGTATGTATGAGATGGAAATCAGGCTGATTCCAGACGCGGAGATTTCAATCGTTGGGCATGCTTTCTTCTAGCCATATTTTGCAGAAGAGCTGATGCATGCACCTTATCAGCTCTTCGCCGCCAGCCTTAAACAACTCTGCAGGCAGTCCATCAGCACCGGCTGCTTTGTTGTTTTTGAGCCGCGTAATAGCAACTCGGTCCTCGCCATGGCTAGGTAGTGGTATACCCACATTGTCGTCGATTGGTGGTATAGGGCTAGAAATGCTCCCTCCATAACCTCAGCGTGCACTGCGTATCCGTAACCAGATTTCCATTTTCATCCCAACAGTTAGATGCTCCGGTCTTGAAACCTTGTGTCAGATGATTGACTTGTTGGTAAAATTTTCAAACATCATTCCTGTCCTGTAACACCTCAAGTTCTTCGCACTCTCGCTTTTTTTGCTATCGTTTTTTCCGTCTGAAAAGTCGCCTCTCTTCCTTCCTTTTCTCCCTGTAACGTTGACACGTAGCTCGCGTTGCGCCAGACTGCAGCGTTTTTCTCTGGGCGGCGTTTTTTGCCGCAGCTGCGACGCGACACTCCTCGTCATACCATTGGTCCCGTGTGGGTGGGCGACTGAACCCAATGGCTGTTTCAGCAGAAGCACGCATGGAGTTGGATATGTGCGCCCAGAGTCCGCCAGCGTCAACAGGGAGTAGAGCAGTTTCGAGAGGTGAATAGAGTAGGCCATTGCTGTCGCAGCCTAGTAACGTCAAGCTTTCGTTGCGTGATGGGGCGTATGTTTTTCGCTCGGCATAGCCGCGTGCGTATCTTGGCTGCGACAAGATAGTGGTCCGAGTCAATGTTGACTCCACGAAACGTACGCACGTCCATCACGCTTGAGGCATGCCTTCCGTCTATCACAACGTGATCAATTTGGTTGCGCGTTTTTTGATCAGGGGACAGCCATGTGGCCTTGTGGATGTCGAGGTGCCGAAATCTGGTGCTACTCACTACCATGTTTCGCGCCGCGGCGAAGTCAATCAGCCTGAGACCGTTGTTCGAGGTGGTCTCATGGAGGCTGAATTGACTTCGCCGCGGCGCGACGGTGGGGTTAAAGATGCGTTCGCGCCCGACCTTTGCGTTGAAGTCCCCGAGGATAATCTTCACGTCGTGGTCTGGGCAGCGGTCGTACGTGTCCTCGAGTCTCGCGTAGAATGCATCCTTAACAGCATCGTCCTTCTCCTCCGTCGGGGCGTGCGCGCAAATTATGCTAAGATTGAAAAACCTAGCTTTGACGCGGATTGTAGCCAGTCATTCATTCACTGGGGTGAAATTGGAGACCTGGTGGCGAAATCTCCGGCTTGCTACAAATTCGCAAATTCGCCTCTCCGCATGGCAGCTGTAGTAGATATCGCAGTTTGCTCGCTTGGAGCAACCTTGTCCTGTCCATCTCATTTCCTGGATGGCGGTAATGTCAGCCTTTAGTTTTTCGAGGGCATCCGCTAGTTGGATAGAGGCACCTTCCCAATTAAGGGTTCGGACATTCTAGGTGCATATCCTTAAATCGTAAACCTTTTTCGTTTTGCGGTGGTCGTCAACATAAGGGCTGATGTTATCCGAAGCTTTCGCTTTGGTCATCACTGCGCTTCTTTTTTTACGAGGCATGTTCCAAACCCTGCGCTCAACCGTTTAACGTCCGGGTGACTCGCTGCACATATTAGCTCACTATCTAGCGGATGCCAAGATAACTACCCAGGAGGCGCCACGAGGAGGCTGTGTGTCAACTTGCAATCATTCGAAGACAGAGGTCGCTCTGGCGGCCACCAAGTTGACTGCGATGAGATATCTTTATTCTCTGCTAATGAAAACCACGCATCCCAAAATATTTTATAGAGGTGCATTTGATAGGGCGGTACTATAAAAACTTTGTTTCAGAGGAAACTAATACAGTGTGTAAAAGCCTAATAAAAACTTCAATGATACTGTAGACCAAATTAAACGTGTCTTCAAATAATTTCTGGTCGATGTGTATTCTGCAATATAAACATTTTGCTTTATTCGAAAAAATATCAAACAAACCTTAAATTATGATTCTAAAGGTAAAAATTATGTTATTTAAGCTAATATTGTACAGACTGGCTTGCCAAGGAAAATAACCGAAAAAACTAAAGATGTTAATACGAATGTTCGAGTTCTTTTAAAGTTCGGGTGACACGCTGCACATATTAGCTCACTATCTAGCGGATGCTAAGATAGCTACCCAGGAGGTGCCACGAGGAGGCTGCAATCATACGATTGCATATCCTTTATTTTTTCGATCTCTCCCATAGTAGCTGTCTGATATAGTCGCCCGATCCGGCCGGTTCCGACTTATGAACTGCGTGCAATAACTACAAAACTTTTGGTAAAGATTTAGCCAGGTAGCTTTAAAACTGAGATACTAATTTACATAGAAAGAGATATACGGACAGACAGACAGGCGTAAAGACGTTGCAAACTTTTCACGGAAATTATAATACACTCTGCAAGGGTATGAATATGATAACATCGTTATTTTTATATATTTTTTTTTTTTTTCATGATAACAAATAAGTTTTATTTACGTCGATCAGCCAACCTAATGGCTATAATACGTAAAGCATAACAAAGAACAGATAACATGAAAACAATAACAGGAGATGTACAGTAACAATTACTGTTTCAGGACTCGGGAAACATTGTGTCCTCTTGTCCAGAGATCGCCGGGGTGTCTCCGTTTCAGTCTTCTTCGGATAGCTTGATTACGTAGAGACGCTGCTAGGTGGTTGGGGTGCGCTATGAGGCGATCGCTGTAACGACTCGAGTGTCGGTTGATCTGCTCTCTAATGGAGGGAATGTGGAGATCATTTGCTAGGGCGTCGTTTCGAACGTACCAAGGCGCGTTTGCCATCATGCGTAGCGCTCGGTTTTGGGTTCTCTGCACTTTCATGACGTTAGTGTCAGAAGCCATGCCCCATATCTGAATGCAATATGTAATCGAAGGCATCACGATCGATTTATACAGCAACACTTTGTTGCCAAGGCTGAGCTTGCTCGTTGGCTTAAGCAACCAGTTCAACTTCCTGAGTTTACTCCGACATGTAGCTGTTATTTTCTTGGTGTGTTCTTTCCAGGTGAGCCGCTTTTCTAGGATCAGTCCCAGATACTGCGCCTGGGGTGACTGTGGGATGGTGACGTCGTGGAGTTCGACTCTGGGTAGGACCTTTCCTCTCAAAGTAAAGTTACAATGTTGCGACTTCCTGCCATTTATGGCAATATTCCACCTGTTAGCCCACTTGCCATACGAGTCCAGAAATTCCTGGGTGATCCTTGATGCCTCGATTCGGCAGGAAGAGTTCACAAGAAAGGCAGTATCGTCAGCATATGTGGCCAAAAGTGTGCCCGGTTCAACAGAACTTGGCAGGTCTGATGTGAACAGGGTGTAGAGAACGGGACCCAGAACGCTTCCCTGCAGAACGCCAGCACGAGCAAATCTAATGCTTGACCTTTCCCCTCTCACCTCGACCATAAAACTTCGATCAAGCAGGTATGATTTCAGTAGAAGGAATTGGCCAGTCGGAAGTAATGACTTCAACTTATGAAGTAGTCCGTAATGCCATACTCGATCAAAAGCTTCCTTGACATCAAGGAAAATTGCAGAGCAGTATTGCTTGTTTTCAAAGGCATTCAAAATGTGATTAACTACTCGATGTGCTTGCTCTGGGGTCCCTTGGCGATGCCTAAAACCAAACTGGTGATCGGGAATGGCGGCCTGCACGCTTCTTACTCCCATAATTCTACTAAGAAATATTCTCTCGAATATTTTAGAGAATGTGGGAAGCAAGCTTATAGGTCGGTATGACTTGTAACGAACTGCTTTTATATGTCTCCGCTCGCTACGTAACGTGCGGCTAGCTCAGTTGAGTTTGTGTGTTCGTCCCACCAAATTTATTGTTGCATGACCCGAGACCAAAGGGATAGGTTAGCTTTAGAATATATGTTGGGTTTATTGTTTGTGGCTTTACAGCTTGGTATTGACTCGTGGATCTGCTGCCTGACGACTCGCTCTCCCTCGTTGACGCCGGTAATGGCTCCCGCGTCGACTCTACGGCGGCACGCCTGTCGCGCGTCCTCTGCCTCGCCGAGTCTTTTGGGCACCGGTCGCGTACTAGGCTCGCTACGAGCCTCTCACAACCTTGGAGGATGTTAGGCAGAACCTCCCTAGCGGGGCTAAGCAGTGATGCCTGCAGTCACCACTCTTCGCTCCACCCCGGAGTTCGGTCGGGACTTCGTCGGCCTGGCCCTCAGCAGGTCCTCACTCTCGTGTGGACCGACACCGGGTACCTTTCGCACAACTCCACTGGATCTTCGTCGCCCTGGCCCTCAGCAGGTTCTCAATCTCTCATGGGAAACCGACGCCGGGTACCTTTCGCACAACATCCACTGCCAAGACTCCACCAACTTCGTCGATTTCGAGACTCGTAGACGCACCCTACAACTTACCTTGTATCCTCGGGATCTCAGCTTGGCAGTCTCAGCTTATGTAGACGTGACCGTCGTTGGGCTTCTTGACTCGGCGATCTTGATTCCGGATTAAATGGCACTGGGTATTCTCCTTGGGGTTTCACTCGCGTTGGTACGATCTCGTTGCACGACTTCACTTGACTGTCCCGACTGCCTGCACGCGTCCTCCTTTTATATGCCATCCATGTCCCGCTATTTCCCTCCATCGGTGGCATGACTGGGTCCAAAGTGCAGGACAAGTGGGGTGATCGGGTCCAAAGTGCAGGACAAGTGGCGTGATCGGGTCCAAAGGGCAGCACAAGTCCCGTTAGTTCACGGTCTCTCCTCTTTGTGCTGGTCCAAAGTCCGCCAACTTCACCGTTATAACGGGTACAAAGTCCAGAACTTCACCGTTATAACGGGTACAAAGTCCAGAACGGTACCGTTAGTTCACGGTCTCTCCTCTTTGCGCGGGTCCGAAGTCCGCAGACTCACCGTTATTGGGTCCAAAGTTTGCAGACTCACCGCAGCATTGAGTCCAAAGTCCTTTGCACCGTTATTTCCCTTTTCTTCTGCACGCCGCGCATCCCGCTGTTGCTATGCGGCTCTCCTGCACTCAAACTTGTAAGGCGTTTTACAAACCCTTACATCTCCCCCTTCCTTCGGAAACTTTTAACAGCTTCGGGCTCCGGAATGTCCTGGGGAAACGTTCTCAAATTGCATCCTTCCCACGTCGACCTCCACTCCTGAGTGCGGCCAAGGGCCCTCTGGATCTCAGCCGGACAGTCTCAGCCTAGTAAACCCTACCTGGTCGTTAAGCATCTCGACTGCGGCGTCTCGACCCCCATGGCTCCTTGCGCGCACATCCTTCCTTGATCCTTGTGGCCGTTGCCACTCCTTCGTCGACCTCCTCCCGCCACGGCTGAGAGCTCCTCCAACCTCACCCCCTAAGTCTCAGCTTATGTAGACTTCCCGTCGTTGGGCTTCTTGACTAGGGCATCTTGGCTGTCGGAAACTCCCAGCGCGCGACTCCTTCCGATCCTCGTTTCAAATTTGAAAAAGTCTCCCGCGCAGAATTTCCCCGCGCACAATCGATAACTCTTACCGATGGATTGTGGCGTTGCCACTCCTCAGGGTGCCGTCATATTCAGTGTGACCGGCCAGCGATGTTTCCAGTATTTTTTTTTAGCTCCCATCGATCGCACTATCGATCGACCGCCGTTATCGTGGCGACCCCATTCCCAATTACAGCTGGCCTCGTTTGTTTGTTTTGGTAAGTCAGAAAATTTTAAAATTCCCATTCTCTCCGTTTTACCATTCTCCTTCTCTTTTAGCCTGTCGCGCTGCCGATGCCTCCTTAATGTTCATGCGCCGGGGCGCCAACCCTGGCCCAGCGCGTCCCGGCAGGCGCCTCTCTTGGGCAGCTGACCTCCTCTTCTCCACTTCCACCGCATGCCAGGCCGGCAACGGGGACCACGGCACCAGCGGGGACGCCAGTAGCTGGAGGACCGACGACAAGCGCCGGAGCCCCCACTTCGCCCCTGGCTGTTCCGCTGGCCGCGGCCTTCCGCCTCCTGGCGCTCGCGCTCCAAACTATACGTGTGTGTGGGTGGCCATTTTTCTCGATACTCCGTATCGTCCTCTCCCTTTCTCCCGAAACACACGTACAGTGCGCCCCCAGTATGACGGTCACCTCTATTTTTCCCCCTCGGTTGTGCTCGGCTTCAGCTCGCTAATGTGAGCCCTCTTTTCCTTGCCATTCTGGCTGTGCCGTAAATTACAAATTACCGGGGAAATAAAATTAGTGATTGTGAATGGCCCGTCATATCTGGGGGCCAATTTCGCCGCGAAGCCTTCCACCGCTTTGGACAGGTGGTGCTCCTTTGCCCAGACCGTATCACCAATCCTTGGCGTCCATGGTCTCCTCCGCAGGTTGTAATGCCTTGCCTGATCTTGCGCTGCCTTCTCCATATTACGCCTGACGAGTTCGAAAATTTCCGACAGTTTTTGTGCATTTTCCTTCGGTGTTTGTGTCGCCTTTCAGGTTCCGATTGTGTGCTCGTCGAAAAGAGCTTTTGGCAGCCTAGGTTCTCGACCCTGGGTGACGAACGCTGGCGAGTACCCGGTGGACTCCGCCACACTGGTATTCACTGCCAGCTGTAGTTCCGGCCATTTGTCGTCCCAGGTCCTCTGGTCGGCCCCCGCGAACTGGGCGATCATCGCCTTAACCGTCCTGTTTGCTCTTTCTGTCGGGTTTTCCTGCGGCGTGTATGGTGCAGTGAATTGGTGTCGCACCCCCAATTCTTCCAGAAATCTTTTAAACGCCCTGCTTGCGAATTGTACCCCGTTGTCCGTGATTAGCACTTTAGGGACGCCGTACCGTGAGACGATCCTCTCCCTTATCGCCTTCTGTAGAGATTCCGTGGTCGCCTTCCGCATCGGCACCAACTCGGTCCACTTCGAAAATCGGTCCACCAGCACGAGGAGCATTGCATTCCCGTGTTTTGACCGCGGCAGTGGCCCGACAATATCGGCACACACTGTCGCCCACGGCTCTTCGGGAATCTGCGTCAACATTTTGCCTGCCGCCTGCAGCTGGTTCGGCTTGTACTTCATGCAGTTCTCACAGCTACGTACGTAGGCTCTGACGTCCCTATGCATGCCCGGCCAGTGGTACCTTGCAGCCACTCTTGCGATTGTTTTCCTGCTGCCCAAGTGACCGGCTGTTGGCGCGTCGTGGTTTTCCGCTATCACCCTCTGTCTTGATCCTCTGGGTACGCATAGCTTCCACGCGACCACGTCCTCGTTCCCCGCCCTTTGGGGTATGTGGCGATACATCTGATCGCCTTCCAGCAAGTAGTCTGGGTATTTCTGCGGGTCTCCACCTTGTTCCTCATCTCTGCTATCCAATCGCGTCCCTGTTCCGCTGTCTTCGGGTCTGCCTTCTTTGTCTTCATGCGGCGGCATTCCGCTGGCAATGGCTGTCTTGATAGGGCATCCGCCACGGCGTTAAGTTGGCCTTTCCGGTAGGATATCTCAAAATCATACTGCTGGAGTTCCAGCGCCCATCTCGCAATCCTTCCCGACGGGCTCTCTATGCTGTTGAGCCACTTCAGTGCCATATGATCCGTGATTACCTTGAAGTGGTATCCCTCCAGGTATGGTCGCAACTTTCTTATGGCCCATACAATCGCCAAGCATTCCTTTTCCGTTGCGGAGTAATTTCTTTCCGCTCCATTTAGGGAGCGACTTGAATACTCTCTCGCCTTGATCCGAATGCTGCGTGAGTATGGCGCCGAGCCCGTAGTCGCTGGCGTCTGTTTGCAGGATGAACGTCTTCGTGAAGTCTGGGCATGCCAGGATTGGGTCTGCGACCAGCCTGGCCTTGACCGCCTCAAATGCTTTCTGGTGGTCGTCGGTCCACTCCCATTTCACCTTCTTTCGGAGTAGGGCATTAAGCGGCTGGACTAGTGTGGCGAAGTCGGGTACAAAACGTCGGTACCATGATGCCACTCCCAGGTATTGCCTCAGCTCCTTGACGTTGGCTGGGGGTTCCAGCAACGCTATCGCCGCCACCTTCTCTGGATCAGTTCCAATTCCTTGGTCGGTGATGCGATGTCCCAAGTACTGCAGCTTCTTTCTGAAGAACTTGCACTTCTCCACATTTACCTTTAGGTTCGCTGCTCGCAGTCTTCGGAACACTTCCCTCAGGTTTCTTTTATGCTCCTCCAGCGTCCGTCCGATGACGATAATATCGTCTTGATACGCAAAGGCGTGGGGCATCATCTCAGGCCCTATGACCTGATCGAGCGCCCTTTGGAACGTTGCCGACGCTGAGTGCAGCCCGAATGGCATCACCTTCCATTGGAACAGTCCTTTTCCTGGGACGGTGAACGCGGTATACTGCCTGCTCTTCTCTTCCAGCGGTATCTGCCAGTATCCATCCTTCAAGTCCAGGCTGCTGATGTATCGTGCCTCCCTTAGCTGATCCAGGATGTAATTTATCATAAGCATCGGGTACGCATCCTTTACCGACTTTGCGTTGATTTGTCGGAAATCTACGCACAGTCTCCATTTTCCCGTCTTCTTCTGTACCATGACGATTGGAGAGCTGTACGAGCTTCTTGACGGCTCGATGCATCCTTTTTCCAGCAGCTCGTCTACCTTTTCATTTATTTCCCCCTGCATTTTGGGGTTTTTTGGGTAGTACCGCTGCTTCACTGGCTGGTCGTCCTTCATCGTGATCTTGTGGACGGCTATGTTTGATGCTCCGCTTGACTCTTCTAGAGCTTTCAGCTCCTCCTTCAGGAATTTGGCGATGTCCTCTTCCGAAAACTGTTCTGGTGTTTCTACCACTGCCACCGACAGTCTTTCTTCCAGCATTCCTCGTCTGCGCTTCCTTGCTGGTATCGCCACCTCGAGTCCTGCGCACTTTACCTCCGCTCCTATTTTTGAGAGGAAATCCCAGCCCAAAACTAGGGCGTCTATCACTCTTGGGAGGATTAATAATTGCATCAACACCTTCCTCGTCCCGAGACCAACCACTATCTCCAGCTGTGATTGGATGCTCCCGCATCTTCCGTCTGCCATGCGCACCTGCCTTCTCGTTGGTACGACCTTACCGGCGGCCTGCAGCCTGTCCGCCAACTCTTCGCTTATAAAGCTGGCCGTGGCGCCAGTGTCCACCGTGGCCTTCACTTTTCGTTGGTTAATGAGCACTGTGGCGGACAGCTGCATCTCTTCCGCCTTCAGGTCGCCCATTAGTTTCGAGAGGCAGCACCTTGCGATCCCTGGCCGCCCCTCGGTGGCTGGGGTCGCTTGGCGTTTCCCGCTCGTGCGCAGCATTCGCCCTTCGTGACGCCTATTCTTCCGCATCTCCAACAGAATGCGATCCTTCTATTGCGGCATTCTTTGGCCCAGTGGTCTTGGCTTCCGCATCTCCGGCATGCCTGGGATGGATTATCTATGTATCCCGGCCGTGCGTTGCGCTCGTTTGGCTCCTCTTGACAGCGCCTGCACGTTGCTGCTGGTTCCCTCCTCATGGCCGGCGCATGGTATCGGGCTTTCGGGATGTTCTCCTGCTCGAACCGCTCCCTCTGCTGGTCGAGCTCCTCAAATTCGTCCGCTAATGCCATCAGGGTATCTAGGTTCTGGCACCTGTAGGGGCGTATAAACAGCCGTAATGCTGGGGTGCTATTTTCTTTAACCCGCTCCAAGATCTCGTCCTTGTTCATACCCAGGGGTCGCATCAGTGTCTGCATGTCTACCATGTAGTCTTTGAAGCTTTCACCGTAGTTCTGCTTCCTCTGCCTGACCTGATCTGCGAGTTTGCTCATGAATCCCCTGGGCAAGAAGAACTCCTGGAAGCTCTGGCTGAATCCGCCCCAGGTCTCCCAGAACCTGTTATTAGCGATGAACCATTTTAGCGCTCTGCCCTGAAGGAGCTCCGGCATCGCCCTCGGAATTTGGTTGATGTCCAGCCCGTACGTCATGGCCGACCACTCTACTTGTTCGAGGAATTCCAGGGGCTTCTCATTCCCGTCGTAGCGGAAACTCCACTCCCTGACTTGTTTTGCGACTTTGGCATACTCCTGTCCTGGTCTGCCATTTTCCTCGCGTTGTTCGCGGGTGACGCTCTTTCTCTCTCTGCTGTTCTCCCGTCGGTCGCGGCTGCTGCTCCTGCCGGCGTTCTGCATGCTGCTCACGTCCAGGCTGCGCACCAGGCCCTCGGCTCCGGTGACTTTCAGGCCGACCGACGGGTATTTGGCGTAATCCCTTTCCAGGGCCGCCAGAATTGCCAGCGCTTCATGATCATGTTCGGAGTGGTCGATGAATTCGGCCAGTGTCCGCCTCATTTCCTCTACAAGGCCCTCGATGCCTAGGGCGCTTGCGATCGCCGGGAAATCGTCCTTTTTAAGGTTATATAACCAGGACTTCCCCATTCTATACCTATTCTGGTCTCTTTGGTCTGAGTATCACGCTTGGGCGCCAGATGTAACGAACTGCTTTTTTTATGTCTCCGCTCGCTACGTAACGTGCGGCTAGCTCAGTTGAGTTTGTGTGTTCGTCCCACCAAATTTATTGTTGCGTGACCCGAGACCAAAGAAGAACACAGGGATAGGTTAGCTTTAGAATATATGTTGGGTTTATTGTTTGTGGCTTTACAGCTTGGTATTGACTCGTGGATCTGCTGCCTGACGACTCGCTCTCCCTCGTTGACGCCGGTAATGGCTCCCGCGTCGACTCTACGGCGGCACGCCTGTCGCGCGTCCTCTGCCTCGCCGAGTCTTTTGGGCACCGGTCGCGTACTAGGCTCGCTACGAGCCTCTCACAACCTTGGAGGATGTTAGGCAGAACCTCCCTAGCGGGGCTAAGCAGTGATGCCTGCAGTCACCACTCTTCGCTCCACCCCGGAGTTCGGTCGGGACTTCGTCGGCCTGGCCCTCAGCAGGTCCTCACTCTCGTGTGGACCGACACCGGGTACCTTTCGCACAACTCCAATGGATCTTCGTCGGCCTGGCCCTCAGCAGGTTCTCAATCTCTCATGGGAAACCGACGCCGGGTACCTTTCGCACAACATCCACTGCCAAGACCCCACCAACTTCGTCGATTTCGAGACTCGTAGACGCACCCTACAACTTACCTTGTACCCTCGGGATCTCAGCTTGGCAGTCGCAGCTTATGTAGACGTGACCGTCGTTGGGCTTCTTGACTCGGCGATCTTGATTCCGGATTAAATGGCACTGGGTATTCTCCTTGGGGTTTCACTCGCGTTGGTACGATCTCCTTGCACGACTTCACTTGACTGTCCCGACTGCCTGCACGCGTCCTCCTTTTATATGCCATCCATGTCCCGCTATTTCCCTCCATCGGTGGCGTGACTGGGTCCAAAGTGCAGGACAAGTGGCGTGATCGGCTCCAAAGTGCAGGACAAGTGGCGTGATCGGGTCCAAAGGGCAGCACAAGTCCCGTTAGTTCACGGTCTCTCCTTTTTGTGCTGGTCCAAAGTCCGCCAACTTCACCGTTATAACGGGTACAAAGTCCAGAACTTCACCGTTATAACGGGTACAAAGTCCAGAACGGTACCGTTAGTTCACGGTCTCTCCTCTTTGCGCGGGTCCGAAGTCCGCAGACTCACCGTTATTGGGTCCAAAGTTTGCAGACTCACCGCAGCATTGAGTCCAAAGTCCTTTGCACCGTTATTTCCCTTTTCTTCTGCACGCCGCGCATCCCGCTGTTGCTATGCGGCTCTCCTGCACTCAAACTTGTAAGGCGTTTTACAAACCCTTACAGACTCTGCAAGGTTCTCCGGTTTTCCTGGCTTTGGTATCATCGTTATCACAGCACACTTCCATTGGGAGGGAAAGTGTTGGATACGTAGCATTGAATTAAAGAGGAGAACAAGGAACAGGATACCCTTCATAGGCAGAGCCTTGGCAATTCTATTGTCTATGCCATCGAATCCCGGCGCTTTACTGATATGTAGCTTTCGAATATGAAGACAAACTTCTTCTGGGCTGACATGTGGGATCGGTAGAGCATTCGGTGAAGGAGCATTAATGAAGGCCATTGTTTTTTCGAGATCCTCTGGGCTCGCGAGGTCGAATGGCTGAAAGCGTTTCTCTAGTTCGTCCGCGAAAGCTAAAGAAATCTCTGAGTCAGACCTGCACCACGTATCGTCAGTTTTCTTTATGGGGATCTTTCGGAGAGGCTGTCGTTTAATGTTTCGTGTCGATTTCCAGAGGTTAAAGCCGTACGGTTTGGTGGGATCCGCATTGAGGAGCATCTCATCAAAATATTCGCGCTTGGTTTGATGCAGAAGTTTTTTAAGCTCGTCCTCGGCGCGACGGTAAGCCCTTTTGTCGACTGGGTCTTGGGACCTCAAATATCTGCGACGTAAGGATCTTTTCAGCCTTACCAAGTCCATAACTTCAGGTTTTAAAAGAGCCTGAGGTGGATTGGAGTGGCTTGAAACTTGTCCACAGGTTGAGGACTCGGCAGCGATATGAATACTCCAGACAAACATCTCTACAGCGTCTGCTGCTTGGAAGCGCGGGATACTCGCGTTTCGAGGAAGGATGCGAGGCCTATTACGAATTATTTGTGCAGCTACTCTCAACTTTATTATAAGCGGTATGTCATCAGAGCTAAGCTCAAAGCTTTCTGTGATGGAGAGACACTCGGACCGTATCCCTCTATAGACTGCAAAGTCAATGGCTGTTGGCGTTCTTTGGCTGTATGGATAAAGCGTAGGCCCTCCAGTTGCAAGGACCTGGGAGTTTGATCTTTGTACAACATCAGCGAGTGCTCTTCCTCGGCTGGTAGAGTTTCGGGATCCCCAGAGGCGGTGGTGAGCATTCCAATCACCTGCGATTATGAAATTTGTTCCAAGATCATCAAAGAGTTTTTCGAAGTCGTCAGCAGAACACTGAAAGTTTGGTGGACAATATATAGATGCAATACATACTTCGCCATGGTCGGTTGTAACTTTGACAGAGACACATTGTACATTCGTGCTTTGTAGATTGTAGGACTGGTAGCATTTAAGACCAGATTTTATTATTATTGCAGATCCACCGCGTTTACGATCAGCAGGATGAGTTGCTTGATGGATATCGTACCCATGCAAGTTGTAGTACGACCTTGAACAAAAGTGTGTTTCACTGACCAGCATAATGTCAATATTATGACTTTGCACAAAGAGCTCTAGCTCGATGGCTTTATTGGCCAGTCCGTCGGCGTTCCACACACCAATGTTCAGGCCGATTTGGCTCATGGTTGTGACACCATAACTGGGAAAGATCCAGGGAATGCTTGAGCTGTTCCTGGAGTATTTTGGGGTAATAATCTTGAGACAAGACTCATCATCGACACCATCATTTGGAATAGCTTGTCAATCTGGGCAACAAGGACCGACAGGCTTTCATTAGATTGCAAGAACATTTGCTCTTGGCGCTGCCATTGCTGGTCGTTGACCAATTGCTGTGAGTTGCGTCGCTGTTGTTGTGGGAGAGTCCTCTGGAGATCTGGCTGTTGCTGTTGTTGAGGCCTTTGTTGTTGCTGTGATGGCTGCTGCTGCTGTCGATGCGGTACTTTTTGGTGACTTGGCTGACTTTGTTTCCTGTTGTCACTGCCCAGTGGAGGAAACTGTTGGCTCTGCGTGAGGGTCACAGGGACTTGTTGCCGCTGGGGATGACTAGCTAGACCACGGACAGCATTAGCGTAGGAGTTGGGCGCCGCTGAGTTTGACCAAACATTAGGATCAGTAAACTGCTGGGGGATGGTTCTGCGTTGGGATGTGACACGTTTTCGTTGAGCAACTTGCTGGTATACAACGCAGCCTTTATAGCTAGCTGTATGTCCACCGCCACAGTTAGCACATTTTACTGGACGGACATCCTTTAAGCAGGCCTCCAAGCCATGTTGTAGGCCACATCTGACGCAGTTAAATAGCTTTTGGCAATGATTTTTGGTGTGTCCGAAAGCTTGACAACGGTGGCACTGAACAACATCATCTTTTTTGTAAGGGAGTTCAACTTGGACCCGTTGCCGACAAAGTGTCTTGATCCCGTGGATTTCTTTGTTGTTTGCAGCCGGTTCAAGTTCAACAAAAACTAAGTTAACGAGCTTAGTTTTGTCGAAGCGGCTTCTAGGTCTATTGACAAATCGAACCAAATGACCCGCCGAGGTCACACTTTCCTCAATGTCTACATCTGGGACAGAATGATGGACACCACGGATGACAACACGATAAGATCTGTCTTCTTTTAACTGCCAGGAATGGTATGGTACCTTTTTAAGGGTCAGCGATTTGGTTATGGCTCTGTATGTGTCTGAATCTGATGCGAGAATGGAGACAGAGTTGTTGGGATGGCATTTCAGGGAGTATTTGGAAGGGTCAACAATCTTGTCTGTGGATCTTATGAGTCCGTTTATATTCTCACAGTGATCAACCACAATTGGGGGTGGTTTGTGGGAGGGTAGTTGCTCCTGGCTACCAGACGGTCGGATGACATTTTTGTTGTTGCCTGCGGTATTGTTGACGGCTTTTGTGTTTTTCTTGTTTGTTGTTGATGTGTTATTTGAGGTACTTTTGCTGTTGTTGCTAACTTGTCTTAAGCTGAAAGAAGAACTCGCTTCTTCAGAGACATTGGGGCCCATCGTTTGTGGGACTTCGACGGGTTCGGTGGCTGTGTCCATGTCCGACAGATCTGAGAATCGGTTGGCAGAGACATTGGTTTTAGGGCTATTGGAGTTTCTCAAGATTTTGGAGACAGAATTTGGTGATCTGGAGTCAAGACGGCGTTTGTTTGCCGGTCTTGGGGACCACCAGACCTCTTCGTCTCCATTTATGACTTCTAGTTCCGGTTCAGGATCATGGCTTGAAGGTGAGATGCTGAGGGGGGATGCAGGAGGTGGGGGAGCCTTAACTGACCTTAAGACCTGCTGGATTTTTCGCTGTTGTCGCGCCACAATCTTACTGATGTTAAGATCATCATCGGAGTCCGAAAGGCCAGACATGGTTTAAGTATTGGGCACAGATGTGCACTGCTTTACCGACTTCTTGTATGTATCGGCTCCTTGTCCGGCTACCTGCAAGGTGACCGTGGCTTAGTGGGCAAGGCGCAAGCCCCGCAGTCGGGCGGCACCCGGCTTGAACCCACCAAGTGAAGGAGCAATTGAAATTTATTTTTCTTTTATTTGGGATGAAATTATTCTCAAACTCAATTTGACCTTGAATTTGATTTAAATCTTCACAAAATCTTCACTTGTTTTGTCTTTTCGAATCACTTGTTATCGCGTTAGTCAAAACTAACGGAGGTGGGATTCACAAGAGTAACAGTTCTTGCCACTGAGGTGGACTTGTCCATAGACTCTTCACAGTGAAATTCGCAGCGATCCAAAAACGCGTCTGCACTCCACGAAAGCATGATCGAGACTCGTTATTTTTATAAGAGTAGAATAATATTTGAAATATAGATTTCTCTTATGACTTTTGAATAAAAAACCACGGAATAATAATTTTTTTCAATCTCTCGTATGGGAGCTATCCGATATAGTCGCCTGATCCGGCCCGTTCTGACTTAAATAGGGCGTGCAGAACTACACAACTTTTGGTAAAGTTTAAGCAAGATAGCTCTTAAACTGGGAGACTAGTTTACATAAAAACGGACTGACGGACTTACAGACGTATTTCGATTCAGAACGTGATGCTGATCAAGAATATATATACTTTATGGGGTCTGAGGTGTCTCCTTCACTGCGTTGCACACTTTTGACTGAAACTATAATACCCTTTTGCTCTGCAAGGGTATAAAAATTATATCTTCGTAGTTGTTCATCAGACAAGCATAATTTTTGGAATATAGAGTTTTCTAATGACACTTAAACTTCGAATTAAATTTCATAAAAACCAGAATATAGCTGTCATAAAAACACTTATCGACAATATAGGAACTCCGAAAATCCGACATATATATGTAGCTTCGACGTTGTTTAGACGTTATGTATTTGTTTCAATTTATTAATTTAGCCTGTAATGTCCCTGTATAGCTTTTAAAAACAAAGTTCAACTTTGAAAATTTTATGTTTGATATCATCAACTCCAAATTCAAATCATTATCCCAATGGAGATATCAAAAAATAAAATTATCACTCCGATTTTTTTTATAATATTGACTTGACTGCTTCCAGATGGTTTTTTCAAACTACAATAATTAATCATAACAGTTATAGGTAAGATCGAAAAATCTATATATAATCAACAGAAATAAAATAATATCATCTTTGTTTTTCATTAGGCTAGCATAATTTTTGGAATATAGTATTTTTTAAAGACTCTTGAATTTCAAATTAAATTTCTTAAAAAATGGGCGATACGGCAACAGTCAATAATGTGAAGGTATATACGCTCCTCATCCTTTTATGTACGTCTTTCTGATGAGCTTGTTAATTCCTGTGCTTTTCAATACCAAAATTGCAGTCAGGAAAAAATATAAACCTATTAGCAAAAGGACGCTGGCAGCAATGCCGAAGGCAAGGGTATTGATCCCCAGCCAATGTAACATTCAAACAAATAAAACGAAATCTGAACTAATGCCGGCAACCAAGCTAATAATAAGTGCACCCGGTAAAACTACGTGTCAAAGCCGCGAAAGACAAAAACAGCAACAAGACAAGCGGCGACTCTCCGTTGCTCTGGGCAACGCGTACTTTTCGTAATTTTAACCCATGAAATGCCGCCCATAGATCGCCTTGTGCGATTTTAATAAAATATTTGTACCATAGAAACCATAGAAGTTTAAATGAAAAACCTTGTGTTGCTATCTTCAAAAATATCCAAGAAATAACATGGTAATAAAAAAAAAAAAAATTACCACGATAACTCTCTTTTAGGTTACGCTAGAATTTTTTAGCACCGATGGTTTGTTGGGTCTTTAACTACCTAACGGGCGATAGTGCGGGGCCAAAAAGTAATGCAATGTCGTGGACCGCGCATGAAGAAGTTCGCTCTCCGACGCCCCGAATTCTAAGCCCAAACAGCGCTGCCGTTATCCAGTCATAGAGCTCACAATGCCATTCCTCCTCTCACCAATCGATGCACTGACGTCAGCTTGGGCAATTTCTACTACGGTGCCATCGGTAACTACCGTTTTTGTAATTACAAAACAACCACGTGAACGTCGCCTTCGAGTCTCCAGCCAATCACTGCAAGCCTCGGCATTGCAGTTCCCCTCCCAAAACTGCACAGGTTGTAAAAGCTGCTATCGTACAGACGGGATCGATGGGTATGTACAAGTAAAACTAAAGCTCAGCCCACATCAAAGCAAAAACTTAAACTTGACGTCATTCAATTATTACACCTACCAGCTTAAAAGCTACAAGAAGATTTAAATGTTTATAAAAGGAAAAGAGGCATCCTTCCCGGCAGCTGACATTGGGGAAGGCGTGAAGGAACATGGTTTCGAAGCCAAACTTGCTACGAACATGGTTAAAAAGGAACAAATCCCAGAGCCTCTATTTAAGATCGAACTAGCTCCCGAGTGCACAAACCCCAAGAAGTACATAGTTCACCCTATTTAACAAGCTCCAGTACCTTCTTCACCGTAGAATTATTGCGGAGCAGCCTCATAAAAGAAACGGTTCTGTCCAGTGCGTGAATTGCCAGGAATATGGGCACTAGAAAAATTACTGTACGCCCAGTTTGCGTTGCCTGCGGTGATCTTCACAGCACAGAAGAATGTCCATAAACAAAAAGATTTTGTACTAAGGAAGTTTAGCAACTGTGGCGGGAACCATACTGCCAACTAAATCAAATGTTACCAAACAGCTACTGCCCAGCATGCCACCCAACCAAAAACTCCTGCATCTTCCACGTCCACCCCTTTTGTCTTCTTTATCAATGTTCTTCGACACCAAACAATGAAGACCATCCATCCACCATTCACATCTGCAAGTTTCCAACCTCTGCCAAAATCAACAGATCAATCAATGCCTGCTCAAAAAGCTCAAACAACAAAGAAACCACTCTTCCACCCAAAACAGACAAACGACTCTCAAACACCGAGCGGGCTCGAAGCAGCTCTGGGCACGCTGACGATGCAAAAAACTCTCCAAGAGTTGGCACTAAAATACTAATAAACTAACTCCCCAATTAGACTATAAAGTACTACTTTATAACACCTGCATAAAACCAATCTGGACCTACATAAAAAAATCGCCCAACGTGCGCAATCGAAAATTCTGAGAACAATCACTAGGGCCCCTTGGTATATTCGAAATGTCAACATTCATAAAGATCTGGATATAAAACCCGTTAAGGAAGAAATCGAGATCAAAAAATGAACTATAAAACAAGACTAATATCACACCCAAAACTACTAGCAAGACGGATCAACAAGCTCAGCGGCCATATCCGATCACAGCAAAAAGACCTTCCCCCTGTCCCACCTTGGACATTGATAAAATTTTTGTACCATTGTTAAGTTAGGATTTGAATACTTATTTTTAATCTCTTCAATAAAAGAATTAAATTTAAAAAAAAAAAGGTTATTTTATTGGTAAGTAAACGACATAAAAGCAAGATCGTTCTTCTAGACGGGGTGAAAACTGCACGTCGGGAAAAGGTACTCTCTGAAAAATTTAAAATATATGTACTAAACTGGCCTTTTCTTAAAGGTATAATTTAATTAATTGTTAATACATACCTCCTTTATCCGATTTTGAAGAATTTTTAGGCCACCAAAGAGCGCCTGTATACCAGAGCTCGCAAATAACAGTTGACCGTTTTTCATCTAGTGCTCTGGGTGCGAGCACAACCGAAAAAGTTCATACTGTCTCGCTCTCGCTCTGAGCAAGAGCCCCTTGCTGTCATCATTTGTGTTTTCTGTTGAGCACTTTTCGTTGAGCAGATCGAGAAACGCTCGCACAATGAGAGTCACCAAAAGACCGATTGACCGAAAAACTCAATGCAAACGGTCTTGGCATTTACACACACACGTTGAATTCACGAAGACGATTAATACCGTGCAGTTCCAAAATAGCTTTTTCCTATATGAAATCCGCGAGGAAGCACCGAGGAACCGGGGTACGGAGTTATGCCCGCACCGAGGAATTGCGCGAGGAATTTTGTATGGGATTCAAGTTTTCTTCATAGGTGCAGCTCTCGATGAACTTTTTGGCCGTTTCATCGAACGATTCCTCGGTGCCTTATACGAATTTTGTATGGAAAAAATTCGTATAAGGCATAGAGGAATTCGTAGCGGAAGTGGAAGCGGGGTTTTCCTCGAGGATCGCCCTTAGGGAAATCATATATGCCAATGTTCAAAATTTCATCCCCAAATTCATATGAAAAACAATATATATACATTATTATTATTATTATTATTATAAAAGATAGAAAAGTTTACAAAACTAAGCTAACTTATGTGGTACAGCACTGGCAACGGGGCCTTAGGCTATGTGGGATTTGGATGGTGTACATGTTTCTTAACCTAATAATCATATTATTATTATTTCTTATGTCGTACAATTAATTAATTAGTTTTTTTTTTTTTTTAATTTTGTGGTATAATTGGGTTGTTTTTAAGAACTGTAGGATTTTTTCAATGTTATCTGGGTTGGGGTCTCTGAGAAGGTCTAGCGGGTTGGAATTCTTGAAGATGGCCTGTTTGACTTGAAGAAGAGGGGGGGCATGAGTTTAATATGTGGGGTAAGGAGAGGTCAGCTTGGCAATTGGGGCAAGGTGGTTTTGGATTTTGATTCAGATAGTGTTGGTGGGTCAGGTTTGTATGTCCTAGACGTAGTCGGGTAATTTTGGTTTGGTCGAGTCTGGTCCACTTTTGGTGGGTATTTCTAAAGAAATCGCTAATGTGGTTACGCATGTTGGTGGACTGGTACCATTGATTGCAGTGTATAATCTTTTGTTTTTGTCTTGTCGTAAATTCTGCTTTAATGTGCCTTTTTAATGTCTGTGGGGTTTATATTTGGGGTAAAAATTAGTGGAAATTTGTTGGTCGATTTTGCTGCTTGGTCGGCTAGTTCGTTCCCCGCTATGCCTGCATGACCAGGAATCCACATTAATTTAATTTTTGGCGCTAACTGGGTTAAAATTGATCTAATCTTGTTTGGGTAGATGTTGTTATTGTTTGTGTTTTTAATCGAGTCTATTGCTGCGAGAGAGTCGGAAAAGATTACATATTTGCCTTTTTTGTTTTTTATGAACTCGATTGCTTCAAGGATGGCAATTATTTCAGCTGTAAGTACAGAGGAATATGGTGGGAGGATACCGCATTTCAGGATGCTTGTTTCGGTAGTTATGGCGTATGTTATGGTGTCTGTTATTTTTGAACCGTCAGTGAATATATGTTTGTATGGGTTGAGATTAGCTTTTGAGTCTTCGTATAGTTTCTGATAAATTTCTCTGGATGTGTTACTCTTCTTATGCAAACGAATCGATGTGTCTATGAGGTTGGGGAGGTCCCAAGGTGGCTTGTGTTTCCACAGTTTTTGTGGTTCGTAGGGTAAGTTGAGTTCCTGGCAAAAGTTTATTATGTGGTCAATAATTGGCGGTCTTTTCTTTCTTCGTTTACGTTGTTTAACAAATTTATGGATTGGGGTGTCTTTGGAATAGATGAGATTTTTTGACAGTTTGGCCGTTTGGAAATCTCGTTTAATTTCTACTGGAGGAATGTTGGCTTCTTGGAGTAGATTATTTGTTGGCGTAGATCGGAAGGCTCCGAGAGCTAGGCGGATAGCGGAGTTGAATGGAGATTTTATTTTGTTTAAAATGCTTTTGGGTGCATGTCCGTATAGGAATAGACCATATTCTATTTTGACGATAACTGTAGCTTTTACAACGTTAATTAAGGTGTGTGTGTTGCAGTTGAACTTAAGGCTGGATAGGCATTTTATTATGTTTAGTTTTTTGTGGAGTGCAGGTATAAGTTTATTTATGTGTGTGTTCCATTTGTATTTGTTGTCTAAATGTATTCCTAAGATTTTTAGGGAGTCTACCGTGGGAATTAGCATATTGTTGCAGCTTATGGTGCAAGTGCAGTAGTGTTTTTTGCAGATATGAAGATGTTGGCATTTTGATAGGGATAGGGATGCTCCTGAATATGAGCCCCAGTTTTCTATGTCATTTAAAAGGTTGTCTAGGTTAAAGCAAATATTTTTGTTTTTGTTGAAATTTATTATTAGGAAATAATCGTCAGCGTATGCATTGAATTTAATTTCCTTGTGTAGGGATATGATGTCAGATAGTTTATTGAATGCTATGAGAAACAGTATGACTGAGATTGGTGATCCTTGTGGAATTCCGTTAGATAGTGGTAGGGAGTTTGATGTGTGGGGGCCAATACGGACAATTATTTTTCTGTTTCGCATGAAATTTCTAATGTAATTTATTATTTTCGGTCCTGTTTTCCATTCCTGGAGTTGGTTAATTATGGAGTGCACACCTACTCTGTCAAAGGCTCTTGAGAAATCAAGAGTGACTAGTGAGGTGTGCGTGTTTGACTTCGATATGAGGTAGTCTACGTAGAGTAGACTGTCTGAAGTCGATTTGCCTTTTTTGAAGCCAAATTGGTTTTTGTTTAATAAATTGTTGTGGGTCACAAACCACCAAAGTCTTTTGGCTATAATTTTGTCTAGCGTTTTTGCTAGGCAACAGTTAAGGGATATGGGTCTATATGAAGTGGGTTGGGTTTTGTCGCTGTTCGGTTTGAGAATTGGAGTAACTAGGCTGGTTTTATAGGCTTGTGGTATGTGAGTGTCGAAAATTTTGTTGAATAGGTCTGTAATTCTGGTTTTTGTTGTGGGTGAGCTATTTTTGATCATTTGATAGGATATCCTATTTAATCTTGGGGGAGTTCCTTTAAGTGTTTGTAATGCAGATGCTAATTCAAGGTTTGTGATCTTTTTTTCTATGGTTTGGGCTGTTGGGGATGGTGAGTAGTCTACTGAGTTGTTTCTATATTTGTTATTTAAAAACTCCTCTGTGAAATTCTGGTCGTCAGATAGGTTTGAGAAATATTTTGCAAAGATATTGGAAATTTCAGCGTTTGACGTGGTTATTTCATTATTGTCTGGGTTTGTTATGGCATGGATTCCTTTAACTGGATTAAGGCCGCAGAAGCGTCTTATGTTGGCCCATATTTTGGATGAAGGAGTTGAGGGTTGGATAGTTGAGGTAAAGGATTTGGTGGCTTCTTTTTTACTATTTTTTAGTTCGTACCTAAATTTTGCATTCTTCCGTCTGTAGTCTATTATGTTTTCTAGGGTTACATTGCGGTTAAGTGTTTTCCAAGCTGATTGTTTTTCTTTTCGTAGCTGGTCAAGTTTTTTGTTCCACCATGGAACCCTGTATGGCTTAATGTTTGGAGATGTTTGTGGGATAGCAAGATTTGCGCTGTACAAAATAATTTTATTGACTTGGGCGGCTTCTTTGTTAACTAATTGGGAAGGTGGGAATTTGTCATTTATGTCTTGGGTAAGTTTATTGTATTGTACCCAATTTGCTTCTTTTAATTTAAAAAATGGTCTATTGAATTTAGGTGTGTCTGTTGTTGGAAATAGATGAATAAGTATGGGAAAATGGTCACTGCCATGAAGGTCATTGAGTATTTCCCACTTAGCGTGAGGAGCAAGTGATGGTGTGCAGAGAGTGAGGTCAATATGTGTGAATGTATTGTGTGTTGAAAAGTGTGTGGGGGATTTGTCGTTAAGAATAATTAGTTGTGAGTTGTCAATGAATCTTTGTACTATTTTTCCTCGTGAGTTTGATGTAGGTGAACCCCAGGATGGGTGCCAACCATTAAAATCTCCTGTGAGTAGTGAGGGTGTTTGTTGACTAGATAGTGTGTTTTCGAGTGACTGACTTGTGACGGATGTGTTTGGAGAGATGTATGTTGAAAATACGTTAAAATTTAGTTTGGATTGAATGTGTGTTGCTAGTGCTTCGTGATCGTCTGGGATACTAAGTGTAGTATGTTGAACTGATTTGTGTATTAGTAGTGCCACGCCGCCAAACCTGTTTGTGGCGTGATTTGTTAGTAATGAATAGTTGATTGGGATTGGTATGTTATTAGTGTATTGTATGTGTGTTTCTTGTAGTGATATTATGTGAGGTAAGTATTTTTTGATTAAGATAAGTAGGTTGTTGTAGTTGTTCATATAGCCTTTTATATTCCATTGGATTATAATAAGGGTCATTCTAAAGATATATATGTATCTTGTAGTGGGTTTAGCTTTAGGTAGGGTAGCGAGTAGTTAAGTTTTTAGGTCTTACGTTAGTTTTAGGGGGTTTAAACAGATTCGCTGTCGCTCTGGTTAGTAAGTTTGTTTTTGTTAGTAGTTTTAGATTTCTGTTTAGAGGGTTTTAAACTGCTACTTAGGGTATTAGACTTATCTTTGTGGAAAATTCTTAATTTAAGGTCTCCGGTGAGTTCTGTAGAGCGGGCCGTGGTCTTTGGTGTGGGAGGGTTTATGTGGTCGGTGTCCATTTCTTCTAATATGTCCCGGTTGTTATGGTGTTGGATGTGTTGGTTTGATGATGTGTTTGGTTTGCTTGATCCGGATGCGATTGAGTTAGATAAGTTGCTGGCTCGGGGTGCAGGTGCGATGTAAGTGTTTTGATGTTGCAGTAAGTTTTTGGTTGAGTTTGTGTTTGCTGAGTGTGAGTTTGTTGTGCTTGATGATTGTGAGTTTGTTGTGATTGGAGTTGTGGCGTTTGTTGTGTTCAGAGTAGTGGCGTTTGTTAGTATTCTGGCGTAAGTTCCTCTTATTTGGTAGCCGTGTCGTTCAAAATATATACGTTGTGCAGTTTTATGGTCAACTTTTTCTTTAATTTTAATAGCTGTAAGTTCCTGTTGTTTAAGAAAACTTGGGCATTTGCGGTCGAGGGGGCTGTGTCGGGAATCGATTTCTGGGTTATTTTTGCAGTTGATACAATTCTTTTCGTTAGAGCATTTATCTCCTATATCTGTGTGCTTTGTTTCTGAGCAATTTGAGCATGTCTCTACACTTTTGCATACGATTGTTGGGTGACCGAGTCGGAGACATTTTTTGCAACGAAGTGGAAGAGGTATGTAATCTTTAACGCGAACAGATTCGTAGGCTACTCTTATAGTTTCTGGCAGTTTGGTGGTTGCAAAAGTTATTACGACTAGGCCGGTTTCTATCAGTGTGTTGTCAGCAAGATTGGTGTTGTTGTAATTTTTTTTCATTAGTTTTCTTACTTCGGTAACCTTCTGAGATTTAAGCTCTTGAAGTATTGTTTCTTCGTCGACATATCGCAATTCATTGCAATATATTATTCCCTTTGAAAAGTTTAGAGTCTTGTGTTCGACTGCTGTGATGTCCATATCTGCAATTTTTGTCAGTCTAAGGAGTTTTTTTGTCTGTAAATCGTTTTTAGTTTTAATCAATATTGACCCATCTTTTAGTTTTTTTAAAGATTCGACTTCCCCTCCGCATGCGTAGTCAACAGATTTTTTTATGATGAATATGGAAATTTTTTCAAGTGATTGGTTGTCATTTCGTTTGACAACAACAAACTTCGGTTCACCGAGTCTGGAGTTGTAAGATTTGTGTAACACGACTTGTCTATTCAGAGGTTGAAGTGGTACTGAATATATATACATATTTTTTTTATTTTATAAAATACCTTATTTTGTAACATAAGAGATAAGAACATTAAAAATATGAAATTCGAAAGATTTTGTTTACCATTTTTGTGGAGTATTTGCAAGACATCGGCTGTTTTGCGTCCATCTATGGTACAAAAAATATTTATATATAAATATTATATATTACTTTTTTTAATTTAGCGCAAACTTACCTTCCAAAGGAAATTATCGGACATACATGTGTATGGCTTAATCCTAAAAAGATTTAAATAAATTTTTAGTAAAAAACATAATATTTTTGTAATATTAACGACACTTACATGATTTTTAAACATTTCCGCTTCCCGTTGCACAAATTAAGAAATTTGACAACATATTGTCAACGCACTACGCAAAAGAATGACGGAGTTCAATTTTATTTTTCACCCTTTTAGTATACCCTTCTTTTTGGGTATAACCGACCATAAATGACACGCGAGTTATATTATATGTATCCACATACATTTGTAATCAATGTAATGGTTACCTCGGTTCCATAATTTAAATAATATTATATATATATATACATATATATATAATATATTATATGTTATATTATATTTATATTTGAAGAACTTTAACATCAGAAGAGTATACATAAGTCGAGCGCCCCTCAGCCGTATTTTCCATCGAAACCCAATTTTTTGTTTCTAACGGAGAATGACAACAGTGCAATTAGAAAAACGAAAGAATAGAAGACAAATTTGGTCTCGGGCCGCCGTCGTTGCCAAGCAACGACATCGTATTCGAAGAGTGAGAAAGAGGGGGAAACTTAGGAATATCCCTTTCCCTTTCCTACACACATGATTGGCAATTGCCAAAATTCACTTGTGAACAGCCAGAACTGCAGGGTATATTTCGTCCGCAAACACGATGTTTTACGATTTGCTTGCCTATACGTGCACTGTATACCAATACATATGCAAAAGACCTTTTGCTTCACTGAAAACGACAAAACGGTCCTGGAGCAACCAGAACAAAACCGAATAGAAAAAATCGGTTTCGGTCTGAGCGCAACCGAACCCATTTACGAACCCATAAATCGGTCGTTCTCTAAGACTTTTCGTAAAGGGTCTGGAGAATACTGTTATTAGCAGACAACGAGAAACGGTCGACTGTTATTTGCGAGCTCTGCTGTATACGCTTGATTTTAAGCTGTTTGACTGATCCGGACACCATATGTTGATTTCAATGTCGGATCAACCGAAACAAAAAACTTAAACCTTGAATTAAATTTCATAAAAATCGGAATATAGTTGTCATAAAAACACTTATCGACAATATAGGAACTTGATAGAAAATCCGACATAGCTTCGACGTTGTTTAGCCGTTATGTACATATTAGGTTGTATGTATAATATTAGGTTGTTTGGTAATGACATACCGGTTTCTTTATTGATTTTTTGTGACGATTTTAACATAGTTAACATTGTCCGATTTAAGTGCTATATGTACCGTTGTCTTCGATGATTTTCTGCCATTTTAATGGTAACTTGTATATTCCTCTCCTAGAGAAGTCCTCGTCCCTACTGTCAAAAAACTCGGCGATTCGATTTTCACAATCCTCCCTTGAACTCAATTTTTGTCCATCGAAAAAATTTTGCATGGCCAAAAACAGATGGTAATCGCTTGGGGCAATGTCCGGACGATAAGGTGGATGCATTACCACTTCCCAACCAAGCTCCCGTAGCTTGTGACTCGTCACCAAAGATGTATGGGGCCTGGCGTTGTCATGATGGAACACAACGCCCTTACGATTCACCATGGCTGGCCGCTTCTGTTCAAGTGCAATCTTCAATCGCTCCAGTTGTTCACAGTAAAGGTCAGAATTGATGGTTTGGCCATAGCGCAACACTTCATAATGGATAATTCCTCTGATATTCCACCATACAGCACTCAGCAACACCTTCTGAGCCGTCAGTCCTGGACTTGCCACCGTTTGAGACGACTCACCGTGCTTCGACCAGGATCTTTTGCGCTTTATGTTGTCACAGTGACTAACCGATCCAGAAATGAGTCGAGTTTATTACGGTGCAACAAAGATTCGCAGATTGATACACGGTCGAAAAGATTTTTTTGGGACAACTCATAAGGCACCCAACATACATCGAGCTTTTTTGTTAAATTTTTCGACTTTAAATGCCTATGGACGGTTTCCGTGCTTAGTTGCAGCTCCTCCGCGATGGTTCTAATATTCACATGACCATATCGATCTACTATTTCCATGATTTTATCCGTATCAACGGTCACTGCACTATGGTTTTTTTTTTCGTTTTTTTTGGCATAAATTCTAATTTTAAACCTATTGAATTGAAATTTGGTTTGTATACATTTTTTAAGCTCCCAAGATGACCTACCAAGTTTCAAATAATTTGGAGCACTATTTCATATAGCTGCCATATAACCGATCTGGCCGACATGCAAAAAAGCTCTATTAAACATTTTTATTTCATATTTTCTTTATATTTAATGAAAAAAAAAACAATTATCCAAGATCACATTTTGTATCTCCATTATTAGTGCTTCATTCTGAAAGTAAAGATATATTTTACAAAATATTAAATAAGTTTGGTTATGTTACTTACTATAGAAGTTACTCAATTTTCTTCTAGTTCAAAGTATTCATCTTCTGAAGCAATAACCTCAAGTCCGTCCAGTTCTTCAAAATCTTCGTCGGACGAATTCTGTGAGGAATCTGGATCATCATGTTCACATTGAATTTCCAAATGTGGTGCTTGTAGTAGAGATATAACTTCTGCTGGTATGGTTTTCTTTTTGATTGTATTTAGTCGATCTTTTAAATATGTACTGGACAACAACGGATCAGAACTATCAATCGATCTATTGAAAACGTCTATAATATTGTCTAATCGACTACATTTTCTAGCGTGGCCTCTTCTATCGCTCTTATATAATTGATTTCGGGACTCTGATGCATGTTCCCCAAGGCATCCTACAGGAACTAAACAGGTGTCTATTATTTGGTAGCCATGTACTAAGAGTTTGTGAACAGTGGGCGACATCGGATACCAAGGATATTTTTCCTGATATGCCACAAAAACTTTAGCACAGAAGTCTTTAAACTTTTCCGAGTTTATTTCGTACTCGCAGTTAATTGTCATTAAAATTGTATGAAAACTTTGTAAAATATCATAATCAAAACCAAGAATTGATGACAGTAAAGCTGCATTGGAAAAAGCTCTTCTTGCTGTATTGCCGTCATTAGAGTTTCCACTGCCATTTGAAAGTGGCTTGTCCACATTTAGGCCCATTTCTTTCATCATATTTAATTGTAAAACTCTTTTTCGTTCTTTTAGTTTAGGCTTATCGCTGTCCTTGACATGCCACTTTTTAAGCTCAATTCTATAAGAGATTTTCAAAACAAACTCGAAAAAGCGGATCCAAGCATGTAAAGGGCTGATTCCATATTGAAGAGCGTGTACCTTAGCCACAAAAACCTTCGAGTTTATGTCCTTAATGTTGAGCAATTGTTTTGGCTTTGCTCCACAAATTGGGCAAGACTGACAAGAGTTGGTGCCTGTCAATATGTTTAAGACTTTACCATCTATTAGTGTCATGTGACCAATATACTCGACATATATATTTTTTTCTTTAAATTCATACGAATATATTTGCAGGTTGCGAATCTGGGCATCCAAATTTTCCTTTTCGTTTAATATAAGAGAGGTAGTTTCCTTAATAAATTCAATCTTCAATGGGCGGCAAAATCTAACAGATTGCGGAGTTTTATTGAGCCAAATAATTTGTTGCGTTTCATTTGTCAATTTCAATGGGACAATTGTAGTAACAAACAGTGAACTGTCAATTGAAGGACTATCGTGGATCTGGAAACTCTGTTTTTATAAACTTTGGCCGGAAGAACCATCATATCCATAGCTGAAGAATAACTTGCAATGTACCACGTTGGGAAGTGTTTCTAAGACCTCGTGTTGCAGTTCAAGAATGCGGGATGATGTATGATCCAAAAGATTTTGCAGTGATACAAGGGCCTTATTTTCAAAATATTCTATTCCTTTTGGCCTAAGTTTTAATTTAGAATTAAGTATGGCCGGATATGCCGGGTATATATCACATCCGTGCATTTTTGCATTTCGTTGTATATTTATATACTTACGTTTTGTAAATCCATTTTCCATTAAAAATGCAAGGGCACTGTCAGCTGACATATGTTTGGGCTCATCCGCAAAAAGCTTCTTTTTTATTTCATTAATACTCTCAGAACTCGCAGCTGCTTTTAAAACAACAGCCAAGTCTTTTTCTTTCGATTTTTCAGCTGAAACTGTGGCAGCATGTATGAGTAAGGGAGATAAGTTGTTATTCTCCTCTGAAAGTTCCGCGGCTAATTTTCTTTTCAGACGAGGACCAGCGCTTTCGTAATCACATTTTGGGCGACCCACTTTATTTGCCAATGCATAATGACCAGTGATTTCTATGATCAAGCTTTTCCCAAGCCATTTTGCGTGCTTTCCCTTAAATCTTTCTAAAGTTGAATAACATTTAGGCAAGTGTTTTTTTTAAATAACTGACAAAGCCTTTCACTTTTTCCTTAACCGACTTTATGGTTTTGTTATCTAAATGTTTTTGTGCGATCACTCTCAATATGTGCTGTTGTAAGGCGTCTTCTGAGCGATTGTTGTTGCTCCAAATGTCAACCAGCTCAGCACGACTGAACACATATTGTACTAGAAAATTTTGATTTTTTCGAAAACGTGTGGATTCGGACAAAAATGGTTAGTTTCTCATTAATCTGCACACTTTGGTTAATAGTTTCTCATTAAGAACTTTTTGCAACACTTTGCCATGTAAAAGTACTGATCCACGAAACACAACTACACTTGTTAAGCTCGTTCTAAAAATACACATAAACAAAACACGGTACAATTAAAGAAAATCAAACATAACAACGACACAAACATTGGTAAATTTTAGTTTTACATACCTGGACAATCGTTTTCCATATTTATTCACTGTACTTTTTGGTAAACTTTTGCCAAAACAAACGCCAATTTCATACAAAACAGCTGGTTCATAATCAGCTGACTTTAACAGCTCGCTAGCAGAACAGAGTTGCTCCATATGTTAAAGTTACATATTTTTTTATCTGTCTAGGGTGTTTATAAAAAAAAATAAAAAAAAATTTAAGATACAAAACAAAAAAAAATTGAATTTATGCTAAAAAAAACGCGAAAAAAAACCATAGTGCACTGGTTGCCACTTCGGAATCGCCTAAACCACTGTTCGGCGGTTTGAATCGAAAGTTTGTTATCTCCTAAGACAGCAATAATCTGTCTGCGAGATTCCGCAGCAGTTTTTCCCTGTGCGAAATAAAATTTCAAAATTGGCCGAATTTCTGCGTTTGTGAACTCCATTTCAATCGATTATAATTTTTTAACGTGGAAGCTCATGTAAACAAACAAAGATGACAAAAACAAAGGTGATACCAATACTCTTCAAACGATATATAGCACTGCCAGATACGATTATATTTGACTTCACAAGCGAAGCGCAAAATTTGAATGTAAAAACCGGTATGTCATTACCAAACAACCTAATATACAAGGTTCGGCTTGCCGAAGCTAGCTTCCTTTCTTATTTTGCTTTTACGATTAATAAATTCCAAGGACACACCCTAAAACTAAAAAATTTAAAAAAAAACTCTTCCTGATTACGTGTTGAAATTTTGAAAACGATCGTTTCAGTAGATTTTGAGTTCTGATGTTCACCGACTTTAATAATGTCTTCGGAAAATCGATTTGAAGTTTTTTTATACATATGTACGTCAAAATTGCATAATAAAAACGACCAGGTTGTATTTTGTTCTATCATTATACCCTTGCAGAGCAAAAGGGTATTATAATTTCAGTCAGAAGTTTGCAACGCAGTGAAGGAGACACCTCAGACCCCATAAAGTACCTATATATTATATACTCTTGTTCAGCATCACCATCTGAAGCCAAATACGTATGTACGTCTGTCCGTCTGTCTGTCTGTCCGTCTGTCTGTCTGTTCGTCTGTCCATCTGTCCGTCTGTCCGTTTCTCATTAAACTAGTCTCTCAGTTTTAAAACTACCTTGCTGAAACTTTACAAAAAGTTGTGTTGTTATTGCACGCAGTATATAAGTCGGAACGGGCCGGATCGGGCTACTATATAGGATAGCTCCCGTACAAGAGGTCAAAAAAATTTGACTCGATTTCTTCCAGATGTTGTTTTCTAACTACTATTGAAATTCAGATTAAATTTTATCAAAATCGGATAACTCTATCATCTAGCTGCCATAGGGAAGATAAAAAAAATATATATTAATAATGGAAAAAAATTATAACGTCGTTGTTTTTAATCTCACGAGCATGATTTTCAAAATATTGAGCTTTATAATAACCCTTGAATCAAGAAAAAAATTTCATTAAGATCCGACAACATTATCATATAGCTGCCATAGGAAAGATAAAAAATCTATATAGAAGTAACGGAAATAAAATTATAACATCGTTGTTTTTCATCAGACGAGCAATACAGGGTTGCCCATATTCGACGGACCCATCTGACGACGCCATAACTTTTGACAGAGATGGCAGATCGCTTAATGACATACCGCGTTTGAAGCGTCAGTCCAAGCAGATTTTTACCATGGAACAATACACGCCACGCGAGCGCTCTGAAATAGTTGAAATTTACATTCAACAGAACAAGTCAATTGTGGAAACTCAACGTGCTTTTAAAATGAAGCCCATTTCACATTGAATGGGACCGTAAATAAGAAAAATGGCCGTATTTACGCCACTGAAAATCCTGAGAAGATTCAAGAAGTGCCTCTTCACGACGAAAAAGTCACAGTTTGGTGCGGCGTTAGTTCGAAAACCAAATTGAAAATGGCCATGCTGTTACCATCAACCAGGAGCGTTATCGCGACATGATGACCAATTTTGTGATGCCAATTATTCGTCGAAAGCGTATGAGGCAGTTCTGGTTTCAACAAGACGGCGCTCCACCGCACACAAGTCGCATAACAATCGATTTTCTGAAGAAATTGTTTCCGGGCCGTTTGATGTCGAAAAGTGGTGATTTGGACTGGCCACCGCGTTCGCCCGATTTGACGCCGCCTGACTTCTTCTTGTGGGGATATTTGATGTCAAAGGTTTACGTTAACAAGCCAAGGACCCTAGAAGAGCTCAAGGACAACATTCGTGAAGAAATAGCCGCTATTCCGGCCGAAATGTTGGCGAAAACGATGGAAAATGCTGCAAAAAGGGCACAATACGCCATCAACGCCAGAGGCGGCCATTTGCAAGATATCATATTCAAAAATTGATGTAAACAAATCTACTTGGAACAAATTAAATGATTAAGATTGCCAACCGCCAAATGTTTATTTTTTTCTTTGATTTAAAAAAAAACAAGAAAGGAAGCTAGCTTCGGCAAGCCGAAGCTTATATACCCTTGCAGTCATCAAATATGTCGAACAAAATGCATAAAGGCTAAACAACATCGAAGCTATAACGATTTTTCTATTCATTTTCCATATTTCCGACTATAGATCATATGGGAGCTATATGATATAGTTGTCCGATTTTGATCAAATTTAATTCGTACTTTAAGACTCGTAAGAAAACTCTATATTTCAAAAATCATACTTGTCTGATGAAAAACCACGATGTTATAATTTTACTTCCGTTATTTCTATATAGATTTTTCGATCTTTCCTATGACAGCTATAAGATATAGTTGTCCGATTTTTATGAAACTTTTTTCTCAATATTTTTTACATTCTGTTACTCCACCCGAGAGCTTAGAGCCTCTACAATTTCTTGTAGAGGATTCATTATCATTGATTTTCGATCGTACCGGTGATAAGCCAGTAGCGACTTATCCTAGCGGTGGGGTTACCACCTGGCGCCATCTAGGAGTGACGAAAATTCTATTGATGGGTCCATAGTAACGTGGACGAGGGGGTGTGCGGGTCCGGGGAGCCGAAATTTGTTACTAATGTTAAGTGAGCGATAGAGCATAGAATTGGTGGAGATTTGGAAAAAGAGACCGTTTCTTTTTCTCGGGGAGCCTGGGGCTCGACTTGAACCCGGGCCTTCCGGACCGGAGGCCAGTGCTCTACCTGCTGGGCCACCGCCCCCCCAATATAAGAGTTGTAAAAAAACTTGATATTCAAAAATCATGCTCATGGGATAAAAAACAACGATGTTATCAATTTATTTCCATTAATTCTATATATATTTTTTGATCTCTCCTATGGCAGCTATACGATTGAGTTATCCGATTTTGATAAAATTTAATCCGAAATTCAATAACAGTTAGAAAACGCCATCTGGAAGAATTCAAGTCGATCTGATCAAGAACAACGGCCTGAGAATTTTTTATTTCATTCTCTCGTATTGGAGCTATCCGATATAGTCGGCCGATCTGGCTCGTTCCGACTTATATACTGCGTGCAATAACTACACACCTTTTGGGAAAGTTTCAGCAAGATAGCTTTAAAACTGAGAGACTAGTTTGAAGAGAAACAGACAGACGGACAGACGGACAGACGGCCAGACGGACAGACGTACATACATATTTCGATTCAGATGGTGATGCTGATCAAGAATATATATACTTTATGGGGTCTGAGGTGCCTCCTTCACTGCGTTGCAAACTTCTGACTGAAATTATAATACCCTTTTGCTCTGCAAGGGTATAAAAAAATGGGTCCGTCGAATATGGGCAACCCTGTATAGAGTTTTCTAACGACTCTTAAATTACGAATTTAATTTTATCAAAATCGGACAATTATATCATATAGCTGCCATATGAACATTAGTCGAAAATATGAAAAATTTATACTACAATATTATAATGTCGTCATAGCTTTGATGTTGTTTAGCCTTTATGCATTTAATGAGCATTCATCAAATATGACTGCAAGAGTAGGTACATATGTATGTATATAAGCTTCGGCTTGCCGAAGTTAGCTTCCTTTCTTGTTTTTTTTTTTATTTTTCCTACGGCATCCATATGATTTAAACGTTCGATTGCAGCTATGTACATAACATATGTATACTATGTACTTGTAATGACTAAAAGACAAGTGAGATAAATTTAACACTCACTGTGTAACAAACTTATGACTTAAACTTTAACTATAAGCTATAAATATAGCTGCTGAAGTCGATAAACATAATATATTTATTAAACAACTTCAAATATTTTCGTTTTATATGTATTTTTTACATATAAACGATATACATATATAACGATTTTAGTTTAACTCGCTGGAGTAGTTACATATTTACATATGTCTAGCTCAAACATGTTTTTATATATGTACATATATAGATATGTATGTACATATGTTAATATTTGTTCAAGTTAAGTGTCATAGGTTGTTATCGGCAAAAGATCACAAAATCACTTGGAAATATCGTGAATTTCAAAAAATGTTAATACAAATTTTTTGGTTGATCTCCTAAGTACACTAAGAACGGGAAAATAAAAAGAACCACTTTTTTTAATGTTATATTCTTTATTTGTACATAAAATTATTTGTGTTTTAATAAGCATTATACAATTTGAACTAATTTACCCGTAACTAACTTGTATGTATTTTATACTGCACAGTAACGAAACTGTTACTTTCTAATGGAGTAAACGAGTTTCATACTGCCTATCATTGTGGTGTGTTTCTGGCCATGTTGTAAATCGGTTGCTTTTGGCTGACTATTGGCTTCAGTAGTAAAAAAATCTTTATCAGTTATAAAAGAGTTTTACCATACACGTTAGTCTTTTGTGAATGGTTAAAAATTCAATGTGAAAATTGAAAATACAACATGACATTATAAATTAAGTTACTAATAATGCGTTACAATGTGTTATATTAAAATAAACTAAATACAAATAGTGTAACTTAAAAAGCATTGGTGCGCAATAAACTTGTTCAACTTATATATGTATGCCCTACACTGTTTTTTTTTTTGCCTTCTTTTCCAGGTAATAACTTATTAGTTGCGTGCAGTACACATAAAGAGGTAGAGGTTGTAGCACAGTTAACAAAGCAATGGGAGCCCTTCCACAAATTTATTGGCGACATGTTTTAATCCGCCGAATTGCGCTAATACTAACGTGCTTGTACTTTATAAACATTAATTATCATATTTTACCAAGTGCGAAAGCAACAACTGCCAGTGGAGTATTACGATCTTTGTCAGGAAATGGAAATCATCGTTTACCACGTACAAGTGCCAGCCAGCTTACCAGTGGAAACAGTGGAACCACATATTTTAAATTTGCTTCAAAATCACTAAATACAACAAGGAATGGAAATCTACGCATAAGGTAAGAGTATTCGGGGCTAAATTAAATATTTCACATTTAAAGTTAAATAATTTACGATATCGCTTATAAGGTGCATTAAAATGAATAATTTAATATATTTTTAAATATTTTGATTAAATTATCATACATCAATACAAATGTATGTGTGTGAAAAATTGTATAGTATCGTTAAATTTTTCAGGAAATTGGTTACACTAACAAATCTTTGAACCTACATTCCCGTTAATGTACATGTGCCTTAAGGCAGGTGCTCACCTTGTAGGGCCTAAAAATGGACATTTTTTAAAAAAATGGTTTTGAGAAAACGCTTAAAGATAAAAATCTGAAATTTGTAACATTATTTGAAAACATATTTATTTTGCGAAAAAAATTTCAAAATTGAAAAATAAAAAAAGGGGCGGGAGGGGGCGTTCCTCAGTTGCAACATTTCGGCAAAAAGGTGTCCCGCTTACGGAAGTGATTCAGCCAAAACGGGTAATCGGAAACACAAAAACCAAAAAGATTCTTAAAGTGTACAGTACTGTGCATAAAATGAACTAGGATCAGAAAAAAAATGAAAATTCCAAAAGTTATTAGCTTTTGAAAAAAATTTCGATTTTCGCGCTTTTTTTCTCACTAATTATTTTCTCAATTAAACAGTTTTCAATATTTTTGGATAATCCTAGTTCATTAGTTAAAGGAAACAATTAGGAACATTTAAAAAAGAATTTGATGACGATTGGTTAACCTCAACGCCTTCAATTACTTCCGTAAGGTCCGAAAACGTGGTTCCGAGATAAACGCGCTTAAAGTTTTGGCTTCCAATAGCCGGTGCTCGACATGTGCTCCATGTAAGGGCCTGTAACTTTTGTAATATTTTAAATTTAGATTTGAAATTTTTTGAGAACATTTTCGGAACATATATCTATACCATTGATTCCCAAAGTGGTCCAGGTGGACCACAAGGGGTTCCCGGGTGACTCGACGGGGGTCTACGTTCGGCGTGACAAAAAATGGGGGTCTACACTTTGTGAACGGGGGTGCATGAAATTTAATTCTGTTTCGATAGTGAAGAACTAAAATGTTGGCTTGACTTCTTCTATCAATATCGGCAGATAATGTTTTAAGAAGCTCAGCGACTGCTACTTGCAAAAACATGTATAAAAATATTCCATATTCAGCACAACAGTGAAACAGAAGTGGAGAATGTGATATTACAACAGGAGCTACTCGAGCCAAGCACTAATGAGGAGCTGAAAGTAACATTTAAAAAAAGGTTTCAAAAATTTTGGCTGCAGGCAAAAATACCTAACTAAAACTGTGGACAATAGCGCAAAAGCTTCTTATAGCGTTTCCCTCGTCAAAAAAAGTTTTAGTGGCGTTAGAAAATTATCAACAAAAAAAAAGGAGCAGATTGAATATCACAAAACGGGGAGATTTGCGGTTATTACTTAAAAAACTCAAGCCAGATATTGATAATTTGCTAACAAAACATCAAGTACACCCATCTCATTAAAATTATATATTTTTCGTAGTTACCATTGTAGAAGTTACATTACGTTATAAGTGTTTAATTTTTATTACGTTACGACTATTAGAACAATAATAATTAATATTGTGATAATTTCAATATTTGAATATATACCTGCAACACAATGAAATACCTACATCTTCGTTTTGATGTTTGTTTAATTATAATTTGTGAGAATTGATTTAGCAAAGTTTTAAAAGTGGTCTATGAAAGAAAAGAGTTTGGGAACCACTGATCTATACGATAAGCCAAAAAAAAAAATCAATTTTTTTTGCCACAAGGTGAACCTGCTTTAAAAAAAACAACGTCGGCAGAGTCCATGCACAAGTCCAGCTAAGAAAAACACAAAAAATAGAACAGTGGCGTAGCAGAGTCAAAAAGTTTGACTTTTCGGATTTTTCTTGACTTTACGAACTACAAGTTAACTTGCTTTATCTGTAAAGCGAACCAATAAGTTTGAAATATCAACAAATAAATATTTTCAACAGTCTCATATAGACTTAAGGTGCCGTCCATAAACCTCGTGACGCTAATTTTTGGCTTTTTTTTTTTTTCTTATGTCAGCGACTAATCTATCGATGGCTTGTACATATTTTATACGCATAAAATGCGATGATTTCGATGGTGGCATGATGTACATAGATGGTTTCGTCGATGCGTGAAATCAGAAATGCATTTCTAAAAATGTTATGCCTATCAACAACACATATCTATACTAATATTATAAAGAGGTAAAATTTGTTTGTTTGTTTGTTTGTTTGTTTGCAGGGAATAGGCTCCGGAACTACTGGTCCGATTTAAAAAATTCTTTCGCCGATAGAAAGCTATATTATCGTGGAGTTAAATAGGCTATAATTTATTTTAAAAAAAATTAGGGATCCGTAAGAAAATTGCAATATTGTCGCATATAAAGTGAGTTGCTACCTCATCACACCGACAAACACGCTCCCATAGCATTTTAACTCAATTTTTGTGTTCACTGTGAAATTGTGAAAAAAAAAAGAATTTTTATTCAATTTAAGTTGAACTGTGAAAATTATGTGGATCGTGCATTTGAGGATAAATTCACCACTCTGTCCATAGTCCAAAATGCTTAGAGGACGACGTGCAAACATTGGCCGCAGACATCCAAGCCAGCAACAAGTATATTCACGAAACTTAAGCAAAGAGAGACAAATGAGCACGTGGAGATCATTGGCATCATTCAATCGCATGGCATTCCAATATGACCCCACTGCGAACTACAGTGATAATGAAAATTTAGATTGCAGTGCGTTAAAGTTTAAAAGAGAAACGGCTGGATTGTGATGCGCAAGTGGAAAAGTCAAACTGGAAAAGTGTTAAATCACCATCTTTCTATACTTCCATATATTTGAAAAATGTTGCAATATTGACTTTTATGTTGTTAAATTGTGTTGACCAGCGAAGCGGACACAGGACCTCTAGTCTTTTATAATTTTGTTACACATTGTTTCTTTTAGTCGTTGGTTTTTATCTTCCCTGCAATTCTGGCTGTCACCTGGTGTCTCGTGGCATTCAAGCAATCAATGTGTAGGAAAGGAAAAGGGATATTCCAAAGTTTCCCTCTCTTTCTCAGTCTTATTATACGATTTCGTTGCTTGCACCCGACGACGGCCCGACTAAAAATTTGTCTTCTATTCTTTCGTTTTTCTAATTGCACTGTTGTCATTCTCCGTTAGAAACAAAAAATTGGTTACCGATGGAAAATACGGCTGAGGAGCGCTCGACTTATGTGCACTCTTTTGATGTTAAAGTTCTTCAAATATTAAATATAATGTATATATAAACTTATATTAATTATATATTTTATATACACAACATTATATAAATTATTGAACAAAGATACCCATAACACAACATTGATTGCAAATATATATATAACAAGAAAGGAAGCTAGGTTCGGCAAGCCGAAGCTTATATACCCTTGCAGTCATCAAATATTTCGAAAATTTTATTTGCTATTCAAGAGTCGTTAGAAAACTCTATATTCCAAAAATCATGATTTTCTGATAAGAAATAACAATGTTATCATTTTTTTTCCGTTAATTCTATATAGATTTTTCGATCTTTCTTAGGGCAGCTATATGATATAGTTATCCGATTTTGATCAAATTTTATCTGAAATTCAATAACAGTTGGAAAACGCCATCTTGAAGAATTCAAGTCGATCTGATCAAAAACAACGGCGGGAGAATTTTTCATTTCATTCCCTCGTATGGGAGCTATCCGATATAGTCGGCCGATCCGGCCCGTTCCGACTTATATACTGCGTGCAATAACTACACACCTTTTGGGAAAGTTTCAGCAAGATAGCTTTAAAACTGAGAGACTAGTTTGAAGAGAAACAGACAGACGGACAGACGGACAGACGGCCAGACGGACAGACGGACAGACGTACAGACGTATTCTGATTCTACTCGTGATGCTGATCAAGAATATATATACTTTATGGGGTCTGAGGTGTCTCCTTCACTGCGTTGCAAACATCTGACTGAAATTATAATACCCTTTTGCTCTGCAAGGGTATAATAATAACTCACGTGTCATTTATGGTCGGTTATACCCAAAAAAGAAGGGTATACTAAAAGGGTGAAAAATAAAATTGAACTGCTCATTCTTTGCGTTGTGCGTTGATAATTAGTTGTGAAATTACCTAATTTGTGCAACGGGCAGCGGAATCGTTTAATCATGTAAGTGTCGTTAAGATTACAAAAATATTATGTCTTTTACTACAAACTTATTTAAATCTTTTTAGGATTCAGCCTGTATGTACGATAAATTCGTTTAAAAGGTAAGTTTGCTTTAAATTAAAAAAAAGTAATACATACCTATATAATATGTAATAAAAGAAATATTTTTTGTACCATAGATGGACGCAAAACAGTCGTTGTCCTGCAAATATTCCATATAAATGGTAAACAAAAACTTTCTAATTTCATATTATTTATGTACTTGTCGGATCAGATGAAACGGGGCCTACTTTGTTCTCTTGGTCAGAACAGGTGAAGCGGGGCCTTCTTTAATGTGAAGCAGGGACAATTAAAAAAGGAAGTTAGAAATTGAGTGAAAGCATGGCAGAGCAGGACAGATTTAGACTGCTGCCAAGTGAGGTCTGTTCGTTAAGCGCTGACATACATGTTAGAAAGAGATGGCTAACAATGTAAAAGAATTGAGTAGAAAGTATAAATTTGGAAAGCAGACTCTTGGGAAGTCAGTTCAGTAAGCGCCAAGCAAACGAGCAGAACTTGCTGCTAATAATTCGATTAAAAATGGAAAAGTCTAACGAAACCCCGACATACTTATCTCTTATGTTACAAAATAAGATTTATTAATAAAATAAAAAAAAATAAATATATATATATTGTTTTTCATATGAATTTGGGGATGACATTTTAGACATTGGCATAGATGATTTCAATAAGGGTTTTCTCGCAAAAGCCATCGATGACAACATCGCCTCCACGCCATCTACGATATCATCGATGTCTTATACGAATTTTCTACATACAAAATTCGTATAAGCCATCGATGCCTCGTTCGATGACTCGGACAAAATGGTCATCGAGAGCGAGATGCATGTCAAATCCTTGAATGCCATACAAAATTTTTTTATATGAAATGGCATCAGTTCGGCACCAGGTGCTACGGACACACAGTGGGCGATTTGGCCTCGCTAGCGGCATTTAATTAATAACTTCTAAACTAAAATAGATATCTTCAGTCGGTTTTTTTCACCGATCAAAGAAAAATCATACAATTTTTTAAGTTAAAATTTTTTTTTTTTTTTAATTTTAAATTTTGTTTTATTTATATGTTTTTTAAACTTGAATCAACATATTTCATAAATAAACTAAATTAAAAAATGCTAGAATGTTATTCGGAATCAGAAAGGAATCTATAGTTTGAAGGCTAGCAGGTAATAGCAGTTGATATTACACATTTTGGACGCCACTGATTCACACTTTCGGCTAATAATAGAGTTAGACTGAATCCACTTGAATCAGGTAAGTTCTCGTTGTTCTCGTTGTTAATACACTGAATTACCACTACGTTTTATGAGCTACACATTTATAGACCGGTCACAAACATTATTTTTTTTTTTGTAATACATACCTCGAAATTAATAAAAAACTAAACTTTTAATAAATTGACTAAAAATTGTAAATTTCCGAGGAACTTGAATTCGATTCGCGCAAACAGGTAAAATTTTGTAAAGCTCTTTGCAAAATCATTTCCTGTGTTTGTCCGTTCACAGCTGATGATCAGCTGATCGTAGAGATTTTAAAACGCTTGGATAAATGTAATCAAAGTATCTATTATCGAATTGTGAAAAAAAATCATCGCTTTTTGAAAGTTGAAATTTGAATTAAATGCGGCTAGCGAGGCCAAATCGCCCACTGTGGGACACTGGCATCGGTGGGTTGTCGTCCATGTCATCTGTTATGCGCAAAAAACCGAAAAATACAACAGCTTCATAGAACTGGTATTTGTGTTTACGTTTGATTTTTGTAAGAAGTCAATATTAAAACTTTTTCTATTAAATAAATAACATAATGTAGTAATGAAGCCATTGCCTATCTCAAAAGGCTAAGTAATTTTGTCTATGAATGGGTGGTTGATTATCTTAAATTATCTTAATGAAGCTAGTTTCTAATTGGTTAATTAATAAATCAAAGGTATTCCAAAAACAAAGTATTATTCCAATGCGTTATGATACATAATATTCTAAGTTTTTTTTCTGGCGCGTAAAAACACACGGCAACAGGAGACAAATAACTGTTCATGTGAAAAACATGAATTTTCTCCTTCCCTTTCCACGGCGAATTTTTAAATTTTTGTTTGGCTAAGTTTGACCGCATCACAATCTGGACATTTTGCTTCCATCATTCCAATGTATTCATACCCTGCAGTTCCAAAAGTGGCTTGTCGTCGATGACATGGACGACGACCCACCGATGCCAGTGTCCGTAGCACCTGGTGCCGAACTGATGCCATTTCATATAAAGCTCTTGTATGGCATTCTAGGATTTGACATGCATGTCGCTCTCGATGACCATTTTGTCCGAGTCATCGAACGAGGCATCGATGGCTTATACGAATTGTATATGGAGAAAATTTGTATAAGACATCGATGACATCGTAGATGGCGTGGAGGCGATGTTGTCATCGATGGCTTTTGCGAGGGTACCCTTATTGAAATCATCTATGCCAATGTCTAAAATGTCATCCCCAAATTCATATGAAAAACAATATATATATATTTATTTTTTTTATTTTATTAATAAATCTTATTTTTTAACATAAGAGATAAGTACATAAATAATATGAAATTAGAAAGTTTTTGTTTACCATTTATGTGGAATATTTACAGGACAACGGCTGTTTTGCGTCCATCTATGGTACAAAAAATATTTTTATTATTACATATTATATATGTATTACTTTTTTTAATTTAAAGTAAACTTACCTTTCAAACGAATTTATCGTACAGTATATTCTAAAAAGATTTAAATAAGTTTGTAGTAAAAAACATAATATTTTTGTAATCTTAACGACACTAACATGATTTTTAAACGATTCCGATGCGCGTTGCGCAAATTAAGTAATTTCACAACTAATTGTCAACGCACAACACAAAAGAATGAGCAGTTCAATTTTATTTTTCACCCTTTTAGTATACCCTTCTTTTTTTGGGTATAACCGACCATAAATGACACGCGAGTTATATTATATCTATATTTGCAATCAATGTTGTGTTATGGGTATCTTGGTTTAATAATTTATATAATGTTGAAAATATATAAAATATAATATACATATATTATATTTAATATTTGAAGAACTTTAACATCAAAAGAGTGCACATAAGTCGAGCGCCCCTCAGCCGTATTTTCCATTGGTAACCAATTTTTTGTTTCTAACGGAGAATGACAACAGTGCAATTAGAAAAACGAAAGAATAGAAGACAAATTTGGAGTCGGGCCGCCGTCAGGTGCAAGCAACGAAATCGTATTATAAGAGTGAGAAAGAGAGGGAAACTTAGGAATATCCCTTTTCCTTTCCTACACATTGATTGCTTGAGTGCCACGAGACACCAGGTGACAGCCAGAACTGCAGGGTAGCTACTATAATCAATCTGACTGTTGTAATTAAAAGCAGAACGCAGCATTTCAGCCAAAACAGCACGACGTATTCGAAATAGCTGTGCATCACGGGTTTAAAATATATAGCTTATGCCACCCACTGAAAAAATGGTTAAAATCAATCCAGTAACAAATCGAAGTTTCCTAATTTATGGCAGAATTTATTAAATTATTTAGGACATCACATTAAAACCTCAAAAATCAGTATTTTGCGCAACTATCGTAGTTTTTCTTACATAAGAACTTTACCTAAAAAAAAAACAAGAAAGGAAGCTAGCTTCGGCCAGCCGAAGCTTATATACCCTTGAAGTCATCAAATATGTCGAAAAAAAAGGGATAAAGGTTAAACAACATCGAAGCTAAGACGATTTTTCTATTCATTTTCCATATTTTCGACTATAGATCATATGGAAGCTATATGATATAGTTGTCCGATTTTGATCAAATTTAATTCGTAATTCAAGAGTCGTAAGAAAACTCTATATTCCAAAAATCATACCTGTCTGATGAAAAACAACGATGTTATAGTTTTATTTCCGTTATTTCTATATAGATTTTTCGATCTTTTCTATGGCAGCTATAAGATATAGTTGCCCAGAGGCGCCGGAAGGTTTCAAAAGCGGGTGGTGAGTTGTTCAAACCAAGGTTTCATAGAGGAGTGAGGGTGCCTTCTAGAAATCGATACTTCAAAATAAGACAATTTATTATTATCCTTTACAAAAATCGTATTAACATCTCTTTTCTTATTATTTTTTTCATTTTAAATTTCATCGATCATTCAAATTTAGGAACAATCTTTTGACAAAGCGAAAACGTTTGTTCTTTTTGCGTTTTTAACGATGAATTCATCCATAATTTTCTCCAAATCCATTTTTTCCGCTCGCTCATGATAAATATGTAAAATTGCAACATTGTTTAATCGTTTCTGAACAATAGTAGAGCGCAAATATGTCTTCAGTCTTTTCAAAGTCGAAAAACTTCTCTCGTTCGAACAACAAAGGTACCGGATACGAGAATGGTGTGGGATATGAGAATATATGCATGAAATTAATTTTTTTACTAATGGTTGGGGACTTTGCGTTCGGAACGCTAGAGGATAGCAGACGATAGAGTTGCCAACACTACAAGAGCATAAGGCACAGTGCGAGAGAGAAAAAAACAGTTACTCTTTTTTATCATTATGGCAGCAGTAGTTACTAGCTATTCCGCACTTTTCCGGGTGGTGTTTTCGGGCATTGCGGTAAAAGCGCCAGAAATTTCCCGTGGTGAATTCCCCATGGGGAATTTCTACGCATGTTAAGCAATCAACACACACAACAGGTCTTCCGGCGCCCCTGTAGTTGCCCGATTTTTTTGAAACTTTTTTCTCAGTATAAGAGTTGTTAAAAAACTTTATATTCAAAAAATCATGCTCGTGGAATAAAAAACAACGATGTTATAAATTTATTTCCATTAATTCTATATATATTTTTCGAACTCTCCCATGGCAGCTATATGATAGAGTTATCCGATTTTGATCAAATTTAATCCGAAATTCAATAACAGTTCGAAAACGCCATCTTGAAGAAATCAAGTCGATCTGATCAAAACAACGGCGAGAGAATTTTTAATTTTATTCAAGTTCAAGTTCTACTTTTGCCCCGTGCAGACGTGTTTCTTGATCGCTCCGCCAAGCGAGTCAATTAGCTCGATATTTAAGTGAAATAAAAACTGAAATAGTAGCGAAAAGGCGCTGGCAGCAATGCCAAATCATATTAGCTCCATTACCTAGTTTTCTAACAGATCAAAGTGAAGCAAACAATTAATCTCAAACAAAATACAATGCCTGCGGGCAAATCAATAATAAGTGCAACTAGTAAAGCAACGAGTCAAAGTCGAATGCAACAACAACAAAAGCAAGACGAACGCCGACTGTCTTCTGCCCGGAATAATGCTTATGTAGCAATTGTTTCGGAGACAGTAAGTAACGAAGACGCAACAACAAAAGCAATGTCATTGACTGCTCCCGAGAGAGCGCGCTCACTGTCACCTGCACTCCTAAGCTCAAGCAGCGCTGCCATGGCCCAGTCGTGGAGCTCCCAATGCCCATCTCCACTCTCACCACTTATTGCACTGACTACGTCAGCTCTTGCGCTGACCAGCACGGTGCCCTCTATTTCGACGACGACAACAACAACTTCCACGTCGGTGGCAAATTTGTGGCCGATATTATCATCGCCATTAAAATGTGTCTCTGCTGCCTCTCTCCCACAAACTACGCTTGTACAGACCGGGATCGATCGGTATGTACAAATGAAAAGAAAGCTTAGCCCACAAAAAACTAATGCAAACCTGCCGAAAGTATCGAAAACCTCAGGCAACAACAACAAGGCAACTTCTGAAAATAGATTTTCTATACTTGGTGACCTTGGAGAAGATGAGGGTCAACCGCCTCAACCCACCAAAGATGTAAAGCCACCCCCTATCTACATTAGGGAACACAATTGCTCGGAGCTTATTAACAATCTTAAACAAAAATCGGGCCAAATAACATTTACATTACCAACCTAAAAAGAGGTAATATAATATATCAGAAACCAAACTCCAAATAAAAAATGAAAGCAACTACCGCACTGTGACGAATTTCCTCGACCATGTGCCGGTAAATTACTACACCTACCAGCTCAAAAGTAGCAAAGGGCTACAAGTTGTAGTAAAAGGAATAGAATCAACCGTCCCAATAGCTGACATAGCCGAGGGACTAAAAGAGCAAGGTTTTGACGTTAAACATGTAACCAATATAATCAACAGGGCAAAAATCCCTCAGCCTCTATTTAAGATTGAACTGGCGCCAGAGACTGCACCTCTTAAGAAAAATGCAGTCCACCCTATTACAAATTACAATATCTTCTCCACCGCAGAATTACCCTAGAGAAGCCACACAAGCGAAACGGCCCGGTACAGTGTACTGACTGTCAGGAGTTTGGGCAGACAAGGAGCTACTGCACCTTGCGATCAGTCTGTGTCGCCTGTGGTGATCTGCACTGCATAGATGCATGTCTGAGAAACAAAGAAGATCCTGCAACGAGGAAATGTAGTAACTGTGGTGTAAACCACACTGCCAACTATAGGGGCTGCCCTATATATAAAGAACTCAAGACTCGTCTGACTCAGAGGCGCAGCAAACCGACTACCGCTCAACATGTTGTTCAACCAAACTACTTCACGCCATCAGTAACAACACCCGGAGTCTCCTTTGCCAGAGCTCTTCGATACTCTGGAGCATCGCCAGTGCCAGTAAGTCTTTCTCACCCTGAAGTTGTGCATTCTCTCCAGCCCATACCAAATCGAAAAGATGATGCCAGAGCAAAATACCCAGCGAACAACTCAACCCACTACTCAGCAAAACCAGCTTCCCCCCCACCAGCACATAGCGGACTTGAACACACACTAGCTACGCTTACAAAAATTATGCTATCGATACAAAGTACCCTGCAAGACCTAACGCGAAACCAAAATCTTCTTTTGGAGCTATTGATTAAACAATCTAAATGAATCCCTTAAAAATATGCTTCTGGAACGCCAACGGCGTTCCCAACACAAATACGAACTCCTTCAGTTCCTAAACAACCATGATATCGATATCATGCTTCTCTCGGAAACACATCTAACCAATAAAAATTATTTTTACCTCACCGCTATGTATTTCACGCGACCAACCACCCAGATGGCAAAGCGCATGGAGGCACCAGCATTCTCGTCAAACAGCGCATAAAGCATCATCCTCAGGACGCATTCGCTACTAACTACTTGCAGGCCACATCCATACGTATCAATATAACCAGCGGTCCACTCACACTATCAGCTGTGTATTGTCCCCCACGATATTCCAGAAAATGAATTTTTGGGTTTCTACAACTCACTAGGTAACTGCTTTGTAGCTGCCGGTGACTATAATGCAAAACACCACTACTGGGGCTCTCGTCTTATTAACCCCAAAGGACGACAACTATACAATGCTATTATCAAACCTAGTAATAAGCTAGATTTTGTTGCACCGGGTAGGCCCACATACTGGCCAGCAGATCCGAATAAACAACCAGACATTATCGATTTTGCCGTAACTAGGAGAGTGCCGCCCAGGCTGATACGCGTTGAAACACTGGCTGAACTGTCATCTGACCATTCGCCTGTTCTTCTCTGTCTATTTGAACACCCACAGTTTGTAAAGCGACCACAATTTCTGACTTCCAATACAACAAACTGGCTAAAGTATAAAAAATATATCAGCTCTCACATTGAAATCGAACCCAATATCGTGTGAAGCTGACATTGAAAACTCACTTAAGCACATAGCAGATGTAATGTCCTCAGCTGCCAAACACTCTACACCTGACCCCTTAGCTACATCCCTCCCAAATACTATGCGTACAAACATGCAGATCCAATCGCTCCTTCAAGAAAAGCGTAGACTTCGCCGAAACTGGCAGACACACCGATCCCCAGCCACTAAACAAAGCTTTAAAGAAGCCTGTCGGAAACTATCTAAAGCCTTAATAACTGAGAAGAATCAGGCTCAACGTGCGTATATAGCAAAGCTCTCACCCACTAGCAACAAATTTCCACTCTGGAGAGCGCACCCAAACATTCAACCACCTATAGAGCCCGATTTTTCAATTCGATCACTATCAGGTGTATGGGCGCGTAGTGACGAGGAAAAGGCCAACATCTTCGCCTCTCACTTACAAAACGTCTTCCAACCTCATCCGCCGGCGAATCAATTTACTCTGCCAAACATCCCACCAGCAGAGCCTTCCTCCACAATCATTCTTGAAACAAGTACAGTCACAAAAGCTATTGCAGAACAGATGAATCCAAAAAAAAGCCCCCGGCCATGATTTAATTTCGCCTAAATGATAATTGAACTGCCAGCATGTGCAGTTAAATTCATCACCACCATATTCAACTCAATTCTCAAATGGGGCTATTTTCCTCGGCAATGGAAAAAGTCCGTTATCACAATGATACCGAAACCAGGCAAGGACAAATCCCAACCTTCGTCATACAGGCCCATTAGCCTCCTTCCGTGCTTATCAAAGCTATTTGAAAAGCTGATTTCATGCCACCTAAGAACACACCTCCAAAACAACAGAGCGATTCCCCTGCATCAGTTCGGCTTTAGGGAAAAGCACGGAACTATCGAACAGGTAAATCGCATAACAGCTGAAATACGCACAGCTTTTGAATACAGGGAATACTGCAGTGCCATATTCCTGGACGTGTCTCAAGCCTTCGATCGCGTTTGGATTGAAGGTCTAGTTTACAAAATCAAGACCGTTTTACCACAAAACACCCATAAGTTGCTTGAATCTTACCTCAAAGATAGAGTTTTTACTGTAAGATGCAAAAATTTCTTCTCTGAAAACCACAAAATCAAGGCTGGAGTACCCCAAGGAAGTGTGCTCGGACCGATCTTGTATGTCCTGTACACGGCTGATATTCCTACAAGCAGTCAAACAGTTCTATCCATCTTTGCTGATGACACAGCTATAATCAGTCGCTCAAAATATCCAAAAACAGCAACAGCTCACTTAAAAAACCATCTGACCGACGTGGAAACATGGTTTGCAGATTGGCGCATACAAGTCAACGATCAAAAGTGTAAGCACATTACGTTTACACTTAATCGGGAAACCTGCCCACCACTGTCCCTAAACAACAAACAAATCCCCCAAGTCAACGAAGTCACCTACCTGGGCATCCACTTAGACAGGCGGCTTACCTGGAGAAGGCATATTGAAGCGAAGAAGACCTCCCTAAAACTTAAGGCCAATAGTTTCCACTGGCTCATCAACCCTCGCTCACCTCTTCCGCTGGAATACAAAGTTCTACTATATAACTACTGGAAGCGGAGATAATATATTTCATATATAGAAAAAATAAATGCAAACTATTTTTTTGAAGTAAAATCCTTTACACGTGTCGAATAAAATCTTTCATAAAAGCTGAAAAAAAATTTCATTCAATTCTGAGATATGAAAAAAAAAATTTTTCTCGAATCCGTACGATTTGTAAAAGAATGTCCCATATGTGTATATACATTTATACATACGTACCCTCCAGTTCCAAAAGTGCCTTGTCGTCGATGACATGGACGACGACCCACCGATGCCAGTGTCCGTTGCACCTGTTGCCGAATTGATGCCATTTCATATAAAGATTTTGTATGGCATTTAAGGATTTGACATGCATGTCGCTCTCGATGACCATTTTGTCCGAGTCATCGAACGAGGCATCGATGGCTTATACGAATTGTATATGGAGAAAATTCGTATAAGACATCGATGATATCGTATAGGGCGTGGAGGCGATGTTGTCATCGATGGCTTTTGCGAGAAAACCCTTAGTGAAATCATCTATGCCAATGTCTAAAAATGTCATCCCCTAATTCATATGAAAAACCATATATAGGGGAATGTTGTCAGGGTTGGGCCATATTTTGACCTATGCCCATAAGTACTGAACGAATGCCAATTTAAAATAAGTTTGTACATATTTGGAACGGTACAAGCAAGAGAAAGTGTTCACCAAAAATTGAGAATTAAAATACAAAAACAAAAAAGTTATAGGCATTTAAAAAAAAAAAGTGTGTGCGTACAAAGTACACATGTCAGAAGTGAAACTTCTTTGGCGAACTAATTAATCAGTCTTGTCTATATTTATACAAATCTAAAACATTAGATTTCCGAGACTTAAAGAAAGGGAAAAAGGAAGATATGTTAGGATTTTAATTGTCATTAAAATATTAAAAGTGTTAAAAATTAATATAAATTATAAATTTAGTTTTTTAAATTTATTTCTTCAATATTTACACTATTCGACACGTTTCCTATGAGTATTGTTTTTTAAAAACAAGAAAATAAGCTAGCTTCCGCTTGCCGAATACCCTTGCAGTCATCAAATATGTCAAACAAAATGCATAAAGGCTGAACAACAACGAAGCTAGGACGATTTTGCTATTCATTATACCCTTGCAGAGCAAAGGGTACCATAATTTTGGCCAGGAGTTTGCAACGCAGTGAAGGAGACACCTCAGACCCCATAAAGTATATATATTCTTGATCAGCATCACGATCTGAATCGAAATATGTCTGTGAGTCTGTCCGTCTGTCCTCCTGTCCGTTTCTGCCTAAACTAGTCTCTCAGTTTTAAAGCTATCTTGCTGAAACTTTCCCAAAAGGTGTGTAGTTATTGCACGCAGTATATAAGTCGGAACGGGCCGGATCGGCCGACTATTTCGGATAACTCCCATACGAGAGAATGAAATAAAAAATGCTCACGCCGTTGTTTTTAATAAGACAAGCATAAGTTTTGGAATTCATCATTTTCTAACTACTCTTGGATTACTTATTAAATTTCATCAAAATCGGACAACTATATCATATAGCTGCCATACGAACAATAGTCGAAAATATGGAAAATTAAAAGATAAATCGTCATAGTTCGTTGGACATATTTGATGACTGCAAGGGTATATAAGCTTCGGCTTGCCGAAGCTAGCTTCTTTTCTTGTCTTCCATATTTTTATACCCTTGCAGAGCAAAAGGGTATTATAATTTCAGTCAGAAGTTTGCAACGCAGTGAAGGAGACACCTCAGACCCCATAAAGTATATATATTCTTGATCAGCATCACGATCAGAATCCAAATCCGTCTGTACGACTGTCCGTATGTCTGTCTGTCCTCCTGTCGGTTTCTATGTAAACTAGTCTCTCAGTTTTAAAGCTATCTCGCTGAAACTTTCGCAAAAGGTGTGCAGTTATTGCACGCAGTATATAAGTCGGAACGAGCCGGATCGGCCGACTATATCGGATAGCTCCCATACAAGAGAATGAAATAAAAAATTCTTACTCCGTTGTTTTTGATCAGATCGACTTGATTCCTTCCAGATGGCGTTTTCTAACTGCTATTGAATTTCGTATTAAATTTTATCAAAATCGGATAACTCTATCATATAGCTGCCATAGGAGAGATCAAAAAATATACATATAAATAATGAAAAAAAAATTATGATGTCGTGGTTTTTAATGCCATGAGCATGATTTTTGGAACATCAAGTTTTTTAAATAATCTTAAATCGAGAAAAAAATTTCATAAAAATCGTAGTACTCCGATTCATATAGCTGCCATAGGAGAGATCGAAAAATCTATATATAAATAACGGAAATAAAATGATAACATCGTTGTTTTTCATCAGACAATCATGATTTTTGAAATAAAGAATTTTCTAATGAGTCTTGAAATACAATTTAAATTTCATCAAAATCGGACGACTATATCATATAGCTGTCATATGAACAATTTGGAAAATTAATAGAAAAATCGTCATAGCTTCGATGCCGTTTAGCTTTTATGTATTTTGTTAGACATATTTAGTGACTGCAAGGGTATATCAGCTTCAGCTTGCCAAAGTTAGCTTTCTTTCTTGTTGTCTATAGATCATATGGCAGCTATATGATATAGTTGTCCGATTTTGATCAAATTTAATTCGTAATTCAAGAGTCGTGGAAAAACTTTATATTCCAAAAATCATGCTTATCCGTTGAAAAACAACGACGTTATAATTTTTTTTCCACTATTTATATATATATTTTTCGATCTTTTGTATGGCAGCTATATGAAAGAGTTATCCGATTTTGATAAAATTTTATCCGAAATTCAATAGTAGTTAGAAAACTCCATCTTGAAGAAATCAAGCCGATCTGATCAAAAACAACAGCATGAGAATTTTTTGTTTCATTCTCTCGTATGGGAGCTATCAGATATAGTCGACCGGTCCTGCCCGTTCCGACTTATGTATATACTGCTTGAGATAACACACCTTTTGGGAAAGTTTTAGCAAGATAGCTTTAAAACTGAGAGACTAGTTTACATAGGAACAGACAGACGGACAGACGTACATTCGTATTTCGATTCTGATCGTGATGCTGATCAAGAATATGTATGTATACTTTATTGGGGGTAAGGTGTCTCCTTCACTGCGTTGCAAACTTCTGACAGAAATTATAATACCCTTTGCTCTGAAAGCGTATAATAATATAGTAAAAACATCTGAGAAGACAATAAATTCTTTCCGGTAAAGTTTTTCGCTTGAAAAACATGGCAATGTTCTAAAAACGGGTTGTCTCGCAGCTATTTTAACAAATAACAAGGTAGCATTTTTAAAAAAGAATAAATTTCCTAGCCCATTTTTAGCACCTGGAACTTTTATAGTTATCATTAATTTACAATGATTTTGTATAAATTTATATTGAGGTCAGGTATTTTTACTATATTATTTTTAAACAAGAAAAGAAGCTTATGTATATACCCTTGCAGTCATCAAATACATACATATGTATTTACATAAGTCGAACAAAATACAACATCGAAGCTATGACGATTTTCCTATTAATTTTCCATATTTTCGACTATTGTTTATATGGCAGCTATATGACATGGTTATACGATTTCGATAAAATTTAATTCGTAATTCAAGAGTGGTTAGAAAACTCTATGTTCCAAAAATTATGCTTCTCTGATGAAAAAAATGGATAAGAATTAAGGTGCCAATCAAAAATAGTTAATGCATAGTTAAGCTGTAATAAGCTAATACATCAATTAAACTGTTAATATCTGTATGCAACCTGTTCAATTAGAATTTCTTTTGACACTCACACCTCTCACCTTTTTTGCTACTGCTGTAAGTTAAAGAGTAGAAAGGATTTCGGCTTAAAAATCGTCTTCTTGCTCAAGTAAGCATACATACATACATACATACGCACTTACTTGTTCTCACACACGCAACCGTATTCTATTTTTAAATTTTTACGCTCTCAACTTTGTGCGAGCGCGCTGAGAGCGAGAGAGGATAGAAGAAGATAGAGAGATCGTTCGTCAGTGGTTAGAGAGGGATGGGGATGTGTCGCGTACCCGAAAAATGTGACGCGTAACCGAGAAATGTGACGCGTAACCGAGAAATGTGACGCGTAACCGAGAAATGTGACGCGTAACCAAAAAAAATGTGACGCTAAATTTTTTCCAACGCCGATAAAGAAGTTTCACTTCAAAAAAAAAAGTGCGTGCGTACAAGGTACACATGTCAGAAGTGAAACTTCTTTGGCGAACTAATTTATCAGTCTTGTCTATATTTATACAAATCTAAAACTTTAGATTTCCGAGACTTAAAGAAAGGGAAAAAGAAAGATGTCAGGATTTCAATTGCCATTAAAATATTAAAAGTTTTGAAAATTAATATAAATTATAAATTTAGTTTTTTAAATTTATTTCTTCAATATTTACACTATTCGACACGTTTCCTATGAGTATTGTTTTTTAAAAACAAGAAAATAAGCTAGCTTCGGCTTGCCGAATACCCTTACAGTCATCAAATATGTCGAACAAAATGCATAAAGGCTGAACAACAACGGAGCTAGGACAATTTTTCTATTACTTTTCCATATTTTTGTCTATAGATCATATGGCAGCTATATGATATAGTTGCCCGATTTTGATCAAATTTAATTCGTAATTCGTGGGAAAACTTTATATTCCAAAAATCATGCTTATCCGATGAATAACAACTACACTGGTCGGCATATATATTTTGACAATAATCAAAGTGAAATATACTCGAAACTTGAACTTGCTTCTTTTAACTTTTGGTATCAATGGAAAGGTAATTTAAATGCCGTTTGAATGATACCATACTTTTCTTAACTCATTCGATATTTATTGAAAAGGGCAATTTTGAAAAAAAAAATTAAAAAACAGCTTTTTCCCACGTCTTGAAAACTAACATTTTTGGATGCAAAAAGTTTCTTTAAACAAAAATAATAGTAACTGCAAAAAGAATTTTGCAAAAATAATTTTTCTTTTATTTTTTATGATTTTTCGAAGGTGACAATGTCGGAAAAAATTTGTATGAAAAAGAGAAAAATATGGCTTAAATGCGTATTTCTAAGCATTTTTAAAAAATTAAAATTTAAAAAGATTTTACTATATTATTTTTAAACAAGAAAAGAAGCTTATGTATGTACCATTGCAGTCATCAAATACATACATATGTACATATTTACATATGTCGAACAAAATACAACATCGAAGCTATGACGATTTTCCTATTAATTTTCCATATTTTCGACTATTAATTATATGGCAGCTATATGACATGGTTATCCGATTTCGATAAAATTTAATTCGTAATTCAAGAGTGGTTAGAAAATTCTATGTTCCAAAAATTATGCTTCTCTGATGAAAAACATGGATACGAATTAAGGTGCAATCAAAAGAAGTTAATGCAACCTATTCAATTAGAATTTATTGTGACACTCACACCCCTCACCCTTTTTTCTACTGCTGTAAATGAATTCGTTTTGGCATAGAAAGGATTTCGGCTTAAAAATCGTCTTCTTGCTCAAGTAAGCATACATACATACATACGCACTTACTTGTTCTCACACACGCAACCGCATTCTATTTTTAAATTTTTACGCTCTCAACTTTGAGCGTGCGCGCTGAGAGGGAGAGAGGATAGAAGAAGATAGAGAGATCGTTCGTCAGCGGTTAGAGAGGGATGGGGATCTTCGCTTTTTCGTGACGGTCATGAATCGGATGGCGCGTAACGAGAAAATGTGACGCGTAACCGAAAAATGTGACGCTAAATTTTTTTCCAACGCCGATAAAGAAGTTTCACTTCAAAAATGTTGTCAGGGTTGGGCCATGTTGTCAGGTTTGGGCCATCTTCAGAAAATCGTTGACAATATCGTAACATTGTGGATTCAAATTGAATTCAGGTAAATCTAACATTTTTTTTTTTTTTTTTGTTAATTTATTTTATTACTCGGGATTTTACAGTAAATGTCGGTTCAAGAAAATGATTCAGAGTTGCAGTTTTGACATATAAAATAACTTTTCGCATTTTTGCGCACTTCAGGTGAACTTCCCTCTTGTATTCAATGCACGTAACAGAGTTATTGCGATTTGTATACCGTGGCATAGTTTCCAAACATATAAAGCAGAAATCGATGTCTTTATCTTCATCAGCAGAGAGTTTATTAAGGCATTTTCTTTGGGGAACGACCACGTTTCGCTGTTATTTTGGTGCATGCTTTTGGTGTAAAAATTGTTTTTTTCGCTCGTTGTTTTTGTCGAATAAAAGTTAGGAATAATTTCTTTGTCTCAATCAAAATTTTTTGCTACAAAAGACTAAAATATAACAACAAAAATCGAAAATACACGAATAAAATGTAAAAATTATGATGGCCCAATCCTGACTACAAAAATGGTCCAGCCCTGACGACATGCGTTATTAATCTATTATGGTATGACATAGCCAAACTATATCTGTCAATGAAAATATATCTTAGTATTTTGTAATATAACAACTATCTAACGTATTTTTGTGCTTAACTTGCGGATGACATGTTGTAATTTTGAGTCATGACACCTTTTTGGTCAGAAAACTTTTCCGAACACTTTTCCTACACATATCAACGAAACGTAGAAAAAAGTAGTTCCGAAATGAGTAGTCACGTGAAAGGTTTCTTGTGACCGATAGAAGTTTCTTGACACGCACAAACAGATGGAACTAGTACGAATATTCGAAATACCCTGACAACATTCCCCTATATATTTATTTCTTTTTTAATTTTATTAATATACAGTAGAATCCTGTCCGTCCGGTTTTTGCGACGAAAACTCCATGACTTGATTGGTCCCTATACAGACTAATACACTTAAATCCTTCTGCTTAGTGCGTCTTTCGGGTATAACGACGAAAAATCGTCGGTCCCTTGAAAGTCGCTATAAGCGGATTCTACTGTATCTTATTTTGCAACATCTATACTAATATTATAAAGAGGTATAATATAATAATAATATTATAAAGAGGTAAAATTTGTTTGTTTGTTTGTTTGTTTGTTTGCAGCGAATAGGCTCCGGAACTACTGGTCCGATTTAAAAAATTCTTTCACCGATAGAAAGCTACATTATCGTGGAGTAAAGTAGGCTATAATTTATTTTGAAAAAAATTAGGGATCCGTAAGAAAATTGCAATATTGTCGCATATAAAGTGAGTTGCTACCTCATCACACTGACAAACACGCTACCATAGCGTTTTAACTCAATTTTTGTGGTTTTCATTTATCATTTCCAAGTGAATTAAGTTTTTTCACATATTATGCAAACCTTAGTGTTCTCTGCTCAGTTAATTTCATGTACAAACGGGTATTGTGTTCACTGTGAAATTGTGAAAAAAAAAATAATTTTTATTCAATTTAAGTTGAACTGTGAAAATCATGTGGATCGTGCATTTGAGAATAAATTCACCACTCTGTCCATAGTCCAAAATGCTTAGAGGACGACGTGCAAACATTGGCCGCAGACATCCAAGCCAGCAACAAGTATATTCACAAAACTTAAGCGAAGAAAGACAAATGAGCTCATGGAGATCATTCACATCATTCAATCGCTTGGTATTCCAATATGATCCCACTGCGAACTACAGTGATAATGAAAATTTAGATATTGGACCAATGGCGACAATATACCGATATTGCAGAGCGTTAAAGTTTAAAAGAGAAACAGCTGGATTGTGCTGCGCAAGCGGAAAAGTCAAACTGGAAAAGTGTTAAATCACCATCTTTCTATACTTCCATATATTTGAAAAATGTTGCAACATTGACTATTATGTTGTTAAATTGTGTTGACCAGCGAAGCGGACACAGGACCTCTAGTAAGAGATAAGTACATAAATAATATGAAACTAGAAAGTTTTTGTTTACCATTTATGTGGAATATTTGCAGGACAACGACTGTTTTGCGTCCATCTATGGTACAAAAAATATTTTTTTAATTACATATTATATATGTATTACTTTTTTAATTTAAAGCAAACTTACCTTTTAAACGAATTTATCGTACATACAGGCTGAATCCTAAAAAGATTTAAATAAGTTTGTAGTAAAAGACATAATATTTTTGTAATCTTAACGACACTTACATGATTAAACGATTCCGCTGCCCGTTGCACAAATTAAGTAATTTCACAACTAATTATCAACGCACAACGCAAAGAATGAGCAGTTCAATTTTATTTTTCACCCTTTTAGTATACCCTTCTTTTTTGGGTATAACCGACCATATATGACACGTGAGTTATTATTATATCTATATTTGCAATCAATGTTGTGTTATGGTTATCTTGGTTCAATAATTTATATAATGTTGTGTATATAAAATATATAATTAATATAAGTTTATATATAGGTACATTATATTTAATATTTGAAGAACTTTAACACCAAAAGAGTACACATAAGTCGAGCGCTCCTCAGCCGTATTTTCCATCGGTAACCAATTTTTTGTGTCTAACGGAGAATGACAACAGTGCAATTAGAAAAACGAAAGAATAGAAGATACATTTTTAGTCGGGCCGTCGTCGGATGCAAGCAACGAAATCGTATTATAAGAGTGAGAAAGAGAGGGAAACTTAGGAATATCCCTTTTCCTTTCCTACACATTGATTGCTTGATCGCCACGAGACACCAGGTGACAGCCAGAACTGCAGGAAGCACTCTTTTTTTATCTAAACAATACCATTATGATATTTTTTTAAAAGTGTGTTTATTTTGCTGTCACAATGTGTGGATGGGAGTGAGACAAAACTATTCTCTGATTTGTGACAATGACGTCAACAGCAATCAAAACGAAACTGGAAACAATTCATGGGAACGACTGTGACCTCCTGACTCTAAGCTACCTCCCTACCAATTTTCAGCCAAATCTGTTCTGCCGTTCTTGAGTTTTAAGTGGTGTAAGTTCAATTTCGGCAGTCAAAGCAAACGGTTGTGCGATTCTTGTGCTCTCTTAAACCTTAAACCTTCGTTTCTTCGAATAGAAACCCTCCCGAGTCTAACAATAGAACTTTTATCAGTAATCAGATCAGTATCAAGTGCTCTCATCTAACGAAAAACCGTCGCGTGTCTAATTTCTAACGCAGCAATGCTTGACCCCCCTGGAGAAGACCCCCGCGCCTGACGGGAAGTACCTAATGATCACCCGTTCCGACTTAAGCAGCGGTGGCTCGCTAGCGAAAGTGTCGCCATTCACGATCAAAAAAACAATTGATCTAACAGTATGTGCTGAAGTGGAATCATGCAAAAAGCTTAGAGATGGAAACATTTTAGTTAAAACTAAAAACAATATACAAGCTGAAAGACTCATGAAACTCAAAGAGATGATTGGCGGCATTCCCGTCACAGTCTCTGAGCACCGATCTCTAAACACCTGCAAAGCTGTGATTTATTGCCCTGATTTAATTGAGATCGAGAATGAAGAAATATTGCATAACCTGAAGTCCCAAAAAGTGGTCGAAGTAAAGCAAATTACTAGATTCACAAACCGTCAACCAACTGGAACAGGCCTTTTCATCATCACCTTCTCTTTGTTGAACCGACCCGATAATATTTACATCGGGTACGAAAGAGTCACTGTACGAATCTACGTGCCACAAGTAATGCGCTGCTTCAACTGTTTGCGTATTGGGCACACAACCAAGTTCTGCAAAAACCCAGAACTTTGCCTGAAATGCAGCCAGCCAGCCCATATACAATTGGAGATAGGCGAAGAATGCACAAACAACGTCAGCAGCATCAATTGCATCTTACAAGGAAGTACAGGCCATCAAAGCCAACCAGAAAATTGACAACCGCGCAGCCTGGGCTATTTATAAAGCAAGACACCAACACGACGGATCCCTCTACTCGACGGTGGCAAGTCCTAACCATGGACAGCCACATCAAAATTCTTTGAAACCGCCAACAACTCCAACCAAAACATCGTCCGCAACTGAACACTTGAATACGAAGGACCAACACCTAAACACATCTGACAAGCAACAGACAACTTATACAATATGAAAACGATGCGGAGATGACCTCAGGCTCTGATACCTCAGAACCAACCACATCCAACGATAAGTCCAAACCAAATCCTAAAATTTATCCTACTAAGATGCCAAAAAGGGAAAAAAGATTAGTCAAACAAGACTACATGATAACAAGATCGAAAATAAAAACCATTGCGAATACTATCAATCCTAACTAACCAAACCTAAGATAACCTTACCTTAAACCTATTATAATAATATTTATAATAATAATAATTATTAATATATTTGTATAAGTATTTGTGTACATTTACTATCTAAAAATATGTCGATCTCGATACTTCAATGGAATTTGAACGGCTACTGCAACAATTACAACGAACTCCTTATACTGATTAAAAAATACAACCCCCAAATCATCTCAATTCAAGAGACTTACTTAACAATGAAAAATTCCTTTCCCATCCCAGTAAACTTCCTAATGTATAACACTACCTCTATCATCAGCAAAGGGGGGGGGGTTGCCCTCCTGATACATTAATCGTTACAGCACAAACAAATCTGCATTGGGCAACTTTTTGACGCCATTGCCATTGAAATTGATTCGATACCAAAATTCTCAATTGTCTCAGCGTATATTTCCCCTACCCATAAGTTCACAAAATCAGATTTGGAAATTATGTTTTCGAACTTTACCAGCCCGGCCCTGATAACTGGGGACTTCAATAGTTGGAATGGTCTTCGGGGATCGCCCAAAAACAACGACAGAGGGAACACGCTAGGGAGGTACTTAGCTAACTCCAATTTTATAATCTTGAACAATGGCAAACCTACGCATTTCTCTACCCACAACTCCTTCACCCATGTAGACTTGTCCTTCTGCTCACCTGAAATTAGGATCCACTGCAATTTCAATGTTTGTGATAATCTCCAGGGAAGTGACCATTTCCCCATACTGATTAAAATGTTTAATTACGACAAAAAACCCTCCAAATACTCTCCGAGATTCATCACCAAGCTAGCTGATTGGAAAAATTATAAAAAACTTACAGAATACAATTGCAACCTAACACCTATAGCCACAAACACAAATCAAGAAGCTTGCAGCATCAAAAAAATCATCCTTAATAGTGCATTTCATAGTATTCCCCAAACGCAACCACCAAAACAGCACTACAACGTCCCATGGTGGAATAAAAATTTAGACAATATTAAGAAAGCAAAAAACAGAGCATGGACAAATTTTAAAAGAAATTTAAACAATGAAAACCTCGTCAAATACAAAAAAATCAACGCGAAGTACAGAAGGGAAATTAGAGTTAGTAAAAAAACCAGCTTACAAAACATGACATCTAATATCTCTCCAAACACCAAATCAGACTATATATGGAACAAAATTAAACAATTTTCCGGGATTCACAAATCAACAGCAATCCACTGTGTCAAAAACGCCCAAGCAACCTCAATCATTAACCAGAAAGAAATTGCTAACGCTTTTTCGAACCACTGGTCTTCACGTTCAGAAGACACAAACTTCTCGACACCCTTCCTAATAGCCAAAAATGAAACCCTTAACCAGACCCAACATGACCCCCTCATAAAACAGCAAAATTCATGGAACAGGACATTAGCTATTTGGAATTCTCAACAGCCTTAAATAGCCTAAAAGGACACTCTGCAGGACATGATATAATAAATTACACATTGATTAAACATGTATCAAAGACAGTCGAATATCCTTAAATCTCACATTCCCCAAACGTATAAAACCAGCACAATAATCAGTGGCGTAGCGTGCCTTGTCGGGGCCCCGTATAAAAAATTTTTTGGAGGCCCTTATATGGAGGTAAAGATTTTTCACAAAAGAAAACAAGAAAGGAAGCTAGCTTCGGCAAACCGAAGCTTTTATACCCTTGCAGTCATCAAATATGTCGAAAACATTACATAACGGCTAAACAACATCGAAGCTAAGACGATTTTTCTATTCATTTTCTATATTTTTGACTATTGTTCAAATGACGGCTATATGATATGGTCGTCTGATTTTGATGAAATTTAATTCGGTATTCGAGAATCGTTAGAATGAAAAACAACGATGTTAAAATTTTATTTCCGTTATTTCTATATAGATTTTTCGATCTTTCCTATGGCACCTATAAGATATAGTTGTCCGATTTTTATGAAACTTTTTTCTCAATATAAGGGTTGTTAAAAAACTTGATATTCAAAAAATCATGCTCGTGGGATAAAAAACAACGATTCTATCAATTTATTTCCATTAATTCTATATATATTTTTTGATCTGTCCTATGGCAGCTATATGATAGAGTTATCCGATTTTGTTCAAATTTAATCCGAAATTCAATAACAGTTAGAAAACGCCATCTTGAAGAATTCAAGTCGATCTGATCAAAAACAACAGAGTGAGAATTTTTAATTTCATTCTCTTGTATTGGAGCTATCCGATATAGTCGGCCGATCCGGCCCGTTCCGACTTATATACTGCGTGCAACAACTATACAACTTTTGGGAAAGTTTCAGCACGATAGCTTTAAAACTGAGAGACTAGTTTGCGCGGAAACGGACAGACGGACAGACGGACAGACGTACATACATATTTCGATTCAGATGGTGATGCTGATCAAGAATATATATACTTTATGGGGTCTGAGGTGTCTCCTTCACTGCGTTGCAAACTTCTGACTGAAATTATAATACCCTTTTGCTCTGCAAGGGTATAAAAATCAAATTTTAAATATTCACTCTTACACACTTTGGGGGCCCCCTTGGCCCGGGGGCCCCGTATAATTGATACGGTGTATACGGCGGTAGCTACGCCCCTGACAATAATCCCAATACATAAAGCGGGCAAAGACAAAACAATTATAGAATCGTACAGACAACGTGGCTAATATAATAGAGAAACATAAAAACCTCAATGCTTACGCTGATGACTTCAATATTTTATTTTTAAACAAAAATAAATCAACCAAAATAAATTTAGACCCTTTCCTCTCCGACATTCCTAATTGGTGTGTACTATCCAGTGACTCCCTATCAATCAACAAATGCAACCACATCCACATTTGCAAAAAAAAAAAATCAATTGTCAATGCAGAATCAGAATCAGAAATCAAAATTAAGACCAATAATTACCCAAATGAACACGGCTTTACGGGCTGCTTTAGGAGCCTTTCCTACTACTCCCATAAACAACCTCTACTTCGAAGCAAATGTGCCCCCCCTAATGACAAATATAGAATATATGACAGCAAATCTCTTCAAAACAATCACACACTGCCAAGACACCCCCCAAAACCATTAGTTAACAAAATAATCAAGAAAAACAATAAAAAATTCAAAACATCTAGTCTCTCAAAAAGTATAAATTTTTGCGCGGATATCGGTCCCACAATTAACCCTATAAAAAAGGGAAACAAATCATTACCCCCATGGGAACTTAAACCTACCTCGCTAGACACACAGCTTTCCAAATACAGCAAACCCAACACGCCAAAAGATATTTTTCTGAAAGAATTTTCCAAAATAAAACAAGACCTCAAAAACTACACATTCCTATATACTGACGGTTCTCTAGCTAATGAAGTTATCGGCTTCGCCATAACAACGGAAACAGAAGTTCTTGAAATGGGTATCCTTCCAGCGTACTCCTCAGTATTCACGGCCGAGGCAGTAGCAGTACATGACGCCATAGATATCGGTTCTCGGCTAAGAGGAAAAATATGCATATGCACAGACTCATTATCAGTTATGCAGGGACTAACTAATATCGACAACACAATCTACACCATTTCTAAGATAAGAGACCTCCTTACAAAATTCCCAAATAAAATAAAAATCCTCTGGATTCCTAGTCATATAGGTATACTAGGCAATAAGTTTGCAGACAAAGCAGCCAAAACAGCTACGAAGTCCCCACTTATCACGAGCCTCAATATCAACAAACCAGACATAAACAGACACATAAAATCAACATTTACAAACATAAGCTCCAAACTTCTTTTAAGAACTTCAAGCTGGTACAAAAACTTAAACCCCAATTTAAACACCCTGGTAGATTACACAAATAACACATATTTCGGTAATCTAACGAAAAGAGAACAAACAGCACTAATTCGACTCCGCCTGGGGCATACCAAGCTTCAACCTCCCTCCAACCAATGTGCACTTTGCAACACCGCAGACACATCTACTACACATATCCTGAACGAATGCCACATCTTCGAAAACCTTCGACGGCATATCCCCAACTCAAATTTCCTTCCTCTCCTAGCCGATCCATCACCTAATAACCTAAACCTCGTTTTTAACTTTCTAAAGAAAGCAAATACACTCCATCTCCTTAAAAAAAAAAAATAGACAAATTAACAATAAGATATATCAACTTGTTAATATAAAGCACTGAAGCTATACGAAAAATAATATAATATTAACCTATAAATAATCATATGAGTTAATTAATTAAGATTTAGAATATAAGTTGATCAAGCCGAAAGCCGCAGCAGCTATGGCTATTCTCTCTTTTCTGTAGCTTAAGTTTCTAACATAAGCTAACAGTGTACAAATAAATAAATAAATAAATATAAGTGGTGTAATTAACACGACTTTCTTTTACATATATAGATTTATGATCAATGTTGTGTTATTGCCAAGGTAACCGGTAATTATATTTTAAAAGATGTCGGTGAGCCCCTAAACCTTTTTTTTACAGAAAACTTATATTTTCGTTTCTAACGGAATATAAAGAAAGCTTTAAGAGTGCGAGACAAATTTGCGTCCTGCCCGCCGTGGATTGTAAGCAAAGAAAATGTATTATAAGAGTGAGAAAGAGGCGGAAACTTAAGAATATCCGTCTCCCTTTCCTACTCCTACTTGCTCTTGTTAAACGTTTCATCTAATGACAGCCAGAACTGCAGGGATGTGAAATACCTGTCTGTCTATTTCCACGCAAACTGACCTCTCAGTTTTAAAGCTACTGTATCGCCTAAACTTTATCAAAGGTTTTGAAGCTATTGCCGGTAGTTTACAAGTCGGAAGGATCATATGGCTGGCAAACAATATAAATTTTTAACAACCTTTGCTTTGGCGAGCCGAAGCTTGTATACCCTTTCAGTTAGAACTTAAATTCCACTTCTCTGCTACTTTTCTAGTTTTGTCGAATTAATTTTCTATATATTTCGTCCGACCATGAAGTTTAATTTGAATTTCAAAAGTCGTCAGAAAACTAAATTTCTAAAAAATTATGCTTAAATGATACAACAACGATGTTGCAATTTTGACCTATTAATTTTATACAAATTTTTTATTTTTCCTGTGGCATAATGATAAAGAAGTCCGATTTCAATGAAATTCGCTTCTTATTCTTAATTTAGTCGTCATTGAAAAATTCGATTTTAAAAAGTTATCTAATAAGAAAGGAAGCTAGCTTCGGTAAGCCGAAGCTTATATATCGTTGCAGTCATCAAATATGTCGAACAAAATACATAAAGGCTAAACAACATCAAAGCTATTTTGATGAAATTTAATTCGTTATTAAAGAGTCGTTAGAAAACTCTACATTCCAAAAATCATGCTTGTCTGATGAAAATCAACGATGTTTTAATTTAATTTCCGTTATTTCTATATATGTTTTTCGATCTTTCCTTTGGCAGCTATATGACATAGTGGTCCGATTTTTATGAAAATTTTTTTCGATTCAATGGTTATTAAAGAACTCTATATTATATACATTATTTATACATATCTTTTTGATCTTTCCTATGACAGCTATATGATATAGTTATCCGATTTTGATAAAATTTAATCCGAAATGCAATAGTACAGTAGAATCCTGTTATAACGACTCCGCTTATAGTGTCCGTCCGGGTTGTGCGACGAAAACTCGATGGTTTGGTTGGTCCCCATACTAACTTATATGAAAGGTCCTCCGCTTAGAGCGTTTCCGCTTTAAAGGACAAACCGCTTATACGAACGAAATTTTTCAAGAAAATTGGAAAATTTAACCGGATATGACGTCGTGCAGAAAAAAAATACATTGCAATAGTGCCAAATTTAGGCATCAAAACACGCTGTGAGAAATGTATGTGTTTATTAGTGATCGGCACCCTTGCTTGTGTGCGTAGCAGCGCCACAAAGGATCTTACACTGTCACTACTCTTTGTTAGTTTTAGGTGTCGCCTTAACAACGTTGCTGCGAGAGAGAGAGAGAGAGAGAGAGAGAGAGAGAGAGGAGACCGGGGGGTCGTGAGACGCGCTTACAGCCCTGAACTAAAAAGCGCGACATCTACCAGCTGACTGCGAAACTTCTTGTTTGTTTCCAATCTTCATATCCACATCACAAATATTCCGCTTATGCCGATTCTTTATGTCTTCCCAAATCGCAACTAGAATTTTGTGATCGAAAGTTTTGTAGACCGTTCGTGTTTGCTGTCTTTTCGCTTTGTTTTACAAGCCATTTGCGAGAGTGCATACATCCGAAACATTCCTTGGTGAGTAGCCTTTTGACACACGGAACAAATTTTGCATAAACATTTAATGCGTCCGTAAAGCAGTAGCCATATTTAAAATATAGCTATTGGGGGGTCGTGAGACAACGTTCTCGGGGGGTTATGAGACATTCTATTACCGCGTCATCTAGGAACATAAAATTGTATTTTATAGCCTGATATAGTGATTAATGATAATTTTGATATTTTTGATGGATTCAGTGTTTTTGATGATCGTTTTTTCTTTCTTTAGTCATCATGGTGCGTCATAAGTATAGTCAGACTGCCAAATATGCGATTGATGTCAATGTTTTTGTGGCTGCTATAAAAGAGGTTGCTATCGAGAAAAAGCCGAAATCTTTTCAATTTTAATAAATTGTAGACCACAAAATATGCCTTATTAAAGATTAAAATAAACAATTTTGATAAAATTAAGCCATTTTTATTCTTATAAATTTGTGTCTCACAACCTCGGGGGTTGCGAAAATCCATAAAAAACAACTTTTGAGCAGGCAGGCAAAACTTGAAGGTCGAACTAAAATTTCAACTAATTATACTCTTGTCTGAGTGAAATTACAATGAATCATGATTTAAAAATTTGTACGGGCAGAAAAATGGCTTCTCTATTATATTTTTTGTCAAAAAACAAAACCCGTCTCACAACCCCCCGGTCTCCCCTATGTTTTTGAATTTAATTTTTTTAATTTTTCGATTTAATTAAAAAATTAATTAGATTTATTTTAAAAACCTATTACAAACACAGCAACCATAAAATAATCAAAAAAATTCTTTTTGTTGCTCCTTTTGCTTAGTGCGTCTTCCGGGTATAACGTCGAAAAACAGCCGGTCCCTTGAAAGTCGCTATAACCGGTTTCTACTGTAGTTCGAAAACGCCATCTGAAAGAAATCAAGAAATCGCGCTTTTTTCTCACTAATTTCAATACTTTTGGGGAAGTTTCAGCGAGATAGCTGTACAACGGAGAGAGTAGTTTGCGTAGGAACAGACAGGAGGACAGACAGACAGACGTATTTCGATTCTGACCGTGATGCTGTTCAAGAATATACATACAGTAGAATCCGCTTATAGCGACTTTCAAGGGACCGACGATTTTTCGTCGTTATACCCGGAAGACGCACTAAGCAGAGGGATTTAAGTGTATAAGTCTGTATCGGGACCAATCAAGCCATGGAGTTACCAGTAATTGGACATTAAATGGTTGCTCCTAGCTGCTTTCGAATGGTAAATTCGATGTTTGAAATCCTTAAAAAACCGAAATCTATGGCTTGGATGCAGCAGTTGCAAACCTTTTTGAACGAGCAATAACACCTTACTTGCAGCACCTGGATCAGTCATATCTCCATGCCAATACGGATGTATGAAGTGCAGGTCTACTACGACGATTTGTTTAGGGCTCACATCCTTTATGATTAATGGCTTTGAAAACTGATGTCATTTACACAGATTTCAGTTAAGCATTTGGCTCCGTAAATCACTTCCTATTGATACGCAAACTTGACATGATAGGGTGTTCAGCCGATCGTTTAAGGCAGGTTCTCACCTTGTAGGGCCGAAAAATGGACATTTTAAAAAAAAATTGATTTGAGAAAACGGTTATAGATAAAAATCTGAAATTTGTAACATTATTTGAAAACATATTTATTTTGCGAAAAAAATTTCAAAATTGAAAAATAAAAAAAGGGGTGGGAGGGGGCGTTCCTCAGTTGCAACATTTCGGCAAAAAGGTGTCCCGCTTACGGAAGTGATTTAGCCAAAACGGGTAATCGGAAACACAAAAACCAAAAAGATTCTTAAAATGTACAGTACTGTGCATAAAATGAACTAGGATCAGAAAAAAATAATGAAAATTGCAAAAGTTATTAGCTTTTGAAAATAAAATTTCGATTTTCGCGCTTTTTTTCTCACTAATTATTTTCTCAATTAAACAGTTTTCAATATTTTTGGATAATCCTAGTTCATTAGTTAAAGGAAACAATTAGGAACATTTAAAAAAGAATTTGATGACGATTGGTTAACCTCAACGCCTTCAATTACTTCCGTAAGGTCCGAAAACGTGGTTCCGAGATAAACGCGCTTAAAGTTTTGGCTTCCAATAGCCGGTGCTCGACATGTGCTCCATGTAAGGGCCTGTAACTTTTGTAATATTTTAAATTTGGATTTGAAATTTTTTGAGAACATTTTCGGAACATATATCTATACCATTGATTCCCAAAGTGGTCCAGGTGGACCACAAGGGGTTCCCGGGTGACTCGACGGGGGTCTACGTTCGGCGTGACAAAAAATGGGGGTCTACACTTTGTGAACGGGGGTGCATGAAATTTAATTCAGTTTCGATAGTGAAGAACTAAAATGTTGGCTTGACTTCTTCTATCAATATCGGCAGATAATGTTTTAAGAAGCTCAGCGACTGCTACTTGCAAAAACATGTATAAAAATATTCCATATTCAGCACAACAGTGAAACAGAAGTGGAGAATGTGATATTACAACAGGAGCTACTCGAGCCAAGCACTAATGAGGAGCTGAAAGTAACATTTAAAAAAAGGTTTCAAAAATTTTGGCTGCAGGCAAAAATACCTAACTAAAACTGTGGACAATAGCGCAAAAGCTTCTTATAGCGTTTCCCTCGTCAAAAAAAGTTTTAGTGGCGTTAGAAAATTATCAACAAAAAAAAAGGAGCAGATTGAATATCACAAAACGGGGAGATTTGCGGTTATTACTTAAAAAACTCAAGCCAGATATTGATAATTTGCTAACAAAACATCAAGTACACCCATCTCATTAAAATTATATATTTTTCGTAGTTACCATTGTAGAAGTTACATTACGTTATAAGTGTTTAATTTTTATTACGTTACGACTATTAGAACAATAATAATTAATATTGTGATAATTTCAATATTTGAATATATACCTGCAACACAATGAAATACCTACATCTTCGTTTTGATGTTTGTTTAATTATAATTTGTGAGAATTGATTTAGCAAAGTTTTAAAAGTGGTCTATGAAAGAAAAGAGTTTGGGAACCACTGATCTATACGATAAGCCAAAAAAAAAAATCAATTTTTTTTTGCCACAAGGTGAGAACCTTCCTTAAAAATCAACGTCGGCAGAGTCCATGCACAAGTCCAGCTAAGAAAAACACAAAAAAATAGAACAGTGGCGTAGCAGAGTCAAAAAGTTTGACTTTTCGGACTTTTCTTGACTTTTCGGACTTTTCTTGACTTTATGAACTACAAGTTAACTTTCTTTATCTGTAAAGCGAACCAATAAGTTTGAAATATCATCAAATAAATATAATCTATCGATGGCTTGTACATATTTTATACGCATAAAATGCGATGATTTCGATGGTGGCATGATGTACATAGATGGTTTCGTCGATGCGTGAAATCAGAAATGCATTTCTAAAAATGTTATGCCTATCAACAACACATATCTTTTATAATTTTGTTACACATTGTTTCTTTTAGTCGTTGGTTTTTATCTTCCCTGCAATTCTGGCTGTCACCTGGTGTCTCGTGGCATTCAAGCAATCAATGTGTAGGAAAGGAAAAGGGATATTCCAAAGTTTCCCTCTCTTTCTCAGTCTTATAATATGATTTTGTTGCTTGCACCCGACGACGGCCCAACTAAAAATTTGTCTTCTATTCTTTCGTTTTTCTAATTGCACTGTTGTCATTCCGTTAGAAACAAAAAATTGGTTACCGATGGAAAATACGGCTGAGGAGCGCTCGACTTATGTGCACTCTTTTGATGTTAAAGTTCTTCAAATATTAAATATAATGTATATATAAACTTATATTAATTATATATTTTGTATACACAACATTATATAAATTATTGAACAAAGGTACCCATAACACAACATTGATTGCAAATATATATATAATAATAACTCACGTGTCATTTATGGTCGGTTATACCCAAAAAAGAAGGGTATACTAAAACGGTGAAAAATAAAATTGAACTGCTCATTCTTTGCGTTGTGCGTTGATAATTAGTTGTGAAATTACTTAATTTGTGCAACGGGCAGCGGAATCGTTTAATCATGTAAGTGTCGTTAAGATTACAAAAATATTATGTCTTTTACTACAAACTTATTTAAATCTTTTTAGGATTCAGCCTGTATGTACGATAAATTCGTTTAAAAGGTAAGTTTGCTTTAAATTAAAAAAAGTAATACATACCTATATAATATGTAATAAAAGAAATATTTTTGTACCATAGATGGACGCAAAACAGTCGTTGTCCTGCAAATATTCCATATAAATGGTAAACAAAAACTTTCTAATTTCATATTATTTATGTACTTGTCGGATCAGATGAAACGGGGCCTACTTTGTTCTCTTGGTCAGAACAGGTGAAGCGGGGCCTTCTTTAATGTGAAGCAGGGACAATTAAAAAGGAAGTTAGAAATTGAGTGAAAGCATGGCAGAGCAGGACAGATTTAGACTGCTGCCAAGTGAGGTCTGTTCGTTAAGCGCTGACATACATGTTAGAAAGAGATGGCTAACAATGTAAAAGAATTGAGTAGAAAGTATAAATTTGGAAAGCAGACTCTTGGGAAGTCAGTTCAGTAAGCGCCAAGCAAACGAGCAGATTATTTATTTATTTATTTAACAAAATTAAATCTAGTATATAATACTAAATCTAATGGGTTTCTTAAAAGAGTACTAGCTGCTATGGCCTACGACTCGAGACTTAGTTAATTATTTACAATACTTAAATATTAAGGTTAGATTTGATTACAAATGTATAAAGGTTTGTTATGTTTTCTTGAGAAACTACATTTAAACTGTCGGATGGTTTATGTTGTTTGAAAACGTGAGCCCTGGTGCTCTCTAGAAGACGGCATGAGTTAAGAAGATGGTCTATTTCAAGGCGTTTGCCACAAAGGCAAGAGGGACGTGGTGTTCCTGTAAGAATATGTTCGTGTGTTGTACGGGTGTGTCCGATGCGAAGGCGAATGAAAGTTGAGCATACCCGCTTTCCAAGGTAGGCAGGCAGAGAAATTTTTGTAAAAGTATTGTTGATGGAAAAATATCGGTGGTTATAAAGTTCCCATTCTCCAATTTGTTTGTCCTTAAGGTGATGACGGATTAGGTTACTTATGTCCTTGCTGTTGAAAGGACTGAACAGAGGAGACGGTTTTAGTCTCATGTCCTGAGCAGCCTGATCTGCTAGTTCATTGCCAACGATTCCTTGGTGGCTGGGGGTCCATAAGAGAGTTATCTTGTTGGTGGTGGAAAGCTTTCTTATCTCCTCGATTGTGGGATCGGTGTGCCCCCAGTTCCTTAAAGAAGATAAGGTGGAGAGGCTATCGGTACAGATAACAAATTGTCCAAAGTGTTTCTTGGCGAAGAGGCAGGCTTGTAGTATGGCGAAGGCTTCGGCTGTAAAGATGGAGTTGTACTGAGGTAGCATTCCTCAGCAAAGGTAGTTGATTCGTCTGTTTTAGATCCATCGGTGTAGAGCCATGATTTTGAGCCAAGTTTTTCTTGTAACGATCGGAAGCGGGTCTGGAATTCTGATCGCGTGGTATTCTTTTTTGAGGCGTTATACATATCCAGGTTCACATTAGGTTTTGTATTGTTCCAGTAGGCTGGGGGCTTTGTGTACTTTAGTTTGGGAGGTGGTAGGCTAAGCTGCGTTGTGTAGTTGGCACATCGCCTAAGGGTGGATATGATTTTGTATATTCGTTTTTGCTTAAACAAAGCAGAAAAATCCTTCCTTAAAAGAGCATTTTTTGTTAAATGCAATTTGGGAATGAGCTGCATGGTCGTTTCTTCTCTGCGGGCCTGAATGCTCGGAAGACCGGATTCAGCCAAGATGCATGCGGTAGGAGAGGTAGGATACGCGTTAAGAGCACGTCGAATTGCACCGTGGTATGGAGCCTGCAGCTTGCTTAGGTGCGATTTTGCACACCATCCGTAAACTGGTAGGCCGTAATCTATTTTAGAGAGCATCAGGGCACGAGTAATCCCTAACAGTGTATTGATGTGAATGTTAGTATATTTGAATGACAAAAATTTTATAATATTCAATCTAGTCTCGAGCTGTTTTCTTAATTTAATACAGTGTTGATCAAAAAGGAGTTTGGTATCGAAGGTTAAGCCCAAAATGGTTAAACTTTTTACATTTTCAATTATTTTGTTTTTAAAGTTAATTTCAGAGAGAGAGCATCTGTGCTTACGGCAAATATGAAGTATTTTACATTTTTCTATGGCTAGGGAGGCACCCGAAATGGCTCCCCAGGAATCTATGTCTCTTAATATATCTACAAATTTATCTTTAACAGTATTTACATATTTAAGTTTGGTAAACAGAATTGCGTCATCTGCATATATTGAGACTTGAATATCCTTATATCTACGTATTATACAATTAAGTTTTTCGAAAGCAATAATAAAAAGAACAACTGAAAGAGGGGAGCCTTGCGGGATGCCGTTATAGAGGCCGTGGGTGTTAGAGGTGTTGTTGTTAACGCGAACTCTGAAGGATCTATTGGTCATGAAGGCCTTCAAAATCCGTCGCCAATATAGAGACGTGATTTTTTGTGGAAAGGGCGTTCGACGCGAAGTGTTGAATACGCAATAAGGCGTCCATAGTACTATGTTTTTGTTTGAAAGCTACTTGGTTATGTGAGATTAGGTTATTGCGGGTGATGAACCACATAAGTCTGCGGGCTATAATTTTATCTATTGTTTTACCTAAACAGGATAGGAGGGAGATGGGGCGGTAGCTGTTAATTTCGGCAGGAGGTTTATTGGGTTTGGGTATTGGGATGACAGTGGCTGATCTCCAACTGTGTGGGTATGTTCCGGAGTTTAGGATTTGATTATATATTTCTAAAAGTCTAATTTTGAGGGAATGTGGCATTTCTCTAAGCATAGGATAGGAAATCCTGTCTGCACCAGGGGTTTTACCCTTTGACCCTGCTAAGGCATTATCAATTTCACCTAGAGTAAAGCGTTTATCTAATGTTTTGGCAGGGGGTGTCAGTGTTGTCGGAAGATAGGTCAGGGATAAATAGGCATCTTTTTGGTGTATGTATTCGGCTGAAAAGTTACTATCTGCCGAGTAGTTAGACCAGAGATGCCCGAACTCTTCGGCGATACCCTGAGAATCTGTCACGACACCTGAATGACACTTCAAGAATCGAAATGGTTGTGGTGGCACACCGGCCAGCCTCTTTATGTCGGACCAAACTTTTTTGAAGAAGAAAAAGGGGATATCCTGGAGGTGAAATTTTCTAGACATTTCCGTTTAGCCAACTGCATTGGCTCTTTTATAATTTTTTAGATTGGTGTCTGACATACTGGCCTTGTAAGCCGCGAACAAATGTTGCTTTTCATTTCGAAGCTTCTGAAGTGTATAATTCCACCACGGAACTGCTGCCTTACGCACGACACGTTTGGTTTGAGGGATACTGCAGTTAGCTGCAGACCTAATGCCTTTGGTTAATTGGGCAACTTGGTGGCTTAAGCAACCGGTCTTCCAATTAGTTGCTGTCTGTTCGCACTTTGATCTATATACATCCCAATTAGCTAAATCTATTTTATATTTAGGTAGGGGAGGGGTGTGGTCAGGACTAAAATTTATGGAAAAACTTATTGATATGGGGAAATGATCACTTCCGAAAAGGTTGGCCAAGGTCGACCAACTGCACCTATGTGCTATTTGCGGGGTGATCAAGGAAAGGTCTACATGGGTTAGGGTGTTATGGGTGGATAAATGTGTGGGAGATCCATCGTTTAGGACAATTAGATCTTGTTCCGCTATTAGTTTTTCGATTTTTTTGCCTCTGGTGTTTGATTGAGGAGAGCCCCAAAGAGGAGACCACGAGTTAAAGTCCCCTAAAACGATGTATGGTTGTCTAACTGTGTCAAGAATAGCAGATACGTCGAATGTAGAAAAGCTTTGATTAGGAGGAATGTAAACATTGACGATCTGTATGTCAATGCTTACATTGAGCTCCAAAACAGAGCAGAGGATGTTGGAGTTGATGTTGCGGTGTTTGTGGGGGAGGTTTTGTTTAATAAGAATACCGATACCTTGCTTAGCACTGATATTCTGCGGTAAATTGTGGAAATAACCAACGTAGCCTTTGGGACAGACAAAATTTATAAAGTTAAATGGCAGGTTTGTTTCTTGTAAACATAAAATGTCGGGCGATTGTTCTTTTATTAGAATAGAAAGTTCGTGGTAGTTGTTAAATATTCCGTTTATATTCCATTGCGAGATTTTAATTGGCATAGATTCAATTTAAAAAATAAAATAATATTAAAATTAGTATTATAGTGGTGATGATTAATGTAAAGGGAAAAAACTGAACTATGAATCCGGTGAATCCATAGAATCAGAATCAGAAATCGGATAAGATACTTGGGACGTAGATATAGTTGGGGATTTAGGTACAATTATATTGTTTGCTTCTTCAGTAAGAGCTTTAATAACATTGGAGTGCGAGCGGATAAAAGAGCTCGGGTTTTGAGTATTGGGTATAGTAGAGAGAGAAGGCTTGTATGAGTTTGAATTAGAAGAGGTTGGCATGTTAGTAAGAGAGATCGTGTTGATCTCACTATCAGGCTTCGGAGTTGTGGTACTTTTGTCGGTTTTCGTGGTTATCATGTTCGGGGTTCGGGCAGTTGTAGTAGACGAGCTTTCTGAGCTGGCGACAGAAGCGAAGGTAGTCGATGCGTTGTTCTTATTGGTTTGTTGTTGTAGAATAATACGGGCTTCACGGAAGCTGCATTTCTTGGTTGTTTTTATGCAGAGAAGTTCTCTCTGGTATTGATATTTTGGGCATGTTGGAGAGGAGGCGGGATGATCGCCACTACAGTTCGCGCAGAAAATGCGAGTGCAGGGCACTGGAAGATGAGGAGGGAGATTGCAAGAAACGCAAGTTGCGGTGTTTTTGCAGTGTTTCATTGTGTGTCCCAGTAGTTGACAAGACTTGCACCTCATTGGATTAGGAAAGTATTCCCTAACCTTTACGGTATGCCAAGAGACGTCAAGCTTGCTCGGTAACTTGTAAAAGTCAAATGTGACAAGTATTTTGCCGAAGGGTTTGGGTTTGCCGTCAATCATTTTCGTAAATTTGTAAACGCTGTGAACATTTTGCGACTTCAGCTCTTCGACAATTTCTGTTTCGGGAACATTGATCAAGCAAGGGGCATAGATTGTGCCTTTAACATAATTAAGAGATTGGTGAAGTTTGATTTCAACATCAGTTATACCAGGCAAAGCAGAAACCTTGGTAAACTTATCGGCGACTTCACGGGAGTTAACCAGGAGAAGCAGATTACCATCACGTAAGGTTGATATAGAGGGGATTTCTTTGCTTATAAGCTTAAGAGAGCGGTGGACTGCGAAACAAGAGAATTGGGATAGCGGTTTAGTGGATTTGGATGCAACGACTATAAATCGTGGGTTTTTTTGCTGGGTTAAGGGAAGTTCAGGGAAATCGACGGGAAGTTTTTGATATGGTCTTTTTTTTTTGCTTTGGGGCTAGCGCTAAGGCTGGCAAAGCGGTTATCCCCAAGATTTGGTGGCCCGGGGGCCATGGTAATTATTTTTGGTGTGCACTTGAAAAAAGTTGCTAGATCGTAGGCCACTGATAGTTCGGAAGACAACGACGTCCGCACTCGAAGAGAGATAGTCGGTGACTGCGCAAACGAGCAGAACTTGCTGCTAATAATTCGATTAAAAATGGAAAAGTCTAACGAAACCCCGACATCAGAAGTGGGATCTGCTTTGCCTACTGGTCATGCCACTGATTCGTATTTGTCAGCGTTGGAGCTCCAAAACCGCAACCTAATGGAGATAATTAAAAACATGCAGACTCCAAGGACGCCGCAATCGAATGAAAAAGCGTCAAACATAAGACTACCAAAATTTAACCCTGACATTGCTGGAGCGGAGCCCTCATCTTGGTGTAGCACGGTGAACCTCATCTTTGCCGACAACGTTCTCCAAGGTAGCAATCTGGTGATAGCCCTAAGTAAGGAATTGGAAGGCACCGCATCACAATGGCTTTCACAAATATGCTTTGCCGGAATAACTTGGGTGCAATTTAAAGAGCTATTCGTGCAACGTTTTGTCGGAATCGAAACTGCTGCTGGCATGGTTTTGAATGTGTTAAATAGTCGACCAAAACCAGAAGAAGGCTCTGCCGAATACGGTAGCCGTATTGTAACGATGCTGATGTCCAAATGGAAAGCCAAGGAGATTGAAGAAATAGCTGTATCTGTAACATTGGCTCACATGGCACAGGTTGACAGCAAATTGGCGCGCTGGATTTTCACCACCAACGTTGAAACACGCAACAAACTACAACAACAGCTTCAGGCACACTCCTTCAAGAAGCGCGGCGTAGAAGACGATACAGCAGGCTCGCACCTCAAGAAGTTAAAATTTCCAATCGTGGGGAAATGCAATTACTGTAGAAAGGCGGGACATAAATATGCAGAGTGTCGTGCCCGCTTAGAAAAGGGCCAGAGTGAAACCTATAGCGACAACGATATAACAAGTGTGAGGGATCGATCTGGTGTCAAATGCTTCAAATGTGCCGAAATCGGACATTTTGCAACCGCTTGTCCTAAAGGCCGTTCAAGTGAAAACAAATAATGAGAAGCGTAGCATTATAAGGACATCCGGTGAGTCAGTTCCTTTTTTGTTTTGATTCTGGTATAGAATGTTCGCTTGTAATACGTCGCTGATAAATTTAAAGGAAAAATAATGAAAATTTTTGTAAAACTAAATGGCAGCAAATAAAGTAACAAAACTTAGCCCATTAGAATTGTTAATTGGAAAGGAAGCTAGACCTTTTGGGCTTTTACCAATTGATGTAGAAGGTGAACAAGAGATATATAGGGGAAATTTAAGAAATCAAGCTACACAAAATATGGAAGCCAGTGCACGATATGATAAACACAGATACGATAATAATAAAGCGAAAATTACCAAACATAAGTTAGGCGTCCACGTATTGTTTAAACATGAGGAACGCCATAAAACGAAGCTAGATCCACAATTTAAAGGGCAATTACTCTAAATGAAAATGTAAAATCGATGTAAAATGTTATATTATACGATTTATGGATAAGATGTTATAGATAAGATTAATGTTACTGGAGAGTAACTAAACGAAAGAAATTTATTTATGTTAAAACGAAGAAACTTAATGGAAATGAAAGATTCCATATTTGTTTAAGTAATTTATACCTTTAAAGCTTTTGTCCAGTGAATAAAATGAAAGATTGTTCAAAAAAAAAAAGGAGAGGTGTTATGAAGAATTGAGTCATAAGGTATTGGCAAAAGGAGTGGAGAACTGATCACACGAGGACGTGTGATTTGTCAGGAAGGCCGTGTCGGATCAGATGAAACGGGGCCTACTTTGTTCTCTTGGTCAGAACAGGTGAAGCGGGGCCTTCTTTAATGTGAAGCAGGGACAATTAAAAAAGGGAGTTAGAAATTGAGTGAAAGCATGGCAGAGCAGGACAGATTTAGACTGCTGCCAAGTGAGGTCTGTTCGTTAAGCGCTGACATACATGTTAGAAAGAGATGGCTAACAATGTAAAAGAATTGAGTAGAAAGTATAAATTTGGAAAGCAGACTCTTGGGAAGTCAGTTCAGTAAGCGCCAAGCAAACGAGCAGAACTTGCTGCTAATAATTCGATTAAAAATGGAAAAGTCTAACGAAACCCCGACATACTTATCTCTTATGTTACAAAATAAGATTTATTAATAAAATAAAAAAAATAAATATATATATATTGTTTTTCATATGAATTTGGGGATGACATTTTAGACATTGGCATAGATGATTTCAATAAGGGTTTTCTCGCAAAAGCCATCGATGACAACATCGCCTCCACGCCATCTACGATATCATCGATGTCTTATACGAATTTTCTACATACAAAATTCGTATAAGCCATCGATGCCTCGTTCGATGACTCGGACAAAATGGTCATCGAGAGCGAGATGCATGTCAAATCCTTGAATGCCATACAAAATTTTTTTATATGAAATGGCATCAGTTCGGCACCAGGTGCTACGGACACACAGTGGGCGATTTGGCCTCGCTAGCGGCATTTAATTAATAACTTCTAAACTAAAATAGATATCTTCAGTCGGTTTTTTTCACCGATCAAAGAAAAATCATACAATTTTTTAAGTTAAAAATTTTTTTTTTTTAATTTTAAATTTTGTTTTATTTATATGTTTTTTAAACTTGAATCAACATATTTCATAAATAAACTAAATTAAAAAATGCTAGAATGTTATTCGGAATCAGAAAGGAATCTATAGTTTGAAGGCCAGCAGGTAATAGCAGTTGATATTACACATTTTGGACGCCACTGATTCACACTTTTGGCTAATAATAGAGTTAGACTGAATCCACTTGAATCAGGTAAGTTCTCGTTGTTCTCGTTGTTAATACACTGAATTACCACTACGTTTTATGAGCTACACATTTATATACCGGTCACAAACATTATTTTTTTTTTTGTATTACATACCTTGAAATTAATAAAAAACCAAACTTTTAATAAATTCACTAAAAATTGTAAATTTCCGAGGAACTTGAATTCGATGCGCGCAAACAGGTAAAATTTTGTAAAGCTCTTTGCAAAATCATTTCCTGTGTTTGTCCGTTCACAGCTGATGATCAGCTGATCGTAGAGATTTTAAAACGCTTGGATAAATGTAATCAAAGTATCTATTATCGAATTGTGAAAAAAAATCATCGCTTTTTGAAAGTTGAAATTTGAATTAAATGCGGCTAGCGAGGCCAAATTGACCACTAATTATTTTCTCAAAAAAGATTACCGCGACCCAACTGGTTCTACTGTACCCCCTATCTGAGCTTAAAGCTCACCCATCAACCCGGCTCCTTCGATAAAGTTTAGGAGCTTTGTTGGGTCGATGCTTCCTGGGGTCCCAAGTGTAAGGAACCTGGACCCGAGAGTTCTACTCCTCAGGCTACTTAGTGCTGGGGAGTCTGATATTATGTGTAGGGAGGTTTCATCCTCGTTATCTGTTTTCCTGTTTGTAATCCCTATATTAAATAGGTGTCTCCTTAGTTTGCAGTGTCCGGTTAGTAAGCCGGTAACTATCCTAAGTGAACTCTTCCCTAGTAGTATAAGTTTCTTAAACGTCTTCATGTCATAATTGACGATGAGGGTTTTGGCTTGTCTTTGGCCTGTGGTCTCAGGTTCAGCTTTGTTCTTACTTCTCGAACCAGCTTCGAGGTGATTCTATTGCTGCATAGTGCAGTAATTGCCGCTCGACTGTCCGAGAGGATCGCAATGTCCTTGTTTGTGTACCCACGCTTCATATTGAGCTCTGCACACCGTCCTATGGCGCAAACTTCAGCTTGATATATGCTGGTGTATTGGCCTAACGATTCATGGTATTTGATTCGTGGTCCTACTACTCCAAGGCCAGTGCCTTGGTGTGTTAAAGACCCGTCCGTATACCATGCTATGGTGTGACTCGCCATGGAGTGTACTTCCTTCATGGTGGTCCATTCTTTCTTGTTACTCAGATGAGCAGAGAAATTCTTTTCAGGGGAAGTTCGACTAGTAGTAACTCCGCTGTAACTCTACTACGCAGTGTAGCGGAGTGAGTTCCATGAGAACTTCCAGTGCCGCAGTGGGGCAGGTTCTCTAATGATTCGGTGATCCGACATTGATTCCTCTGGCGACACATGCCAGTTCTTGATAAGTGGTCCTAGAGACCTGCTCATCAGAGTTATGTCTAGGACCTCCTCTCTTACTTTAGTAATGAATGTCGGTGTGGACCCGACATTACCGATTTCTTGGTTACTATTTACAATAAACTCTATTAGCTGCTCACCTCTGTTGTTGACGTCGGTGCTTCCCCATATCACGTGATGTGCATTGGCGTCACATCCACGAGTCCGATGATTTCCGGTGGTGGGCATGCTGCATCCCCAGCGAAATACGCCGATGCTATGGCGATCGCTGGTAACTTTCCTGTGCCGCTCACCGTTACCGCAACACAGTCCCTGCTTGGGAACTCTGAAAAGATATTATAATTGATATCTTTCCTTATTAAAATGCATGCTCTGGGGTGTGCACCCCGTTGGTCGCATATTACCTTTGATTCCTTGGTGTACAGGCCTTTAATGCCCTGATTGCACCAAGGCTCCTGAATGAGAGCTAGCCCGAGATGTTGGGAGGTGAACAACCTGGCCAGGACGGCGGATGCCACCTTGGCCCGGTGTAAGTTCACCTGGGCTAGCTGCGTGCTGCGGTGTGCAGCCATTACTGGAGCGGGTGCTCCATGTTTTGTGAAGGGGGCGGGCATTCCCCTTCACTGCCTTCCGTCAGGGTGACGTCGGCGTCCTTCTTGTCGATATCTTCTTGGAGGGGCTCTTGTGCCACCTCCTGGGAGGGCGAGGGATGCTCATCCTCACTCTCCACGTCCATATCGGCGAGCCTCCTCCTCTGCACCCAATGGCTCTTGTGGCTTTTTGAGGGATTCCTCGACCTCCACTTTGCCGTCTTTGGGGCCGGGGGGCGCTGCTTCTGTTGCGGCCATCTTTGCCGCCTTCCTGAGACCACTCACCGAGACGGTCCCGAATCTAAAGTTCAGCTGGTGCCCTTTAGAGACGATCTCATCTCGGGTTAGTTGGTCTATTCCTACAACGAGGAGTGCCCCGCCTCCGTCGTTCCTTCGGGAGATCACCTTCCAGGAATCGACCTCCATTCTGTTCTGGCGTCCCAGCATCTTCAGAAGCTCCTCATTGCTTCTTTCTGCACTTCTAGGGCAGAAGACTGTGACATTGTATGCCGCAGGAATGTCTTCTCCTACCCTAGTGTCAAGGGGCACGCCCTTCCACGTCCTCAGCTGAGGCGTTACAGCCCTCAGCCAGTCCGCCGAGTCCTGGTCCAGGCAGTCTATCGGGAGGTATCCGACCCTAAAGTGGATACCTCTGAAGGCGACTGCTGAGTCCCATTCAGACGTGACTACATCGTCCATTATGGCCTCCTCCAGCTCGGCAAGCTCTTCGTTGCTCAGGTACACCTGCGGGTAGTCCTCAGGTAGTACCGCAACTCTGACTCTCTTGGCGGCCTCCGCGTAGGAGGTGTGTGTGCCAGTGAGAGAAGCCGTACAAGTGGAGGGTGGCTGCTTCTCACCGTTGTCACCCGCCTTCAGCACGTTGGGTGTGCCAGCAGATGCCTCAGGGGGGGGTCTCCTCGTCGCCGCCGCCCTCGATGTGCTTGGCTCATCAGGCCTTGGGACGGGGGAGGTGCCGCTGCCTCTTTGATGCCCTCTGACTTGGACCTTTTCGGGGTGTCCATCGGAGGGGTGAGGGTACTATTTGCCCGCTTGCTGGCAGGGGCAACGTTTTGTGCCACTGGTCGTGGCTCCTTCGCCTTCTTCAAAGCTTCATCAGGTGTCATGCCCTGCTGAAGATACCTGAGGTACCATTTGACCTTGGACCCCGACAGGCCTTTCCTGTTGGTTGTCCTCTGGCTGGAAGGACATCTGCCTTATTGGCAGGCTTGGTCTTCTGTACAGCCGAGGGGGGTGGGCAAGCCGGCCGGGATGGTCCTGCCGGTAGCCCACGTTCCCGAACTGGAACAGTCGATCGTTGTGGGGGTTGTCCCACATTCTGTGTCCGTGACGCACTCCTGATGGAAGCTGCGTTCCTGGGTGGGGCTGGTCCCACCTGGGGTTGCACTCCGTCAAGGAGTCTGTTTTCCAAGAGCCTTGCGGCACTTGATGCAGGGATATCCTGCGGCAATTTGGTGTTCATATGCTTCTTCATAATCGAATCCCACGAGTTGCGGAAAAGGTATGGTCCACCCGGGCAGAGATCCGCCATACCCGGGTAAGGCGCGGTTAGGACAGGCGGTCGCCACTTGCCTGAACCCTCCGTGAGAGACTGGGCTATTGTTAATCCGGGCTGACTATCGGCACGGGTCGGATGACACCTTAGTCCGGCCCGGAGTGAGATTGTGTGGGGAGGGGAGTTGATAGGTAGTCGTGAGGGAAGAGGAATGTGTGAGGCTATACTTTTGAAGACGGCCAGACAAACGTCTCATCAGTACACCGACTCCGGTATACCCGCTGTTTGTCAGGGGTTGCTTATTAGCTTGCGCTTATTCGCAACTAACCTTATAGAAGGCCGTTCGCTATCCGCAACCTGCGACCCGCCTGGTGGCCCCAGCTAAGCCCCCCTCTTGAACATCCCACTAGTTCTCGAGGACCAATTTTATTTCGCATAAAAAAAAATAAAAAACACTGCAATCGCCAAAGTTTTCGCGTTTTCGGCAATATAAAATCATATTGTTTTTCAGGTAGTATTTTTAAGTTTCAATATTAATAAAAGCTAACTTGTATTGTCGTTATTATAAAATTAATTCTTCACTTTGTTCTATTTTTAGTATCTTTTGTATTCCTCTTTTTTATGTTTACGTAAAGTTTTAATTGTGATCCCCCAAGATTCTCCGATTCATTTTTTATTCAGTGTATTTGTTAATATATTAAGGTATAAAAAAGATAAAGCTAGCTGCGGATATTTGCGGATGTTTGCATAATCAACAATATACTAACATCGTCTCTTTTTTTCTTCAAGGTCGATGCAGCTGTTTTGCATTGTAGTTGTGCTGTGTCTTTGTGTTCGTCTTTTGTGTTATATGTTCTTATTAGCTTTACATTTTAATTTTAATAGCGTTTTTTCTTTATTAATTTAATGTTGATAGGTGACTCTTCTCAATTTGTCTTCACTCGGTTGTACATATTCAATTATTGGTGTACAGTAATCGGCACCAATGAAGAAAAATTACGGAAGGTCATCGATCATGTAAACAGCAATATTGAAGACATTGGCTATGTGTCCGAGATGGGTGTGTTAACGAAATGTATTGGATACATTTGCAAAAAAAATTGCTTTGTTTTGGACACAATATGACCGCAAAAAGTCATCAGTTCTTAAGTTCCAATCTAATTGGCTTAACGAAAAGGAAACAATTTTAAAGAGCTAACATTGACAAAGTCCTTTCGCTTCTGATAGAGGCAAACTTGAGCAAGCATCAATATTTTCTTATTCGAAGTTATGTGAACTCAAAGACATCCTGTGACCTTTTTCCAAACTAAAAACAACTGTTAAAAGCTAAGAAATTTACCTATCCAGACAAAATCACTGTAAGTGAATCGAAAGCTGAAGTCGATCTACAGAGCTTAGTTGACCACACTGCGAAGCAGATTGTAAAACTTCAGCATGATGTCCTTGAAATCGTTGGAAGTGATTGCTCTGATAACCTTATTTTAATTGGAAAATGGGGATTTGACGGTAGCACTCGACATTCAGAATACAAACAGAAAGTGTGCAATAAGGGTTTGAGCGATTCTAGTCTTTTTGTGACCTCATATGTGCCATTGCAACTCAAATCCATGGAAACTGATCAAAAAATGAAAAAATAATTTGGAAGAATCCGCGACCTTCATCCGCACGATACTGCAGATCATTAAGATTCCAATTTGCAAAAGAAACAGCTCAATAATCTGAAGACCAAGAAAAGTATTTCAAAGCTTAGATTGAAGCGTTGGTATCCGCTCCATGTAATGTGTCCGGTAGAGAAATTCAAATTAAACACAGCTTGCAGTTGACCATGGTTGATGGGAAAATTTGTTGTGCCCCAAGTCACACGTCATCTTTTAAGTGCTATATATGTGAGGCAAAGCCGACGGAGATGAACGATTTGGAAAATTGTCTGAAGAAGAAGGTTCATGAAGCACGCTATAAGTTTGGTTTATCTCCATTACACTCCTTTATTCGTTTTTTTGAATACTTTTTGCACGTATCGTACAGACTCGATCTGAAGAGCTGGAGAGCAGAGGCGCCGGAAGGTTTCAAAAGCGGGTGGTGAGTTGTTCAAACCAAGGTTTCATAGAGGAGTGAGGGTGCCTTCTAGAAATCGATACTTCAAAATAAGACAATTTATTATTATCCTTTACAAAAATCGTATTAACATCTCTTTTCTTATTATTTTTTTTTTCAATTTAAATTTCGTCGATCATTCAAATTTAGGAACAATCGTTTGACAAAGCGAAATCGTTTGTTCTTTTTGCGTTTTAACGATGAATTCATCCATAATTTTCTCCAAATCCATTTTTCCGCTCGCTCATGATAAATATGTAAAATTGCAACATTGTTTAATCGTTTCTGACCAATAGTAGAGCGCAAATATGTCTTCAGTCTTTTCAAAGTCGAAAAACTTCTCTCGCTCGAACAAGAAGATGCTGGTATTGTTAATAACAACTTCACGAATCGAATGAATTCTGGGACAAGGCTTGTACACCATGTATTTTCTTGCAAAAAAAACTACGATTTCCCCAAGATTCTTAAGTCGTACTGCCTTTCTGCTTGCCAAATCTAAGAAAGTATTTCTATCACTGACTAAAGCATGTCTTTGGAAATCATTTTGATAAAATGTGATGATTTCATCGATTCGAGTATCGTCGCCCAGCACAAACGCTTCAAGATCCCGAAAAAACTTGGCCGAATCTGTTCCGAACCTAATTATCAAAGAAGAGAGAACTTGATCGTACACTTCGTAATACACTTTTCTGTACATATCTTTTGGATTCGAAAAAACATGGTTTTTAGCACTTGAATTTTCATCTAAACGCTTAGGAAGTCTTTTTCGTCGCGGCAATTCAGCTTCTTTGATGTCAAATTTCTTAACACTTTCGTTTGTTTCATTCCAAATTTTTTCAAATTTTTCGTCGCGAGATAATTGCAAAGAGTACGATACAGCATCGACTTTTTCGAAAGAATCAATGAAGCTCAATTGAGAATTTTGTAACGCTGCGTTCAAATTTTCAATCTTTTGGAAAATCTCAATGATCATCGTCAACATGAACATGAATTCGAAAGTTTCCATATGTTTCAAAAAGCCACTTGCTTTGGCCGAGGCAGAAGCATCTGTTAATGAACTCGATGCTTGTTCTTCGAAAAATGTCATCAGTGACCCATACTCAGCCGCAACAATCCTTAGAGGACGAATTCTCATCGTCCACCTGCAGCAAAACGTTAATAAGTTCTAACAATCGAAAATTTCTCTAAAAAATGGTATGTCGATTGACTAACAAAATTTTACCTAGTTGAACAGTAGGCGACAAGAGCAACGATTTTTTTAGGATCATTCTCAATTTCATCTTCTCGGATTTTTCGGAACAAAGAACATCGTTTTGATGAATCTCTCACATAGTTGATTATTTCTTTAACAAGGCCCATGAAATTCCTCGCTGAGATTACTTTGTCCAGTGCATCCTGTACAACTAGGTTGAGGTTATGAGCGTTGCAATGGACGAAAATCGCCCTTGGTTCGATTTCACGTACTCGACTCGGCAATCCAGTCACCCCGCCAGCAACGTTCGCAGCACCATCAAAGCATTGGCCTCTGCACTTGTTAATTGGTATTCCAAATCGAGTGAAAACGTCTATGACAATCTTTATCAAAGTTGATGATTTTGTATCAGTTGTTGAATAAAAACCAAGAAAGTACTCGGTGGAAATCAGATTATCAGACGTCACTCTGATGCAAACAGAAATTTGTTCAGTGTTGGAAATGTCAGGAGTTTCATCAATTTGGAAAGCATAAAATTCAGCATGTTTTATTTCCTCGACAAGCTCTGATAGAATTTTCGTTGCCATCATTTCCAGAATTTTATTCTGTATATCACTGTGAAGCCACTTATTTCCGGGCCGTTGTAACCACGATCCCAACTCTGGAATGTCTTTTCCTCGCGCTTTCAAAAATCTTATGAAATTAGAATTCTCGTCATCGTGGCCACGGAGCGGTAAACCTTGTTGGGATATAACTTTGATCGTACAGAAGATTTTTCGAAGTGCCGTGCGGTGGTCCATCATTTGTTTTCTTGTGGCGGTGGATAAGTGTTGAACCACACTAGTTTTGTTTTGTCTGTAGAGCGCCTCGTAGTTTTGGACGTGAAATGAACTCGTAGAGTGATTCTTTATTCTTCCTGCTGCATTATTCCACGATGCAAAACCATTTTGAACCCAAGCCAAACGAGATTGTTTATTGTGTGACTCATCAACAGCCGATAGATTTTTGTTGCAAGCCTCGGTACAAATAATGCAAATTGCCTTGTTATCATGATTGAGATCCAACCATGGGTTGTCTTCTTTCCATTTCTTCCATGCTAAGACGGGTGGCCCGAGCTCTGAAAATATTTTCATGAAATTTAATACGAAACTCAATTTTTAACAGAAGTAAGTTTTTGTATATGTCGTAGATTCGTAAAGCTAGTTATGTTAAATTTGAATATAACCTAAATTGAATAAAGAAGAATGTTAAGATTCTGTTAAAATGAGTTGGCATCATTGGTGTGTAAGCCAAATGAGCATGGCGCCTGGTATTGTTCACCTGAAGAGCGTAAAGCAAGAGCATGACAGTGTAAGGATGTTAATCACGGGCCAGGATAAATACTCAGTCTATCCAGGGTCCCCTACAGAAATATTTATTACTTACGGAGACAGGCAGGACAAGGAGGCGGGTTTCCTAATTAGGTGCGGGATTCGAGGGGGAAATCGGGGTTCTCTGCGTGCCGTGATCACGCCGTCGGCCCGTCAACCGGGCGGCCAGCGGACCTGGGCAGGCCAAGGGCGACCGATCCCGTCAACCGGGTGCCGGAGCCCTACTAGGGGTGGAGGGTTATGAGCGGCCGATCCCGTCACCCGGGAATCGGCTTTGCCAGCCCCGTCAACCGGTGGCTGGTGCTCCAGGGAGAAGGGGTAGTGAGCGGCCGATCCCGTCACCCGGGAATCGGTTAACCGGCCCCGTCAGCCGGTGGCCGGTGCTCGGACTACGAGGGAAGGGGTAGGAGCGGCCGATCCCGTCACCCGGGAATCGGTTGGGCGGCCCCGTCACCCGGTGGCCGGTGCTCCGAAATACAAGGAAAGGAAGGTTATGAGCGGCCGATCCCGTCACCCGGGAATCGGTTAGCCGGCCCCGTCATCCGGTGGCCGGTGCTCCTAAATACGGGGGAGGGAAATGAGCGGCCGATCCCGTCACCCGGGAATCGGTTAGCCGGCCCCGTCATCCGGTGGCCGGTGCTCCTAAATACGAGGGAGGGAAAGAGAGAAGGAGAGAAAATAACTTCAGCCGGTTGTAATTGATGTTTCTTATAATTTATTACAATATTTCAAACAAGCCTAACTGTCCCTATTGCCCTACTCGCACATCCTAGCCACCCCGTAGGGATGGCCCACGGCCGGCTCACCCGTTTACTGGCAGGACTCCATGTCCACGTGTCCTCCGTGTGTTTTGTATTTTTCCACTGCTGGTCACTTGACTTGCTCGTTCGGGATCCCAAAGACTTCTTTTCGATCGGCGAACAGCGGAGGCTGTTCGAATCCCTCGCTGCTGCTGCCGACCGCGGCAGCGGCCCTTTCGCTGCCTCCGTGCAGTTTGTCGACGTCCTGCTTCCTCTGCAGCTTCCTTGCACCCGCGTCTCTCTACGCGATCGTGCTCCTCTCCTCTCGTGCGTGGCTCTCCTGGTTCGGCCGTCGGCTCTGCCGGTAGTCGGCTGCCGAGAGCGCAAGTTTGGAGAGATGGTGTCGGCAATGTTGCCGGTGATGATCCCGGTGGTGTTCCCGGAGATGATGCTGGCGATGTTGCCGGTGATGATGTTGCTGGCGTTGTGTCGGCAATGTTGCCGAATTGTGTTGCTGGCGATGATGTCGGCAATGTTGCCGAAGTGTGTTGCTGGCGATGATGTCGATAATGTTGCCGGTGTGTGTTGCTGATGATGTCGGCAATGTTGCCGATGTGTGTTGCTGATGATGTCGGCAATGATTCCGATGGGTGTTGCTGGCGTGGCCGGGGATGATGTTAGCGGCTATGTTGCCGGGGTGGGGTGGCGAGTGCGCCCGCCGGGCAACGTATGTACGGGTGCTCGCCCGTAGGTCTAACTAAGGAAGAGAGTGCCCTTCATGGGCCTTAAAACTACTGATAAGATGCCCTCCATGGTGTAATGTTTGTTCTCTGGCCGGGATAAAATCTCAATCGTGGCCAGGGAATCTATACAAGAAATTTATATAGAAGGGTGGAACCTGTAGTAGGAATTCGTATGAGGGGGTTGTAGTCTCGGTTAAAGACGGGTGCTATCCGATCGCACTGCTTGGCGGGGAACCGGGAAATAAAACTGGTTCACGACGCCCTCTACCGGTGGAGAGAATGGTAATCTCAGCACTTGGCGGGGAACCTGGGAATATTTAGTTCGCCGCGCCCTCTGTCGGTGGGAAGAGGTACTATGAGTGATCCCACTGCGGGGTGAGGATCCCAGGAATATTCGGTGGTGGTTGACTACGGTGGAGGATTCTGATTGGGCTCGGAATCTGTGGAGGCGGGGGAAATCTACATTCCGGGTTGACTCGGAGTGTATTGGGGGAGGCTGAGGTTCTACACTCCGGCTGGGCTCGGAGTCTACAAGGATTTCAAGGCTCTATACTCCGGCTGGGTTCGGAGTCTACAAGGATTTCAAGGTGCTATATTCCGGTTGGACTCGGAGTCTACAGGGATTCTAAGGTGCTGCACTCCTGTTGGACTCGGAGTCTGCAGGGATTTTTACGGCGTGGTACTCCGGTTAACTCGGAGACTACAGGGATTCTAAAATGTTACTCTCCGGTTGGCTCGGAGGCTACGGTTATTTTAAGGCAGGAGTTCTAGGGATAGGAGAAGGAAAAGGGGGTGTAGGTGTAGAAATAATTCACGAGAATTTTTATTGCTTTTCTAGGTTATTTTTATTCAAAAAGGGGCCCTGGCTGCTGTTCTCACGAAGGGATATCTTTGGCTTACGTGGATGGTGTTGTATGTATATGATCACTGAACGCGTGTCACTGTTCGATGCCCGGGGGGGGTGGTTCTTGAGCAGGCGTCTGCACTCGGCAAAGGTCAGGAACGGAAGAGATCGAGCTAAACCCCGGTAATCGCGAAGTTGGCTGCGATTCTCCCGTCAGAGATCGCACTTTTGTCGAGTATCGCGTTCGGGGCGCGAGTGCGATAACGCGTTACGGTCGGGGTGTGGGTCTTGGCTTAATCTAACAAAATATCCTTATTTTCTAATACTTAAACTAATACTGGGTGGAGGACTCCGTGTCCGAACTTATAGCTAATAATTATACCAAAGAAAAATAAAAACTTAAAATTTGTGCGCCCTCAATTTAGGGCGTTACAATGGGTCTTTGGATGTCCTTAACCTACATCTTACTATTCTACCTTAATATTCTATCCTATAAACTATCCCTAACTAATATTTACATGTTGTGGATGGGGCCCTTGTGAGGGTCACTCCATCCCTTCCTCGGGGGTGTGGGAGGACCGTTACCCGGCCGCTCAGGGTGAGTTGGATCCGGTAGCGAATCCCGCCGACCTCCTCTAATTAACGTATCTCACGGTTCCTCGGCTGGCGTAAATGCTGGTCGATGCGCCTCAGCAGGGCTATGGGTACCCACCCGTCGGCGGTGACCCACCCGTCGAGGGCACGGACCTGGGCATCCAGTGGCAGGGGGTCCTCCGGGAGAGTCTCCCCCTCCGAGTCGGCGTCCTCCTCTGCGTCCTCCTCCGTGTCGGCCTCCTCTATGGGCCATGGGGCCGGGCGGCGGCGTAAGATGCCCGGGCGGCCGGCTGGGTTGGCCGGGGGCTGGCGGCAACGCCAGCGCTGCTGGTCGGTGGCCGGCATTGGCCTCACCTGCCGCAAGGGCTTGGGTGGCAGAACGGCGGCCACTGCTGCAGTGGCCGCGGTACCGTCCGGCGGCGTTGGTGCGTGTGCCGTAGTGGTGGCGCCTGGCCGGGTGGCGGCGTCTTGTTTGGTGGCGACGGCCGGCTGGATGGCGGCGCCTGGTTGGGCGGTGACGGCCGGCTGGATGGCGGCGCCTGGTTGGGCGGTGACGGCCGGCTGGATGGCGGCGCCTGGTTGGGCGGTGACTGCCGGCTGGATGGCGGCGTCTGGTTGGGCGGTGCCGGCCGGCTGGATGGCGTCGTCTGGTTGGGCGGTGACGGCCGGCTGGATGGCGGCGTCCGGCTGGGGGATCGCCGCCAGGATGGTCCGCACGGCGGCTCGCACGGCATCCCGCTGCTGGGAAGCGGCGGATGTGGTGGGCCCGTCGGGGGACGTGGTCAGCTTACCCAGGAGCAGCTGCAGCAAGTCATTCCCCGTGGGGGTGCTGGCTCCCGCCCGGGCTGTTTCGGCGTCAGCGTTGTCGGGTGTGGGGTCGGTCTGTCCCGTGGCAGCGGCGTCGGTGGCCCGCACCGCCATGGGAGCGGCGGTGCTGACCCCGGCTGAGGCTGCAAGGTCGGGCTCCGGGTACGGACCCGGCCCGAATATTTCCTCGTACGAGGGCGGTGGCGTCTCCGCGCGTGGTGATGCCCAGGGCAGGGTTTCTGCCTCCCCGTCGGACAGGACGATCGGGACCGTCGCCGGACCCCGTGGCTCCTCGTCGTCCGAGCTGAGGGTCACAACCTCAGCATCGGAGACCTCCTCATATGTTGCGCCCAATGGGCCCACGGGGGTCGGCGTGGCGGTGGCCGGTTGGATGGCGGTGGCCGGTTGGATGGCGGCGTCCGTTCCCTCTCCTGCCTCGAACAGGGAGGCCACCACGTCCTCCAAAGTCAGCCCGTCACACCAGGTTGGGCTAATGGCGGGCGATGGCTGGGCGTCGCTGCCGGCTGTGTCCGACAGTGGTGTCGACCCAGTTGTGGGGGCGCCGCCGATGGCGGCCGTGGTGGGCGCTCCACGTTGGTGGCGACCGGACTCGTCGGCGTTGGTGGTCGCGCGGTGCGCCTGGGGCTGGCGGCTCTGGCCGCGATACGCAGCCCCTCCAGCGCGGGCATCGTGGCGGCTGGAGCCGTGGCGGCGGGGGCCGTGGCGGCGGGGGCCGTGGCGGCGGGGGGCCGTGGCGGCGGGGGCCGTGGCGGCTGGGGCCTCATCTGCGTGCCGGTCGCGGCGGTGCCGATGGTGATGGCGTCGCTCATCTCCCGGGTGGCGTAAGTGGCGGTGTCGCGAATGTTGGCGGTGCTATCGTGGCATGTTGTCGTTTCACATTTGTTTTTAAACTGCGTCGTTTGAAAGCTGGGCTTCGCGCTGTACTTATCGATTCCGATAGCGCGACGCCCTGCTTGTATCGAAGTTGGTTTTTTTCTGTCGATCTGGCAACTCCATGAACGAATGTATGGGATCTATGAAAGACTAAACAAGTGTATTAGTAGTGCCCACCCCCTCTCTTTGTTTTGGTTTCTGTTTTCTCTCTGCCGTCTGCTGGAGGGTGGCGCCCATCTTGTGCTCCTGCTCTCCTATATTCCTTTAGGATCAGGGTCAGCGTCGGAGTGCCGACTCGGTTGGTCTGGGTGGTCACGAGCGTCATGGTCGTCGTGGACTGGGGTGACGCTGAGGCTGTCCTCGTCTGGGTGTCCGTCGTCGTCCTCGTTGCTTTGATGATATGCTTTCAGGTTGTTTATGCTGGCCGTGCGGCGGCGGCGACTCCCGATGTCTTGCAACCGGACGATGTTCGGCGATAGAAACTTGATCACTCGGAACGGGCCTTCATATTTTGCAGCCAGTTTGGCCGCGAAGCCCTCGGCGGCGTTGGATATCACATGATGGCGGGCGAGAACGAGGGAGCCCAGTGGTGGCTTCCACTCTCGTCGTCGCAAATTGTAGTGCCGGCCTTGCTCGGCCGTGGCACGCTCGGCGTTGTCGCGGGCAACTTTAAATATGCCGTGCAGCTGCTCGCTCCTCTCCGCAGGGGGAATCAGGGCGGTTCCTCGTCCTGGGGTGACTTCATCGTAAAGTGCGTTGGGTAGGCGTGGTTCCCGGCCTTGTACCAGAAAGGCGGGGCTGAATCCTGTTGTGTCCGACACGCTGCTGTTGACGGCCAGCGAGATTTCCGGCAGGAGTTGATCCCATGTGTTCTGCGGCGCGTCGCCCAGGTATTGAGCGATCATGGTTTTCACGGTCCTGTTCGCCCTCTCCGTAGGACTTTGACGGGGCGTGTAAGGCGCGGTATACTGCAGTTCCATTCCTAGAGATTTGCAAAATGTCCGGAATTCCCGGCTGGTGAAGTCCGAAAGTGGTGAAGTGGTGGAGTCCGAAACGACTCAGAATCCGTTCTCTAAACGCTCGTTCGAGATATGGTACGGTGGCCCGTCGCAGTGGGACGAGTTCCACCCACTTGCTGAATGAGTCGAGGAACACCAGTAGGACTGTGTTCCCTTGCTTGGAACGTGGGAGGGGTCCAACGAAGTCCGCACATAGTATGTGGAAAGGTTCGTCGACCTGGCGGGTGAACATTTTCCCGGCCGGTTTTTCTTGGCTTACCTTAAACTTCTGGCAGCTTGTGCATCGTCGTACGTATCTGGCTACTTCTCGGAATAATCCGGGCCAGTAGTATTTTTGGGCGACTCGGGTGCTTGTCTTCCGCACGCCCAGGTGGCCTGCGGTGGCGTGGTCGTGGCACTCCGTAGAGTTGCCCGTTCTCCTCTCAAAAGTCCGGATATTTGGCCGGCTCCTGTCGCACCCTGTGCAGTATTTTGGTGATCCACTTACAGCCGTTGTCCTGAACTTGTGCCTGCTGCATGGTGGCCAGAGGCTGGCGCGACAGTGCGTCCGCGACCAGGTTCTGGGTTCCGCGTCGGTATGTCACGTCGTACTGGAACTGCTGTAGCTCCAATGCCCACCGAGCGATCCTGCCCGTGGGGTTGTCGATGGAGTTCAACCACTTTAGAGAGTGGTGGTCAGTGAGCACCTCGAAGCGATATCCTTCGAGATAGCAGCGCATCTTGCGGATGGCCCATACTATCGCGAGGCATTCCTTTTCCGTAACAGAGTAGTTGCGCTCGGCGGTGTTTAGCCGGCGACTGGCGTAAGCGATTACGCGATCCTGCTGGTCAATGGTCTGGGTGAGTACGGCTCCCACGCCGTATTCGCTTGCGTCGGTCTGGAGTACGAATTTCTCCTCGAAATCTGGGCAAGCCAGAATCGGTGCCTCCGTGAGCAGGTCCTTCAGTTGCTGGAACGCCTGTTCCTGTTTCTCGGTCCATCTCCAGCTTTGATCCTTCTTAAGTAGTGAGGTCATTGGCTCGACCACGTCCGAGAAGTTCGGCACAAAGCGTCTGTACCAAGACGCTATACCGAGACACCGGCGAAGCTCCTTCAGGTTCGTGGGTGGGGTCAGTTCCCGGATGGCAGCGACCTTGTCGGGGTCGGTCTGTATCCCGGCCTCGCTGATTACGTGGCCAAGATATTTTATACTCCGCTGGAAGAACTGGCACTTGTCTCGGTTGAGACGGAGATTGGCCTCTCGTAGCCGTCGGAATACCTCGCGTAAGTTCCGTACGTGCTCGGAGAGTGTGGTCCCGACGACGATGATGTCGTCCAAGTAGGCGAAAGCGTGTGGCTCCATGTCCGGGCCGATGACGGTGTCCAGCGCCCGTTGAAATGTGGCCGGAGCCGAGTGAAGCCCGAAAGGCATCACCTTCCAGTGAAATAGTCCGCGGCCCGGGACGGTGAATGCTGTGCATTCGCGGCTGGCTGGGGCGACTGGGATCTGCCAGTACCCGTTCTTCAGGTCCAACGTCGATATATAGCGGGCGTTTCGCAGCCGCTCCAAGATGTGGTGGATCCGCGGCAGCGGGTAAGCGTCGGGGATCGAATTGTCGTTCAACTGTCTGTAGTCGATGCACATCCTGGCCTCTCCATTCTTCTTTGCCGCGATGACTATCGGCGCACTATGGGGGCTCTTGGAAGGCTCTATGCGTCCGTCGCGGATAAGCTCGTCGATCTGCTGGTCGATGACGGCCCTCATCGCGGGATTCCGTGGATGATATCGTTGCTTGATAGGGCGATCGTGGCGCATCACGATCTTGTGCTCGGCGATGTGGGAGACGTTGGCGATGTTGTTGAAGCGGGACAGCTTTCGTTCGAGAAACTTCCCTATCCAAGGCTCCGGGTAGTTGTCCTCGTGGCCTCTGGTTCTTGGTTCCTCCTCGGTGTCGTACTCGGCGTCAGCGATACCGCAGGATGGAGGCGGTGGTTTCAGGTCGCTGAAGCGGACTCTCTTGGCCCCTTTGCGAAATGGGTTTCGCTGAACCGCTACTGGATCAGGCGTAGGTAGTGCTCCGGCCCAGCTTGGGGCCGTGCGCGCGTTGGTGTGCGTCTGGGCGGCTGAAGAGTGCGCTTGGGGTGCGCCTGGGTGGCGGCTTCGGTGTGCGCCCGTGTGGCGGCTTGTACTTGCGCCTGTGTGGCGGCTTCGATGTGCGCTCGTGGAGCGGCCTCGGTGTGTGCTCGTGGAGCGGCTTGGGTGTGCGCCTGGGTGGCGGCTTTGGAGTGCGCCCGTGTGGCGGCTTCGGTGTGCGCCCGTGTGGCGGCTTGTGCTTGCGCCCGTGTGGCGGCTTGGGGTTGTGCCTGCGTTGCGGCGACCGGTGAGTGCGCCTGGGTGGCGGCTTCGGTGTGCGCCCGTGTAGCGGCCTCGGTGTGTGCTCGTGGAGCAGCCTGGGTGTGCACCTGTGTTGCGGCTTCGATGTGCGCTCGTGGAGCAGCTTGGGTGTGCGCCTGTGTGGCGGCTTTGGAGTGCGCCCGTGTGGCGGCTTCGGTGTGCGCCCGTGTGGCGGGTGTGTGCGCCGGCGTGGCGGCTGAGGAATGCGCCTGGGTTGTGGCGACGGATGAGTGCGCCTGGGTGCCGGGTGTGTGCGCCGGCGTGGCAGCACGTTTGCTCCGGGTTGGTGCTGGCGAGCTGGTCCTCATGGGTTGATCAGGAATGGGTGGCTCGAGTTTGAGAGTCGGGCCCCCACACTGTAATGTGGCTCCTCCATAGCACAGGAAATCCATCCCGAGTAGAAGGTCGTCCAGCACATCCGCCATGATGAGGGCGGAGACGCTGACCCGTGCCTTTCCCAGCTGGATTGTGATTCGTAGGGCCTGCGTGAGCTCCCTGCCGTTTCCGTCTGCTAACTTCACCCGCGTTCGTACGGCGCGATGATTCTTTCCATCGTGGAGTACCCTTGCCAGGCGCTCGCTTATAAAACTATGCGAGGCCCCCGTATCCAAGGTGGCGGTGAGCGGGCGTCCCTCGACCGTGACCTGTGCGCGGATACGGTTCCGATCCTGTTGAATGGCGTTGGTTACTGGGTGTGGGAGTTCGGTGGGTTCCTCGAGTGACTCCCTGATACTCGAGGCCCTTGCCCGTTTCCCGGCGTTTGATTCCGGCAGCACTCGACAGTGCGTATGCCTTGGCGGCCGCAGTCCCAGCAGAACATGGTCCTCTGGTTCCGGCATTCCGTGGCGTAGTGACCAGCCTGGCCGCAGTTTCGGCAGGCGGTGCTGGGGTCGGTTGACCTGGTGGGCGTGGCCCCCTGGTTGGAGTTTCCTCCGTTGCCTCGGCTGGCGGCGTCGTTGGTCGCATTCCCAGGGCGTGGCACCTGCGGTGTGTGAGCAGGGTTCCCCCTAGGTCGTGCGTTTCTGCTCTGGGGCGAATACTCAGCGTCTGCATTTGCTGACGGGTATTCACGGACGGGTCGGCCTCCGCGGCTGCGGGCAACTTCGTAGTTGACCACCAGGTGTGTAAGCTCGGTCAACGTCTTGAAGTCCTGGCGGCGGGTGAACATCTGATACTCGGGCAGCATGTTCTCGTAGACTCGTTCCAATTCTTGCTCCGGCTAGAATCCAGCGCGGCGCATCTGGAGGCGAAGATCGACCAGGTATTCCTTGAACGGCTCGTTCGCTTTCTGGAAGTGAGAGCGGATCTCATCGTCGGCAGGAAAAATTCCAAAAATTCCCTGCGGACTTCTGTCCAGGTGCGTCCCTGCAGATCGCTGGTTCGGAACCAGCTCTCCGCTCGGCCAGTCAGGAGGACGGTGATAGCGTGCGACAAATACTTCCGGTCAATCCGGTAGGTATCCGCTTGTTCTTCGATGTGCTCCACGAAGCTGAGCGGATCGGAGGTGCCGTCGAAAGACAATCCCCATTTGGTCGCCTTGTCGACCACCATCGCGTAGACGCCTGCGTCGGACTGGGATGCACTGGCGCGTGCGGTGCCCTCTGATTTTCCTCGCGTCCCTGGGGACGGGGAAGTGCTGCGTGGTACTGCCAGCGTGTGGTTGCTGCTGGGTACCTTCTCCTGGTAGGGGGGTATCGGCGACGGTGGTTTGATGTCTCCGGAAAGGGTGTATTTGCGTTCTAATTCCCCAAGCCGGATCAGTGTGTCCTCGGAGTGTTCCAGTTGCCTGGCGAACGCGTACAGTCGGGCTCGTTGTTCCTCGACCGTGCCGTTCTGCTCCAGGCCGAGATCGAGAAGGATAGCCTCGAGCTCGTGCTTCTTCCTGTATGAGATCCAAGAGACTCCCATGTTGCTTGGTGTGTCCTGGTTGTGCTTGTAGTCCTGTGTATCCTTGAGTGTCCTGGCTAGGGTGCAGGAGCGGCGATGTGTGTCCTTGGATTGTTGAGTATCCTTGAAGTCCTGGGGAGGATGTGTATCCTTGTTATCCTTGAGGGGTGTGTATCCTTGTGGTCCTTGAGGGGATGTGTACCCTTGATGTCCTTGAGTGATCCTGATGATCGATGTTTCCTCCTGTGGCTCTGATGATCGACTGTCCTCCTGTGGCTCTGGTGATTGACTGTCTTCCTGGTGTGTCGGCTGGCGACCTAAATACTTCTTTGGCTTTGCCGGCGTCGGGCGTCCCGTTTGGTAAGGGACCAGTAGTACGTAAGGGAACTAAGTTTTCTAATCTCGTGGTTGCCGGCTGCGGCGTCCACTTGGCTTAAGTCTGACGGCTCTCTTTCTCTCTATCTCTCCCTTCTATTCCCTCGTGTGACTAAGCGTCTACGTGCTCGTGTGTGTGTGTACTAGCTTGCCTTTATTTCGTGTCGTGTGCGACGACATTTTTTTCCTCTCTCGTATGACTGTACTTTGCTTGCGTTTGTTTTGAGTCGTGTGCGACGACTTTTTCCCTCTCTCGTGGTTTCTCTCCTCGCAGTTACTTTTCCCTATTCCTCTTTCGTTGAAAAAAACGTGTTTTCCCTAGCTTTTCGTCCCTAACCTCAAATTTTGACCTAATTTCGACCAGATTGTCCTTCTGATGGTTCTTTACGCCACGAAGGATGAAAATGTCCTTTCATTATCCTGCCTAGTCCCTGCTCGGGCGCCATCTGTAAGGATGCTAATCACGGGCCAGGATAAATACTCAGTCTATCCAGGGTCCCCTACAGAAATATTTATTACTTACGGAGACAGGCAGGACAAGGAGGCGGGTTTCCTAATTAGGTGCGGGATTCGAGGGGGAAATCGGGGTTCTCTGCGTGCCGTGATCACGCCGTCGGCCCGTCAACCGGGCGGCCAGCGGACCTGGGCAGGCCAAGGGCGACCGATCCCGTCAACCGGGTGCCGGAGCCCTACTAGGGGTGGAGGGTTATGAGCGGCCGATCCCGTCACCCGGGAATCGGCTTTGCCAGCCCCGTCAACCGATGGCTGGTGCTCCAGGGAGAAGGGGTAGTGAGCGGCCGATCCCGTCACCCGGGAATCGGTTAGCCGGCTCCGTCAGCCGGTGGCCGGTGCTCGGACTACGAGGGAAGGGGTAGGAGCGGCCGATCCCGTCACCCGGGAATCGGTTGGCCGGCCCCGTCACCCGGTGGCCGGTGCTCCGAAATACAAGGAAAGGAAGGTTATGAGCGGCCGATCCCGTCACCCGGGAATCGGTTAGCCGGCCCCGTCATCCGGTGGCCGGTGCTCCTAAATACGGGGGAGGGAAATGAGCGGCCGATCCCGTCACCCGGGAATCGGTTAGCCGGTCCCGTCATCCGGTGCTCCTAAATACGAGGGAGGGAAATGAGCGGCCGTTCCGTCACCCGGGAATCGGTTAGCCGGCCCCGTCATCCGGTGGCCGGTGCTCCTAAATACGAGGGAGGGAAAGATATGGGAGAGAAAATAACTTCAGCCGGTTGTAATTGATGTTTCTTATAATTTATTACAATATTTCAAACAAGCCTAACTGTCCCTATTGCCCTACTCGCACATCCTAGCCACCCCGTAGGGATGGCCCACGGCCGGCTCACCCGTTTACTGGCAGGACTCCATGTCCACGTGTCCTCCGTGTGTTTTGTATTTTTCCACTGCTGGTCACTTGACTTGCTCGTTCGGGATCCCAAAGACTACTTTTCGATCGGCGAACAGCGGAGGCTGTTCGAATCCCTCGCTGCTGCTGCCGACCGCGGCAGCGGCCCTTTCGCTGCCTCCGTGCAGTTTGTCGACGTCCTGCTTCCTCTGCAGCTTCCTCTGCAGCTTCCCTGCACCCGCGTCTCTCTACGCGATCGTGCTCCTCTCCTCTCGTGCGTGGCTCTCCTGGTTCGGCCGTCGGCTCTGCCGGTAGTCGGCTGCCGAGAGCGCAAGTTTGGAGAGATGGTGTCGGCAATGTTGCCGGTGATGATCCCGGTGGTGTTCCCGGAGATGATGCTGGCGATGTTGCCGGTGATGATGTTGCTGGCGTGGTGTCGGCAATGTTGCCGAATTGTGTTGCTGGCGATGATGTCGGCAATGTTGCCGAAGTGTGTTGCTGGCGATGATGTCGATAATGTTGCCGGTGTGTGTTGCTGATGATGTCGGCAATGTTGCTGATGATGTCGGCAATGTTGCCGATGTGTGTTGCTGATGATGTCGGCAATGTTGCCGATGGGTGTTGCTGGCGTGGCCGGGGATGATGTTAGCGGCTATGTTGCCGGGGTGGGGTGGCGAGTGCGCCCGCCGGGCAACGTATGTACGGGTGCTCGCCCGTAGGTCTAACTAAGGAAGAGAGTGCCCTTCATGGGCCTTAAAACTACTGATAAGATGCCCTCCATGGGTCTTTGGATGTCCTTAACCTACATCTTACTATTCTACCTTAATATTCTATCCTATAAACTATCCCTAACTAATATTTACATGTTGTGGATGGGGCCTTGTGAGGGTCACCTCACAACAGATGGAATGTGCTGAATGAGAAGATGAAGAAGAAAGCGAGAGGGCTAAAAGGACTGCTTGCAGGTCACTTTTGGAAAAGACACGCGACAGTGAACAACACGCAGGCGACTTGCTGTGCCAAACTCTATAAAAAGCAATCATGGAAAAAGATACACCTTTGTCTCCGTCGCCTCCACCATGTCCTCCGATATATATATAAGTTGGAGATGTGTTTTACGACTCTTTTTCTTGGTAAAGATTTTGAAATCATTAAATTTTTATATGTTTTAAAGATTCCCATTAGAAAAAAAGATTCAAAGTAATAATAGGAAACTTGCTACATTTTATTCAGTACTTTTTGTTTTTTTCAATCAATTATAAAATGGTATTTACAGTGAACTTGTCAATATACCCCTTTGTTTTTACCAAGTTCTTACCAGAGAAATTTTGAATATTTTTATTTATTTCAATTCCAAAGAATTAAGAAGTCGTGGATGTGTATTTATGATAGGAAAAAATAGTAAGTAAGGTAAATATAATATATTATAATATATAAGGTAAAGGTACCGGATACAAGAATAGTGTGGGATATGAGAATATATGCATGATATTAATTTTTTACTCCAAAAAAATAATATTTTTTGCGCCCGAGTCGATTTCCATGTAGGTATTAAATAATCATTCAGAAGGTCTAAAAAATTTTTACACGCCGTATTTTTTAATATTTTTTAAGTTATGCTGAATTTGACTCGACCAGTCGGCTGTTTTCGTTGGTTGCACTCGTTTTGACTCGCGCCGTTATGGCGCCGACGCGCTGACACTAAAAACGCGTAACGTATTTTTGACCCAAAAAATCTGAATTGCGGCATTTGAGACGGCCAAAATACCAAATTTTGGTGTCCTCAAGAAAAACAACGCTCATTTGAACCAGGCAAGCAAATAATATGAAATACCTTTGCTTTCATTAAGATGATCTTCGACTGCGGCCGTAAATTCTGTATTTCTTCGTTGGCGTTTTTTTCACCGCCGTTCGGTTCTTCTTTTTCTTCGCTTTTTTCTCTTTTTCGTTTAAGGGGGTCTTCCTATGTGATGGGTTGAAAAAATCGATTTTTTTTTTTTCATAAATTGCTCCCTTAACATGTCTAGAATACGGTAGTAAAGCGATTTTAGAAAATTCGAAGTCGTTTTAAAGATACAGCAGGTAAAAGAAAGAGCGGTTCGGAGCGCTGAGTTGGCAGTTAGAAACTTTAAACGCGTTTTTCTCGAAACTGTGTTTTTCAAACTTTCCTCCATTGTATCTCAGAAACGGCTGGACCGAATTACTTGAAATTTACAGGGCACACTCAATATATGTAAACGCATGGAATGAACTATTATCAATCGAAAATTTTCAAAACTTCGATTTTTTTATAGCAAAAAACAAAAAAAAAAAACGCCTAATTTGCAACTTTTATTTCAAATGTCTATCAAAAATCCAATTTTTTTTATATTCATTTGATTATAGGTCATTCCGTGCTTTTAAGCCTACAAATTAAAACGCCGTTTATTTTTTTTTTTCTGATAAGCCGATCAGCCGGAATCGTGGAGGAAGTGGGAGCTCTTTTTTTCGAGGCGGGGGTGTTCAGAGCGCTGTGACTCTAGTTTGACTGAATATTTTTAGCTGAAATTTTTTATTTGTACTGTCCAAATATGTGTTAATAAATGATAAAAAACTTGAAGCTCTAAATATTTACTGGTCGTAGAAAAAAATCCTAAAATATCCCTAAAAAACAGGCCGTCACATAGGAAGACCCCCTTAAGTCTGACAACGAACTTATCCATGATTTCTGATTGAGATGATGCACTGCGCGTTCATCACAAATCAAAGATGTTATAAAGGCGCACGTTCATGGAATATAATGGTTGGGGACTTTGCGTTCGGAACGCTAGAGGATAGCAGACGATAGAGTTGCCAACACTACAAGAGCATAAGACACAGTGCGAGAGAGAAAAAAACAGTTACTCTTTTTTTTATCATTATGGCAGCAGTAGTTACTAGCTATTCCGCACTTTTCCGGGTGGTGTTTTCGGGCATTGCGGTAAAAGTGCCAGAAATTTCCCGTGGTGAATTCCCCATGGGGAATTTCTACGCATGTTGAGCAATCAACACACACAACAGGTCTTCCGGCGCCCCTGCTGGAGAGTTAATACTCCAGAAGGAAAACAAGTACTTTTGATAAGGAAATCCAATATGCAGAATGATTTTCCAAACGAATGGGACTCACTGTAGACAAGCATAGGAGTGGAGGAAGTGGCACATCAAATAATGGAAATACGGCAAGAGCGTTTTTTAAAAATCCGAAATTAGCAGCTGAAATAACGGGTATTGATGAAGACGTTATAATCCGGTGTTCAATATTGCTGAAGTGTTTGGCATCAGGTTACAAAATCAATGCGCCAAAATTTGGAGAATATGCACTTGATACTGCCAGAAAGCTGATTAAATTGTATCCATGGTACTATCTTCCACCATCCGTACACAAAAGACCTGGTTCATGCTCCAGATGTGATAAATTGTGCATAATAAATCGGCATAATTGTGCCGATTGGTGAATTATCTGAAGAAGCTGCAGAGTCTAAAAATAAAGACATCAAAATGTTTAGAAGGCTGCACACCCGAAAGACTTCTCGGATTGATACAAATATAGATTTGATGCACAGATTACTTGTGAGTTCGGATCCATATATTACCAGCCAAAAAAGACTCCCATATTCTAAAAAATCCGTCTTATCAACATCAGCATGTGAACTCGATGACTTAAACTGAATATATCTTGCTATTATTTAATTTTTAAAATTTTATTTTCTTTGGCTATAATTTGTATTTTATTTTCTTATTATTATGTCTTTTTTTTATTTTGCTGTAATTTACTTGTAATAATTTAAACTAAGGGATTAGCATATATGGACGATTAATATTTATGGGCGCTTTGTTCTTCTTAAAATATTATTTAAATGTGAAAATACTTTAATAAAAAAAGTAAGAAACTGAAAATAGGAACGCATTCCGAATTTGGTCCGATATTTTGTATGGAAGCTATAGGATATAGTCGGGCGATATGTACAATTTTTTTTTCTATAATTAAAACATGTTTATAGAATTTTGTAGCAATATAACAACTAGAAGTATTTTTGGCCGCAACTCCCATACTGGCGGAACCACTGTGCGGTGTGCATACCCTAAGCATTAGAAGTTGCAAAGCCTGGATTAAAACATTCCGGAGCGGTGAATTTGGAGTTGAGAATGAAGAGCGTGGAAGACCACCAAAAAAGTTTCAGGACACTGAATTGCAGGCGTACCTTGATCAGGACGATGGCCAAACCCAAGAACAACTAGCAGAACAATTGAATGTTGACCAGAGCACCGTTGGAAGACGCCTCAAAGCCATGGGAAAAATTTTAAAGGTCGGCAGATGGGTTGCGCATGAGCTCAATGAACGCCAACAAGAAAACAGAAAAAACACTTGCGAAATTCTCATGGAACGGTACAAAAGGAAGTCGTTTTTGCATTGCATTGTCACTGGGGATGAAAAGTGGATCTATTTTAAAAACCCCAAACGAAAAAAATCCTATGTTAGCCCAGGCCAGCCGTCCCAATCCCAATCTCGGCCAAACCGTTTCGGGCGCAAAGCCATGATGTGCGTTTTCTGGGATCAGGCCGGAGTCGTTTGGTATGAGCTCCTAAAACCGGGTGAAACCGTTGATAGCGAACGCTACCAGCAACAATTGGAAGAATTGAAAGAATCTCTGCTCCAAAAACGACCAGAATACGCAAAAAGGCAGCACAAAGCAATTCTTCTGGACGACAACGCGCCATCACACCGGGCAAGAGGCACCAAGGAATTGGTAGCCACGTTTGGCTGGGAGTCCTTACCCCATGCGGCTTATTCACCTAACTTGGCTCCATCAGATTACCATTTGTTCGCCAGTTTGCGACACGGATTAGCCAACCAGCGCTTTGATTCATATGAACCCTTAAGGATTGGCTAGAAGACTGGTTTGCGTCCAAGGAAAAGGAATTCTTCTGGCGAGGAATTCATAAATTGCTCGAAAGATGGGCAAAATGTGTGGATTCTGAAGGGGCAAACTTTGACGATTGAAATTGTCACCTTTTTTTTAATAAATCTCCAAAATTGTAAAAAAACAAGAAAGGAAGCTAGCTTCGGCAAGCCGAAGCTTATATGTATACTTGCAGTCATATTTGACGAATGCTCATCAAATGCATAAACAACATCGAGGCTATGACGATATTAGTATAAATTTTTAATATTTTCGACTAATGTTCATATGGCAGCTATATTATATAGTTGTCCGATTTTGATCAAATTTAATTCGTAATTCAAGAGTCGTTAGAAAACTTTATATTCCTAAAATGGTGCTTGTCTGATGAAAAACAACGATATTATAATTTTATTTTTGTCCTACAACCCTGCAAATTGGCATTTTTCGTGCCTGTAGTCCGTGCGGTAAGTCGCTGATTTCAGCTGTTTACCGTAACCCGTACGTAATCTGCAGTTTTGCACTCAAAATTCCAATTTTTTCGGGTTTACAGACAAAAAGCACCGTGTGTATCTCTTACGGTAAATACGGGATCACACTCGTGTATAGCTGCCCTCGCTGCGCTCGGGCGCTAACTTCACGAGTGTAATCTATTCTATTTATTTCTATCTATACTATTCCGTTATTTCTATATAGATTTTTCTATCTTTCCTATGGCAGCTATATGATAACGTTGTCACATTTTAATTAAATTTTTTTCTTGATTCAAGGGTGCTTTTAAAACTCAATATTTTGAAAATTATGCTCGTGGGATTAAAAACAACGACGTTATAATTTTTTTTTATTATTAATATATATATTTTTTGATCTTTCCTATGGCAGCAATATAATATATTGTAGATATCCGATTTTGATAAAATTTAATCCGAAATTCAATAGTAGTTAGAAAACACCATCTGGAAGAAATCAAGTAGATTCGATAAAAAACAAAGGCGTAATAATTTTTTTTCCGTAATTTTTTTGACCTCTTGTAGGCTTCCGAGAAACCCGTAAGTTTGGGGATGTCATGAGTATACTTCTACAGATCTAAAAAAGTTCTGCGTGTTCATTACATCAACATTTAACATTAATTTTGAATAAAAAACAATGTAGGGCCAGACCAATAACAATCGTGCAGTGTTACGCCCCAACCGAAGACGCAAACGACGACATCAAAGACGACTTCTATACCGCGCTTACTGCCACTCTCACTGCATACCTCGAGGCAACATCACTGTTCTCATGGGCGACTTCAATGCAAAAATAGGACCCAACTTTACCAGAATGAGGTCAGCCACTGGGGGCCACGGTATAGGCACGCGTAATAACAATGGAGATAGACTAATAGAAGTATGCCAAATGTTTCAGTTAATCATTTCATCTCCGAGTGGAAATACACGTAACCAATTTGACCACATTTGTATAAGCAGAAAATGGAGGAAGTCTCTACTGGATGTAAGGAACAAGAGGGGAGCATCGATAGACAGCGACCACAAGCTGATCATTGATCTCAATCAATCTGGACCGCAATCGCCCGCGAAATGCTGACGACTCAAGGAACCACCGCCCGTCCCCCCTCAACATACACCTACTTGGCGAAACGGACATCAGCGCAAGACTTGCATCAACATTACGCACCCACCTACTACCGCAGCAAGGCCAGACATGGGAACAGATGTGCGATACACTAAGGACCACCGCAGAAGGCATCATTGGCACCCAACAACGAAGAAGAAACAACTGGATCTCTAGCGCAACGTGGGACACGATCAACAAAAGGAACTCACTAAAATTACTGGCAGACCGTGACAGCAATAGACGCGACGAACACCGCGCACTATGCAAAGCTGTCAAGAGAGCAGCCAGAAATGATAAGAGAGCCCTACTGGATAGACTGGCAGATAATGCAGAACGCGCAGCAAATGAAAACAACATGCGATCACTATACCAGACAATTGAACAAATCTCAGGAGGCTATATAAGAAAGAACCAGCCAGTCAAAGATGCCAATGGAATACTTCTCACTCGCGACGACGACCAAATCCACAGATGGCGCCAACACTTCATGGAAATCAGCAACTCCGACATGCCTAGCAGGAGTGATGACTACAGAAACGTTGCGCCAGCAAATGGGAACCGGAGAATATCATCCGCCCCACCCTCCGTGAGAGAAATCGGAAATCCAATAAAGAAGCTAAAGAACAACAAAGCTGCCGGGATGGACGGCATTCCAGCCGAAATCCTCCAAGTTGACACTCAACTGATGGCAGAAATATTGCATCCGCACTTCTCGAGTGCATGGGAGAGCGAACACATTCCCGACTCCTGGAAATGCGGAGTCATAGTGAAATTACCCAAGAAAGGAGACCTTAGTGATTGCAACAACTGGAGAGGGATCACACTACTGAACACCAGTTACAAAGTCCTAGCCACAATTCTGAATGAACGCCTGACGGAAAAATTCGAGCCTACACTAAGAGATGAACAGGCAGGCTTCAGACCACACAGGAGCTGCGTAGACCAAGCCAACACCCTACGCACCACTGTACCTCCTGTTCATCGATTTCAAGAAGGCGTGCGATTCAATAAATAGAGCAGCAATATGGGGAGCGCTTGCTAGGAAAGGAGTACCACACAAAGTCATCGCCCTAATAAAGGCGCTATACGATGACTCCAACCTGGCGGTACTGCACAATGGGAAGACAAGTGCACCTTTCCAAACAAACACCGGGGTCAAGTAAGGATGCCCACTATCCCCACTGCTCTTCAACATTGTGGTGGATGAGGTCATGAGGGAAGTGTGCAAACACAAGCGTGGAATATCTTGGAGCTTCACCAGACACCTAGAAGACTTGGACTAGGCAGACGACATTTGCCTAATCTCTCACAAACTAAGCGATACTCAATCCAAAGTTGATGACCTCGTGAACCTAGCCAGCCGTGTGGGTCTTCAAATTAACATGGCGAAGACAAAAGCGATGCGCCTCAATCACGCCAGCCAAAGAAATATCATCGTAGATGGAAACCCAATAGAATACGTCGAGAGTTTCCCATACCTTGGCCCCGTAATCTCCAGCAACGGTGGCGTGACAGAAGATGTGACGAGCAGGCTAGCCAAAGCCAGGTCTGCCTTCGGGAGACTGTACCGCATATGGAGAAGCCGCCAAATAAGAAGAAAAACAAAGATACGGATCTTCAACTCATGCGTAAAATTCGTCCTACTATACGGAAGCGAGACGTGGCTCACAACAAAGACAATTATCCAGCAATTGCAGGCTTTCACCAACAAGTGTCTCAGAATAATATGCGGGATTTTCTGGCCAAACAGAATCTCCAACATAGACCTCTGGAATATGACGGGTGAAACAGCAATAAGACTCCAAATCAGGAAGAAAAAATGGAGATGGATAGGCCACGCACTGCGAAAGGACCAGGATAGCATAGTTAGAATGGCGCTAGAGTGGAACCCACAGGGAAGCAGGCGTGTAGGCAGGCCTTAAGCAACATGGAGACGAACCGCCCTTCAAGAGTTGTCCCAATACAACATCACATGGGACACAGCGAAACAGACAGCCCGGAATAGAGTAAGATGGAGGAATCTAGTCGAGGCCCTATGCTCCCAGGAGGAGTTATAAAGGAAAAAAAAAACATATTTTTTATAAAAAGCAAAAAATAAATGTTATACAGTCCATTTATTTCGTTTATTTAATATTTTTGGTTAAACTTCAACACAAGTAAAAATAACAAAGTGAAATATCAGGTCAAGCAATAGACTTGCACTGTTCTTAAATTCCAACACCACCGAAAGCATCTCAGGCGAAGAGACCTCCCAGCATTAAAAGTTAGGCCCGCAACACGAAATTATTGTTACAACATAACCGAGTTCAATTTGAGTACGATTAATACGCCGATATATCTGATTATTTTGTTTTTAATAACTATTATACGAAGGCTACGTTATATTATTATAATTAATTAGAAATAGAGTGTTAGGGACTATGGCCATCGACTCGACAATTAAAAATCATTTGTTTTATTCTTTTAGTTCTATTAAGTTTTATGTTTAATTTTACATTTGCCTAGGGATGATAATATAAGATTAGTACTAATCGCGGTTGGATTGGCTTATAGTTGTGAATAAGACTAGATGAGACCGAAAGGTTTGTTCTGTGTTTTTGTTGTGACTGCATATATTCAGTAGGTGTTCGACTGATTGATTGTGGGTGAGATATGAGTGCCCGGTTCTCGTGAAAGAGTGGCGCATTGACTTCTTGTGGAAGATGAGGGTGTTTTTTGTGGATTGGATTCTTTATACTAATATTTAAGGGAGGACCATTCTTCCATTTTGATTTCAAGCAATTTCCTTTTGATGTTTTTCAATATATGTTTTTTAACTCCAGGTATAAATTCAGCAAGTTTTGCAGTTTTGTCAGATATCTTATCTATGCCTATATGTATGTGCAGGGAACCAAAGTAGCTTGTTTTTGGTGCAGAGGTGACAAATTTGACAAAGCAGGTTGTGATTGTTGTGAAAGTTTGAGATGATGTGCTTCCCTTAAGCTCTAGGGCACACTTAATTGCTTTTAGAATTTTCGCTGCTTCGACAGTAAGCACTGAGAAGTGTGGCGGTATCAGACCCCAAAAAACAATCGATCCAAATTCGTCTACCCCCGCAGCGTTAGACTTCGAACCACCTGTAAAAGGCCATTTCCGGTCGTGGTATTTGTGGGTTAGTTCCTTTAACAGTTGCTGGAGTATTTGATTTAAGGCTGAAGTATATGGTGTAAGGGCGCAAAGTCGATTCAGATACGAAGGCGCACACCAGCCCTATATTTAGAAAGCAACAAAGTTCTCGTAGCTTGTAAAAGTGTAGTTGGATGTGTAAAGGACCGCTGTTAATGTTGATCATAAGTTCATGACAGTGTTGTTTAAAAGTAAGTCGTTTATCAATTGCCAGGCCAAGAATTTAAAAAAGGAACTTATTCTTTATCTACATTATTATACATTATTAGTCGCTTATATTGGGTATGTAGAGTGTTGTTTCTTACAAGTGTGAAATAGTTAACATTTATTAACAGCAAATGTAGCTCCGGATTTGTTTCCCCAATTTACAACTTAGCGAGGATTTCTATGAATTTATTATTTATAGTCGTGTTGTTTTTGTTGTTAAAATTTCAATTTGCTTATGCCTTAAAATTATATTATTTAGTGACTAAAAAGGCGATCCATAACAATACCACAGAGAGGGGCGATCCTTGTGGGATGCCATTGTGAAGAATATAGAATTTAGATAGAGTATTGTTAACACTTACTCGGATAGAACGGATGATCATAAAAACCTTCAACAAATTGAAGGTCCTTTGACACATCCCCTATCGGGAAGTTGACCCAAAACTTTATGGACCTCTACGCTGTTGAATGCCCTTTTTAAAAATCGGCCACGATGGTAATATGATTTTTGGTAGATGCCCTTGGATGCATATTGGTGGAGATACATGAGAGTATCTGTAGTGCTGTGCTATTGTTTGAAAGCCACATGGAAGTAGTTAGCAGGTATTTAATAAGAAAGCTTATTTTTATTTTCATAGTACGTTTATTTGTCGCTAATTAAGTGGCTTGACTTTGAAATCAAATGTTGATTTGTTCCGCACACTTTAAGGGGCACAACTAGTGTGACGGCCTAAAAAAAAGGTGATTTTTGGGGATTTTTATAAAAAAACTACTTGATCAATTATTTCCAAATTTTTTAGAATATATTTATAAATGTTTGAAAAATTTACTGTGAAATTTTTAAAGAAAAAAATTAAATATTTTTTAAGTTAGAGTCGATGTCCAACGGCGCTAAAAAAAAGGGCCTTAACTGCTGCAGTAATTCCGGCCCTTTCCGTGGATGAAATCAAAACATGAAAAATTCTCGTTAAACGAGATAATATAGTCTATACCATGAACTACGATAAAAAATATCAAAAATTGACAAAATGGCGGCGTTTTAAAAAAAAAATCGAATTTTACCCAAAATTTTGGTCGTTTTTGGCCTGCCACCGATAGTTCATGGTACGGAGAACTATATATAGAATATGTAAAAAAAACACCGGTAGCACTCCGGGAGTGCCGGCAGAAGTGAAAACTTCAATATTAACGTTGTGTTTAATTATAAGTATAAAAGTACTATAATTTATGAGAGAGGTAGAATACAATGTTTATTTATTGCGCTATCGTACACAAATATGGCAATTTATATGTTGTTATTTATAATATTATATCGTTATTTATATATTACATTAAATTTTATCTCTCAGAAAAATCAACTTCCATCCATAATTTCGACGACTTTTACACCATCGTTATTATCAGAATCATCATCGCAAATTTTTACAACTTATACAATTGGTTTATGATAACTGAAGTAAGAAACAAACAGTTTTGATTCGAACCTATTTAAGTGTAAGTACAAGGTAGTCTCGTCGGCTTTTTTTCTCCCCTATTGGGTACTACAATGAGTGCGAGTGAGAGGGTGTTTTCCCGTAAGTGCGAAAGAAACAGAAGAAGATGATGTCGTTTTACCCTTATGCTGTGCACGGGGTTTAAAAAGGACTGTTATATGACCATGAGTATTAATTTTTCCGAAATTTTAGATTTTTACACAAAGCTGTCAGGACTCGCTTCCATATTGTTCACATTTCAAAATATTTTTCTGCAATATTACATGTTACGCCTTGTATGTGCTTGCTGCAATAATTGCAACAAGTATTTTTCACAAGCACACAAGGGTTAACGTTTTGAGAAAAAATCGTCCGCGGACAACCTCTCACTTCGAAATCCTGAGCGCACTGAACCATAGGGGAAAAAACCCGAGCGATTTTGCAGCCGACGAGACTACCTTGTATCATGGTACAATTATACTTGTACCATGCCTTGTATAATTGTACCATGACTCAGGCACGGTAGAAAGAGTGGGAGATACTAGTTCCTCTCCCTTCTCCTCGATCTTACGCTTTTTCGATCAGCATAACGGGACCCTGACGCGAGTTTGAATGTTTTTACCCTGCTCAGCGCCGCTAAAGAAGTTTTCACTTCAAAAAATTTGATAATGATCGGATCATTAGTTTTTGAGTAATCACTGCAGCAAATTTGGAAAATGCTGTTTCGAGAAAAACGCGTTTAAAGATAAAATGATCGTTTGCACTGTTATGAGAGCGGCTGCTCTTTAAATTGTTATAACTCAAAAACTACTTGAGATATCTATTTTAAATTTTCATATGTTATTTTTAAAGGTGAAATCTACCGAAATATGAAAAAATTTTTTTTTTGATTTTTTTTAAAACTAGACACTAATTGTGCCCCTTAATTGTCTCCCTGCGTTTTTTTTTTTTTTTTTTTTTGTTTTTTGTTCAACGTTGAATTAATATGCGTTAAGCAAGTACCAGTGCTATTGAGCGATTGCAGTTTTCAATATGTGCCCATAACACCGCTTCCAATATGGTATTTCTATGAGTGTGTTTAATTTGGATTGTAACTATACGATCACAATGGTTCTCTGTCGTGTTACTATAGATTTTGTATGAGTCTAGTCGTTTTCTACAGTTAAGTTGTAACTGCTAGGGTGCTATATACATACATAGAAAAACCCGAGATAACTTCTTATTTTGGTAGAAAGGATTTTGTTGGGTCAGTGAGCTTTTTCAAAGACCATTACCTTTGGTGGTGCCCAAGTAAAATAATAACGCACAAATTTCGACTTAAATATGCACTTATTTATTAACCTGGCACCAAGGCCTTAAATGTACAAAGTTAGCTTGTTGTAGTAGATTTAGTTAGGCAGGCAGACCGAATTGTCTGTGCCTATTTTTCAGCGAAAGGGTATGTTGGGCAGGCAGACCGATTTGTCTGTGCCTTTTGCAGCGAAAGGGTAGGTTAGCAGGCAGACCGATTTGTCTGTGCTTTAGACGAAAGTATGATGGGCAGGCAGACCGATTTGTCTGTGCCGTTTTAGTCGCGAAAGTATATAAAGCCGAGATTTGGCAGGCGATCAGCGATCGTGCCTTCTATGTGCGTGTACAAATTCGAACTGTTATGAAGCTTGCCGTGGACTAATGCCAGGAAGCGATAAGCGAACAAGTGCAAAGGTAGTTAGCAATGACAATCAAAACAGTGCTGCCGCGCAGGGCAAATAGCAAAATAAAGGGAGAACATCGAGAATTTGGTTTTACGTTACGATTTGAAATTAGTGGTTTGATTTAGGCTGCGGCATGACCAAACATACTCCCCCGTTGGAAGACCAGGGCTTTCAACCAGATCCAGCTTCGGCAGCACGCACAGCTTGCGGACAGCTCTGCGAGTGACTCCAGTTGAAGTTCGTATCACTGCTACACGAGCGACTCCACCGGATCCAGGCACCAATTCCATGACCCTGGGTATTGGCCATTTCAATGGAGGCAAAGTGGAGACGACCTCGTTGACTCGTAGCGCAGGTTTGGGAGTGCGCCACTTTGACCATTGCTGTAACAGGGTCAAGTACTCTTCACGACACCGTGACCAGAAGATTTGTTGGAAGTAGGAAATTCTCTGCCAGCGGTCCAAACGGTTGAAGTTCAGCTTTGTGACGTCAGGCTCAGAGTACAACACCAGTGGAACTGTGCCAAGAAAGTGTGCAGGAGTTAGCGCCTCAAGATCTGCCGGATTCTCTGAAAGAGGGAGTAAAGGTCGTGAGTTTACAATCGCCGCAATGTGGCAAACGAGAGTACGCAATTCATCGAACGATAATAACGATGGGCCAACAGAACGGTAGAAATGAAATTTGGCCGTTTTTACTGCAGCCTCCCAGAGACCTCCAAAGTGAGGTGAACGAGGGGGAATAAAACGCCACTCAATCGAATCTTCCAGGCAGAATTCTTCAATCGCTCGAATGTGGGGGCTCGATAAGAACAGATTCTTCAGCTCAGCTAGCTCGTTCTTGGCTCCAACGAAGTTCGTGGCATTATCCCACCATATTCGGACAGGTTTGCCTCTGGTGAGAATAAACCGCTTCAGTGCTCCCAAAAATGCTTGTGTCGAAAGATCCTGGACAAGCTCCAGATGGATCGCTTTCGTCGCGAAAAAGATGAAAACGCAGATGTACGTTTTCACAGGCACCTTGTTTCGAACTCCGGTTTTGTAATAAAATGGACCGCAGAAGTCCAGACCAGTAACCATGGACGTAGACGTGGCGTTTACACGATCCTTGGGCAAGTCAGCGATTATGTGTTGAGAAAGCTGTGGTTTGGCACGAAAGCATATGACGCATTTGGACGCTGCAGCTGACACTGTTTTCCGGCCACCTATTGGCCAAAACTGAAGGCGCATGTGAGCAAGCAGAGCTCGTGGACCAGAATGCAAGTTCCTCCGATGCAAGTCCAGTATAATGGCACGTGTAACTGGATGCTGGCGTGGCAGTATGACAGGATGCTGCGCATTGTAATCCAAGGACGAATTCTGTAGACGGCCACCAACTCGCATCAGACCGAAGCTATCGATGAATGGCAATAGAGAGGACAACGGGCTGGATGATGAAAT